>NC_053037.3:500343543-500968543 GCF_002575655.3 Aegilops tauschii subsp. strangulata | reverse complement strand
TTCAAGGACGTAATTCTTCTGTGCAACAATGAGGATAATCCTCAAGTTACGGACCCAGTCCGTGTAGTTGCTACCATCATCTTTCAACTTAGCTTTCTCTAGGAACGCATTAAAATTCAAGGGAACGGTAGCACGGGCCATTGATCTACAACAACATAGATATGCAAAAAACTATCAGGACTAAGTTCATGCTAAACTTAAGTTAAATTAATCATATTACTTAAGAACTCCCACTTAGATAGACATCCCTCTGGTCATCTAAATGATAACGTGATCCATATCAACTAAACCATGTCCGATCATCACGTGAGATGGAGTAGTTTTCAATGGTGAACATCTCTATGTTGATCACATCTACTATATGATTCACGTTCGACCATTCGGTCTCAGTGTTCCGAGGCCGTATCTGCATATGCTAGGCTCGTCAAGTTTAACCCGAGTATTCTGCACGTGCAAAACTGTCTTGCACCCGTTGTACGTTAACGTAGAGCTTATCACACCCGATCATGACGTGGTGTCTCGGCACGACGAACTGACGCAATGGTGTATACTCAGGGAGAACACTTATACCTTGAAATTTAGTGAGGGATCATCTTATAATGCTACCGCCGTACTAAGCAAAATAAGATGCATAAAAATATAAACATCACATGCAATCAAAATATGTGACATGATATGGCCATCATCATCTTGTGCCTTTGATCTCCATCTCCAAAGCACCGTCATGATCTCCATCATCACCGGCTTGACACCTTGATCTCCATGGTAGCATCGTTCTCGTCTCACCAACTATTGCTTCTACGACTATCATTACCGCATAGTGATAAAGTAAAGCAATTACATGGCGATTGCATTTCATACAATGAAGTGACAACCATAAGGCTCCTACCCGTTGCCGATAACTTTTACAAAACATGATCATCTCATACAATAACGTATATCACATCATGTCTTGACCATATCACATCACCACATGCCCTGCAAAAACAAGTAAGACGTCCTCTACTTTGTTGTTGCAAGTTTTACGTGGCTGCTACGGGCTTCTAGCAAGAACCGTTCTTACCTATGCATCAAAACCACAACATTTTTTCATCAAGTGTGATGTTTTAACCTTCAACAAGGACTGGGTGTAGTCAAATTCGATTCAACTAAAGTTGGAGAAACAGAAACCCGCTAGCCACCTTTATGCAAAACAAGTTGCATGTCTGTCGGTGGAACCGGTCTCATGAACGTGGTCATGTAAGGTTGGTCCGGGCCGCTTCATCCAACAACACCGCCTAATCAAAATAAGACGTTGGTGGTAAGCAGTATGACTATTATCACCCAGAACTCTTTGTGCTCTACTCGTGCATATCATCTACGCATAGACCTGGCTCGGATGCCACTGTTGGGTAACGTAGCATGCAATTTCAAAAAAATTCCTACGATCATGCAGGATCTATCTAGGAGATGCATAGCAACGAGAGGGGGAGAGTGTGTCCACGTACCCTCATAGAACGAAAAAGAAAGCGTTAGGTTAACGCGGTTGATGTAGTCGAACGTCTTCACGATCCAACCGATCTAGTACCTGATGCGGCTTGACGCTACGTCGGTATTTCCCCAAAGAGGAAGGGATGATACAACACAGTGGCGGTAGGTATTTCCCTCGGATATGAAACCAAGATTATCGAACTAGTAGGAGAACCAAGCAACACAACGTAAACAACACCTGCACACAAATAACAACTTCTCGCAACCCGACATGTAAAAGGGGTTGTCAATCCCTTTCGGGTAGCAGTGCCCCAAGATGGGCAAACGGACGTGAATAAAATTGTAGTAAATTTATAGATCGAGCGCCAAATAAAATAAATGAGAATAAAACGCAGCAAGGTATTTTTGTATTTTTGGTTTAATAGATCTGAAAATAAAAGAAAAGGAAAATAGATCGCACAGGCAAATAATATGAGAAAGAGACCCGAGGGCCGTAGGTTTCACTAGTGGCTTCTCTCGATAAAAAATAGCAAACGGTGGGTAAACAAATTAATGTTGGGCAATTTATAGAACTTCAAATACTCATGACGATATCCAGGCAATGATCATTATATAGGCATCACGTCCAAGATTAGTAGACCGACTCCTGCCTGCATCTACTACTACTACTCCACACATCGACCGCTATACAGCATGCATCTAGTGTATTAAGTTCATAGAGAAACAGAGTAATGCAATAAGAATGATGACATGATGTAGACAAGATCTATCTATGTAGAGATAGACCCCGTCATTTTATCCTTAGTAGCAACGATACATACGTGTCGGTTCCCCTTCTGTCACTGGGATCAAGCACCGTAAGTTCGAACCCACTACAAAGCACCTCTTCCCATTGCAAGATAAATAGATCAAGTTGGCCAAACAAAACCCAAATATCGGAGAAGAAATACGAGGCTATAAGCAATCATGCATTAAAGAGATCAAAGAAACTCAAATACTTTCATGGATATAAAAAGATAGATCTGATCATAAACTCAAAGTTCATCCGATCCCAACAAACACACCGCAAAAGAGTTACATCATATGGATCTCCAAGAGACAATTGTATTGAGAATTCAGCGAGAGTTAGGAAGCCATCTAGCTACTAACTACGGACCCTAAGGTCTACAAAGAACTACTCACGCATCATCGGAGAGGCACCAATGGAGGTGGTCAACCCCATCCGAGATGGTGTCTAGATTGGATCTGATGGTTCTGGACTCTGCGGTGGCTGGAATGATTTTCATCGACTCCCCTAGGGTTTCTGGAATATTGGAGTATTTCTAGAGCAAAGAGGCGGTCCGGGGGCACCCCTGGTGGGCACAACCCACCAGGGCGCGCCAGGAGAGGGGGCACCCCTGCTTTGGCACCTCCTGGCCCTGGTGGGTTGTGCTCTCCTTGGAGCACCCCTAGGCATAGCCTTGGCCCATTAGGTGTCTTCTGGTCCAAAAAAATCTCCGTAAAGTTTCATTGCATTTGGACTCCGTTTGGTATTGATTTCCTGCAATGTAAAAAACATGGAGAAAACAACAACTGGCACTTGGCATTATGTCAATAGGTTAGTACCAAAGAATGATATAAAATGACTATAAAATGATTACAAAACATCCAAGATTGATAATATAACAACATGGAACAATCAAAAATTATAGATACGTTGGAGACGTATCAGCATCCCCAAGCTTAACTCCTACTCGTCCTCGAGTAGGTAAGTGATAAAAACAGAATTTTTGATGTGGAATGCTGCCTAACATGTCATATCATATTTCTTTTCTTTGTAGCATGGACATTTGGACTTTTATGTTGTTCAAAGCAATAGTCTAGTTTTGACATGATAACTTAAATACTCAAGCATATCAACAAGCGACCATGTCTTTCAAAATATCAACGCTAAAATAAGTTATCCCTAGCCCATTATGCTCAGTCATTGATCCATTCATGAAACACACTCACATATTAGCTAGACCCAATACTCAAGTACGATCATATTACCTCCTAGTTGGTGCTTTTATAAGAGAAGATGGAGACTCAAATTCAAAAATAAAAATTGCATAAAGTAAAAGAAAGGCCCTTCTTAGAGGGAAGTAGGGATTTGTAAAGGTGCCAGAGCTTAAAGAGAAAAATTGAGAGATAAATTTTTTTTGGAGGTGTGTCCTTCCCACCAACGAAAACGACTTAGAGTTCCCAACACTTTCCATGCTAGATATATCATAGGCGGTTCCCAAACAGAAAATAAAGTTTATTCCTTTTTCAACCATACTTTCACTTTCCATGGCTAGCTGTATCCACGGTTGCCTTCCATACCAACACTTTCCAAGGAATTTATTATTTGACAACATAAAGTAAATTCATTTTTCATTTTGGGACTGGGCATCCCTAATACCTCTACCTTACTCTCGTGCAATGACAAGTGAATAAACACTCATCGTGAGAATAACACATCTAGCATGGAAAATATTAGCCACCCCTCACCGCTCCGCGAGCGAAACGAACACACAAAAGAGAAGTTTATATTGAAAATTAGAGATGGCACATACAAATTTGCTTAGAATGGCAAAAGAATACCGCATATAGGTAGATATAGTGGACTCATGTGGCAAAACTGGTTTAAAGGATTAAGCATAATTAACACCGGATAATGCACCACAAGTAGGATATAATTTCATTGCATAATTATTGACTTTCGTGCTTTCATAGGGAATCACAAACCTTAACACCAATATTTGTACTAAAGCATAATTACTCATCTACATGGCTCACATATCACATCATCATATCTCAAAACTATTACTAAGAACCAAGTTTATTTTGTCCAATGATCTTCATGAAAGTTTTTATTATATACTTCTTGAATATCTATCACTTTGGAACTAATTTTCATGTGTTTCTTTTGATAAGCTCAAACAAATATAAGTGAAGATCATGAGCATAATTTTTCTTTCTCTCAAATTAATTGAAGTGAAGCAAGAGAGAATTTCTTGAAAATTTTACTAACTCTCAAATAAATCTAAGTGAAGCAAGAGAGCATTTCTTCAAAAATACTAAATCATACCATGCTCAAAAAGATATAAGTGAGGCACTAGAGCAAGTCCATAGCTCATAAAAATTTAAGTGAAGCATAAAGAGCAATTCTAACAAGTCATGACATAATTTTGGCTCTCTCAAATAGGTGTGTCCTGCAAGGAATCAAGACTTAAAACACAAAATAAAACAAGCAAAGAGTCATATCATACAAGACGCTCAAAGCAAAACACATAGTATGTGACGGATAAAAATATAGCTTCGAGTAAAATACTGATGGTCGTTAGAAGAAAGAGGGGATGCCACTCGGGGCATCCCCAAGCTTAGTTGCTTGCTCTCTTTTGGATAATAGCTTTGGATGTCGGGGCATCCCCAAGCTTAGGCTCTTCTTACTCCTTATTCCTTCATCCATCGTAAGATAACTCAAAACTTGAAAACTTCAATCACACAAAACTCAACAAAACCTTCGTGAGATCCGTTAGTAAAAGAAAGCAAATCACTACTATAAGTACTGTACCAAACCAATTCATATTTTGTTTTTGCATTATATCTACTGTATTCCAACTTTTATATGGCAAAAACTCATCAAAGAAAACCATAGAGCCATCAAAACAAGCACACAACGCAAAGAAAACAGAATCTGTCAAAACAGAACAGTCTGTAGCAATCTGACTATTTCGAATACTTATGAAACTCCAACAATTCTGAAAAATTAGGACGACCTGATTAATTTGTATATTAAACTACTGCAAAAAGATTTGGCATTTTAGCACGCTATGGTAAAAATGAGAATTGTTTTCGTCAGAGCAAAAGTTTCTGTTTTTCAGCAAGATCAAACAACTATCACCCAAGAAGATCCTAAAGGATTTACTTGGCACAAACACTAATTAAAACACAACAAACACAATCATAACAGTAGCATAATTGTGCAAACACTCAAGAACAGAAAGCAAAAAAGCAAAAATAAATTTTATTCATTGGGTTGCCTCCCAACAAGCGCTATAGTTTTACGCCCTTAGCTAGGCATAAAGAAAGGATCTAAGTTTTTTCTTCCGTAGTTTTGGCAACTTTTTTAAGGGTTTTCTCAAACCCGAAAGGCTCTTTACGCTTCCCTAAATTCTCCGGAAAAGAAACCATCTTTAGATCCAAAATATCCAATCGTTTATTACAAAAAATAATCAAGGTATTCATGCGATTGATACTACCATTTAGGTGTTTGAGGGGCTCATTATATTTTTGTATTTCAACCATATGTTTATGCAAATCACCAAGTTTGTCCAACATTTGAACTGCCTCACGTGTGAAAGAAAACCCCTTCTTTTGAGGTGTAACTCCCAAAATTTCTTCTAAAATTTCATAGGCAGCATTAGCATCAAGCTCAATAAAATTCCCTTTAGCGGCAAAATCTAGGAGTTGTCTATGATGCAAAGCCAATCCTATGTAAAAATTACGAAGCAAGATCTTAGCGTCCCCCTTTAAATTGCAAATACGATAAGATTCCCTAAGCCTATACAAGCATCTTCCAAATTTTCTCCTTGCTTTTGTTTGAAGTAAAGAACTTCAAAACCTGGTGGCAAAGGAGGAGTAGGAACGCTAGCCACTAAGACTAGGAAGCGAAAACACAAATAGATCTGACGAGAAAATGGCGAACGAAAAAGAGGGGCGAATAAAACGACAATTTTTTGTGAAGTGGGGGAGAAGCAAATGGCAAATAATGTAAATTGCGAGGAGATGAGATTTGTGATTAGGAACCTGGTATATGTTGAAGATCCTCCCCGGCAACGGTGCCAGAAATTCCTTTTGGTGCGGCTTGAAGCTACGTCAGTATTTCCCCAAAGAGGAAGGGATGATACAGCACAGCGGCGATAGGTATTTCCCTCAGATATGAAACTAAGGTTATCGAACCAGTAGGAGAACCAAGCAACACAACGTAAACAGCACCTGCACACAAATAACAACTTCTCACAACCCGACGTGTAAAAGGGGTTGTCAATCCCTTTCGGGTAGCGGCGCCCCAAGATGGGCAAACGGACGTGAATAAAATTGTCGTAAATTGATAGATCGAACACCAAATAAAATAAATGAGAATAAAACGCGGGAAGGTATTTTTGTATTCTTGGTTTAATAGATATGAAAATAAAAGCAAAGGAAAATAGATCGCAAAGGCAAATAATATGGGAAAGAGACCCGGGGGCCGTAGGTTTCACTAGTGGCTTCTCTTGAAAAAAATAGCAAATGGTGGGTAAACAAATTACTGTTGGGCAATTGATAGAACTTCAAATACTCATGACGATATCCAGGCAATGATCATTATATAGGCATCACGTCCAAGATTAGTAGACCGACTCCTGCCTGCATCTACTACTATTACTCCACACATCGACCGTTATCCAGCAAGCATCTAGTGTATTAAGTTCATGGAGAAACGGAGTAATGCAATAAGAACGATGACATGATGTAGACAAGATCTATCTATGTAGAGATAGACCCCATCGTTTTATCCTTAGTAGCATCGATACATACATGTCGGTTCCCCTTCTGTCACTGGGATCAAGCACTGTAAGATTGAACCCACTACAAAGCACCTCTTCCCATTGCAAGATAAATAGATCAAGTTGGCCAAACAAAACCCAAATATCGGAGAAGAAATACGAGGCTATAAGCAATCATGCATAAAAGAGATCAAAGAAACTCAAATACTTTCATGGATATAAAAACATAGATCTGATCATAAACTCAAAGTTCATCCGATCCCAACAAACACACCACAAAAAGAGTTACATCATATGGATCTCCAAGAGACCATTGTATTGAGAATTCAACGAGAGAGAGGAAGCCATCTAGCTACTAACTACAGACCCGAAGGTCTACAAAGAACTACTCAGACATGATCGAAGAGGCACCAATGGAGGTGGTGAACCCCATCCGAGATGGTGTCTAGATTGGATCATGTGGTTCTGGACTCTGTAGTGGCTGGAATTGATTTTCGTCGACTCCCCTAGGGTTTCTGGAATATTGGGGTATTTATAGAGCAAAGAGGTGGTCCAGGGGGCACCCGAGGTGGGCACAACCCACCAGGGCGCGCTTGGGCCTCCTGGCGCGCCCTGGTGGGTTGTGCTCTCCTCGGAGCAACCCCCAGGCGCAGCCTTGGCCCATTAGGTGTCTTCTGGTCCCAAAAAATCTCCATAAATTTTCGTTGCATTTGGACTCCGTTTGGTATTGATTTCCTGTGATGTAAAAAATATGCAGAAAACAGCAACTAGCACTTGGCACTATGTCAATAGTTAGTACCAAAAAATGATATAAAATGACTATAAAATGATTATAAAACATCCAAGATTGATAATATAATAGCATGGAACAATCAAAAATTATAGATACGTTGGAAACGTATCAGTACCGAACGTACGACACCTCCGAGTTCAGCACACCTTCAGCTCGATGACGTCCCTCGAACTCTTGATCCAGCAGAGGGTCAAGGGAGAGTTTTGTCAGCACGACGGCGTGATGACGGTGATTGTGATGCTATCCGCGCAGGGCTTCGCCTAAGAACTACGACGCTATGACTGGAGGAGTAAACTGTGGAGAGAGACACCGCACATGGCTTGGAACAATTGGTGTGTCTCCAAGGGGTGCCCTGCCCACGTATATAAAGGAGGGAGAGGGAGGAGGCCGGCCCTAGGGGCACGCCAAGAGGGGGAGTCATACTAGGACTCCAGTACTAGTAGGATTCGCCCCCCTTTTATTCTTTCTCATGGAGGGGGAAAGAGGGAAGGGAGAGGGAAGAGGAGAAGGAAAGGGGGGCGCGCCCCCTCCCCTAGTCCAATTCGGAGTCCCTATGGGAGGGGGCGCGGCCACCCCTTGTGGGCTGCCTCCCCTCTCCCCTATGGCCCATGAAGGCCCATTACTTCCTCGGGGGGTTCCGATAACCCCTTGGTTCTCCGATAAATATCCGAAACATCCCAAAACCATTCCGGCGTCCGAATACCTTCGGCCATTATATGAATATTTACCTCTCGACCACTTCGAGACTCCTCGTCATGTCTGTGATCTCATCCGGGACTCCGAACAATCTTCGGTCACCAAAACCCATACCTCATAATACAAATCGTCATCGAACGTTAAGCGTGCGGACCCTACAGGTTCGAGAACTATGTAGACATGGCCGAGACACATCTCCGATCAATAACCAACAGCGGAACCTGGATGCTCATATTGGTTCCTACATTATTCTACGAAGATCTTTATCAGTCAAACCACAGTGACAACATACGTTACTCCCTTTGTCATCGGTATGTTATTTGCCTGAGATTTGATCATCGGTATCATCATACCTAGTTCAATCTCGTTACCGGCAAGTCTGTTTACTCGTTTCATAGTGCATCATCCCGCAACTAACTCATTAGTCACATTGCTTGCAAGGCTTATAGTGATGTGCACTACCGAGAGGGCCCAGAGATACCTCTCCGATACTCGGAGTGACAAATCCTAATCTTGATCTATGCCAACCCAACAAACACCTTCGGAGACACCTGTAGAGCATCTTTATAATCACCTAGTTACATTGTGACGTTTGATAGTACACAAGGTGTTCCTCCGGTATTCGGGAGTTGCATAATCTCATAGTCAGAGGAATATGTATAAGTCATGAAGAAAGCAATAGCAATAAAACTTAACAATCATTATGCTCAGCTAAAGGATGGGTCTTGTGCATCACATCATTCTCCTAATGATGTGATCACATTCATCAAATGACAACACATGTCTATGGTTAGGAAACTTAATCATCTTTGATTAACGAGCTAGTCAAGTAGAGGCATACTAGGGACACTTTGTTTTGTTTATGTATTCACACATGTATCAAGTTTCCGGTTAACACAATTCTAGCATGAATAATAAACATTTATCATGATATAGGGAAATATAAATAACAACTTTATTATTGCCTCTAGGGCATATTTCCTTCAGGGGCTCGGACATCTTGAATTGAGTGATTTAATGCTCAATCTACTTACATTTGATGCATTATAAGTGCAAAATAATTCAAATATATTCTTTTCCAGGTTGAGTTCATTTCTGATGGGTGGGACTTACATGTCATTGTTGGCTTCTTTGATACATTTGAAATTCCCTATGATTTTCCCATGAAACATCTAACTGGTCTTTTTATTCCTGGAGACCTGATTATTGCCTCAGGCCTTATCTATGGAAAATGCTATCTTATGGATGTACCTACTTACAAATTGGTGTTCAGAGTACATACAAGGATGTTGCACGTGACACAAACAGAGGCAGCGGCTACCGCCATGCGCCGATGCAGGCCCGGAGCACCACTCAAGATGCCCGGGGTCGTTTCGACTGGGAGTAGTAGAAGGCGGTGTGAGGCGACGCAGAGCAGATCGACGACAGTTGTGCCGGGTTTGGTGTACAGGAGCTAACGACAGGAAGCGAGTTCATAGCGTCTTTTGCTGCTATGTCGTCGCTCTCCACTGACGCTCCGTGTGGTTGTTTGTCAGAGTCCCTGGAGTCGCCGGATTCCGTCGGCGTGATGCACCTGCTGGAGAAGTTGGTGTTGAAGGACACGGCGCACTAGGAGGTGGAGGCCAGGAGGGTAATGTTGGCGCTTCCGCGTCCAGGTAGCAGATGGTGTAGAGCTATGACACTGTCAAGGCATACATACCACAGACCGTCGAGGTGCTCCTCGACAGCATCCGCAACTCGCTCTTCCTCCAAGATGAAGTCGACCAGCAGGTGCGGAATTTAATCGATGCATTACACTGTCCCTCTCTCTCACACACACAAAATTATGATTGAGTATCTTGTTTGTTGTGCACTTATTGTGGTCATTGATTAAATTTGTAGCTTGTCAGCTGGCCCTTACTCGAGAAGAGGTTCAGGAGGTGCAGAAGATCCCTGAGAAGTTTCTTCAGGAAGTACTTAACCTTGTTGGTTACGAGGGGATGATCGTGAACCTTCTCATAGGTCCTGAGGAGGCTCTTGGGATCATCAATGCCGATATTATTCAGAAGTTCTATCATGCACTGCTTCTGACATTTGAACTTTGCATTCCACATTAATATGGCTTGCTGCTTGGCTGCTTGCAGTTAGATAGTTTTTGGTAGAATGTCCATTTACATAGAGTGAACACATCTCAAAAGCATTACATCATATCAGCATGCTGGTAACCGTGGAGCATCCTTGCACAATTTGGTCATTTTATTTCTATACTTTCAATTCTCTGTGGATGTAGTTGCGACAGATTCTAGCTATTGACAATTTGACATTCTAATATTCTGTTGGTCAGCGCTAAAATGCAGAAGTAATTCTATTTATAACCACATAATATACTAGCATTGGTTTGTATGCGGCTGATCAAGTGCCAGCAACAACTTGAGTTGTTGAATTGTAATGGATTGCTCTAATTTTACAGCTTTATGTACAAACTATGGATCATGATTGTTCGTAGGAGGAACAGTTTCATGCTATGTTGTTCTCACCGTAGGATTGTTTTGTTACTCTCTACAATCAATGAATATGTTTTATTAAAAAATGTGAAGAATTGTTATTTCTATAACATCGGTGCACTAGTTCTTTCATTTTTTTGGTCATAATGTCTATGTAATTTACCATAAACTTGGCTCAGCTACGAATCGTTGTCCTTTGTAGTCAGCCTCTTATATTTAGCCATCGCTCTCCTGGCCTCTTCATCCATCCGTATGTGGCACCCGGCTCAGAGAAACTGGAACGCCCGGTATTCCAGCCCAGGAATATGCTTTCGTTAAGCGAAGACGTAATCCAGGGGATTACGCCTCCTCTTATCCAGCGTGGCAAAGGCGGGCCCGGCTTACCGAGCCACTGACGCGTGGGGCCGCATGGAGAAGAGGGCCTGCCTGGCCCCTGTCTTCTTCTTCCTCGCCCTTCTCCCACACGGGACAAAGGAGGCAGGGGTGGGCGCGGCACCGGCGACGGGCCGGCCGGCTCCGGCCGTCTACGGCAAGGGCGAAGCCACCGGTGGGCTCGGGAGGCCACGATGTCGGTGTCAAAACCGGCGGATCTCGGGTAGGGGGTCCCGAACTATGCGTCTAAGGCGGATGGTAACAGGAGGCGGGGGACACAATGTTTACCCAGGTTCGGGCCTCTCGATGCAGGTAATACCCTACTTCCTGCTTGATTGATCTTGATGATATGAGTATTACAAGAGTTGATCTACCATGAGATCGTAGAGGCTAAACCCTAGAAGCTAGCCTATGATTATGATTGTTTATATCTCTATCGACTAGCCTGGCCTCGGTTTATATAATGCACCAGAGGCCTAGGATAACAAGAGTCCTAGCCGAATACGCCGGTGGGGAGGAGTCTTTGTCTTGATCACCAAGTTTTGTGGAATCTTCCTTGTATGCGGTAGCTGTCCGAACTGGCCCGTGATTATACGGCCATGGGGGTCCTCGGCCCAATCCAACTGATCGGGAGACGACGTGATGAGTACCCCCTAGTCCAGGACACCGTCAGTAGCCCCCTGAACCGGTCTTCAAGTTGGGGTCGCTCCTCGATTCTTCTGAACTGTTCTTCATCTTTGGTTGTCGGTCTTGAAAACTGGTTCAACAAATCTTCTCATCTTTGATCTTGAGGATCGCCGAAGTGCATCCGACGAGTTTACACGTCGGGTATCTAAGGAGCCCCTTTAAGTTTCCGGCCTTTATCAATGCCTTGTTATTTTTATGCCACGCCTCGGGTTTGAACTTGTTCCCGGGCGGCAGTCTCCTCTTGCGTCAAGCCCCAACGCCGGACTGTATCCAAGCTCCAACGCCGGACTATGTCCGAGCTCCAACGCCGGACTGTATCCGAGGTGTCATAGATCACCTTGGTTCTAAAAAGTTGAAGGAGTTTAGCCGAGCTCAATGCCGGAAATGCCCTCTATGGAGCCAGCCACTAGCGCCCGAGCTTTATGCCGCACTGCTTCCGAGGTGGTGCACCACCCGACAGCGGGCTGATTTTTTGTGAATATTTTTTATTGGTGCAATTTATTCTCTGCCGAGATATATAGCCAGTATATGTATATCCAGTAGCCCTCAAGGTGTGTGTCGGTCTAAAATCTAAGATACACCTGAAATATGAAACCGCTGATCCTAGTAGCTTCGGAGACTCAGGTCGTGAAATCGGCCTGAGGATCAACTCCTAGCTCGGCAGCATACATAGGAATAAAAACGTAGTGTAATATATTAGAGATAATAGTGATCGGTGAATGGGCCCCTGAGAGAGGGTCATGAGAAGTCGCTGCAATATACTAGCTTGATGCCGGATAGGTCCATATGGTACCTATTATTGTCCGAAGACGCGTATGCGCATAGTTCGGTCAAGCCGAACACTGAGCACTTTGAATTCTTTGCATTGAATAGGCAATGCAGTAGCCCCCGAGACACTGGTCGGGTGGCAACACCAAATCAGGGGATCGATGTGCCCCTTTAATATTTATAAATAATGAGCACGAAGCCCAGTAGCCCCCGTGCCTTAATGTGGGCACGGGTGGCCGAATTAAGGATCGATATCCAGAGTAAAATCACAGATTATGTGTAATGATTCTATGTGTCCAAGTACTTTACATCATTATTTTGACTCCATTGCGACTGTTTATCAGTTGAAAGTGGCCCATCGTCGGCTTCTACCCCTTGGTAGGTACTACGCAGGGTGTTTCTGCACTAACAAAACAACCCTTAGCCAACGTCTCGGTGCCCGGAGGCGGTTGTGTTAGCAGAAATGAGGCAATCAGATATGCGGGCTTTATAACTTTCACTTAGTCATAGGAGCTTAAAGTTGGAAGGCCAGTTACTAGCCTCCGGTTAGTGTTCGGCGATAGTCGAGGTCAAGCCGTAAACACTTCGGCCAATATTATGAACGTCCCGTCATTTAACACAGTCATCAGATCGCTGACCAGTTTACACTTATTATGACAGTCAGTTTTCGGCTTTCTCCACTGAGGCGCTTAACCATGCTAGCTGGAAGCACAATCACAGTGGTTCTCCCGCTGCGCACCTAGCCAAATAAAGCAGAACGTAGGAGGCAAGCATAGGAGCCGGGCAACCCAACTATTGACCAAAGACACAATTCGAAACCAATGCATATACATCAATGTCCAAGAATGTTTTGCCGAATCCCTAAAGGTGTACGGCGCCGCACTATGAGACTAATGCTGGAAACACACAAATAGCTTAAAAGTGCCATAGGCTTGGAAAACCGAAAACTTCAGTAAAAACTGGATGCCCGAACTAGATCAAGTGTTCGGTGCCAAATCGAAAATTTGTCTTAGAAAAAAAAGGTGCTTCTGTCGTGCTTTATCATGACACATCTTATCTCAAGACCTCAAGCGGGCCAGCCTACGGCTTCAACCTCCTATCCCGAAGGCGGAGTACTTCTCCTTAGGCCAGTTTAGCAAACTAAACTCTAGCGGCTTTGAGAGAGAAGTTAGGCTCCCCGGCTAGTGACCACACACTCGTGTCGAAAAAAGGAGTGATAAATAATAATAATAAACTTTGCAACGACTAAGAAGAAGAACAGTTATTATAAAACGGCTCATATAAATTTAAGAGCCCCCAAGTGACTTGGGTAAAAGAATTTTATGTATAATGATTGTATGTACCGAAGTACTAATATCATATCTTTGTTCACTCGAACTTTAAACGCGTCTTAACCGACCGTCGGCTTCTCCCTCTTCGGTCAAGGACCGAAAAGTGTTATGTACTCCACCTGTCGAGAATATCGACGGTGTTTCTGATAACCAGGCAATCAGGCCATAAGACTGTAACAGAAAAAGCGCGCTCAGGGAACTTATGCTATATTACTAACGAAGTGTAAGAAGCATCTTCGAAGAAAATAGTACCCCCACCGATACCTTTCTTCGGTTGCTCATTAATACTATGAGACTTGTGTAATAGATTTTTTGTACTCATGAGTTCCGTTGTGTGCCGACCATAATTGAAAATAATAAGAGCGCTAGCTTTCGGCTTCACCAAGTCTGAGGTCCGAGCTCGGATGACCCGATCGTGACAATCGCAGAGGTGCTCCCTTTACTCCCTAGCCGAACAATCGGGAACGTAGGGGTAAACACATGAGCGAGGCAACCCAGCTTGCAAATCGCTTAAGTCAATATGGTGCATATTGTGGCGTAATACACGAACAAGGAACGAAGCCGTACAAGTATAATCATATGCAAGAGGAAAGGCTTCATGAAGGAAGCCCCCAAATGAACTGGGTATTTGAATTTGTGTGTCACAAACAAAGTTATGACAAGGAATTTTTTCACAAACAACTTTTTGTCAAAAAGTATAATGCTTGGTCGAACCGAACACAAGTTAAAAATTATAAAACTTTGTGCATGAAAGCGACTTAGCTGGTTAATGTGTTCGGCATTGATCACGCGGTCCGAGCTTGATGCGGGACAAGATTCCATCCCCCAAGCCGGTCCCGAGGTGGCGGAGCAAAGAGCTCGGCACTCCAAAGTGGTGACATAGCGCGACCAATGCAGGCCGCCGAAGTCCCCGGCGTGGGTTAATGAGGTGTTGACGAAGCCCCCCGTCCAGCCGAGGTGACATGGTATATCAGTACGCCGAGGTGACAATACTGCCCGACCCGAATCATTTACATGTGCACAAAAAATAGTGCAAACCGGAGATAATAATAATAATCATAAATTAAAAAAAAATGTTGCATAATAAATAATTTATGCAAAGTGGGTAATAAAAGAAATATGGCCTGGCGCCGAAGTCAATGTCGATGCAGGGCGTCGGCGTGATGCGGTAAAGGCGTGGCAAAGCCTGAATTCACAGGTCGGTCCGAGTTCCGGATGGGGCGTTCGCCGGACTATGTACGGAAACTGACCGAACCACCACGCGACCGATGTTAATGCGGCCATCATTTGATAGACCTGTGTATAAATGATGGACAAACCAGAGTAATAATTCCTTGGTAAAAATAAACCCAAACAAGCAAAAAAATACTAGGATTAATAGCACCTGGTTTATTTGTTGTAGCAATCCAAAGAAAAGTGACTCCCAAAATTGGGACTCGATCTGCATTCTCATTGCCTAATGGGCGGTGAAGCGACGGCATGGTGATGCTGGTAAAGGTTGGCTCGCCGAGGCAAAGCCCCCGGTCCAGCTAACATGACGAAGTCGGTTTACTGGTGACGCCGAAGTCTCCGGAGTAGGTTGATGAAGAGATGGCGAAGCCCCCGGTCCAGCCGAGGTGTTGAAGCCTCGATGTCAGCCGATGAGTCGAAGTAGGTCGGCGTGATGGACATCGGCTTGAAAAAGCAACAGTGCGGCCCTGTCGATGCAGGTCGTGACTCGTGACATGGTCAATGCCGGGTTGATGAAGTGATCGCACGGCGATGCGGGCGTGCCCGCTCCGTGTAATCCATGGGGTAGCGACGTTGGTGATGATTTATCCTTCGCGATGCCGAACTCCTGTTCGGCTCGCCGAGATGATGATCCGAAGAAGTTGAGCTCATCTCAACAAAGTGACGACGTGTCTGGCGCAGGTCGGCAGCCGTGGAGCAATATTGCCAGACTGGTTTGACACCGGCATGATGGTGAAGATCATGTTCAAAAGATTTTAAAGTTAGTGGGATGTGTTCGGGAACAAAACACAATACCCCATACAAAACTTCCTTCAAAAAGGATGTCCGAAATCCCGTTCATAAAAAAGACGAACTCGGGTCGGATTCGTTTTCACGCAGAAAACAAATCCGAAAAGTGATGCACTAATCGGAAGGTTCCCGAAGTTTGGACGGTCGGATCGAGCTGAAATTTTGAGGGGTGGTAGAAATTGGAATTCCGCAGCCGATCAACGGTTGGATCTTCCAAAGGACGTCCGAGCTAGAAGCTGGACACCACGCCCTAAACTCGTCCATATTCCCGTCCAGATTTGACAGGGCTCCGGTATATCGCGGATTGTCAGAGATTCCTCCATCGAAACTCGACGAAATTTTCCAGGGTTGTTGTAGACTCAATTCTGCACAATTCCACCGAAGCAATCGTTAAAACGACACTTGAGGAGGCGGTGGCGGCGGATACAAGTTTGATGTCCAGAAAAACAGCACGGTAGCCCGAGGGCAATGTTGACGTTGAGCCCCCGGGCTCCCTAGATGATTCCTCCATGATCTTAATAGAGATCGGAGCTGATGTTGATGAAGGCCCTCATCCGAACATGACGATCGGAGGTAGGGCGCAGTCCTCAGTCCAGCCAAGGTCACCAGCCGAGCCGGTGACGAAGAAGCCGATGTCGCAGTTGATCTGCAGTCGAGCCATTGATCCTTTTGCCAATCACACAGCGGAACTCTCAATGAAAGCACCAATGTCGGTGTCAAAACCAGCGGATCTCGGGTAGGGGGTCCCGAACTGTGCGTCTAAGGCGGATGGTAACAGGAGGCGGGGGACACAATGTTTACCCAGGTTCGGGCCCTCTCGATGGAGGTAATACCCTACTTCCTGGTTGATTGATCTTGATGATATGAGTATTACAAGAGTTGCTCTACCACGAGATCGTAGAGGCTAAACCCTAGAAGCTAGCATATGATTATGATTGTTTATATCTCTATCGACTAGCCTGGCCTCGGTTTATATAATGCACCAGAGGCCTAGGATAACAAGAGTCCTAGCCAAATACGCCGGTGGGGAGGAGTCTTTGTCTTGATCACCAAGTCTTGTGGAATCTTCCTTGTATGCGGTAGCTGTCCGAACTGGCCCATGAGTATACGGCCATGGGGGTCATCGTCCCAATCCAACTGATCGGGAGACGATGTGATGAGTACCCCCTAGTCCAGGACACTGTCACACGCCGCTTCCATTCAGAGACGAAACGGGCGATGGGGGGAGCTAGGGCGGCCGCGGCTGGAGGCAACAGAGAGCACAGCCGGCGGCGGACGTTCTATGGAGGCGCATCCACAGGGCCTCCGCCGATGAACTGAGGGGTGGGGGAGACTCGCGGGGCAGAGGGGAGTCGCCTGGTGGTGTAGAAGAGGAGAGGGATGGCTCGGTTCGAGCTAATTTAGGTAGAGGATGGCGACAGCCATGGTGGACAACAGAGGCGAGGAGAGCTTCTCGAGCTCATGGGAGAGGCCAGGGAGGTTGCTGGGGGTGGTGTGAGGCTGGTGGTGAGCTCGGACGAGGCCGGGGATGGCTATTTATAGCCGGGCGAGGGAGGCCGAGCTCGGGTGTCGCCGCGGGGATCCGGCCAACGCTCTGGTGACGGCCAGCAATCACGGGAGGGCGCGGGAAGGTGACGAGAGAGGCAACGGACGAGCCGCAGAGGTCACGGAGACGAGCAGAGCTTGGGGACAAGAGTAGGAAGACGCCGCGGCGCGAACATAGCCGGTCGGCTACGGGTTTCCCATGGGCGCGCGGCGACGAGCGCTGACGGAGGGGCTTACGAAGGGGGAGATGGCTCCAGGAGGACAGCGACGACGCGGTGACGCTGTTGGACATACTCACGAGCGCGAAGACGACGAGAGGGGGAGGGGGTCGAGCACAAACGACGCATGGGCGCGGCCGCACCGCACAGAGCGCGCGCACTGTTATGCCATTAATGCGGTCACCGCGCTCACTGGCATGTAGCGGGGGCAATGAGCTGAAACGTGTTGTCTAGTGGTAAGTTCTTCCAAGGGAGGTTTCAACTGCGGTGGTAGATCGATGAAAAACACTCTGGTTAAATGGTAATCATCGTCGGAAGTTTACTGCAGTAAACTTGAATGTACACTGGTGATCAACAGGAACTTGACTGGAGCCAAAGAGTTTGTCTGGGGTGATTAGCTTAGGAAGGACTATAATCCTGGAGAGTTTAAGGAGAAATGGACCACAAAACAACATGGTTGCTTTGCAATTGACCAAAATGGTCCAGAATCAAGATCATGATGGTTCACTCACATGGAGTATCAACTTGATCTGAAATTTGGCAAGGCCTAAGGATTTGGACATAGTAAGATGCTGTAAAAATTTCATACCAATTGGATTCACCAAAATGGTACTTCCTTCACAGATATTCTTTCTGTCCAGAAACTTGCAAAAATTCTAGAGGAATATTTGCTAAGTGAAATGGTTCCAAATTTGGTGGAGAGATGTTATTAGGGTAGGAGCACAATCTGGTAATTTCTCACAATTAATGAATCAATAAAAATTATACTTGCTTCACAACCTGAAAATATTAGCAGAATCAAAGATTTGATGATGTGCTCACATAGATGATAGGATGGAGCTGAAACTTGGAGGGGTGTGCTCATATGAGCACATGAAGGAGTGTGCAAAATTTCAACTCATTTGGATAACCCTAGCTAGTACTTCCTTCACAATGCCTTCTGTCTGACAGAAAGTTTGAAAAATTGCTGAGGAAGATTGGCTAGGCAAATAAAGTTGAATTTTGGCATGAGTCAATGATTTGGACCTAAGAAAATTCCCAAAAGGTTTGGGAGCAATCAAGAAAGGATAGGTGGCATTTCCTTTACAGAAAGCCACACTGGACAAAAATGAAGAATAATCATTGGGGAATTATTGTTTGGCCAGGACAGGAAATTTTGGGCATATTTGAGCAATATATGACCCCAAGAAATTATGAGAATTATTTGGGAATTTTTGGATGGACAGAAATATAGGTTGCTTCAGAACCTAGGGCAGATAGGGTTATTCCTTTAATAGAAGAAGGAATATTCCCTAGAAAAAGATTTGAGGGTTTGGTCAAGGATTGAAGTGACATGATTTTGGCAAGGTTTTGAGAATGATGAGCCACTTGGGAGCGGGAATGAGGATGATTTCCCAGGTGGCAGGGTCACAGAACCACCCCAAAAAGAAAAACAGAGCAAAAACCAAATAAATCAAAAGAAAAATAAAAGGGCCAAAAACCAGGCTGTTACAACTCTTACCCCCTTAAAGAAATCTCGTCCTCAAGATTTGGTTGCCCAGGGAACAAGTATGACTTGAGGACACCATTTCCAGCTCGGGTATCCTTTTTTCCTTTAGTTATTGTTCCCCCAAGAATTTCAGATGATCAACTTACCTTTCTCTCGGGTGGCTTGCTTCACCTTTCCCCAAATCCTGATGGGTCTTTGCTCCTATAACAATTCCTCTTGCTGACATTGATTCTCTCATATCTGCGGTGATATCCAAGGAATCTGAGCATTAATTTTCCTTTTGTCGGGAAAACCTTTTTACTTCTGTCATGGGGTTGCTTCAAATAAATGCAGGCCTTGTGGTTTCAATAAATGCTGAGAATTAATCATGGCCATCTTCTAACGGGATCTGACTGCCCATAGGTGGTACTGATTTATTTTTATTTATCCCTTTGGCTCGACCATGAGATATGTACCAAAGATTCGACTGCCTTTTGTTGTGAGCAATATAACGGTGTATGGAGTTATAGCCGTGTCATACCTCAAATATTTACATCTTGAGACTGACCTGACAAGGGGCTGACGGACAATTGCTTTTCCTGATAGACTGACCGTGTACTTGATTCCATCGGTAAGTATACCGGGTCTTAGCTGATTGTTCGGCTTTTAACTTTCTCATTTTGTTGGTATACCCATTTCCACACTAACCATTCCAAGCGGGACAGAGGGGTATGAAATCCTTGTAAAACAGAGTTGGCCGCTGAGAGTATGCCTTTGTGGATCCATATGGAATTACGGCCTCCAACTGATTTGGGTATTCGGACCCTGATGGTCGTGCAAAAATCATCATACCTTTGTTGTCAGTCTCACCCTTTAACGGTCATGATTTTCTTTGTTAAGATACCTTACTGAAATAACTTGGCCACATCTGTCCTTGATTCTTCATATGACCATGGATGTGATTAGTGCAATATTTTTGACATTATTCCTTGTGCCTATTTTCTGACCTGGGTCCACACAGATATGACATATACCGGGGTTTGTAGCTGTACGGAGCTCATTGTTGAGGCCAATTGTACAAGAAGGTGACAAGGTTTTAGATCATCTCCTTGTCAGTTGCGGGAATAATGACCTTGATAACCATTGTCAAGACTGTTGATTTTGTGATGTCATCCCCATATCTTGTCGGTCCTGTAATTCATGAGATGTATCTCTCCTTATTTTCCTTTGCCTGACTCGTAAGGTTGTGGGATCCTTACTTCCCTTAGGTATATCTGCTGGATTCTTGCCGCATCTCGTATGAGTGACTAATATGACTGGGGATGCATGCTCACCATATATAAGAACCATATGCGACCAAACACTTGATTCTTGAAGAGGACACATGCCCTGACTGATTTGTGCTTCCGACAAAAATGTTGCGAGTCTGATTCTTGAGCGGTACTGCCATACATTGGAAACTCATCATATAACCTCTGAGGACGGTGTATTAGTATGATACTGACGCAGACTGAATGGCTTACGAGAGAAGCCATCCGAGTAGCTTCTTGAGGAAGACTTGTTAACTTCTGCTCAAATCTTTTGTCTGGGTATCATGCAGAAGAAGGCTCTATAGCTTACACACGAAGCTTGGTCTGATTATTGTGCTGGAGAAGCCTGAGTTCCGTACTTGAGAAGCTTCTCCCCGGGTTGCTTGTTGAGAAAAATTCATTTCCGTCTGTCAGAAACTTTTACCGAGGTATCTTGCTGAGAAAGACCGGGTATCTTGGACCGGAAATTGTTCATATATCATGCTGAGGAAATTTCAGGAGCCTTGCATCATAAATTTCTTCCGATAACTTGTGGAAGAAGACTGAGTTTCTTACATGCAAAGCTTCATACTAATATGCAGACTGAAATCTACACACACTCCCATAATATTATGTGGCTGATTATTTGCATGAGAAAATTTGTTTGCATGTCTTCCTTGAGCATATCACATTCTGACTTTATTTCGGATGATAACATATTTCAAGCATCATGCATTGCTGAGCCAAAATTTTGTATATGATCCATACCTTTGACTGGAAATATACCGTTGATCTTGTACCTAACTTGTCTTGCTGCTGACTTGATCATTACTGTTGGGAGGATTTTGTACTGATGTAGACTTGAGTTATCAGTATTGTTGTGAGGAGTGCACACTAATGCAAAATTGATTATCAGCCTCAAAATCAGATATTCCCCATTTCACTGCAGTCGGCTCAGAATTCCATTCTGTTTAGCTGAGTTTCCAAATATTTGAACTCCTTGCTGATTCTTCGGGTCCGGTGTCGGTTGATGAGCAACTCTTTATAGGGGGGAAATAATGTAACACCGGGGCCCAAAAAGAAAGAAGCAAAAGAAAACTCAACTAAACAAAAGCACGCAACAACAATCAATTCTCACACAATCAATGTCACAAATTACTGCTAGTCACACAATATGTATGCCTACTTAAGCACACAAATCTCACGGGATCTCCAGTTCTACGATCTAGCATGCTGTGACGGTGTGCACGAGGACGAATAAATGTGTGGAAGAATTGGTGTAAACAGCGCTACACCAAGTGCTAGCTTAGACAGGTAGCAACCTGGACTAGTTCGGAGGCGAGGACGCACTCGGTAATCATGTAGTGGGACACGAAGGTCGCAACCACATTATTATCAAGTGGACGGAAAAGATCCGTACTCGTCCAAGAAATAGGATAGCGGGAAAAAACTGAGGCTGCTGACATTACCCTTTCTTGATAACTAAGATCATTAAGGGTTGCCAACACGACAAAATGAAAGAGCAATTCGGGATAGAAGCATGTCCATCACCGAAACGATAGGTGGGGCTGAAAGAAAGACATCAGCGCGATTCCTGAGCACCATTTTTGCAAACGGTGCCGGGATCACTTGGCATCACTCTGCTGGGACAGAAATGACACCAAACATCAAAGAACGAGCAAGAAAAGAAAACTAGAGAAATGCATAGGCTGAGTTGTAGTGGATCCGAACCGATGCCAGCTACACTCACCAGATAAACCTTTAGCAACTACTACTATGACTATATGCATGCTATGCAACAAACAAATGCAGCAACGAAATGCAATAAACAAGCCAGACTTTAAACTACTGATTTCTACCGGTTTCTACCGCTTGCGCTGACTAGGGCATCCTACAACCTGACTGGCTATGATACCAAGCCTGTGGCACCCTGGCTCAGAGATACCGGAACGCCCCGTATTCCAGCCCAAAGATCGAGGAGAAGTCTTCTGGAATACGGCACTGCCTAGCATAGAACAAATCATCTCTTTATTACAAGTTATATGGTTACACGGAATTACATCGGCACGGTGAAACTATGCCTGCCACGGTTGCTCTATGCAAGCAGCAGAACAACACGATGCAGCGGAATAACTCTAGCAGCGGAACAACGACGACGGTGATGAACTCCATTCTGCAGGAACTCTGGCTGGAACGCTTATCCTAGCTCGCAAACAAGGAATCCACGGCAAACAAGCAATCAAATCCGACATGACCTGCAAACTGGCATGACATGCCAGGTCAGTACATTGAATGTACTTGCAAGCTCACAATAACCAGAAGCATTCAAGACAAACAACAGCGTGGCAATTATAGGTTAAGCAGGAATTATCATGAGATCATCAGGATAACATGGCATGAACAACATGAAACATGATACAGCTAGAACAATATGAGCATGGCATGAACAACATGATACAACTAGAACAATACGAACATGGCATGAACATATAAATCTGACGATACTAGCATGCAACATGATGACACTATATGCACCACTTATTCTGCTCGGGTTACCTCGTAACCATCACATGCATCACTTACCACCTCGGACATTACACGATCATCTCAGGATCAAATCAAGCTTGGTATAAACAACACCCTAGTAATCATTAAATGACCACAAGGAGCTTGATCTTTACCCACGATTCTCGCACAACATCACGAATATCCAACAACCCGGTATCCTCGATACGACGGTGATCATTCACGGATCACAAACGGAACCACTCTAGGATCAACGCGTAATCAAGCGGTGATCATTCACAGATCACATAACCAACTTATCTCATCATTATTATTATTACTGTTGACCCATAGTGTGACCAACTACGAACTGGGCCCTTATCCACGGACGCGGCTATCGATAGATTTAGTATACATTCTGCAGAGGTAGCATAATGTACCCACACCACAGAACCCATGGCCTCACGCTCCCATTCGGGTGAACCAACGGCGTTCCGACAAAACCGTCCTACTGCCATGACACTCTCCCGGCCACTCCGACTCACTCGCCACTGGGCCAAGTCCTGGGTGGCCCCATGCCTACCAAAGGCACCAACGGCCGCCGTCGTGGCAAAACGGCCACGATCGTGGCAAAACAAAAACGGTCCCAAATGGGGACAAGCCGGCTACAACAACTATGGGCAAACAAGGCTTATGTCCAGCTACCTGATCAGGGTAGCGCGCACCCATAACCTTCCCTCGTGGGAGGCACCGGCGAGAGGCACGACAATAGACCCAGTTAGGACCCTCCCATAAAGGCAAGTGTGGTTGCACTGGTCAGCTCGATATGGTGGCACAATGACTCAGCCAACAGTTGTTCAAGTTCAATTTAATCTGGTTAAACTTGAATGCAAATATGCTGAGTCATGATAAAATAACATGATGTAATTACAATGCATGAGCATGATATCAACATAAGCAGGGAAGTGCAACATAATCATCGAGCATAACCATAATAAAACATTAACCAAATGAGCATGGCAAAATGACGAGCATAACATTACACATGAGCATGCCATGACCACTAGCATCATAAATAAAAACCATGCAAGAACTCATCCAGAATACTACCAAGTAAGCATATACCCAACTGGATACAAAGTAACATGAATAGCTACAGCACTAGATAACAGATCGTAAACATGCATCCGGAAGAACACACTGCTACTACTACCAAGCATGACATATAACAATAATAGTAGTAATAAGTGCAAGATAACAAGATGTAGAAGAGCATAGCATGAAAGTGAACACAGATCTCTAAGCATCACTGAAACAACGATAACCGTATCAAACAAGCAAACATTTATTAAACATTCAAGTTGAAAACCATGGCTACTTCATGACTATCATGCAAGTAGTTTTTGTGGCTTGCCTGGGGTGGAAGAAATCACCGGGAGAAAGTGCAAGAAGCTCGCGGAACAAATCGCCAGAAAACGTTCTCTCTCGGAGGGGGCTGATTAAGCGTAAGGGCAAAATGGTCATTTTTAGGATGTCAAAACATGGTGAAGATGATACCAACAGAACGGGCTCCACGAAACGAAGACGTGGGCTTTGGATTCACCTCAAACGGAGTTGCGAGCAAAAAGTTATGAAGTGTTTTCTGCCAGGGACCTATCTGTAATGAAAATATTTTCAAAAAGGGCCTGGACAGAAAAACAGAAAGCGTATTAGAAGGAAATACGTTTCCCGGAAGTGAAAACGCATTCTGGGCCGAACTAGAAGAGGGATACACTTTCGATAAGCGAAGACGTAATCATGGGGATTACGTCTCCACATATCCAGCGTGGCAAAGGTGGGGCCGGCTTACCGAGCCACTGACGCGTGGGGCCGCAGGGAGAAGAGGGCCCGCCTAGCCCCTGTCTTCTTCTTCCTCGCCCTGCTCCCGCACGGGACAGAGGAGGCAGGGGAGGGCACGACACCGACGACGGGCCGGCTGGCTCCAGCCGTCTACGGCGAGGGCGAAGCCACCGGTGGGCTCGGGACGCCACGACGCTTCCATTCAGAGAGGAAACGGGCTCCAGGGGGATCTAGGGCGGCTGCGGCTGGAGGCAACAGAGAGCATAGCCGGCAGCGGCCGTTCTATGGAGGCGCGGCCACAGGGCCTCCGGCGACGAACTGAGGGGTGGGGGAGACTCGCGGGGCAGAGGGGAGTCGTCTGGTGGTGTAGAAGAGGATAGGGAAGGCTCGGTTTGAGCTAATTTAGTTAGAGGATGGCGACGGCCATGGTGGCCAACAGAGGCGAGGACAGCTTCTCGAGCTTGTGGGAGAGGCCGGGGAGGTTGCTGGGGGTGGTGTGAGGCTGGTGGTGAGCTCGGGCGAGGCCGGGGATGGCTATTTATAGCCGGGCGAGGGAGGCCGAGCTCGGGTGTCGCCGCGGGGATCCGACCAATGCTCTGGCGACGGCCAGCGATTACGGGAGGGCGCGGGAAGGCGACGAGAGAGGCAACGGACAAGCCGCGGAGGTCACGAAGACGAGCAGAGCTTGGGGACAAGAGGAGGAAGACGCCGCAGCGCGAACAGAGCCGGTCGGCTACAGGTTTGCCGTGGGCGCGCGGCGACGAGCGCTGACGGAGGGGCTTGCAGAGGGGGAGATGGCTCCAGGAGGACGGCGACGACACGGTGAAGCTGTTGGACATACTCACGAGCGTGAAGACGACGAGAGGGGGAGAGGGTCGAGCACAAACGACGCCTGGGCGTGGCCACAGCGCACAGAGCGCGCGCACTGTTATGCCATTAGCGCGGCCACCGCGTGCACTGGCATGTAGCGGGGGCAATGAGCTAGAACGTGTTGTCTAGTGGTAAGTTCTTCCAAGGGAGGTTTCAACTACGGTGGTAGATCGATGAAAAACACTCTGGTTAAATGGTAATCATCGTCTGAAGTTTACTGTAGTAAACTTGAACGTACACTGGTCATCAACAGGAATTTTATTGGAGCCAAAGAGTTTGTCTGGGGTAATTAGCTTAGGAAGGACTATAATCCTGGAGAGTTTAAGGAGAAATGGACCACAAAACAACATGGTTGCTTTGCAACTGACCAAAATGGTCCAGAATCAAGATCATGATGGTTCACTCACATGGAGTATCAACTTGATCTAAAATTTGGCAAGGCCTAAGGATTTGGACATAGTAAGATGCTATAAAATTTTCATACCAATTGGATTCACCAAAATGGTACTTCCTTCACAGCTATTCTTTCTGTCCAGAAACTTGCAAAAATTCTAGAGGAATATTTGCTAAGTGAAATGGTGCCAAATTTGGTGGAGAGATGTTATTAGAGTGGGAGCACAATCTGGTAATTTCTCACAATTAATGAAGCAATAAAAATTATACTTGCTTCACAACCTGAAAATATTAGAAGAATCAAAGATTTCATGCTATGCTCACATAGATGATAGGATGGAGCTGAAACTTGGAGGGGTGTTCTAATATGAGCACATGAAGGAGTGTGAAAAATCTCAACTCATTTGGATAACCCTAGCTAGTACTTCCTTCACAATGCCTTCTATCTGAGTGAAAGTTTGAAAAATTGCCGAGGAAGATTGGCTAGGCAAATAAAGTTGAATATTGGCATGAGTCAATGATTTGGACCTAAGAAAATTCCCAAAAGGTTTGGGAGCAATCAGGAAAGGATAGGTGGCACTTACTTCAGAGAAAGCCACACTGGACAGAAATGAAGAATAATTATTGAGGAATTATTCTTGGGCTAGGACAGGAAAGTTTGGGCATATTTGAGCAATATATGACCCAAAGGAATTATGAGAATTATTTGGGAATTTTTGGATGGACAAAAATATAGGGCAGATAGGGTTAATTCTTTAATAGAAGAAGGAATATTCCCTAGAAAAAGATTTGAGGGGTTTGTCAAGGATTGAAGTGACATGATTTTGGCAAGGTTTTGAGAATGATAAGCCACTTGGGAGGGGGAATGAGGATGATTTTCCAGGTGGCAAGGCCACAGAACCACCCCAAAAAAAATAGAGCAAAAACCAAATAAATCAAAAGAAAAAGAAAAAAGGGCCAAAAACCAGGTTGTTACACCGTTCTGCTCAGTTCATCCATTGCTTTGCTCCGCTTGTTGGGTGCCATGGAGGTGAGCTTCGCTGTGTTCGACGACAGTGTTCTTTCCTTTTTGCGCTTTTGTTGCTCGCCTACTTATTGTTCTTATGTGTTATCTGTTGTCGGGTACTTGTGGAGTGAGCGCGCAGGTTCTGGGCATTCATCGATCGGTCGTGCTATTCATCTTTCTGTCCTCCTCGCTCTCTTTCCTCCGTCATCAAGGTGTGTTTTGTCCTGTGTTCTTGTGTATCCATGAGAGCTTGTGTGCTGTTTTTTTATTATTCGTATCTGTGTCAGTGGATTAACGCTCGTCATGTGTTCATTCTTATGCTTGGTCCGTATGGTACCCTGAGAATTTCGTTTATTTCCTTAGAAACCGCACGAGGGAAGAAGTGTTGGACTAGATTCTAAATAGTTAAATGGGGATAATCTCGATTTCAATGAATAGCAACTGCAGCCTCTAAAGAAGCTAAATAGGTATGACTTATGTTTTGCTGAAATTCTTCCAGGAAGGGTTGTTAGGAAAATTAGTGAGCTTAGTTCTGTGCAATTAGGAAACAATGTTTTGTACTAAAAAATTTGTATTCACAACAGACAAAATACTGTTTGTAGATTTAACAAAAGGGGTCCTTAATTCTTTGAGTACAGGTTCAGAAAGACAACAAGAAAAGATATCATTTGCACTTGTGCAAACACATGGACAACTTGATTCAGTGTTGCAATCATCTAACAATGCCAAATGTTTTTTACCGCCAGAAATTGGGACCTTCCTGCAATTGAAAGGGTTGGTCCATGTTATTTCCCTAGGATGATTATATGCTTTTTGCTGGTAATTGTAGTGATAGTTACTGATTAAAATATGCTTTCATAAGGTAACAAACTACCATTATTGCTTGTTATTGCTTGATGAGGACAGGTGACAAACTGACTATTATTGCTTGATGAGGACACAAGGTTACTCGTGTTCTAATTGTTCAAAGCTTACATGTCGCAGTGCATATCTCTTAGACAATGATAATCGAATGCATACATACATATGTATATCTTTAGTTGTCCTTTTTTACTTTTTGTTTGGACAATCATCTGCCCATTTATTCATTGTGGTACTTCAGCTTCTTAGTAGATATCTTACTGTTACTTTTCGTGTGTATTCTCTAGCAGAATTAAACTATTTTTGTGAAGCTATTTCATCTTAATAGCCTTCCTGAACTGTTTGCAGGATGGGGGAGTATTAATTTCAAAGTGAAATGTTACTATGCAGAGTAATATTTACTATTTTCCTAACTTTGTCACTCGGTGGAAAATAGTGTCTACAATGTGTTCGTGTTCATATATGTTTATCCATTTAAAATCACACTTGGGGTATCTCAGAAGACTCAAATTAGATCATTTCATTGAACAAAAGGATGGTCGATTTGCTTGGGAGTAAAAACTGTAGGGTAATGCACTTTTTTATATTGAGTTGTTTCTTGAACACAATTCCTTGAGTGAGGAAGAGTTTTTGATGCGGGGAACGAATCAGATCTTCAGGTGACCACACATTCATTCAAATCAGTAGACCCATACTTCTTTTTATCTCCCTTCCATTCTTGATTTGGCTCACCCCCACCTAGCTTGCTCTTTTTGGGTTCTTGTAGGTTCGTTGTGGGGCAGTGAAGAACAGAAAATGGCTGAAGAGAACATTAGGAGGTGATGCTAGAATGAAGCTTGTTTGTGTGCTACCTGCTGTTGTGATTCAAAGGAATTTGCATGTTCTCACTGAATGAAAAAAAGAGGCACTATGGTGAGAGTTGACTAAATGTAGAGTTTTGAATCTCTTTACAATAGTAGTTTAAATAGCAATGAGTTCTTTTCCTGAGCTAGTGATTCATCAGTGCTAAAGTTGCTCCGCATATTAGTAAAAGATGTTGTATTTTAATTAGAAAGTATAATTTCTTTACTGAACCAGTGAACGATCAATGTTGAATCAACTTTGAATACTTCGTGAAAATTCATTGAATCGCTTGGTTGAATCTTTATACCAGCTATGATTGTTACAATATAAATAGAAGAGTAGAAGGGGCGCCTCCCACCTGGCACTGCCCCAACTTCTGCCCAGGAGGCGCCCCAAGGGGGCACCCCAATCACTAGTAACTATCAATTATGCTCATTTTACAGGCACTCCACCGCTGACTACAATATGGAAAAAACTCTCTCCAGGGTATTATGAGTTGAATACAGATGCAGCTTCTTTGAGGATGGAAGTGGAGCAGTAGCTGTTGTTATACGAAGCTACAGAGGCGAGACAATTGCCAAAGCTGCGGAGCCTATAAATCACACATTGAATGCTCCAACTGTTGAAGCTCTAGCACCATGGAGAGGCTCAAATTGCTATCTGAGATCATCTATAATAGGACCCCTCATACCCGTCTTAAATGCCCGGACAGGCAGTCCGATCAGTCACCAGTCAAACGCGACCCAACCGATCCTCTTATATCCGTCTCAAACGTCTGGACTGACTGGCACCCCTCATATCCATCTCAAATATAAGGACAATATGAGGGCTCGCGGACGTATCTGGACACGCCCGGTCAGTCCGCCACGTATGACGCGGCCCCACCCGGGTCACCTTTTCTCTTTCTTTATTCATTCTTTTCTTTCTCTCTCTTCTTCTCTACCAATCACGTGCAAATGATCAGACATATGAGGAAAAAAAAGAAGTGTGGCTGCGCGAATGAAAAAATAGGGGCTCAAAACGGACACACCCGGTCACTGAACGGGCCCGTCCGCGGGCGTTTGAGTGATCGAATTAGAGGTACATGGCTAAAGATGCTCGCATGTTGGCTGCTCTAAGGTGGTGGTGAAATCTGATTGCCTTGAGCTTTTTCAATAAAGGACGATTTTATTATCTCAAATGTAGCATCAAGCGGATACAAAACATTATGAGTAACACCCGGCCTCTGCATAACTAGGATGCACACAGCCAAACACCAAAGTCTGACACTAGAAACAGTAAGAAAACCGGCAAAAGGTCAATAGTAGAGTCCTATGGACCGACACTTTGCCTATGTTGAACTCGGCGGTGGATTGGTCTGGAGGTTATGCTGCCACCCATGTTGGAAAAAAACCTCCATAGCCGCCTGCTCCAACCGCGTACACACCGCCTTGAACAGCAGTTGGTGCTCCTCCTGTTGTAGCGTAGACCACGTATGAAGCGAGTGCGTAAAATGGAAAATAACCTGCAGAGGAGAAGCATTTTTGTCATTAAAAATCAAATCATCTCGACATAGCCAAAGCGACCATAGTAAGGCATACGCCCCCACCCTTATTAGCATTTTGAAACTATTTGAAATTCCGTCCAACCAATGACCAAATATATTGGCAATACTCGTTGGAGAATACAAATTTGACGCTATTTGGATGACTGCCATGTAGAACGTGCAAACTTGCATTGGAAAAAGAGGTGTTTGATTGTCTCGTCATGAGCACAAAAGCAACACTTCTTACTTCCTGGCCAGTTGCGCCATGCAAGATTGTGTTTGATTAGCACAACTCCCCTACGAAGATACCACATAAAGATTTTAACCTTTAGTGGAATCTTTGACTTTGAAATTTTCTTGTTATTATTCACTGGCACCTCAGAATGCATGAGCGCACGGTACATCGAGTCTACTGTGTAAGACCCTGATGTTGTGAGTTTCCAGTGAAACACATCCCGACCTTGTGTCAGATTAATCGAATCCAGACGGGATAAAAGATTATTCCATGACAAAAGTCGGGGGCCAATCAAATCCCGCCTGAACGAAATATTCGGTGGGAATGAACTAAGCACTTGTGCAATAGTATTACTCATATCATGAGCAATGGCGCATAAGGCTGGGTATTGCTCTCGTAGACTGGCATTGCCTATCCATATGTCTTCCCAGAAATGAACCTCTAACCCATCCTTTTATCGTGAAAGACCCAAAGCGAAAAACATGTTTCTTTGCCACCATTAGGCCAGCCCAAAAGTGTGAGTCGCCTGCTTTCCAATAAGCCTGAGACACCGCCTTTTGGCCTACATACTTGTTGCGCAATATGGTTTGCCAAACACCATCCTTAGTAAGAAGTTTGAACAACCATTTACTAAGTAGGGCCTCATTCTTGACCTGCAGGTCATGAATTCCAAGGACACCTTGGTCTTTCGGCCTACAAACCACGCTCCATTTGGCCAGGCTATATTTTTTCTTTTCACCGTCTCCCTGCCAAAAAATCTGGATCTAAAATAGTCCAGTCTTTGGAGGACCCCTTTTGGGAGTTGGAAGAAAGAAAGCATATAGAGAACCATATTTGTGAGGACGGAGTTAATTAAAACCAACCGTCCTCCAACTGAGAGCAACTTGCCTTTCCAACTGCTCGGTCGTTTCTCTAGACGCTCGTCAACATGCTTCGACTCTGCAATGGTGAGACGCCGATAGTGAACTTGTATTCCTAGATATTTAATTGGGAATTGACCATGTGCACAACCAAACAGGCCAGCGTAATTTGCAGCCGCCTCAACGGCTTCTCCAAAGCTGAAAAGTTCACTTTTATGGAAGTTAATTTTGAGACCCGACATTTGCTCAAATGCTGAAAGAAAGAGTTTTAGGTTTCGAGCCTTGTCCAGGTCATGTTCCATAACAAGAATTTTGTCATCGGCATATTGCAGAATATAGAGACCATCATCCACAAGGTGTGCCACTACTCCTGCAATCTGGCCGTCCTGCTTGGCGCGCTCAATCCGAATAGCCAACATGTCAACAACAATGTTAAATAAAATTGGGGACATGGGGTCACCCTGCCATAGTCCTTTTTCTGTCTGGAAGTAATGGCCTAAATCATCATTGACTTTGATGGCCACACTACCTCCAGTTACAAAATTTTGGATCCATTGGCGCCATTTATCAGAGAAACCTTTCATTCTTAGGGCCTGTTGGAGGAAAGACCATTTGACCTTGTCATAGGCCTTCTCAAAGTCGATTTTAAATACTACTCCACTCATGTTTTTTCGGTGCATCTCGTGAACGGTCTCATGCAAAATTACTACGCCATCGAGTATATTCCTTCCTTGCATGAACATCGTTTGAGATGGCTGGACAACATGGTCAACTAACGAGTTTAACCTTCGTACCCACTTTGGTAAAGATCTTGAAGCTAACATTAAGGAGGCATATGGGTCTGAACTGTTGGATCCGTTCGGCCTCCTTAATCTTTGGCAACAAGACAATCTCGCCAAAGTTAAGTCTGAATAGGTCTAGACGGTCGGCATGAAGACAATTAAACAACTCCGAAAGGTCAGTCTTGATGATATCCCAGAAATTCTGATAGAATTCTGCGGGGAAACCATCTGGGCCTGGAGCTTTGTTATGTTCCATTTGGAACACCGCCGCTCTCACCTCCTCTTCTGAGAATGGTGCCGTTAGGATATCATTTTCTTCTACTGTGACTTGTGGAATATCATCTGTTCGGGTCTCGTCAAGGGTGAAGTTCCCCTCAGCTGGCGCGCTGAACAACGATTTATAGTATTTGGTGATATACTTTTTGAGCTCCTCCTGACCTTCGATCAGCCCCTCATCTTGCTGGAGACTACAAGTACATTTGTTCCTATGTCGCCCATTGGCGATCAATTGGAAGTATCTTGTATTACTATCACCCATCGATATGAGATCAGCTTTGGATCTATGGTAGTATTTGATCTCCTCTTCTCGCGAAAGACGGGAGACCTTCTCATTAGATTGATTTTTAATTCAATCTCTTGTTGAGATAAGGTGCGTGTCTCTGCAATCTTGTCGAGGTCGTCAATAATGGTAGAGAGCTGTTGTTTTTCTTTTTTATATATCCCATTAGTGTGTTTCTCCCATCTAGTGAGGTGTTGCCGCATGGCCCTTATTTTAAAGTTCCACCTTTGAATAGGTGTGCGACCAACGGCGGGCCTCTCCCAAACATTCTTGATTATGTCTACAAATCCATCCCGATGCAGCCATCCCAATTCAAATTTGAAAGGGTGACGGGCTGCTGGGTTCATAGAGTTAGAATCCAGAATGATGGGTGCATGATCCGATAATGCCTCGATACGCTCTAGGGCTCGCACGGTTACTATAGGAAAATTTAGTTCCCATTCGGTGTCCACGAGTACCCTATCGAGTTTCTCGTATGTACGCACCGATCTGTTATTAGCCCAGGTGAACTACCGCCCCGACATACTGACCTCCCGAAGATCCAAACTGTCTATCACAGCATTGAATAGGAAGGGCCAATGAGTGTCGAAGCGGTCATTAATTTTCTCTTGTTGGTACCTAAGGATATTAAAGTCCCCTCCAATAATCATTGGATACGGGTTATCCTTAGCCAGGTTCACCAATTCATGAAGGAAAGCCGATTTGTGTTCATCTTGGGCAGCCCCATAGACTGCGACCAGGCTCCATGTAAGATTACAAGCTCTATTTCGTAAGTGAATATATGAAATTCACCTGTCGAAAAAGCCAACAAGTCCATGGTCGTGGTCTGTATCCCAAGAAGGATTCCTCCAGACCTTCCACGAGCTGGTAGACTGTGCCATGTGTAGTCGAAACCACCTGAGAGGTGATCGAGGACATTTGGCCGGAAGTCACATTTACCAGCCTCGGAAATTGCCACAAAGTCCAACCCATGTTCACGTACACAATCACCGACGTGTTTATGTTTAGCCAAGTCTAAGAGACCTCTGCTATTCCAAAACATGCCTCTCATGTGGAAACTCGGGCCGATGTGGAATCTTTCGCCTTCTTGGGCGGTTTTTGTTTCTTTTTTGAGGAATGTGATTTAGATTTCCGCGAAGACGCCGTGAAGTCACAAAACATGGACCCAGGTCTTGCTTCATCTAAACCAACCTCGGTAACCTCACCAACCGTGGGAGATAAGCGGACCATCATATTTGGCATCCGTTTCATCTTCCTCCTCGGTCTCAGGGTTAGGTGGGGTGCTATTACACTTTGGAGAAACCTTTAAACGATCAATCTCCATATGTTTAAGTGCCCCAACCGACATATTAATTTCATTATCATTTCTCCCCATAGATATACCAACATTCTTTAAGCTAGAGGAAATGCGGGTATTCAAAAATGGATGCATGCAATGGAGATTCTGAGATCCTGAATCCATATGTACCCGTACTAGCTGGTTGCTTTGAACTTTCACATGGGATCTCATCAACCTCCTTTAAGCATTGTCCGAGGGAAGCTTCACATTACCTAGCTAGATATTGTTATTATCAGAGAGGCACATATTGTTGGGGAACGTAGTAATTTCAAAAAAAATTCTACGCACACGCAAGATCCATCTAGGTGATGCATAGCAACGAGAGGGGAGAGTGTTGTCCACGTACCCTCGTAGACCGTAAGCGGAAGCATTATGACAACGCGGTTGATGTAGTCATACATCTTCACGATCCAACCGATCCTAGCACCGAAGGTACGGCACCTCCGCGATTTGCACACGTTCAGCTCGGTGACGTCCCATGAATTCTAGATCCAGCTGAGGTCGAGGGAGAGTTTCATCAGCACGACGGCGTGATGACGGTGATGATGAAGCTACCACGCAGGGCTTCGCCTAAGCACTGCAACAATATGACCGAGGTGGAATATGGTGGAGGGGGGCACCGCACACGGCTAAGAATCAACTTGTGTGTCTATGGGGTGCCCCCCTCCCCCGTATATAAAGGAGTGGAGGAGGGGGAGGGCCAGCCCTCTATGGCGCGCCCAAGGGGAGTCCTACTCCCACCGGGAGTAGGATTCCCCCCCCTCCCTAGTTGGATTAGGAGAGGAAGGAAGGGGGAGAGAGGGGGAAGGAAAGGGGGGCCGGCCCCCCACCCAATTCGGATTGGGATTGGGGGGGGCCCTCCTAGGCTCCCTTCTCCTCTCCCCCACTATGGCCCAATAAGGCCCATATACTTCCCGGGAGGTTCCGGTAACCTCCCGGTGCTCCGGTAAATGCCCAAACTCACCCGGAACCATTCCGATGTCCAAACATAGTCATCCAATATATTGATATTTATGTCTCGACCATTTCGAGATTCCTCGTCATGTCCGTGATCATATCCGGGACTCCGGACAACCTTCGGTACATCAAAACACATAAACTCATAATACCGATCGTCACCAAACGTTAAGCGTGCGGACCCTACGGGTTCGAGAACTATGTACACATGACCGAGGCTCATCTCCGGTCAATAACCAATAGCGGAACCTGGATGCTCATATTGGTTCCTACATATTCTACGAAGATCTTTATCGGTCAAACCGCATAACAACATACGTTGTTCCCTTTGTCATTGGTATGTTACTTGCCCGAGATTCGATCGTCCGTATCTCAATACCTAATTCAATCTCGTTACCGAAAAGTTTCTTTACTCGTTCCGTAATGCATCCTCCCATAACTAACTCATTAGTCACATTGCTTGAAAGGCTTATAGTGATGTGCATTACCTAGAGGGCCCAGAGATACCTCTCCGATACATGGAGTGACAAATCCTAATCTCGTTCTATGCCAACTCAACAAACACCATCGGAGACACCTGTAGAGCATCTTTATAGTCACCCAGTTACGTTGTGATGTTTGATAGCACACTAAGTGTTCCTCTGGTATTCGGGAGTTGCATAATCTCATAGTCATACACTAGTGCGCGTCGGTCCTAAACTAACGGTTTAAAACCCCTTTCCGCGATGGCATTTGGAACCATCGCCAAGGGAGTGTGGGTGATAGGGGGTCCTTCCCACACGACCCAGAAATCGTCGGGGATAGGGCCCCTACAGTACTCCTACTTGTTTCTGCTCGCATTGCCATCGCAGTCGGTACTCTGTGGTGCTACGTTTATGATGCGCGGCCCATCACAAACGGTTCACTATTATAGAACGTGTATGATGCGCGGCCCATCACAAATAGTTCACCATTAAGAAGATTAGCTAATCGTTGTACGAGTGTCGGACAGGATTATGAAATGTCGGACCGTTGTAACATCATCGTACACGACAACTATCGCACACGCTATTCTGTCGTGCAACGTTTACGATGCATACTTCATCAGAAACAGTTCATGGTTGCGAATCGTGTACGATAAGGCAACTAACACGAACGTTTAGTTTGCCCGCACCGTTTGTGATATTGTCTGGCATCGCACACGCTTTGCAAATGGCAACTGTGTGCATGCTTGCACACGTTTCCTCTCCGTGAACCATGTCGGATTATGGTGCATATTGCAAACATTGGTGTTTACCAACCGTGTGTGCCGTAACAACCTGGAGAGCGTAATTTCACCATAATTTAATTGCTGCTTTTCCAAATTGCACCGGATTTGGATTTGAATTTGAATGTATGCCACAGCTTTATTCATATCCATCAGGTTCAAACAACCAATGCATTATTCCATTCATAGGTACATATGTTCAAGAATTACATAAGAACCAAATAAACAATGATGAACCACAGTTGTATACTTGTACTATTAAAGACGGTAAAGAAAGAGGCGAAATATATTCTGGTTGCTGAACAAGGTGAAGCGGAATGGCCATATTGTGCCCTCCTCCATGCAGAAGGCACGCATGACTCTAGTCCAAACCCTTGTGATGGCTGACCGCCCATCCTTCACGGTCTTCATGAAAACATCTAGATAACATTGTGTTCTGGTAGAAATACTTTAACCTTTGCATGCCCACCAATCATGTAGTTTGAGAGGTAATCTTGAGTAACTGCTTTGGCAACCACTGCAAAGGAATAAGATTTCAGACATTTTCATCTAACACAACTCATTATGGGGCAGTAAAAAGAAGGCTGCAGAGTTCTTACTTACCATCCTGCAGTTCGCTGTTGTCTTGGATAAAGTGTAAACAAATAGTTTAAGTGCCATCTTTGGACCCATTTTACTAACAATCTTTATCAGCTTCCTCACTTTATGCTGGTTCATCGATATCTCATTGTCCCATACGCAGAAAGGGTCAAAACGCGGATCTTTACCAATGACATATATACCTAAAAGCACCAAAGTTAATATTAGAAGCTAAACAGCAATTGCACAATGATGTAGTACACCACTCTTTTATAATATGTCTATATACATCCGTATGTGGTAGTCCATTTGAAATCTCTAAAAAGACAAATATTTAGAAACAGAGGGCTTATCTTATAACATCCAATATACTCACATATTAGATGAATTAACATCTTATATTATGGGCCGGAAGGAGTTTAGTTCATTCTTACAAATTATCTGCTGCTGTATCCACGGGTTACAGTTAGTTTGAGCTAGTTCAGGCACAAATATCCCTAAAGTATATCTAAACATGAGGGCTAGTTTGAGCTAGTTGCATCTATAACCCACCCAAAAAAACTAGTATCCAACCCAAGAGGTGCTAATTGGAGCTAGTTATCCTAGTGCATTTATTGTCAATCTAACCCTGCCCTCCAAACAACTCTTTGGATGGAGTTGGTTCAAGGTTAGTAATGAGCTAGAAACTAACTCTAACCTCTAGCTAAGTTGAGTATCCAAATAGGGCTGTGTTGTTGCTGTTGCTGCTGCTGCTCTTCTACTTATATCTAGACATCATTAGAACATTAATGTAACACTCTTGCTTGTTGCTATGTAGCCTAGGATTGCATATTTAGACATCAAGTACAGTGCATGTTGCTATGTAGCCTCAAATATATTACATATGGCCCTAGTTAACCAAAGAAAAATGAGTTGCAGATATATTAAGTTAAAAGTCCGATTCACCGATTAGTCCCTTATCAGCCGCCGGCCTATATGGTACCAGCTACCGATATCCTGAACAGTGACCAGATAAGCCATGGGATGAAACTAACCTCGATGGAAAATAGCAGTCGTTCCGAAAATTGTCCTGTGTAGGTACATCAAGAAGCATGTTAAGCACAACAGGCTAAACATCAACCAAAATTACACATGGCAGACAAAATAATCTCCAAAAGATAGCTTCAGTGTGCAGGTTTAAGCATGCTAGTAAAGCAAAACAGGTGGAAAGGTGTGCTAACTGCAACAGGCCTAACATTTAACAACAAGCAAACATGGTCATTCAAACTGTTATTGTGCCGGTCTAAGTACATTGGTTATGCTTAAATAAAAATGGAAAGGCGTGTTAACTACAAGATGCAGCAACCAAATGTAGTCATTCATAGCGGTACTGTTGAAAATGGTACTGATGATATTGAACTGCACAGTTCATACTTGCACATATAGAACATCACGTTGTGAATAACTGGAATAAACAAGGCATACTACAAACAACCAAAGATAGCATTTGAAACTGAACATATGCTAACTACAAACAACCGAACAATCAAAAAACTTTAAAAGAGGCATATGCTAGCTATAACAGGCTTAACAGCAAGCAAATATAAGCTATCGGTATGTTTAAAACTGGACCGATGAAATGTACTGCATAGTAAATAATTGCACATATAGAGCATCACATTGTGAACAACTGAAATAAACAAATCATGGGTTTCCTCACTTGTCACAGATGGGCTCGTTCCCGTGGGAAAAGCACGGACTCTCGATGCGCTCCATGTTGTCGCAGATGGGCTCCTTCCCCTTGGAAGAGCACGGCTGTAGGGTGCCCTCCCTGATGTCGCAGACGGGCGCGTTCCCCTTGGAAGAGCAGATGGGCTCATTCTCCTTGGAAGAGCCGGAGAGGGTGCCCTCCTCGTGGTCGCTGTCAATGAGGTCTGACTTGGAAGCTGTGGATCCCAAGCCAGTGTCGCAGAACATGTCCTTCAGAAATGACAAAAGGGGCTCGATGGCGATGTAGAATGGCAAATTGTTGACAGCGAGCCAGAGGAGATCAGCGGCGGGGCCATGGATGAGATCGACGGCAGTTGAACCCGAGGGGTTGGGGGTGGGCCACTTAACCTGTGACACAGCCCGCCTCAGGGCGTCGCTGTCGATGACTTCGATGTCGTAGCCGGCGGACGAGACATGCCCACATACTCTAGACCGCTGCTTGAGTGCCTGCCGCCAGTAATGGTCGTCAGCTTCCTCGGCGACGTCGGACGAAGAGATCGCTATACATCTCTTTTAGGCCAGTCGCTCCTCGAGCTCCACGGGAAGCGTAGCCGGGCTTAGGCTGTGACGCTCTGGAGTGGGGGATGGGGATCTGTGGGAAAGGGGGCGTTTGGCAGGCGTCATCTAAGAAACTCATGGCGGCCTGGGTATGGAGATCGATGGGCAAGCTGCACGGGCAAACCGGCAGATGTTGAGAATGGAGGCCTTGCGGCGGTGGCGGCAGCGGCGGCGGGGACTTTGCTAGGGTTTCGAGCGAGGGAGGGTTTGTGTGTGTGTGTGTGCGCGCGCGCATGCCCGAGGAGGTTTTGGTGTGTGTGTGTGTGTGTGGAGTGGGGGCGGGGTGTTTGAGGAAATGACGCGGGTACTGAAAATTTTACTACGCGGGAGTCAAACGCGGGAGTGAAATGCTGGGCTATTGAAAATTTTGATGATAGTGCATCGCACACGGTCCGGAGATAACAACCGTGTGTTATGAAAAAGAAAAACCCTAGAGGCGGGCAGATATTTTTGATGCAGGCAGGATTGGGAACAAGAAACATTGCACACGGTCTGGAGATAACAACCGTGTGTTATGAAATAGAAAAACCCTCGAGGCGGGCAGATATTTTTGAGAGGGGGAGCCTCGTGGAGCCCAATGTACTGTGCGGATGTGTGCGTGATAGGTGCACCGGCGTGGCACATGGTTAGTTTGAGTGAACCGTGTCTGTTGTGTCATCCGACTTTTCTAATGTTCATAATTTTGCTGAAAAATGACGCGGGAGAGGGTCAGAACACGAACACACTTGCATGTGGACCAAATTTATGTATCAAAAGGGTGGCTTATTTTGAAATACCAAATGCAACTTCGATGTGGCACCTCTCTCGCAAAGTGTACGGTATTTCTTGCCCCCAACCCCCTTCGTGTCGGCATGAAGGGAATCCTAAGCTATGAATGCATGCCCCCTCCCCCTCAACCGAGGTTCACCTAGCGAAGTGCGAAGTCGCTAGCAGCCCCCCTCCTCCCTCATGTCGGCACGAAGGGAATCCTAAGCTATATATGAATGCATGCCCCCCAACCGAGGTTCATCGTAGCAAAGTGCGAAGTAGCTAGCAGCCCACTCCCTCGTGTCGGCACGAAGGGAATCCTAAGCTATGAATGCATGCCCCCGAACCAAGGTTCACCTAGCAAAGTGTGAAGTAGAGCTAGTAGCCCCCCTCCCTCGTGTCGGCACGAAGGGATTCCTAAGCTATGAATGCATGCCCCCCAACCGAGGTTCACCTAGGAAATTGTGAAGTAGCTAGCAGCCCCCTCCCTCGTGTCAGCACGAAGGGAATCCTAGCTAAGCTATGAATGCATTCCCTCCCCCGCAACCGAGGTTCACCCTAGCAAAGTGCGGAGTAGCTAGCAGCCACCCCTCCCTCGTGTCGGCACGAAGGGAATCCTAAGCTATGAATGCACATGCCCCCCCAACCGAGGTTCACCTAGCAAAGTGCGATGTAGCTAGCAGACCCCCTCCCTCATGTCGGCACGAAGGGAATCCTAAGCCATGAATGCATGCCCTCCCCCCCAACCGAGGTTCACCCAAGCAAAGTGCGAAGTAGCTAGCAGCCACCCCTCCCTCGTGTCGGCACGAAGGGGATCCTAAGCTATTAATGCACATGCCCCCCAACCGAGGTTCACCTAGCAAAATGCAAAGTAGCTAGCAGCCCCCCTCGTGTCGGCACGAAGGGAATCCTAAGCTATGAGCATGCCCCCTCCCCCCAACCAAGGTTCACCTAGTAAAGTGTGAAGTAGCTAGCAGCCCCCACCCCCCTCGTGTCGCCATGAAGGGAATCCTAATTAAGCTATGAATGCATGCCCCCCAACCGAGGTTCACCTAACAAAGTGCGATGTAGCAACCCCCCCCCCCCCCCCACACACACACTTTCAGTCGGCGGGCCAGAGAGGCATATATCTCACCAAGATGGATCGTAAAATGGACCAAGAATAATCCACCTTGGTCGTACAACCTCTGTCTTGTTGTTGGTTAAAGTGATGGCCGTCCATGCGACCCCGGAGATGGGCTAGCTCGCCAATAATCACGCAAGTAGCTACTCCCCGAAGACAACCACTGCATGCGTGTGGCCCAAACATATGTATGGAGAGGTGTGTTTTTCAGTAACAATGAAAAACTTTGATGTGGCACCGTGATTTCGAACTAGAAATCCCCACACTGAGTGAGGGTTAGGTTGACGATGCATATGTATGTTACACCACACTTCAAGCCAACGACGGGGATTCATATATGCATGCATGCGTGCATAGTATATGCACTCAAACTTAATTAGGTCTGAATCTCACCATGACCTATACTACGATAACACGAACCAAATGAAGAATCCGCCATGGTAACCTATCTTGTTGTTGGTCAAGGTGATCATGGATGTCCACGCGGGCCCACGAATATATAGGCTTGTCGCCGATATCCATGCGAGGGAGTGTATCGTTCGAAGGCAACCAGTACATGCATATGTATGGAGGTGATGCGTGCATGCATGTTTGAATACACAACATTGATCTGGCGCGTGTGTAAAAAATCATACACTAGCTCCCCACACAGACCTAGATCGGTTCATGACGGTGTCGTTGTACTAGCCACTTCGACTCGATGGGAGGGATTCATGCGTACACATGCATGTGTGTGTGCTCAAAGTGTATCATGCATGTCATCCCAGAGAAAAAAATAATAATCCCCTCCTAAGTCAAATTAACCTCTCTTGTTGTCAGGCAAAAAGAAGTGATGGACCAAGCGGGCCCACAGATGGAAAGCAACGATATCGCTGGTAACCGCTTAAGTGGGTGCGAGAGGACAACCACCACCGCTTTGCATGTGGGCCAAACATATATATGTTGAATACCCAAAATGCACAACTTTGATGTGCCACATGCCTCAAAAACCGTAAACCATGCACCCACACAGATCGAGGTTCATATCAAGCGTACTACATATGATGGTCCCCTTCCCCCCTCTTCACCGCATACTATATGCTCCTGCCATATTATATGTACAACCCAAAAGAATCCTCCTCGATGGTGAAATTAATTAACCTCTCCCGATGTAGGTCAAAGTGATGCATGCATGCATGCATCGACGATGGCCTCGTGGGCCCACAGATGGAAGCGTCACACGTGAGTGTCCTAGCTAGGATATATATGCATGTGGCCCAAAAAGGTGTTGTGTGATGCTTGAATAACCAATTCACAATTTTGATGTGGCACGTGCCTCGGTAACCAAAAAGTCCCGACACTGAGTGAGGTGTACTTGTTCACGGACGCATACGTATAGTATATATGCTAGTCCCCTCCCACCTCTTTGACGCGTACTATATACCACCATAACACGAACAAAAAGGATTCTACCTTGCTGGTCAAATTAACCTCACTGCCGGCTATTCGTCAAAGTGATGGATGATGACCTCGCGGGCCCACAGAAAGCGTCACACGCGAGTATGGAGTGTCGTGTAGGACAACCATCGACTGCATGTGGCCAAAGAATTAATGTATGAAAGGGTTGTGTAATGTTTTAAATAACGATTTCACGACTCTGCTGTGGCACCAGCCTGCCTATCAAAACGGCCAACCCACCCGGTGGCTCACAACTCGTAGTGTACTGCGAGCCACCCGCCACCCCCAGACGCACACACCAACACACACACCGCGAATCCACCGCAACTATGATGCATGTTAAATTAATTATCCCGCGGTGAACATACATGTTACCAAAGGAGGGATGTTTTAATTTCAAAAAAATCATAGAGATCATTAAGAAGTTTTAGTACATTTATTGGTTGATTTTCTATGGGTATAATGTGCAAAAATCAAACTTGAGCTACATGCACACGTGACAGTGCACCTAAATGGATTACAAAAACACATGTGTCTCACCGGTAGGGTGCATGTTTACTCCCCGTGCAACAAATTTCAAACATTGAGAATCTTCATTTTTTAATTCTAGTACATCCGAAACTTATTTGAAGTTCATGAAACTTATGGTGTTGTCATATGGACACCAATACAAAGTGGCATTGTACTCTTTTTTGTCAAATTTGAGACCAGTTTTGATGTAATCTTTATCTAATTACAGACGGGAGATTATTAATAATTGGGAACCAATATCCCAAACGGATTATTTATTCGAACCATGAGCGTTAGGCCAACAATGGATACGTGCCATACTTCGGTTAAGCAATAAAGCGGCAGCATTAATCATCCAAATTGAAAAACAATATATGTGCCGCCGCGCGACCCGTGTGGCCTGGGAGCAGGCGCGAGTTGACGGGACGCATGCGAGCAGTCCGCCACGCAGGCAGACGGGGAGGCGTGCGTGCAGGTGTGTGAATTGACGGAGGCGTGCTCGCTGCCCAGTGTCATCGGGAGGCGTGCGAGTAGCTGTGTGAAACTTTGGTAGGCATGCCACCAGTCTGGTGCGCAGGCTCACCAGGAGGCGAGCCATCGGTTTGACCGCCGCCCGCCTCTCTCCCACAACTCCCACTACTCCATATTAATGGTGCGCCCGAGCGGCCGCACCCCCCATCCTCGCTACGCACACACAATCCTCTCTCTCCGCTTGCATCCTCGATGCCGCTCTCAGTCCTCAAAGCCGTCAGTGTATGAGGATGCCGCCGAAGCGCCCCATCGGAGGGAGTGGAGACGCAGGGGCTGCTAAAGCACTGGAGCACGGCGTGGAGATGGAGACAGAGGTTGCCGTCACCGCCGGCGAGTTATCGCTGCACCCTGACGTCGTCGACGGCGTCGAGCCTCCACAGCCGGAGGCGGAGTTCCACACCGACTCCGACGACCACTCCGGCGATGACTCCGACGACGACGGATAGTTGGTTAGTCATCTATACCCATTTATGTGTCAAATAGATCATAGGGTTTCTCTGGTTACTCCTACCTCCCCCTTTTTGGAATAGTAATCCTGTGGTTATGTTCTACCAATCCATGAAATCCGAGTAAGTTTCGTTAGATCCGTGTAGTGTATTGATTGTTTGAATGGTACAGGATAAGTGATTAGTTGTTTCATCTGTGCAAATGATTTCTGCTAGTAATCTGACTAGGATTAGTGTTCGTGCTAATAATTCCTAGCCAGGACTTGACAATTGATTTTGAATGACCTACATATGTTTGTGCCATTATTTTCCTCAAGATTGGTCTGTACATAGACGGCTGTGCTTAAAAATCGAACAATAATATCTGAATATGTATAAATAAATAGCCATAAATTCATAATCCTACTTCACGGCATGTAATCAGTGATTTGATGCCAAATTTGGTTTACTATATGTATAGGTGTTGTCTGACGATGTGGACAGCGAGGATGAAGATGGCGAGAGGAGGTACAAGAGGTGAATCCTGAGGGAGCTTTATGCGGGAATGCATAATAGGCGTATTAGGACCTGGAACGACGGCTAGGGATGTCCATTTTGCAACCACAAGATTGATGACGCGTATCTAAGTGTTCTGGCGCATGCAAGAGGACGGGTTGTTGGCTCCTTCAAGCAGAAGTATTCTCGCAGGGTGGCGCATGGCGCGTACGCCGAGTACCTGGAGAAGCTTCAGGATCGTGCCGGCCACATGTGAGATGAGATGTGGGATGAATCAAACTATGTACGCCTGAGTATGCTTAATGACAGTTAAACTATGTACTGATGGTTGAACTATGCTTATGTACGTGCACGCTTATTATCTATGTCTGAGTATGTTAAATATTTCGCCAAATTTTGGTAAAAATTACAACGGGGAACCAATAAACCAGGATGATGGTAGTACGTCAGTCGCACACGGTTCCCAAAATTGGAACCGTGTGCAATGACTATCATTTTGCCTGCTGCGTCAATCACACACGGTTCGCTCTAGCAAACCGTCGCCCCCAAAATTCTTTGTGGGACAGAAAACCCTCACCACCCAATTCAAAAAAGAAAAAAGAAAACCCTCACCATCCCCACGTCACAAAAAGCCTCACCCCGCCCGCCACCCCTCGGCCCCTCCAGTACGTTCCCCATTCACACCTGCACAAGCTCCTCTATGTCTATGCCATGGCACCGCCTATCGCGGCGGTAAACACTTAACTCGACGCCTGCCACCGCCGCCAGGCTGCCGGCAAAGCCCACCGCATTTCGCCACTTCCACTTGCTGCTGCCTATCGCCATCGACTTTCTTGACGCTGCTCGTGGTCGACCCAGCTTCGCTCGGTTGGGGAATCTGTCATACTGAGTGTTCTTTCTCATGGATGACAAGGTAACTAATTTAATGACATATTATCTCATCTCTTATCCCAGTTCATCTGCCTCCTTTAATCACCTGGCGGAAATCGCCGTGAATTCATTTTTATTCTAGCTTATTTGAGGGTTTTCTTTCATTCATAGAATACACAGTGCGCCGACACTTCATTTCTTGGTAACCGTCGCCAGAGATTCCATCTCATCGTACCAGATAACTTGAGGACGCGCACGGTATGTTCAATCTCACCCTAAATCGGTTGGCATGGCCTACTTTCCTGAACATATTCTAAATATTGCTACATTTGGATAAAAGGTGCCACATGCACCATATACGTCAAAGGGGATTCCCCCCCTCTTCTTTCTATATTAGGCAAATTAATGATGTACTGTTCTTTTGATTACTCTCATATTTCCATGACATCATGTTTACCCTATCTGTTTAATTATAGACTTTTGTCCTTCGATTTCAACCGTTGTACAGTTCTTTCAATTTGGGCCCATATTTGCATGTTACCATATTTTCTTTAACAATCCTACCATTTTCTGCAGGACATCCCTCGCTATGCAACAGATTATGTAATGCACAATTTTTCCCTTTACATACATCAAGGCTCCACGAATGTCATACTGCACACAAACCATGGATTTACAATCATTGCTACTGTAAGACTTGATGAACGTGGTGACTCCTATTTTGGCACTGACTTTTGGAATGAAATTGCAAAGTTTTATGTACTGAAAGCTGGCACTAAAATTGCACTGCACATAGAAGGGCCTGGTCATGAGATATATGCTAACTTCCCCGACAATATCATCCGTCTAGGCTTTGTTCGAAGTAAGTTTTCTTTTCAACTATCTGCATATGTTGGCTTACCCGGCAATGTCAAATGAATTGTGTAGTATTTAAGCAACCAATTGTTATTCCCTTTTCTTACTATATTCCTACCTAATAACTTCTGGTTACCAATACACTTTTCTATTGCCCTGTTTTAACTAAAATTCCCTATACTCCCATTTCTATCAAAAAGCGCCGCTGACAAGGAGACTCCGGAGGTGGAGAACGGGGCTGCCAACAAGCGGAGGCGGGGCGAGATAGAACCGCAAGAGACTCCAGCAGGCCTAGACTTAATCAGCAGCCTCCCCGATGATATGTTGATAGTCATCATCTCCCTCCTCCAAATCAAATATGGGGCGCGGATGTCGATGTCAAAACCGGCGGATCTCGGGTAGGGGGTCCCGAACTGTGCGCCTTAGGTTGATGTTAATAGGAGACGGGGGACACGATGTTTACCCAGGTTCGGGCCCTCTCCATGGAGGTAATACCCTACTTCTTGATAGATTGATCTTGATGAATATGAGTATTGCAGAAGATGATCTACCACGAGATCGTAATGGCTAAACCCTAGAAGTGTAGCCTGTATGATTGTGATCGCCTCTACGGACTAAACCCTCCAGTTTATATAGACACCGAAGGGGACTAGGGTTGTACAAAGTCGGTTACAGAGAAAGGAATCTTCATATCCGAATGCCAGGCTTGCCATCCACGCCAAGGAGAGTCCCATACGGACACGGGAGAGAGTCTTCTGTCTTGTATCTTCGCGGCCCATCAGTCCGGCCCACGTCACATAGGCCAGACGCCCGAGGACCCCTTAATCCAGGACTCCCTCAGTAGCCCCTGAACCAGGCTTCAATGACGAGATGTCCGGCGCAGATTGTCTTTGGCATTGCAAGGCAGGTTCCTCCTCCGAATAATCCAAAGCGTCCTTCAAACACAAAAAACGTGTCCGGCTCTGCAAAACAAACACCACACACAACCGCAGAGAGTATAATATTTCACGAGTCCAATCTGCTGACAACTTTTGTAGCGTGTCATCACGTCGCTGCCTGGTCATTATTTTGAACTATTTTTTAGCCTCCCGCACCACGTCTCAAGATGCGGTTTTATTGGCACGTCTTGTCGAAGCAGGGATCATGTCCCCTTATTGCGGGATTCTCATCAATACGGGCGTGGGTAACCCAACCGTGCCGTCCGCATGGCCCTTGGGGAATAGGCAAGTTTTAAGGCGAGTGGGGAGGCGCTTCATATTCGCTACCTTTATAAGGGGATAAGGATCCACCCTTTTCACCCACGCCTTCTCTCTCTCTCCACCCATTTGTCGGAGTAAATGGCCAGGGGTAGCCTAACCGACTCCCCTGGCTCTTTAAAAAAATTATCAGGCCTTTCGAGCCTTCAAGTATCCAGAGCATGGGGCCGCCTTCCTCCGGCCGGCTATCCCCAGGGCCGACTACCAGAAGGCGACCCGGCCTCAAACACCTTCCCGAAGAAAACTACGAGATGGCCGACTCCAGGAAGCCGGCCCCAAGAGGACCGACTCCCAGAAGCCGGCCATGAAGGGAGCCGACTCCCAGAAGCCGGCCAAGACTGCACCCACCAAGACTGCATCCACATAACGGTGATAAGACGGGGCGTGGCTGCAGTACAGCCCACTACCCCCGAACCCCGGAACAGGCATGGTCACAGGGCGCCGTACGGGTCAGCCATCTCTCGTCCGGCGTGGCACTGTAGCCATGTTGACCTCGATGTCACCCACGACAGGCGCTAGTATGGCCCGTGGGCGGCGGGCCCCTTTAGCTAGAGAGACGCTCGAAGGCGGCCCGGCCTCCCCTAGTCGGCCGGGACGTAGCCGGCTCCCAATAGCCGGCTACCTCCCTCCCTCGAAACATGTGCCTCATTAAGGAGACAAGACGAGGAGAGGCTACAATGAGAGCCCGCAAGACGGCGGCACTGTAGCCACACTTACCTTGACAAAGCCCTCGTCGTCAGAGGCGGGGCAACAGTAACCATCTGCCGACAAGGCCCCCAAGCGGTGGGGCCGGCCTGTTGGCCAAGAGGCCGGCAGCCGGCGGGACCCACCAGTCGGCGAGCCCCAATGGCCGGTGGAGAAGCCCGCGAGCACAGACACTGACGGCTGGGACCCCCGCCCAGCCGGATTACCATTGTACCCCTGGGGGGTAGGCCTATATAAGCCCCCCGGGACACCCATGCAAAGGCTTGATCTCATAGTGTTCCACACACCACATAGAGAGAAAAGGAGATCTAGCCTTGCCCTTCTTCTTCCCCTAGCCAAACAGCTCAAGGAGCACTTGTAGCTACTTGTATTGATCTAGTGATCATGCGGAGACCCCGCAGAGCAAGACTAGGGGTGTTATCTCCACGGAGAGCCCCGAACCTGGGTAAGATCCGCCGGCATGCATGTCTTCGCCTTATCCCGCTTCCAGGCACCGGCGATGTCTTACTGGCTCCCACAATGATAAGCCACCCGTTGGCATATGTCGCACCTACCACCCGACATTTGGCGCCCACCGTGGGGCCAGGTGCACCGTCGTCTGGAGACCTGTTCTGGACGGGAACCCTTTTCCTCCCCCGCGAGCGTAGCCAGTCTGCTATGCCCGATGGCGCTTGCCCTGACGCGCTGCAAGGCGTCGACGACGACTACGCGGCGAGCTGCCTCGCCGACCTTCTTGGCGAGACTCGCATCTCTAACGAGCCCACGTCCGACGCAGGCACAGACTACCCCGAGAGCCGCCTCGTCAGCCTCCTCGACCAGCTTCACGTCTCCAGCGAGCTTGCTGTGGACTTGGAGTCGGCCGGCTCGAACGACCCGATGCTCGTCGACTCCGACACGGCATCGCTTGACGCCTTCCCAACCGACATGGTGATCTTCGACGACCCTCTCCCTCGAGCCGACAATGGCAGCAGCGCTGTCACTGAGGTGCTGGTCATCAGCCACGGCGCCGACTCGGGCGAGAACGTCCACGACGCCCTGCAAGCGGCGATGCACGACTTGTCCGTCCCCATCCCGGCCGACGCCGACACCGAGACTCTGGAGGCACGCCGCCTCGCCCTCATCGCGGAGGGCCAAAAGATAGCCTCCATGAGACGCCTCACTAAGTCTCGCCTGCGCGAAGTCGACCGCGCCGCCTTTGGTACGCCGCCTCATGGCGGGCCGAGCCGAGCCGGCCTCGTCAAGAAGCGTGGCGCGGCCATCGCCAGCATGCTAGGGGCAGACCGCCCAGTCTACGCCACACCGCTCGAGAATCTGCGAGCCGCTCAGGCGGCCGCAGAAGAGCTGAATGGGCTGGGGGCTGATGAGCTCCCCTACATGACAAGGCGCATCCAGCAGCTGATCGACGTGGCCGCAGAACGGCATGAAGCCGGCGCCCGCACTGAGAGTCCTCCCCCACGCCGAGAACACGCCGCGACATCCCGGTCGCCGACTGTGAGCGGCGCCAGCGCGAGGAAAGACAAGGAGCCGGCTCCTAGCCGCAGCCGGACTCGAATCACCATTGAGCGCGACGCAGAAGGCCGCCCCCGAGCGGTGGAGCGCCAAGGCAATCCGCCTCCTCCCCCGCCTCGTGGGGAGAGATATCCCACCCCGCCGCCTGTCTCGCATCCGACTCTCGGTGGCCGACTAGGCCACCGCCAAGGAGTCGGCAAGAACGACGCCCACCACCGGATCAACCGCCTAGCACGATCCTTGGCGCTAGAAGAAGACAGTGTCGGCCCGCCTTACTTTGGCTCCCGCATCCGCGACGAGCCCTTCCCCAAAGGGTTCTCGCTCCCCAGAGACACGCCCAAGTACAACAGCTCCGAGAAGCTGGAGGATTGGCTGATCGACTACTCTACCGCTGTCAACATAGCGAACGGCAATAGGCGCGTAGCCGTGAAGTACGTCCCTCTTATGCTTCAAGGCACGGCACGCACCTGGCTGAACAGCCTCAAGCCCTACAGCGTCAACAGCTGGCTGGACTTCACGGAAGTCTTTGTCCGCAACTTCACCAGCACGTACAAGCGGCCTCCCAAGCCCCGCCAGCTCTCCTTGTGCGTCCAAGGGCCCAGCGAATCGACTCGCGACTACCTCACGCAGTGGGCCGAGCTCCGCAACTCCTGCGAGGGGGTGCACGAGGTTCAAGCCATAGAATACTGCACCGCCGGGTGCCGAGAGGGCACCCTCCTCAAGCACCAACTCCTCTGCGACGAGCCGGCTACCCTCGACGAGCTGCTGGTCATAACAGACAAGTAAGCCACGGCCGACTCCTCGATGAAGACCGAGCTCCGAGTGGACGCCTTTGGGAAGGTGCTCGCTCCGGCTCCCAAGACGCCGGCTGGTGACTCCAACCGACGCCACTACCAGAACGACCGCAAGCACAAGGCCCCTATGCCGCCTTCCACCAGTTGGCAGGTGGCCACTGTCGAAGACGAGCAGCCTGAAGAGCGGCCCGCTCCCAAGAAGAAGGGCGGCAGGCCGGGTTGGCAGCCGGCCTTCTCCTACGAGCAGACTCTCGATGCCCCCTGCAAGTTCCACAGCGGCGCGAAGCCGTCCAACCACACGACCCGGAAGTGCCACTGGTTCACACGGATCTCCAAGGGCGAGGGGCTGGTACCGCCTCCGCCTCCCGGCCCGCCGCCTCCAGCCCCCTAGCAGCCGGCTGCTCGACCAACAGTCGGAGCCATTCAGGATGAGTTCCCAGATGAGGACGCCGCCAACGTCATTTCACGAGCCAGGATGAAGACAAGCGCAGCCGGCGCCGACAGCACCAAGAGGTCAACGCGATCGCCTCCAGCAACCCCGAGTTCATGCATTGGTCTGAAAGGCCTATCAGCTGGAGCCGGGCCGATCACCCAGAGGTGATGCCGTCTCCTGGCTCCTACGCGTTGGTGTTGGACGTCACCCTCGCGACGGAGAGGCGAGCTGCCCGATTCTCCCGCGTGCTGATTGATGGCAGAAGCAGTATCAACATACTGTACCGCGACACCATGGAGAAGTTGAACCTCAAGGCGAAGCAGCTCATGCCAAGCCGGACCGTGTTCCATGGCATCGTACCCGGCCTATCCTGTTCCCCAATCGGCAATATCAAGATGGATGTTCTCTTCGGAGACAAGGATCACTTTCGCCGAGAAGCAATCTGGTTTGAGGTAGTAGACCTAGAGAGCCCTTACCACGCCTTGCTTGGCCGACCTACCCTGGCCAAGTTCATGGCTGTGCCCCAGTATGCCTACCTCAAGATGAAGATGCCGAGCTCGAAGGGGATCATCACTGTAGCCGGCGACTACAAGAAGTCCATCGAGTGCGCTGCAGCCAGCAGCCGACTGGCCGAGTCCCTCGTGGTTGCAGAAGAGAAGAAGATGCTGGAGCGAGTTGTGGCCATGGCCGGCAAGCAGCCGGCCCTGTCCCCCAACCCCAAGGAATATGATGCGCAGGGCTCCTTCCAGCCGGCCAAGGAGACGAAGAAGATACCTCTGGACCCGGAGAACCCGGAGAGGTTTGCTGTCATTGTTGCAAACCTGGACAGTAAATAGGAGGGCGAGCTCGTCGACTTCCTCCGTGAGAATCGAGACATCTTTGCATGGTCCCCAAAGGACATGCCGGGTGTTCCGAAGGATTTCGCCGAGCACAAGCTATACGTCCGAGCGGATGCGAAACCAGTCAAGCAACCTCTCTGCCGACTGTCGGAGGAGAAGAGAAGAATCGTAGGAGAAGAGATAGCCCGGCTCCTGGCCGCCGGCTTCATTATGGAAGTGTTTTTCCCACAGTGGCTTGCCAACCCGGTCTTGGTGTTGATGAAGAACAACAAATGGCGTATGTGTATAGACTACACTAGCCTCAACAAAGCCTGCCCCAAAGATCTGTTTGCCCTACTACGGATTGATCAAGTGATAGACTCCATAGTCGGATGCGAGCTGTTGAGTTTCTTGGATGCCTACTCAGGATACCACCAGATCAAGTTGGACCCAGCTGAACGCCTGCAGACCGCCTTCATCACACCATTCGGAGCTTTCTGTTACCTGACTATGACATTCGGCTTGAGGAATGCCGGTGCCACTTTTCAGCGTTGCATGTAGAAATGCCTCCTCAAGCAACTCGGCAGAAATGCCCACGTCTACGTAGACGATATTGTGGTGAAGACGGAGAAGCGCGGGACCCTGCTGGAAGACCTCAAAGAAACATTTGCCAACTTGCGCCGATTCCAGATCAAACTCAACCCCGAGAAATGCGTGTTCGGAGTACCAGCCGGCCAGCTTCTAGGCTTTTTGGTCTCCGAACGCGGCATTGAGTGCAACCCTGTGAAGATCAAGGCCATTGAGAGAATGGAGATTCCCACCAAGTTGCGAGACGTTTAGAAGTTCACCGGGTGCCTGGCCTCCCTAAACCGCTTCATCAGCCGGCTAGGAGAGAAGGCTCTCCCCCTGTACCGACTCATGAAGAAATCCACCCACTTCGAGTGGAACGACCAAGCAGACCAAGCCTTCCATGAATTGAAGAAGATGCTCACCACTCCACCTGTCCTGGCGGCGCCGACTGAGAAGGAGCCCATGCTCCTCTACATTGCTGCGACTAGCAGAGTGGTCAGCACAGTCATCGTGGTCCAGCGCCCAGAAGAAGGCCGAGCCCAGTTAGTCCAGAGGCCGGTATATTATTTAAGCGAAGTACTGTCCACCTCAAAGCAAAACTACCCGAACTACCAGAAGATGTGCTATGGAGTGTACTTCGCCGCCAAGAAGCTGAAGCCCTACTTTCAAGAGCATCCCATCACGGTCGTATGCACCGCCCCGCTTGCCGAGATCATAGGCAGCCGGGATGCATCCGGCCGGGTGGCTAAGTGGGCCATTGCGCTGGCTCCTTACACAATCTTCTACCAGCCCCGCGCCGCCATCAAGTCCCAAGCATTGGCCGACTTCCTTGTCGACTGGGCCGAGACCCAGTACCTGCCACCGGCTCCCGACTCCACTCATTGGCGGATGCACTTCGACGGGTCCAAGATGCGCACCGGCTTGGGAGCCGGCATCGTCCTCACCTCTCCCAAAGGCGATAAGCGCAGATACACATTGCAAATGCATTTTGCCGCCTCCAACAATGTGGCTGAGTATGAGGCGCTCATACACGGGCTCCGGCTAGCCAAAGAGCTCGGCATACGCCGGATCCTGTGTTATGGCGACTCGGACTTGGTGGTCCAGCAGTCATCTGACGATTGGGACGCCAAGGACGCAAACATGGCGAGCTATCGATTCCTCGTCCAGCAGATCAGTGGATACTTTGAAGGGTGTGAGTTCCTCCACGTGCCACGGGCCGACAACGACCAAGCAGATGCCCTCGCACGGATCGGCTCCACCCGACAGGCCATACCAACCGGTGTCTCTCTCCAGCGCCTCCTCAAACCGTCTATCAAGCCGTCTCCAGAATCGGACTCTATCTTTGTACCGCCTGCCCCTGATGCAGTCGGATCCGACAGGAGGAACCTAGCGGGCGGCTCGGAGACTTCGACAAGCGGCCTGGGGACAGCCATAGTCGCACCCGGCTCGGGGACTTCAGAACCCGGCCCGGGGACTGCAGCAGTCGGCCCGGGGACTGCAGCGACACAAGAGGCAGTGGCCGACTCCAACTCTCCACCACCCAACCCACCCACCCGGGTCACAGTGGCCGTACTGACAATAGAAGAAGTGTACAGCTCCATCATGGGCCCAGCCCATCCTCAACTTCCTAGTCAACAGAGAGCTGCCGACTGATGAGATCTCGGCAAGACTAGTGCAACGCCGAGCCAGAGCATACGCAATAATAAACAGAGAACTTGTCAAGCGTAGCGTCACTGGAGTCTTCCAGCGCTGCGTCGAGCCAGAGAAGGGCATAGCAATCCTCAAGGATATCCACCAAGGCGAATGCGGCCACCACACAGCCTCAAGATCACTTGTCGCCAAAGCTTTCCGCCATGGTTTCTTCTGGCCGAGTGCTTTGGAAGATGCCAAGGAATTAGTCAAATGCTGCAAAGGATGCCAAGTCTTCAGTTCCAAGCAACACCTGCCGGCTTCTGCAGTCAAGACCATCCCCCTCACCTGGCCCTTTGCCGTTTGGGGGCTGGACATGGTAGGCCCATTCAAGACAGCCCGCGACGGCATGACACATCTGCTTGTCGCCGTGGACAAATTTACCAAGTGGATTGAAGCGAAGCCGATCAAGAAGCTGAACGGGCCGATTGCCGTAACATTCATCGCAGACATCACTACTCGGTATGGTGTACCACACAACATCATCACCGACAACAGCACGAATTTTGCCAAGGGAGCACTGGCACGTTTCTGCACGACACAGGGCATCCGACTGGACTTAGCGTCCGTTGCCCACCCACAGTCAAACGGCCAGGTCGAGCGAGCAAACGGCCTCATCCTCTCCGGCATCAAGCCCCGACTGGTCGTACCACTGGGGCGTTCGGCCGGCTGCTGGCTCGATGAGCTGCCGGCTGTCCTCTGGAGTCTGCGTACTACCCCAAACAAGTCAACTGGCTTCACTCCTTCCTTCCTTGTATATGGTGCCGAGGCTGTCATCCCAACTGACATCGAGTTCGACTCGCCTCGGGTCACCATGTACACGGAGGCGGAGGCCAAGGAAGCACGAGAAGACGGCGTCGACCTGCTGGAAGAAGGTCGGCTGTTAGCACTCAGTCGGTTCGCCGTCTACCAGCAGGGTTTGCGCCGTTACCACAACCAGAAGGTCAAGCCAAGATCCTTCCAAGAGGGCGATCTTGTGCTCCGGCTGATCCAGTGAACAGCCGGCCAGCACAAGCTCTCGGCCCCTTGGGAAGGCCCTTTCATCGTCAGCAAGGCACTAGGCAACGACTCCTACTACCTGATCGACGCACATAAGCCAAGAGCACGCAAGAGGGATGATTCCGGCAAGGAGTCGGAACGACCATGGAACGCCAACCTCCTGAGAAGATTTTACAGTTAAAAGCAGTATGTATCATGCTACCTTTTTGTATTAAGTACGACACAGTGGGCCCCCCGAGGCGCACTCGGGGACTACCCTCCTTTATCTATGAATGACGAGTGTCGTACTCATGAATGTATTATTACATTTGATGTTCTATCTGGCACCGGGTTCGACTCGTCGGCCCGGGGACTGGCCGCCTTAAGTTATATTAAAAGTTCTACCTGAAGTCAGACAAGTAGTGTGCTAGCAACCGAGCCCTCTCTTGTTGTAAGTCGCAGCTCGAAGAACCGACTGTCCGACTGGAAAGAGCCAAAGGCAGAAAGGTTGCCCACACGAAAAACGGCTAAGGACTAACGAACTTATATAACACAAGCCGGCCTCCAACCACGCCTACCGGCTGTCAAAACAGCCGGCTGGCTGGCTTCCCAGTCACTTCGCTACAATCCAACAAAGCTAGAGTACTTGCCCTCTCAACCGGCCAAGCACTTCTCCAGCCATAGACTGCAGAGCAGCTGTCCGGCTGGGAAGGCGGCAACCAAGGGAGGGCGGCAAAGGAAACAGCCGAAGGATGAAAATCAAAGAACAAGGGAAAGCCAAACGTATGCATGATTATATTTACACATACGGCCTTCAACAGGCCGGCAGTCAATATAGTTCGAATACACCCCCAGTGGGTGGAACTGTGCAAACTTAACAAAATACTGCTCCAAGAGTAATAAAACAGGAAAGTAGAGGCAGCAGATTAGACTAAGGGCGCAGCAGGGAAACCGGGCTGGTCGGCGGAGACGGCGGCGCCGGCTGGAGGAGTGGCCAGGTGGCGAGTCTCGGCTTGATCATCGCCAGCTACAGGCGGTGCGCCGGCACGTGCCTTGTTGCTAGAGGCATGATCAAGCTGAGGCTGACCGGCCACTCCACCATCTGGCGTGGCGTCTTCACCCTCCTCCTCCTCCTCGCCCTCGTCGCTGGAGTCGATCTCCTCTGCCGAGTCCTCGCCATCTGCCGGGTTCAGCCCGAACCACTCCTCCGGCTGGGCAACGCCGTTGTCATCCACCTCAGGAGCAAAGGCGCTGGTGTCGGTGTAGTCGGCGATCGCCGAGGCACGCTGGATGATAGACAGCCGCACCGGCTCCAGCTCCGTGTCGGCCTCCTGCCGCCAGGTGGCCAGCTGGTCCAAGCTCAGCTCAGGATACCAGGCCTTGACGAACTCCAGCGCCCGCCTGACGCCTGACCGAGCCGCAGAAGCCTTCCAGGCCTCGAAGCGGTCGGCCGCCACCTCCAGCCAGTTGGCAGTCCGACTGGGAGTGTGGGGAATCACCTCGCCGGGCCAGAGAGCGGCCAGCACCTGCGCCCCAACACGCTGAAGCCAGCGAAGCATGCGGTGAGCCGGCTGGAGGCGGGCTTGAATTGCCAAGAGCTGTTCGTCCAGCGACCGGCGAGCGTTCGGCGCGATCTTGGCGCCAGCCTGCCTTTGTGCCTCATCGTGGGCCTCGACGACCTGGTTGGCGACAGTAGAGTAGCCAGGGAAGTACTCTGCGCAAGAAAGAAAGAGAAAGAAGAGAAAAATACCAAGTCAGAAAACGAACCAAACGGCAAGCGGCAAGCAAGGGACGAAGAAGAGGGCGGCCTACCGTCAACCAAGTCTTCGATCTGGTCGTAGCCGTTGAACAACGACTGCCTCGCCTCGGCCCAGCTCCCCGCCTCCGTCTCATATTCGGCTTGAAGGGCGGCCTCGCTGTCCTGCACCGCCTTCAGGGCCGCCTTGTGGCTCTCCTCCTGGTCGGCTAGCTTCTTGGCCAGGCGGTCACGCTCCTGCGCCAAGGCGTCAAACTCGGCTTCCTTAGCGCGAAGGGCGGCCTGAGTCCCACCCAGCTGCTCCCTCAGTTTGGCGTTGGCCGTTGCAGGCATGGCAGAGAAGAAAGAAGCAATAAGGAAGAAGTCGTCAAGAAAGATCCGACCCGACTGCTCAGCAGTCGGCCCGAATCTCAGGGACTACACCCAGTGGATGCGCTGACGCGCCCCCACATGAGATAAAAGATGAAGCACTTACCCCGGCTCTCAGATAGATCAGCATTCTTCTGGGTCAGCTCCCGAGCCTGGGAGTTGAAGGCAGGCGCGTGAAGGTTGTGGTAGTCCTACAAGACAGACGGAAAAGCGAATGAGAACAAGATAGCAAACAAAGCCCGTAAGAAGTTCCAAGCTGCCTGCTCAGCAGCCGACTCGGAACTCGGGGACTACACCCAGTGGATGCGCTGACGCGCCCCATGGAAGAAACCAAGGTCAAAAAGCAAAAACGGGAAGACTTACCCGAATGGCCGCCCGCGTCGTGAGGAACTCATCATTGTATTGCCTCAGCACTGCGGCCTGGGACTGAAGCCGGTTCCGGACTTCTTGCGCAGCCACATTAACCACGGCCGTCCCTCCACCCGGCGTCCACCCCGAGCTGGCGCTGGCCGCCTCCACGTCCTGGGTCGACGAGCTGGAGCCCACGGCCTTCTGCGGGTCCGGAGCCGAAGTGGCCTTCCCCGCGCGCTGGCGTGACGGCGACTGGACCACCAGGTCTGTCCTCGCAGCTGGCTCACCCGCAGCCGATTACGCAGGCGGCACATTAGGCCGGCTGCCTTGGGCCGCCCCAGTCGGCGAGGACGGTGCCGCCTCCCTCTCCAGGACGACGACGTCGTCCTCCCTCTCCAACCCCGGCAGGTCGCCGCCGGCTTCTTCCGGCGGGGGCTCCGGGAGCTCGGGCGCCGTGACACGCAGAGGGGTGACAAGCAAGGCCCCCTCCGCTGTTGCCGCGGCCGCAGCCTCCGCCTGGGCCTTGGTCACCGCGTCGGCACGCGCCTTCGCCGACTCCTCCTCCTGTGTCGCCTTGGCGGCAGCTGCCCTCAGCTCCTCCGCCTCCCGCTCCTCCCGCGGCTCCCGCGCATTTCGCTCTATCGCCGCCTGAAGCTCGGCGCGGGGGTCCACACGGCGGGTGCTCCCGGATCCTCCCGGCGATCCAACCACGGAGGCGTCAGCAACCCGCTCAAGAGAAAGCGGAGCCCTAATTTTTGAGAAAGGATAAGGATTCAGAAATCAACAAACAAAGAAGAAAGAGTATGCAAAAGAATATACACTTACGCTGACACCGTCTGCGGCTGCCTCATCCCGCCTGGTCGCCGCCGCCCCGCCCTTGGGCTTCTTCAGCCGACTGCCGAACAATCCCGACGCGGCCCGGCGCTTCTGCCCGCCGCCCCGAGCAGGCGGCGCGGCAGAGGAACCCGCGCCATGGCCGGACGCCGGCTGGCGGCGTGGGACGATTTCCGCCTCATCGTCATCCGGCCAGTCGTCGAAGCTGACTCCAAGCCCGGAGCCGCCTGCTTCGCCGCCGGCTTCGCCGCCTCCCGCCTTGGTGTTGTCGTCCATGGCGGCCGCCCCCAAGTCGTGGTCCTCCAAGTCATGCTCTGCCCGGTCGGGAAGAAATCGGCCATCCGCCCCCAACCCGGCCGCAGGTTGAAGGAGAGGGCTCAGCCAAGACGTGCTGACTGGTCAGTGTCGGCCAAGAAAAACTCGGCGACAAAACTAAGAGAAGAAAGGATAAAGAGAGCATACCGTAGGCGGGAGATGAGCACAGGAGTATGGCTCCTTGCCAAACCGCCACTCTGCGGAGAGCTTGCAGTTCACAAGATAATTCACCATATGAGCCACCTCGTCGTGCGGCATATCCTTGGTGCACATCCGACTCGGATTGAGTTGGCCGCTCATCTGACAGATCAGATGAGGGCGGCTTTGAAGCAGAAGCATCCGGCGCGCGACGAAGGCGGCCAGCAAGTCGGACCCAGTCAGACCCTCCGACTGGATCATTACCCGGACTCGGGCGACGGCCGCGGCTCCAGCCGGCGACAGTGTCACGGCCCGATAGGACCACTAGGGTCGCTTCCCAGCTGGCGGGCCGGCTACGTAAGCCGGCAAGTTGACGTAGTCGCCTTGCGGGGCGACGTTCCTCACGTAGAAATATGACTTCTGCCAGCACTTCACCGACTGGATCAGCGTGATGACGGGAAGGGGTTGTCGGCCGCCGGCCTCCGCATCGCGATGAAGGCGCCGCTCTGAGCTGGCACGCCCTGCATGCGGGTGCCGAGTTTGGTTTGGAAGAACTCCCCCAGAGCTCGAGGGTGGGGAGAATGCCAAGAAAGCCTTCGCACAAGGTGACGAAGGCGGACAGCAGCACCACCGTGTTCGGAGTGAGGTGGAGCGGCTGGAGTTGATAGAAGTCGAGAAAGGAGCGGAAGAAGGCACTCACCGCCAAGCCGAGGCCGCGCAGGAAATGCGAGCGGAAGATCACCCGCTCACCTTCCTCCGGCGCCGGCGTGATCTCCTTCTCCGGCGTGAGACGGACCCGCACCTGGTCCTTGCCGGGCAACCGCCGCGTCTTGCGGAGGAAGTCGACGTGGCCCATATGGATGTTGGAGCCGTCCCAGTCCCCTCCGTACTGCATGATGCCGAGGAGCTGGCGAGAAAGGATGCGGCGGTGGAGGAAGCACGGCCCCGCGGCGGCGAAGCTGCGGGGTGGTGCGAAGTTTGGTGGGATGGCGTGACGGTGAGACGCTGCGGCGATGGAAAGGAGGAGGAAGAAGATGGCGGAGAGAAGAGGAGCGTGCGAGCGTCTGCCGCTTCCCCTCCTCCCCCTACTTATAGCCTCGTGCGGCGAAGCCGAGGAGGCGAGGCGTGGGGGGAACGTGGGATTAACTGCGCCCACTCCCCCACGTCCCGCGATTATTACGCCCTAACGGCGTGCGGAAACCGCCGCCGGAAGGCGTGCGGACAGCTTTGGGCCACAGAGAATCCGCGCCTGGGCCTAGGCGTAGGAGTGGTGGGCCCCCAGCCTGCGGCGACGTCCTATCGCACGCGTACCAACTGACTCCCGCCTTCAGACTTTAGGAATTTCGCCAAGACGGCGCACCCAACTGAAGCCGGCTCCCAGCTGCTGGCTCGTCAAGACAAGAAGCTGAACGAGCTTCTCGACCTCCTCTCAGCCTCGAAGCCCAACCAGCTTCTGGGACTACTGTCGGAGTAAATGGCGACGGGTAGCCTAACCGACTCCCCCTGGCTCTTTAAAAAAATTATCACGCCTTTCGAGCCTTCAAGTATCCAGAGCATGGGGCCGCCTTCCTCCGGCCGGCTATCCCCAGGGCCGACTACCAGAAGGCGACCCGGCCTCAAACACCTTCCCGAAGAAAACTACGAGATGGCCGACTCCAGGAAGCCGGCCCCAAGAGGACCGACTCCCAGAAGCCGGCCATGAAGGGAGCCCACTCCCAGAAGCTGGCCAAGACTGCACCCACCAAGACTGCATCCACATAACGGTGATAAGACGGGGCGTGGCCGCAGTACAGCCCACTACCCCCGAACCCCGGAACAGGCATGGTCACAGGGCGCCGTACGGGTCAGCCATCTCCCGTCCGGCGCGGCACTGTAGCCATGTTGACCTCGATGTCACCCACGACAGGCACCAGTATGGCCCGCGGGCGGCGGGCCCCTTTAGCCAGAGAGACGCTCGAAGGCGGCCTGGCCTCCCCTAGTCGGTCGGGGACGTAGCCGGCTCCCAATAGCCGGCTACCTCCCTCCCTCGAAACATGTGCCTCATTAAGGAGACAAGACGGGGTGAGGCTACAGTGAGAGCCCGCAAGACGGCGGCACTGTAGCCACGCTTACCTCGACAAAGCCCTCGTCGTCAGAGGCCAGGCAACAGTAACCAGCCGCCGACAAGGCCCCCAAGCGGTGGGGCCGGCCTGTTGGCCAAGAGGCCGGTAGGACCCACCAGTCGGCGGGCCCCAATGGCCGGCGGAGAAGCCGGCGAGCACAGACACTGACGGCTAGGACCCGCGCCCAGCCGGATTACCATTATACCCCTGGGGGGTAGGCCGATATAAGCCCCCCGGGACACCCATGCAAAGGGTTGATATCATAGAGTTCCACACACCACATAGAGAGAAAAGGAGAGCTAGCCTTGCCCTTCTTCTGCCCCTAGACAAACAGCTCAAGGAGCACTTGTAGCTACTTGTATTGATCTAGTGATCATGCGGAGACCCCGCAGAGCAGGAATAGGGGTGTTATCTCCACGAAGAGCCCCGAACCTAGGTAAGATCTGCCGGCGTGCATATCTTCGCCTTATCCCGTTTCCAGGCACCGGCGATGTCTTATTGGCTCCCACAATGATAAGCCACCCGTTGGCATATGTCGCACCTACCACCCGACACCATTCTTGAGCTCCAGCGCCCAAGTCCTCATCCTCTTCGCCTCAAAAACGCACTCCGATCATGTCCGGATCTGGAGCGCAGGGCAAGTGGATGGTCTCCTCCGTCAAGGAGAAGGACATCACCAAGCTCCGGGAGGCCGGATATCTGTCCAAGGAAATCGCCCACCGGCTTCCGGCCAAGGGACAGAGCCCCATGAGAGGGTTGTGTTCATCCCCCACTTCGTCCGCGGGCTGGGATTTCCTCTCCACCCATTTGTCCGTGGACTCATGTTCTACTATGGTCTGGATTTCCACGATCTGGCCCCCAACTCCTTCCTCAATATCTCAGCATTCATTGTCGTGTGCGAGGCCTTCCTCCGCATTCCCCCCCCCCCCACTTTGGATTGTGGCTAAAGATCTTCAATGTGAAGCCGAAGGTGGTGGGTGGCGAACACGCAGAGTGCGGAGGAGCCATGGTGAGCAAGATGCCCAACGTCACATGGCCCAAAGGTACCTTCATGGAGACCGTCAAAGGGTGGCAATAGCAGTTGTTCTACGTCACAGAGCCTCACGACGCCACCTGGGCCGCGGCTCACAAATTTTAGCCCGGAGCCCGGATGCGGCTCACCTCCTGGCTAGAGAAGGGCCTGGAGTGGTCTTCGTTGGACGAGCTGATAGCGCTTTAGACGCGCATTAAGAGCATGGTCGACAAGAACATCAAGCTTGTCAATGTGATCCAGGTGATGCTGGTTCGCCGGATCCTTCCATACCAAAGCCGGACTTGCCATCTGTGGGAGTTCGATCCAGCTGAGCACCAGACCTTGCAACAGTTCTTCGGCACTACGCACAAAGACATCTGGAAGGTGCTCTTCAAGGCCAATGAGACGTGGCCGAAGATGACCGAGGACCATGGGCACGACCTGGCCCATCCCGCCAGTCCGGTAAGTCTTTCGTATTTCAAGGTGTATCCTTTACTTGCTTACTCAAGGAAGATGTCTGAGCTTCCCTATTTGTTTTCTCAGGGCTGTACAAAGAAGGCGGAGCAGATTCAGTGTCCGGCTCCGCTGCCCGAGGAACCAGCCATCCTGTTTCTGATGAAGATGCTGGTTCCAGCGCCCTACCAGGCCCGGAGAAGAAGGCCAAGAAAAAGGCCAAGGAGACCAGAAGTGGCCTCCGCCGCAAGGGCGCTTCGGACATGACGTTCGAAGACGCCGGGACTCACTCCTCCACCGCCGAGGACGAGGAGGAGGAGGAAAGCAACTCTCCCCCTGAGGGGGGAAGGAAGAAAAGGGCGGCCTCCACACATCTGGAGGCAGAGGCGTCCAAGAAGGGGAAGATCTCCCTCTCGGATAACTCCGCGTGGGATATCGACAGCAGCTCCGAGTGGCGCCCCAGGGATAAGCCCCTGGCCGAATCGTAAGCACATATATCCAGCTCCTTTACTCCCTGGTTTTAACATGTTGAATCATGCGGTGCAGTCTGGCTCGCTCCGACCTCCAGCGATCCTCATCTTCGGGGAGTTCACTGGATCCGAAGGTGATGGACAGCGGGTCCCTTCCGGCGGCCTCTTCTCCCAAGGCCATGGATGACACCGAGGTGTTGTCCCGAAGGATTCCAGGCCAGGGAGAGACACAGGAGGCCATCAGGGTGGCGCTGGATGGTGAAATCTCAACCATCAGACACACGGGGGAGAAAATCCCCATGGAGACGGGCGATGGGGGCCATATCTAATTCGGCCCCCAGCCAAATACAATTCCGGACACCTATACAGCTCCAGAATCAGGCAAGCAGCCTCCTTCAAAAGAAGGAGGTGCATCGATTCCACCGGTGACCTCTGTCCATCCAGAGGCACCGGATACTCTACTGGAAGCGCTGCGAAGTGCTTCCATTGTTGAGGAACATCGTACCCTCATGGGTACGGTGATTGAGAGGATTCAGTCCGCAAAAAGCAGACTGACCGAAGCCTACACAAGCCTTCTAACAGGCTTTGAGGTATGAGATGCAATTTATGCAAAAGGAATGTCATAGTATAGACAGTAGCCCCTAGGACTTTGTTCGGTGTTCGGGAAGAAAAGCCGGACAGAGGATCAAGTAATTTTCGCAGGAGACTAACAAAATATGTCTTATGTGAATAAGCAGGCGTCATTGCTGGCTGCGACCTCTCATTCTGCCGAAGTCTCCGGACTGAGTTAGAGTCTGGAGCGGGCTGAGGAAGAGCTCGGCCGTGTAAAAAAGCAGTTAGAAGACAAGCAAGGTATGCAATGACCTTTTGTAAATCCAGAAAGGATAAATAATTTGTGCTGATCATAGTGCCATGATTTTTGTTAGGAGCGACGACCAAGGTGGAGACCCTCAAGAAGGCGCTGGCCGAGGCCGAGGAGAGAGCAGCAAAGGAACAAGCCGCCCGCGAAAAGCATGAGGCCAGGTCGGCGAGGTCCAGCAGGAGCTCCAAGACGCCGTGAAGAAATGCGAGTCCTTGGAGCGCAATGTTGCGGATCAAGAGTCCGAACTTGCCAAGACCCGCCAAAGCGCACAAGATGCCCGGCTCAAAGCCCAGGGCGCCCTCCAGGAAATCCAGGAGCCCAGGAAAATCGCGGCGGGTTAGGGTTTTATTATGCAGAGCAAGTATGTGAAGAAAAGGTACCTCTTACTGACGCGGATTTGGAGTTCTCCAGGGGCGTTTGCGGATTTGCCGCGTAGTGTTTCTGATGCTGCAGAATTCTTCTGAGCTGAAGAGGGAAGATCAACGGAGAAGCTGTTCTGGTCGCAATACCTTGCAACGGAGCATCTGGTGCTGTTTAGCGATAAGTTGAAACAGCTGACCGAACTGCATAGGGTGGCCGAACTGGCCATGAAGGATTTGATAATCCGTTTGTGGCCTGCCGAAGCCGTATCGAGCAGCTTCTTCGGGCTCGTGAAGCGGCTGGTCAATTCCTGCCCTCGGCTTGATGCCATCAAGCGGTCGATCTGCATTGAAGGTGCGCGGATGGCCTTCGCTCGTGTCAAGATACAGTAGGCAAAGATGGACGCCGTCAAGCTCGCGACCGAGGGACCGCCTGCTGGCAAGGAGCACCACACGCTGGAGCAGTATTTCGATGATGTCCTCAAGAGATCCCGCATTGTAGAGGGCCAGTGTTCAAAAGACATTATCTTCGAATGAATACATTCATGTTATCTTGTCTTGTATTATGAAACAAAGCCGTTATGTAATATAATGCTTGTTTATTATTAAAAAATTACCTCATGTGCGGCCGTTTTTATTAAATCTGAGAGTTGGCCAGTCGTCGCCTTCAGCCCCCACGTAGGTAGTACGGGGGTGTTCGGGATGAATCTGAACACTCTTGATCCAAGATTTTGGTCCTTGAAGGAGGTGTTTAGCGCAACGAACCAGGCAGCCGGACTATGTGGCTTTTATCACCCTCACTTAGCCATAGGAGTTTGACAATAAAAATGTAGGCGCAGCCCCTAGTTAGCATTTAATCCGGCCTAGGGTGCTGTAAACACCTGATCAGATGAAGGCCGATTCATCGCATAATGCGGAAAAAATCACAAAAGATTTTTAACCTCCGAATAGCTGACCAGCTCTCGCCGCATCATGACAGTCAGTTTTCGGCTTTCTCTACTGAGGTGCTCATCCGGATAAACCAGGACACAATCGCAGTAGTTCTCCCTTTACTACCCTAGCCGATAGGACGGAATGTAAGGTAGCAAGCATAGGAGCCGGGCAACCCAACTATTGACCAAAGACATTATTCGGAGCCGATGCATATAATGCTAAAATTCAGGGTGCCGAACTATACTGTTAAAAGTGTTCGGACTTTGTTGCCGTAGTGTGGAGCATAGTGAAGCCCCTGGCGATTGAAAGCATACCAAAGTGCATGGGTGCAATCGACAAGAATGACGAAATAAAATGAAGTAGTAAGCTAGTGCCACAAAAGCTGGGCAGCAAACTATTTCCATTATAATTTGATTAATACTTCAAAGCGTATCTGTACAAATAGTGCGATAAGCAACCTGGCTATTTAACATGCCAAGACCAAGGGGGAGCTACGTGCAGGTCTGAAAGACAGGTAGAATGATCATTGAGAAGAACGTCTAAAGAGTCCCCCACACGTCTGAGCTGATTGCCGCCTTGGTGTATCCGTCCTTCGAAAGGACCGATGAGCAGGCCGCTGCGAGGGGCCTGTGGAAGAGAAACCTGAAAAGGATAAAAAAGAAAAGTGAAAGTATGTGTGTCCAGGGAAGGTCGAGCCGTATTATTGACCACAATCTGGTTATGCCTCCGTCTCTGCCCATGGTATTTTTAGTGCGTAATTATGTACATGTGGTACGTACGCCGCCACTTGGTCAGGACTGAGACGGGGGTCGAATTGCTAGTCTCACTCCTGATGAGCCAGACTGTCATGTTGCGGAGTAGTCCGGACTCGTTTGACAGTGTCCGGGAGCTTGGCCGCTGAATTAAAGTTCTACCTTAAAAGGCCGCTCTGTACTTCCGCTGCCAGGGCCGCGGTGTGCTCCTCGGTACGGAGGGAGCGCTCCGTGTTTCCATTGACTGTTATGACACCGCGTGGTCCGAGCATCTTGAGCTTGAGATAAGCATAGTGTGGCACCGCACTAAATTGAGCAAACGCGGTTCGTCCGAGCAGTGCGTGATAGCTGCTGCGGAAGGGGACAATATCGAAGATCAACTCTTCGCTTCGGAAGTTGTACGGAGGTCCGAAGACGACCTCCAATGTGATTGAGCCCATGCAACGGGCCTCTACACCTGGTAACTCCTTTAAAGGTAGTTTTGGTGGGCTCGATCCTTGATGGATCGATGCCCATTTTGCGCACTGTATCCTGATAGAGCAGGTTGAGGCTGCTGCCGCCGTCCATGAGGACTCGCGTCAGGTGGAAGCCATCAATGATTGGGTCAAGGACTAGTGTGGCTGAATCACCATGATGGATACTGGTCGGATGCTCCCTGCAATTGAAAGTGATCGGGCAGGACGACCATGGGTTGAATTTTGGGGCGACTGGCTCTATCGCATAGACGTCCCTAAGCGCGCGCTTTCACTCCCTCTTGGGGATATGGGTAGCGTATATCATGTTCACCGTTTTAACCTGAGGGGCAAACTTCTTCTATCCCCCTGTGTTCGATGGACGGGGCTCTTCGTCGTCGTTCTCACTTTGCGACCCCTTCTCCTTATCCTCGGCATTTAACTTGCCAGCCTGTTTAAAGACCCAACAACTCTAGTGGGTGTGATTGGCTGGTTTATCAGGGGTGTCGTGGATCTGACATGGACGATCGAGTATGCGGTCTAGGCTGGAAGAGCCCGGATTGTTCCTTTCGTATGGCTTCTTCCGCTGACCGGGCTTGGAGCCAGTGAATCCGGCATTGACAGCCGTGTCATCTGTATTGTCACCATTGTTTCAACCCTTATGCCTGTTGCGCCGGGGCTTGCTGTTGCTATTCTTGGCTTCAGATGTGCCAGGTTCACTTGCATTATTATTGCTACGGGCTAGCCAACTATCTTCACCCGCGCAAAAGCGGGTCATTAGTGCCGTGAGGGCTGCCATGGACTTCGGCTTTTCCTGGCCGAGGTGTCGGGCGAGCCATTCATCACGGATGCTATGCTGAAAGGCCGCTAGGGCTTCGGCATCCGGACAGTCGACGATCTGGTTCTTTTTAGCTAAGAACCTAGTCCGGAATTTCCTGGCTGACTCTCCGGGATGTTGGACTATATGACTTAAGTCATCTGCATCCGGAGGTCGGACGTATGTACCTTGGAAGTTGTCACGGAAGGCGTCTTCCAGGTCCTCCCAGCTGCCAATGGAGTTTTCAGGCAGGCTGTTCAAACAGTGTCGAGCTGGTCCCTTGAGTTTTAGTGGGAGGTATTTGATGGCATGAAGATCATCACCGCGGGCCATATGAATATGGAGAATAAAATCCTCAATCCACACCGCGGGGTCTGTTGTCCCATCATATGATTCGATATTCACGGGTTTAAACCCTTCTGGGAATTCGTGCTCCATTACCTCAGCGGTGAAGCAGAGGGGGTGTGCGGCGCCTCTATATCGGGCCAAGTCGTGACATAGCTCGAATGGAGTACGTCTGCAATTTTCGTCCAGGGTGTGATTATGCTTATCGCGTCCGGCTGGATAGCCATTGTCGCGCGTCGAGGCGCACCCCCGCGATTCGTAGATCGATCTGGTCTAACCTGCTCTATTGTCCAGATCCTGCAGTAGGTCATATGTATATCCCCGAGCTATTTTATCTCTGCCTTTGCGGTGAGGTAGTACGGGCTGGTGTTCGGCTTGAGTTGCCGCTTTATCCCGGCCACGGGGCGGTCGATCAGCCGCATTACGCGCTGATGGTTTGGGCTCAAGTGCCTCGTCATCGAATTGAGGTAGCAATTTGCGCTTCGGGTAACTTTTGGTTGGGCGCTCAAGGCCGTATTCCTCAGCTTCCAGGACATTAATCCATCTATCGTTGAGCAGATCTTGATCAGCTTGAAGCTGCTGCTGCTTCTTTTTCAGGCTCCTAGCAGTGGCTATTAGCCGGCGCTTAAAGCGCTCCTGCTCGAGAGGTTCCTCAAGCATGATAAAATCCTCGTTTCCAAGGCTCACCTCATCCTCGAAGAGTGGAAGGTAGTTACTGTCCTCTGATTCTTCATTTATGGCCTATTCATTAGGGCTGATTCGCCCATCTTCCCGTTCATCCTGTTCGGAGGTTGGATTAACGGGGTCTTTATTGTCCTCGGCATCGTCGAGAGTATTGTTTTCTCCTGTGCCGCTATTGCTGTCTTTTCCGCGGCGTGGCTTAGAGCGGCGTCGCTGACGTTGGTGCTTTGGTTGTATCTCAAGAGGTTTGTCCTCAACTAGATCTTCCTTGTCATCGCCACTATTTTCTTTGGGTGTATCCACCATGTACACATCATACAAAGAGGTGGCCGTCCAGCGTCCGGTAAATGGCGGGTTTTGGGCCTGCTCTTGTCCGGCATCGTCGTCCATACCGTCGATGTCTTCAGAGCCATAGTCGAGCATGTCGGTTAAGTCCTCGACAGTGGCTATAAAGTGGGTTGTGGGTGGGACCTAAAATTCCCTGCTCTCAGCCCCTAGTCCAGGCTGGGCATAGTTCGGACGTTTCCCCTTTGTAATGACAAGGGATCACATTAAGTCCAGAACCTCGTTTAAAGGCGAGGTTTGGCCCGAGAGAAGAGAGCCCGTGGAGTGCGGCGAGAGGGAAACTCCTTGGCGAACTCACACGATGCTGATTCTGAGGATTCAGTGACAGTGTCTGGAGAAGGGTCCAGCTTCGTGATTGCTGCCAACGACACCACTTCCCCCGGCTCTCCCACGAGGGACCTAATGGCCGCAGATAGTCCGACGAGCTCACGGAGCCCGTCTTCGGACTTGGCTATCCACTCCGGATCTAAGGCCAGAGCGGAGGTTGAGGGCGCGAATCCTTGGAAGATCAAGTCTCCTCGGATATCAGCGACATAGTGCAGATTACCAAAACTAATATGGTGACCTGGGGCATAGCTGTCGATCTGCTCTAGATGGCCAAGCGAGTTGGCCCGCAGTGCGAAGCTGCCGAACACAAAGATCTGGCCGAGGAGGAAAACCTCCCCAAGGCAGCATAGTTGTAGATGATTGATGGAGCCATCGAACCTTTTGGTGATGATGCAGCGGCACTCTCAATGAAAGCACCAATGTCGGTGTCAAAACCGGCAGATCTCGGGTAGGGGGTCCCGAACTGTTCGCCTTAGGTCGATGGTAACACGAGACGGGGGACACGATGTTTATCTAGGTTCGGGCCCTCTCTATGGAGTTAATACCCTACTTCCTGCTTGATTGATCTTGATGAATATGAGTATTACAGAAGTTGATCTACCACGAGATCATAATGGCTAAATCCTAGAAGTGTAGCCTGTATGATGGTGATCGCCTCTACGAACTAAACCCTCCGGTTTATATAGACACCGGAGGGGACTAGGGTTGTACAAATCGGTTACAGAGAAAGGAATCTTCATATCCGAACGCCAGGCTTGCCATCCACGCCAAGGAGAGTCCCATCCGGACACGGGAGAGAGTCTTCTGTCTTATATCTTCGTGGCCCATCAGTCCGGCCCACGTCACATAGGCCAGACGCCCGAGGACCCCTTAATCCAGGACTCCCTCAGTGGACAACCCTCCTTTCCCAGCGGTGGCGCCCCCCTATGGAACTCCAGCCCTCTCGACCTCATCGACACCCATGAGCTCTACCATGGCTATCGCAAAAGCTTGGATGCGTTCTCCAAGATCCTCGGCAGTCACCTTGGCCCAACCAAAGGCCTTAGAATGGGCAAGTTTCGTTCCAACGGCGAGGACCGAGCCAAGCTTGACGACTGGTTCCGATCCCCCGCCCTAGATCAGCTCGAGGAGCTCACTTTTGATGATGGGCATATGCGGCCGCTGCCAACATCTGTACTCCGCCTCGCGCCCACGCTGCGCGTCACCAAGTTCAGGAACTGCCATTTCCCGCCCCTTAATGACGCGCCCGCTCTTATTCCACGACTGAAGCACCTCGAGCTCGTCGCCGTCTACCTCTCAAAGGGTGACATGGAGCGCCTGCTCCGTGGCTGTACTGCACTTGAGTACCTTCATCTTTAGGTGATCAATGGGTTGAGTACCTTCCACATCACCTCCATGACTCTCCGGACTATTTATGTGTGTTGCTGGTTGTCGGATCACGGGTTCCGGCAAAACCCTTAAGGTTCAAACTCTGGGGTGCACGCGAAGTTCTTTCCTCCCTACCGATCCACGCCCTAGCTCGCTAAGATTTCGCGGACGAACTCGACAAACTCACAACACAAAAGACACAAGATTTATACTGGTTCGGGCCACCGTTGTGGTGTAATACCCTACTCCAGTGTGGTGGTGGTGGATTGCATCTTGGGCTGATGATGATCAGTACAAGGGGAAGAACAGCCTCCTGAGGTTGAGGTGTTCTTGTGCTCGATGTGTGGCCAAGGATTGGCTCAAGATCAGATGCCCTCTACTGTGGTGGCTAGTCCTATTTATATAGGCCTTGGTCCTCTTCCCAAATACTGAGCGGAAAGGGAGCCAACAACAACCAATATGAAAGGGGACAGCTAGTACAGCTTATCCTGACAAAAGCGGTCTTCGCCTGCAAAAGGATCGGGTGGTGACGCCGCCTTGGGCTCCATGGTGACCTCTGTCTTGCCGTCCTGCTAGTCTTGGTCTCGTTGCACCAATATGGAAACCTTTCCTTGATGCCTCGGTACTCCGCGCCTGTGCTTGCTTCCTTAACACCAAAGGGGAAACAAGGACGCTGCGCGCGCTGGCGCCTGCCTGATCTCGATCATCATGGCTCACGTCATGAGAACCGCGCGAGGTTTACCTCGCCTTGATCTCTCCGCCCCTCATGAGCCAACCTGGTGAGGTTGCTCCTGAGGAGGTCTTGAGTCGTCCGCCTCGCGAGGCTTGGCCCCTCGCGAGGGTCTTGAATGCCTTGTTGATGAAGATGGTTCGTACGGGCCTGCTAGCACAGCCACGCAGTGGGCCGCAGGCAGGCAACTCTGGGGACCCCCGTTCCCAGAACACCGACAGTAGCCCCCGGGCCCAAGGCGCGCTCGGGCTTGGCTTCGAGGCGAAGCTAAAGGTCAAGTACGGAGTGCCGCGGGCCCCAAAAGCCTGCGGCCTTGGTCGACGCGTGGCGCTTGATTGGATGTAGGCGTCTCCGCTTCCCCAAGCTGCCTCTGCAACTGCCCTACTTGACAAAAGGTTGGCGCGGGCAGCACTCGCCTTCACTGCTCCCCTTCGCCTTGCTCCAGATCCCCTTTCTCGCTCCTCGCGGCCGAAACCTCCAGATATGCTCCAACCTTGCTCCGCATCTGCGACCAATGGCGCCGCGCAAGGTCAAGTCCTCCTCAGCGCCGGCTTGGTATGAACCAGCTCTTGATGTGCCCAACGTCATGGAGAAGAGCTTAGCCGCCACACGCTTGCTGACGGCGGGGGAGAGCAATGAGAGGGGGAAGACAGAGCTCCGGCTTGCCTCCGACGTGCCGGAGCCTGAGGGAAGCACCTTCTTCCCCTTCTTCACGAGCAGTATCGCCGCGGGGTTGGTTCCTCCTTTCTCTGACTTCTTCTATGAAGTCCTCGGCCATTACAGGCGCAGGCGCTACATCTTCATCCCAACTCAATCCTTCTCTTGTCCTTGTTCGCCTATTATTGTGAGGCGTATCCGGGCGTGAAGCCGTCCGTGGGTCTGCGGTGCCACTTCTTCTTCCTCCGCGTCAGCGAAGGCCATATCTCTGGGTGCGCCAATTTCATTGCGGCTGGCAAGGCCAACTCGATCTCGAACACCGGGAAGAAGGTCGACAACCTCAGGGCCAAATGGGTCATGATGGGCGCTAAGTGCGTACACCCGCGCTTGGCGCTGCCGACGGAGGCGCCCCAGTCCGACAAGGGGTGGTCTCGTGCTGAGCTCACTGATGAGCGAGCATCGTCGCTATTGGCGCAGATGCAGGCCGACCTGAAGCCGGGCAATGTGAAGGCGGTGAAGGTGACAGGGGCCATGCTCCTGAGGGAATTCCTGCTGCTGCGTGTCGCTCCTCTTTAGGCGCGTGCGCGCCCCTTGTGGAGGCTTGGAGATGAAGAAGACAAGATTTGCCTGAGCCCGAAGGCCTTGCCTGACGATGAGCTGTCTGCAGTTTTGCGCCTCTTGGTCGGGGACAACCAAGAGTACCCACCGAGCGCCTTCATTCCTCTGTTCCGCCGCACGGACTGGGAGCAGATCGTGGCCGCCAGGCCTACTTTCGACGCGCGTGGGCTGGTGCCGCCCGCGCCCTCTGGTGGCCCTGCGGTGCCGAAGCCGGTGGAGCTATCTTATGATGAGTCCCGTGGGGAGCAAGAAGAGGAGGTGGACTCGGAGGCATCGTCCTGATCAACCAAGGGTGAACGTTAGAAAATAGCAACCCTGTTCCTACTTGTTCTTGCTATTTTCTAACGTTCACCCTTGGTTGATCAGGCCGATGCCTTCGGCGAAGAAAAGAAAGGAGGATACAGCGGCCGTGCCCCCTCTGCGGAGAAAGGAGATGACAGCACTCGCGCCTCCCCAGCCCGGTCGCCCTCGCGGGGCCAAGAGGAGCATCGTCGGGAGGAGTCAGCCCCCATGGCCCCGCTGGCTCCGGAAGTGTCGGTGCCCGGCTCGGCTGATGAGGTCCCAAAGGCTCTGGAGCCTTTGATCTCCCAGGTTCTTCTACCTCCTCTGCCACCTTGGAGCGCGTCCTTTCGGAGATGGCCCAGCTGCGGGAAGATCTCCTGGGCACGGACCCGCGTCTGGTAGCGGGGCGCCTGGAGCTGGCCTCTGGCTGGCTTCACTCTGATTCGGCGGTTCGGGCGTCGCTGAGCCAGGCCGCGGCGGCCTCCGAGAAAGAGAAGCAGGCCGCCGCCAAGGCTGCGGCCGATCGCGAGGCGGCGCTGAAGGACGCTGAGGCCGCCCGCGACCGCTGTCGAGAGCTGGAGGACGAGCTGAAGAGTCTGCGCGACCAGCTCGCTGGAGAAGTGTCACGACCGGTTTTTCAATAAAATAATTATTGAGAGACCAATCCCTTTTACGGACCAGCGAGGAAGAATTCCTTCTCACTGGTAGACAATATCTTGGTCACAGAAGAAAAATACCAGGAGTACTAAATATAATACAAGGTTGAGCAGAGACTGCCCAACAATTTATTACATGCGCGCCGTTAAAACAAAACGGCGAATAGGGTGGCAACTACTAACTCACGATAATAACGGTGGTGCAAATATCACCGCGAAGCGAGTGATATGATTCCAGAAGACTACAGCTCTTCGAGCGTCGGAGTGAGGCTCGAGAAGACTTATTGCGGGTGGCAGAAGCGTATACAATACAAGTGACCAATATCCGGGATCGCGCAGGACTGACTGGGACTCCTCTAGGCGTCGGACGCGCTATCAAACTCTTCATCCAAGAGATCGCCTTCGTCAACATCTGGCCAAATCAACAAGCCAGGTGAGTACTATGAAAGTACTCGCAAGACAGTTCGGACATAAGATATAACAAATGTAAACATGAAGCATATGAACAAGTTAACTGGTGCGATTAGACATAACGGTAATAAATACTGGGTGCCAAGCAAGGGTCTGAATGACGCATCGAGCGGAAACTGCAGAATAGTAATACTGGTGCCAAAGGAGTGTCTGAAAGACTCCTCGAGCGGAAAATGCGGAATATTAATGCGGGTGCCAAACGAGTGTCTAAAAGACTCCTCGAGCGGAAAATGCGGAACAATAATGCCACAGTCGGGCGTCGGGGCGACACCACATAAAGGGCTTATAACAGAAATAATAGACAGTGCATGCCGCAGTCGGACGTCTGAGCGACATCGCATAAAGGGCTTATATTTAAAGTAAGAAACAAGTACATGCCACAGTCGGACGTCTGCGCGACGTCACATAAAGGGCTTATATTTAAAGTAAGAAACAAGTACACGCCACAGTCGGACGTCTGCGCGACGTCACATAAAGGGCTTATATTTAAAGTAAGAAACAAGTACACGCCACAGTCGGACGCCTGCGCGACGTCACATAAAGGGCTTATATCACAACTCATTAATACAATAGTTTGGGAACATAAATTATCACAGGCATGAGACAAATATAAAGTTAGTCCATCCACAGGAATAACAATAAATCTGGATTTACCACTTGAGCTTGTTCGCCGGGGCAAGTTTTGTCACACAGATAGATATGGAAATAATTCTTACACTGCTTGGTCGTGGGTACGATGATTTGGAAAGAATTGACTCTGCAGAGTTTGTACTTAACCACAGCCAACGGATTTCAGTAGTCACGTGGACTAGTTTCGTCTACGGTGTTTTGGAAGAAACACGTCTAACCAGTATACACCCAATTCAACCATCCGAAGCCAGGGATCACCCTCGGCAACTTTCAAGAAAAACCTTGAGACGGGGAGGCTACAACCTCGCGTAGGATGGGATCAAATTTCTATACGCGCGCTTTAAGGGGGTGCCCCCCTCTCGGTCCCAACCAGAAACACCCATGCCCCCTGACCGAATGACTGGCTTTAATCCTAGGCCAAGGTACCATCATCCCGGCCTCTCTGTTTGGTGTGTACACGGAAAGAGGTTACCAACTTACTAAACCGCATCCTGGCAATGAGACATGTGGTAGCACGGAAAGGGGAAAGAACAGTAACGCGGCTCCAACCACGTTAACGTCGGAGAAAGTCGGATGTCGCAAGGCTGGCATGCTACAACAGTACCACCTTGCTGCCATTCATGTCACCACATGATTTGGCCATCTCTCATCAGAGATCATCGCAACCTCGGAACATGCGGAAAAGATCGATAACGTGGCTCCAACCACGTTAACGTCGAAGAGAGTCGGATGACGCAAGGCTGGCATGCTACAACAGTACCACCTTGCTGCCATTCATGTCACCACATGATTAGGCCACCTCTCATCAGAGGTCATCGCAACTTTGAAACAACCGGGTCGTTGCCTTACAAGCAACGAGGTATTTACCGACACCCATATGCCACGCACAAACTCTCACGTGAACATGTAAAACATCTGTCATATCAAATGTTCAAAACATGCTTGCCTGGTTCGGAGAAGTCGGAGTCTAGCTCGGCGAAGTTCGCGGCTCCGTCACCTCCCTCGGAACCTACGGCAATCACGAAACGGGTACTAACGTGAAAACCAACACATGCACAGAAACCTTTCCAAATATTTTTCAAATAAATCCCATAAAAAACTAGACAAAATTTGAAGATTGTCAGAAAAAGAATCACTCAAAAATACCTTTTTATTAAAAAGTTATAAAGGTTTCTGTCCAGGGACTTATCTGTAATGAAACAGAAAAGTTCCAGGGTTTTAACTGAGAAAACAGAAAACGCTTCGGCTGGGAATGCGCAAGCGCAAAGGAGAAAACGTATTCTGCCCGAAGGCGCCAACAGAAAACGGCTCGCGAATAAAAGAACAGAGGCTGACATGCGGGGTCCACATGTCAGGTTTGAAAAGCTCGCCAGCGCCCGAAGACGGTGGTGGACGCCGGCGTCGAACCACGGCGAGTTAGGAGGAACGGAGGGTACCAAGAGCTTCAGCGTCCTCTTCCGCGTCGGTGGGTGGTGGACTCGTCCAACGGGGAGCACTACGTCGACGGCGACACTTTCTCCGGCGGACGGCGGCTCGGGTGAGGATGGGGAACTCCGGTGGAGGGCTACAAGCTTCAAATTGAAGTGCGGGTCAGAAAGAGGGGTGCATGGTGAAGCTACTGGTAAGAGAATGGAGGCGGAGGAGCACACACGGGGGTGAATCGGGCTGGATCCTGTGGCGGGTCGCGGCGGCCGGAGTCGAGGAAGGAGACCTCCTCGGGGCTCTTCCAGTGGCTCGGCGTGCTCTAGTGGGAGTGTAGTGCTGGTGGGTGCTCGAGTTGAAGCTCGGGGCCTCTATTTATAGGCAGATCGACGGGGTGGCCGTGAACGGAGAATCTCCGGCGAGCGATTACGGCGGAGCAGTGGATTGGCAGGGGGTTTGAGCGGCCGGGCAGCATCAGTGGAGGTTACTGGACTCGTTTTGCAGTTAAACGGGGTCGGTCTTGGCGTAATGGCGTCGGTCCACGGTGAGGTGACCGCACGGGCTCAACGGCGGCAGAGAGCGCGCTCCGCGCCCTGCAGTTCACGACGAGAGCGGCAGCGCGTTCGGCGGAGTGGAAGGCCACGCGGCGAGCTCCGGTGGTTTGGGCGGCGCTGGGTGGCGTCGTCGGCGCCGTGTCTCCTGTTGGCGTCCGCAAAGCCGCCGCCGGCGTCGGTCACGGAGCGGCGCACCTTCTGCTGCTCGTCGCCGACGCCCGCAAGGCGCCAGGCGTTCCTGTAGTGCAGGAACAAGAGGGCGGGGACGAGGAGCAAGGCGACGCGGTGGCACTGGCGAGATCGACGTCCGCTTCTGAAGAAAACGATAGCAGCCACTTGACTGAATCTCTGAAACTCTGAACTTGACAATGACCATGCACTGCAGGTGTTCGACAGGAGGTTTTGGCTATGAGATAAATTTTTCTGGAGCTGTAACTTGGTGAGATGACCACTCAATGCACCCAGAGGCTGCCTGATTTTACTTGGAATTTTTGGAGAAGGTTTGGAATGAATTTCACCAAATTTGGCAAATCTGGTCCAAACTTACAGCAAGTGTAGTTTGAAAATTTTGAACTAAAGACCAGTGGATCTTCATGGTTCTAGGTTGAGGGTACAAAGGACCAGGGAGGAGAGTTGGTTTGGGGGCAAAAATCAAAACAGAAAATGGAGTTCCTTTGAAAATCTCCAAGAGCTAGAAGAGAAGACAGAAATTTGTTTGAATAGAATTTAAATGGAAATAACCACATGGGGAGGTTCAACTTGCTGGATTTGATGCAGATCATGATCCAAAGGTGAGGGAAGTGTTAGGAGAGAGGATTTGCACTAAGGTCATGGCAAGAAGGAATTGTTGAAAGTGGCAAAGGACTTTCCAAAAGCCATAGTGCAAAATTTCAAGGAGGTTTTCAAAAGTTAATTTCCCAAGTGAAAAGTATTTGTCTTGAGTCCAAATGAAAAGCAAGAACCTCCAAGATCAAAGACAGATCTTGGGTGAATCCACATAAAAAAATTCCATAAAGAAAATAATATTTGAGAGGCAGAGTTCTCTTGAAGAAAAATTTAAATCACCTCCCTCAAGTCAAATAAAATCTTTTGAAAAATCCAAATAAAAACTTGGGTGTCACAACACCTACCCCCTTAGGAAAAATATCGTCCTCGAGATTTCTGCTGATCCTCAAATAGATGTGGATACTCTGCTCGAAGGAAATCTTCCCTTTCCCATGTAGCTTCATCCTTAGTGTGGTTGCTCCACTGAACCTTGAAAAATCTTGTCGTTTTCTGACGGGTCCTCCGTTCAGACTCTTCTAAAATCTTTACTGGCCTTTCTCTGTAGGTGAGATCTGGTTGCATATCAATGTCCTCATGAGGTACATGTTTTTCTGGGTTGTTCACACATTTTCTTAACTGTGAGACGTGGAACACGTCATGGACGTCTGACAGCTCCTTGGGGAGGTCTAGTTGGTAGGCCACCGTGCCTCTTCGTGCCTTTACACAAAATGGTCCAATAAACCTTGGGGCTAGCTTCCCCTTAATTTTGAACCGTTGCAGACCCCTCATAGGAGATACGCGGAGGTATACGGAATCACCAGGTTCAAAGCTGACCTCACGGTGCTTCTGATCATAGTAGCTCTTTTGTCGGCTCTGTGTTTTCTTGAGTCTGTCCCTGATTTGTTTAACTTTCTCCTCGGCCTCTTTAAGCATGTCTGGGCCGAAGATACGGCTGTCACCTGTTTCTGACCAATTCAGAGGGGTACGACATCTTCGTCCGTACAACGCTTCAAAGGGTGCCATTTGCAAGCTGGCTTGGTAACTGTTGTTGTAAGCAAATTCGGCATACGGCAAACTCTCTTCCCAACTGGATCCATAGGTGAGCACACAGGCTCTTAGCATATCCTCTAGGATTTGGTTTACACGTTCTGTTTGTCCATCGGTCTGAGGGTGGTATGCTGTACTGAAAGCCAGTTGCGTGCCCAGAGCTTGTTGTAGGTGATCCCAAAATTTGGAGACGAATTGGGTGCCTCGGTCTGATATTATAGTCTTTGGGACTCCGTGCAAGCAAACTATACGGGAGAGATAAAGTTTTGCCAGTCTTTGTGTGGAGTAGGTAGTCTTCACGGGAATGAAATGAGCAACCTTGGTTAGTCGGTCTGTGATGACCCATATGGCGTCATTTCCGCGTTGTGATCGGGGTAATCCGACAATGAAGTCCATTCCGATTTCGTCCCACTTCCACTCCGGTATCCTGTTAGGCTGGAGTAGCCCTGCTGGCTTTTGGTGCTCGGCCTTGATGCGCTGACATGAATCGCAACAAGCGATGAATGTGGCTATATCTCTTTTCATACCGTGCCACCAAAACCTTTCCTGGATGTCCTTGTACATTTTGGTTCCTCCAGGATGGATCGAGTATGGGGCGGTGTGGCTTTCCGTCAAGATCCGTTGCTTGAGTTCCTCAATGTTGGGTACGCAAAGCCTGTCCCGGTACCATAATGTGCCTTCACTGTCCGTGACGAATTCTGAAGTCTTACTAAGGTTCATTTTCTTCTTTATGCCTTCGATACTGGGATGTCCTTGTTGAGCCTTCTTGATTTGTTCCACTAGGGTGGGTTGTATCTCCAGGTTCGATACGGTGCCCTCAGAGACTAACATCAGGTTGAGCCGAGTGAACTCTCGCTGAAACTCAGGCCTTAAATTTTGCTGACCGTCACTGTCCGGGCTGGGGTTTCGACTAAGGGCATCGGCCACTACATTTGCTTTCCCTGGGTGGTAGTGAATACCGACGTCATAGTCCTTGACCAGTTCCAACCAGCGTCGTTGGCGTAAATTCAGCTCTGGCTGTGTGAAAATATATTTGAGGCTCTTATGGTCCGTATATATTTCACAGCGATTTCCCAACAGAAAGTGCCTCCACTCCTTGAGTGCATGTATAACTGCTGCTAGCTCCAGGTCATGTGTTGGGTAATTTTCCTCATGTTTTCGCAGCTGCCTGGAGGCATATGCGACAACCTTGCCATCCTGCATTAGCACACATCCGAGACCTTTTCGGGACGCGTCACAATACACTTCAAAGCTCTTGTGTATGTCCGGTACGGTTAAGACCGGTGCGGTTGTCAGTTTCTTCTTGAGTTCTTGGAAGCTCTGCTCGCATGCTTCCGTCCACACAAATTTCTTGTCCTTCTTGAGTAACTGTGTTATAGGTTTTGCCACAGTGGAGAACCCTTCAATAAATCTTCTGTAATATCCGGCCATTCCTAGGAAACTCCGCACATCTGTAACATTCGCGGGTGGCTTCCAGTCCAGTATGGCCTTGACTTTTTCTGGGTCTACGACCACGCCTTCTTGGTTCAGTATATGGCCTAAGAAACCAACTTGTCTTAGCCAAAATTCGCACTTGCTAAATTTGGCGTACAACTGATGTTTCCTCAATTCTCCCAAAACAATTCTGGGGTGCTCAGCATGCTCTTCTGGTGTCCTCGAGTAAACCAGAATATCGTCAATGAATACCACCACAAATTTGTCCATGAATTTCATGAACACTTTGTTCATGAGGTGGACGAAATATGCGGGGGCGTTGGTTAGTCCAAAAGGCATCACTGTAAACTCGTATAACCCATATCTGGAAGTGAAAGCTGTCTTGGGAATATCTTCCGTCCGTACCTTCAATTGGTGATATCCCGATCTCAAATCAATTTTTGAGAATACCTTGGCCTGTGCGAGCTGGTTAAACAAATCATTTATTCGTGGCATCGGATATTTGTTTTTGATGGTGACCATATTGAGGGCTCGGTAGTCTATGCACAGCCTCAGTGTCCCATCCTTCTTTTTGGCGAACAACACAGGCGAACCCCAAGGTGAGGAGCTGGCTCGAATAAATCCTTTGTCCAACAATTCCTTTATCTGCTTCTTCAACTCCACCAATTCTGAGGGTGCCATTCTATATGGCTTCTTATAGATGGGGGCAGTGCCAGGTGCTAGTTCAATGCTGAATTCTATCTCTCGGTCTGGTGGCATGCCTGGCAGTTCTTCCGGGAACACATCAGGGAATTCGCATACCGCTGGAACTTTTCTCAGTTCTGCAATGTCCATTTTGTTCAGTTTTGGTTTCTGTGATCGTGGCCTTTCTTGAGCGGAAACTCTTATACTCTTGCCGTGATGGTGAGTGAGAATCACTGTCCGATTGAAACAGTCGATGAATCCTTTGTTGGTGGTCAACCAGTCCATCCCTAAAATGACATCCAGTCCTTTACTTTCCAACATGATGAGGTTCGCGTGGAATTGTAGTCCTTCGAACTCAATGACCACTCCTTGGCAGTAACCTTGAGCGATTTGCTTATTTCCAGGGGACATGATGATCATAGATTTTTCCAAGGGGAGTATCGGAAAACCGTGTTGCGAAACAAAATTCTTCGAAACGAACGAATGGGAAGCTCCAGAATCAAACAAAACCGTGGCAGGTACTGTGTTGACAGGGAACGTACCGAGCACGATGCCTGGGGCACTCTGCGCTTCTTCCCTGGTCACATGGTTCAGGTGACCCTTCCTGTGGTTGTTGCTGGGGTTGAAGTTGTTGCGCTTGGGGGCTGGATTGTTCCCACCATTGTTCGGCTTGGGTGCCGAGTCTCTCGGCTTCGGAGACTGTTTAGCATAATGCCCTTGTTGACCACAAGCATAGCAGGTGACCCCTGGATGGTATGTGAACTCTTTGTCCCTGGCATGAAACTGTCCGACGGGCCTTGGCTCAGTAGTCGTGGATCTCCTTGCGTGTGTCCTTGGGACCTCAGTCTTGCCTCGGTTGCTGCGGGCAAGAGTCGTTTTGTCCCTCTTCCGCTTACGGATATCTTCTAGACTACGGCGCTCATTCTCCAAGGTGATGGCCTTGTCTACCAGCGTCTTAAAATCCGGAAAGGTGTGCACGATCAGTTGGCATCTTAACGCTGGTGCCAGGCCGTCCAGGAATTTTTCCATCATCTTGTTTTCTGCCATGTGCTCATCGTAGGCATAACGAGACAGCTGGGTGAATTGACCATTGTACTCTGTTACTGACATGCCTCTCTGCTTCAGGTCATCAAACTCTCTCTTCTTGATCTTTAGGATGCTCCTGGGGATGTGTGCCCCACGGAAGCCCTCCTTGAACTCTTCCCAGGTGATGTTGTGTTCCCTGGGATGCATGTGTAGGAAGTTTTCCCACCATGCTGCGGCTGCTCCAGTAAGGTAGTGCGGTGCATAAAGCACCTTCTCATGATCTGAGCACTGAGCAATAATCAGTTTCCTTTCAATCTCACGAAGCCAATCATCGGCTTCCAGCGGTCTGTCGGTGTGAGCAAAGGTTGAGGGGCGAGTCTTCTGTAACTCAGATAACTTGGAATGGGGTTGATAGGGTTCACGGTGGTTTCCCATGTTGATGACATGATTCATCATCTCTTGGTGCTGTTGCTGGCTTCGCTCAAAGAGACGGCATACTTGAGATAGTGCTGCTTCGCTGTCTTGTTGGCTGGACTGACCCTGAGTGAAATTGTTGCTGGTCTGTGTCCCGTAAACCTCTTCTGGTTGATTGGGTATGGAGCGAGTCCACGGGCGAGACATTTTTCCAGCCTGGGGTATTATTTGCAAAACCCATAAGAAAAAACTGTGTAGCACAAGAAAAATCTTGCCAAGGCGATAATTAACGGGGCTCAAGGTTTTCGAAGAAACACAAAAGATTTTTCATGGAGCAGAAGTGCTTAACATAAAACTTACATGCGAAAAGCAAACACATGATACAGCACTCAGGATGCGCGTACATATCCTGACATGTTATTTAAATACTAGCGTACTACTCCGGAAGGCAGCAAACACACCAATACAAACTAGTGCACAGATAAAACAACACATCATACAAGCAGGCATAACACGCGGCTACTCGGTGCTCTCAGTCGGAGATGGTGAAGATCTCCTTCTCCTTGCCGATGGCAAGGCTCAGCGGTCCAGGAGAATCAACTCCACCTCCTCTCTAGCTGGCTCCTGGCGCGTGACGCTGCGCTGCGGTGATGGTGCGGGGGCGACTGGTGGTAGAGCGCGTGCGGCAGGCGGTGCGGCTCTGACTAGAGTAGGAGCGATGACTCGGTCGAACTCCTCAGTGGTAGGCAGACGGCGAGCAGTGGCCAAAACGGCCGGTGCATACGAGGCTGAAGACGAGACGAATGTCAGAGGCGGCGCCGTGTGGAGAAGCTCCTTCCTGCTGGCAGGACCGCCCCGGACTAAGTCCATGCGGGCAGCCACAAGATCATCTACGAGGTTGTCGAAAGACTCCTCCAGAGCCTTGAGATACTCCACAACCATCTCGATGGCTTCATCTCGTTCTCCCCGATGGCAGGCGAACGCATAGTGGCTGGTGTAAGGCACATGGCATGGGAGGTAGCGGTAGCGACGAGTCTTCATCATAGGAAGGATGTCCCGAAGGCGAGCTATCGCCTCGCGGGCAGCCATCTGCATGGCATGCCTCTCCGTAGGCATGGCCCTTCCCGTAAAACGGAAGAGACGAGCAGCAGAACGTCCTCCCCTGAACTGCACCACGGCTTGGTGCATAGACACGTCGTCACTGAGCTTGTGCTGATAGAGCGTGAACTCCGGGCGAGCTGCTGGCCCGATCGCGAGCTTGGTGATGGAGACGAGGAGCTTGACAAACCCCTCGGGCACGTTGGTGAACACTCGATTCTCACAGCTGCTGCCAGCCATCTACAAAAGTAGGCAAAAATTCTGAGTAGTCATGTCATAAATTTATGATGACCAACAGAAAATAGCTACAATTGCAAAATGCTGAAAAAGCACAAAAACGCTAATAACCGATTAGCGATCGCACCTAGTGGCTTCCTACAGTCAGCCTGGCTCTGATACCAAGCTTGTCCCGACCGGTTTTTCAATAAAATAATTATTGAGAGACCAATCCCTTTTACGGACCAGCGAGGAAGAATTCCTTCTCACTGGTAGACAATATCTTGGTCACAGAAGAAAAATACCAGGAGTACTAAATATAATACAAGGTTGAGCAGAGACTGCCCAACAATTTATTACATGTGCGCCGTTAAAACAAAACGGCGGATAGGGTGGCAACTACTAACTCATGATAATAACGGTGGTGGAAATATCACCGCGAAGCGAGTGATATGATTCCAGAAGACTACAGCTCTTCGAGCGTCGGAGTGAGGCTCGAGAAGACTTATTGCGGGTGGCGGAAGCGTATACAATACAAGTGACCAATATCCGGGATCGCGCAGGACTGACTGGGACTCCTCTAGGCGTCGGACGCGCTATCAAACTCTTCATCCAAGAGATCGCCTTCGTCAACATCTGGCCAAATCAACAAGCCAGGTGAGTACTATGAAAGTACTCGCAAGACAGTTCGGACATAAGATATAACAAATGTAAACATGAAGCATATGAACAAGTTAACTGGTGCGATTAGACATAACGGTAATAAATACTGGGTGCCAAGTGAGGGTCTGAATGACGCCTCAAGCGGAAACTGCAGAATAGTAATACTGGTGCCAAACGAGTGTCTGAAAGACTCCTCGAGCGGAAAATGCGGAATATTAATGCGGGTGCCAAACAAGTGTCTGAAAGACTCCTCGAGCGGAAAATGCGGAACAATAATGCCACAGTCGGGCGTCGGGGCGACACCACATAAAGGGCTTATAACAGAAATAATAGACAGTGCATGCCGCAGTCGGACATCTGAGCGACATCACATAAAGGGCTTATAATTAAAGTAAGAAACAAGTACATGCCACAGTCGGACGTCTGCGCGACGTCACATAAAGGGCTTATATTTAAAGTAAGAAACAAGTACACGCCACAGTCGGACGTCTGCGCGACGTCACATAAAGGGCTTATATTTAAAGTAAGAAACAAGTACACGCCACAGTCGGACGTCTGCGCGACGTCACATAAAGGGCTTATATTTAAAGAAAGAAACAAGTACACGCCACAGTCGGACGTCTGCGCGACGTCACATAAAGGGCTTATATCACAACTCATTAATACAATAGTTTGGGAACATAAATTATCACAGGCATGAGACAAATATAAAGTTAGTCCATCCACAGGAATAACAATAAATCTGGATTTACCACTTGAGCTTGTTCGCCGGGGCAAGTTTTGTCACAAAGATAGATATGGAAATAATTCTTACACTGCTTGGTCGTGGGTACGATGATTTGGAAAGAATTGACTCTGTAGAGTTTGTACTTAACCACAGCCAACGGATTTCAGTAGTCACGGGGACTAGTTCCGTCTACGGTGTTTTGGAAGAATAACGTCTAACCAGTACACACCCAATTCAACCATCCGAAGCCAGGGATCACCCTCGGCAACTTTCAAGAAAAACCTTGAGACGGGGAGGCTACAACCTCGCGTAGCATGGGATCAAATTTCTATACGCGCGCTTTAAGGGGGTGCCCCCCCTCTCGGTCCCAACCGGAAACACCCATGCCCCCTGACCGAATGACTGGCTTTAATCCTGGGCCAAGGTACCATCATCCCGGCCTCTCTGTTTGGTGTGTACACGGAAAGAGGTTACCAACTTACTAAACCGCATCCTGGCAATGAAACATGTGGTAGCACGGAAAGGGGAAAGAACGGTAACGCGGCTCCAACCACGTTAACGTCGGAGAAAGTCGGATGTCGCAAGGCTGGCATGCTACAACAGTACCACCTTGCTGCCATTCATGTCACCACATGATTTGGCCATCTCTCATCAGAGATCATCGCAACCTCGGAACATGCGGAAAAAGATCGATAACGTGGCTCCAACCACGTTAACGTCGAAGAGAGTCGGATGACGCAAGGCTGGCATGCTGCAACAGTACCACCTTGTTGCCATTCATGTCACCACATGATTAGGCCACCTCTCATCAGAGGTCATCGCAACTTTGGAACAACCGGGTCGTTGCCTTACAAGCAACGAGGTATTTACCGACACCCATATGCCACGCACAAACTCTCACGTGAACATGTAAAACATCTGTCATATCAAATGTTCAAAACATGCTTGCCTGGTTCAGAGAAGTCGGAGTCTAGCTCGGCGAAGTTCGCGGCTCCGTCACCTCCCCCGGAACATACGGCAATCACGAAACGGGTACTAAAGTGAAAACCAACACATGCACACAAACCTTTCCAAATATTTTTCAAATAAATCCCATAAAAAACTAGACAAAATTTGAAGATTGTCAGAAAAAGAATCACTCAAAAATACCTTTTTATTAAAAAGTTATAAAGGTTTCTGTCCAGGGACTTATCTGTAATGAAACAGAAAAGTTCCAGGGTTTTAACTAAGAAAATAGAAAACGCTTCGGCTGGGAATGCGCAAGCGCAAAGGAGAAAACGTATTCTGCCCGAAGGCGCCAACAGAAAATGGTTCGCGAATAAAAGAACAGAGGCTGACATGCGGGGTCCACATGTCAGGTTTGAAAAGCTCGCCGGCGCCCGAAGACTGTGGTGGACGCCGGCGTCGAACCATGGCGAGTTAGGAGGAATGGAGGGTACCAAGAGCTTCAGCGTCCTCTTCCGCGTCGGTGGGTGGTGGACTCGTCCAACGGGGAGCACTACGTCGACGGCGACACTTTCTCCGGCGGACGGCGGCTCGGGTGAGGATGGGGAACTCTGGTGGAGGGCTGCAAGCTTCAAATTGAAGTGCGGGTCAGAAAGAGGGGTGCATGGTGAAGCTACTGGTAAGAGAATGGAGGCGGAGGAGCACACACGGGGGCGAATCGGGCTGGATCCCGTGGCGGGTCGCGGCGGCCGGAGTCGAGGAAGGAGACCTCCTCGGGGCTCTTCAAGTGGCTCGGCGTGCTCTAGGGGGAGTGTAGTGCTGGTGGGTGCTCGAGTTGAAGCTCGGGGCCTCTATTTATAGGCAGATCGACAGGGTGGCCGTGAACGGAGAATCTCCGGCGAGCGATTACGGCGGAGCAGTGGATTGGCAGGGGGTTTGAGCGGCCGGGCAGCATCAGTGGAGGTTACTGTACTCGTTTTGCAGTTAAACGGGGTCGGTCTTGGCGTAATGGCGTCGGTCCATGGTGAGGTGACCGCACGGGCTCAACGGCGGCAGAGAGCGCGCTCCGTGCCCTGCGGGTCACGACGAGAGCGGCAGCGCGTTCAGGGGACTGGAAGGCCACGCGGCGAGCTCCGGTGGTTTGGGCGGCGCTGGGTGGCGTCGTCGGCGCCGTGTCTCCTGCTGGTCTCCGCAAAGCCGCCGCCGGCGTCGGTCACGGGGCGGCGCACCTTCTGCTGCTCGTCGCCGACGCCCGCAAGGCGCCAGGTGTTCGTGCGGTGCAGGAACAAGAGGGCGGGGACTAGGAGCAAGGCGACGCGGTGGCACTGGCGAGATCGACGTCCGCTTCTGAAGAAAACGACAGCAGCCACTTGACTGAATCTCTGAAACTCTGAACTTGACAATGACCATGCACTGCAGGTGTTCGGCAGGAGGTTTTGGCTATGAGATAAATTTTTCTGGAGCTGTAACTTGGTGAGATGACCACTCAATGCACCCAGAGGCTGCCTGATTTTACTTGGAATTTTTGGAGAAGGTTTGGAATGAATTTCACAAAATTTGGCAAATCTGGTCCAAACTTACAGCAAGTGTAGTTTGAAAATTTTGAACTAAAGACCAGTGGATCTTCATGGTTCTAGGTTGAGGGTACAAAGGACCAGGGAGGAGAGTTGGTTTGGGGGCAAAAATCAAAACAGAAAATGGAGTTCCTTTGAAAATCTCCAAGAGCTAGAAGAGAAGACAGAAATTTGTTTGAATAGAATTTAAATGGAAATAACCACATGGGGAGGTTCAACTTGCTGGATTTGATGCAGATCATGATCCAAAGGTGAGGGAAGTGTTAGGAGAGAGGATTTGCACTAAGGTCATGGCAAGAAGGAATTGTTGAAAGTGGCAAAGGACTTTCCAAAAGCCATAGTGCAAAATTTCAAGGAGGTTTTCAAAAGTTAATTTCCCAAGTGAAAAGTATTTGTCTTGAGTCCAAATGAAAAGCAAGAACCTCCAAGATCAAAGACAGATCTTGGGTGAATCCACATAAAAAAATTCCATAAAGAAAAAAATATTTGAGAGGGAGAGTTCTCTTGAAGAAAAATTATATCACCTCCCTCAAGTCAAATAAAATCTTTTGAAAAATCCAAATAAAAACTTGGGTGTCACAAGAAGTACGTAATCGCCAGGTGAAGGAGGAGGAGATGAGGGCCCGAGAGGACGCTATCACGGGCCGCGACGCCGAGCTGGGAGAGCTGGCGAAGGCGCAGGCCACGGAGCGCGGCCGGCTGGAGGAGCTGGAGCGGAAGGCGAAGGCGAAGGAAGCCGATCTTGACGCCAGGGCGAATGTCCTGGCTGAAGAACGTGTGGCCTTCTCGCTTCTTGAGAAGAGATCCAGTGTGGCGCTGAAGTCACTGTACGAGAAGGGCTTGGAGAAGCCACTGACCACCGACGAGGATGGCCCTGCTCAGCTGCTTCCCCACTTGGTGAAGGCGCTCGAGGAAGTCGTGGAGGGCATCGGTCCCATGGCTGAGGCAGAGGCTCGCGTCCTTTCTTCAGCTGCACTGACGCGTGTCTTCAGCCATCTGTACCTTCGCGACCCCAGTGCCCGTCTTGACGAGCTGCTGGAGCCTGTAGCTGATGAACACTACACAGCTGCTGCCGCAGCCGTGAAAGGTCAAGTGGAGGCCCTGCTGAAGAAGTTACGCGGTTTCATCCTCGCGCTCTCGACCGGCGATGCCACCGATCCTGCGGCTCCATCTGGCGGTGCAGGTGAAGGCGACGATACCAAGGGAGGAGCGCCTTGCGCGGGTGATGGCGGTGCCCAGGGGTAACTTTCTTGCGGCTGCTTACTTGTTTTTATCCCTGCAACATGTAGCATGCCTCGTGGAGGCGTTTAAACTCGTGCTTGGTATTTGGGAGAACGATATGGCTTGTAATATTTGCTTTGAGATTTTGCGATTTTCTTCCTATTTGCTTTGTGTTCTGTGTCGGCAGAGCCCGGCCCCGCGCATACCTCAACCGCCGTTGGGCCGACCGGAGACCAGGAGGGACCAAGGAGTAAGGGGCTACGTGACCAGTTAGGCTCCTGAGTCGCGATGCTCAGGAGTCCCCCTTGATGCGCAAACAACTTATAGGAAGAGTACGCGAGGATAGGTTATGTTCTACGTCGGCAGTGCCCGGCCTCGCGCATACCTCAACCGCCGTTGAGCCGACCGAAGACCAGGATGGACCAAGGAGTGAGGGGCTACGTGACCAGTTAGGCTCCCGAGTCGCGATGCTCAGGAGTCCCCCTTGACGCGCAAACAACTTATAGGAAGAGTACGCGAGGATAGGTTAATGTTCTACGTCGGCAGAGCCCGGCCCCGTGCATACCTCAACCGCCGTTGGGCCGACCGGAGACCAGGACGGACCAAGGAGTGAGGGGCTACGTGACCAGTTAGGCTCATGAGTCGCGATGCTCAGGAGTCCCCCTTGACGCGCAAACAATCTCCATACCTTTGCCCTTGCCGAGGCCCGGCTTGGGAGGGGCGCGTGACGACGGGGTCCGGGAGACCTGGTTGGGTGGCGTACGCTTGGGCGTGACCCGAGCGCAGCCACCATGCCCAGCCCCCTCGAGCGACTCTCCCGAGGGGAGGCGTTGCGGTGAGGCAGAACACTGAGCTCTGGGGCTCCCTGAGGTTGGTACGGCCGTGAGGCCGCCCTCAGTTGTTTATCACCAGCGCGGAGCATAGTGCTTCTGCTTGTGCACGGGCATAGCCGCTCCTCGGCAGTGTCGACGGCCAGCGCAGAGCATGGTGCTTCCACTTGTGCGTGGGAGGGGGTCACCCTCTACGAAGAGCCCCCGAAGCGTGTACAGCCCCGCCCTGACACGTGGCTTGCACGGTAGGGCTAGACGAGGTGTATCTGGGCACTCGTGAGCTAGCGCAGGATTCACGAGGCCCTACCTCAAGGTGGGTTGCGCCTGGTCTTGGTTCTTGTTCGCTGTGCTGGTCTTGCGAGGTGGTTAGACAACCTGCGCCGAACGAATCTCCTGAGGTTGTCGCGTGAGAGGGCCGAGCACCAACGGCCCCAGGAGGTGATGTGAACGGGGCCGGCCCGCCAGACAGAGCTCAGCCATTGGATTTATCGACGCTGCAGGGATGGGCCCGAGCACAGACGCCATGCCTAGCCTACTCACACGAAGGATCCTGAAGAAAGACGGCCGGCGCGCGGCTCCCATGATGGGTGACGATCGAGCAGGTAATAGTCATAGAGAGGTTAAGCATGGAAAGCATACTGGCTCAAGTAAAAGCAGGGAAGGTACACCCCACTGGGTCAGGCCTGAGCGGCTTGGGGAGGATGCAGCCCGAGGGGCGCCCCCAGCAAGGTAAGCTAAAGACATAAGAAAAAGGGATACATGCCACATGGACGGACCCACGTGACCTGGGAATGATGCAGCCCGAGGGTCGCTCCCAGCTAAATAAACTTGGAAAATGTCACCTGGTTCTGTTGATGAAGGGATGTCGGAGCAGCTGAAGGTACGCGGCGAAGGAGTTGCTCCTCATGAGACGCCGGACCCCTGAGCCTCAGGAGGCTCTGGGGGCCCAGGCGATTCCTTGAGGACCGTCTCCATCTCCGCCAGAACGGCGTGGTGCCTGGCCTCCTGAGCCGCTAGGATGCTCTCCAGGTTGCGCTGATAGGAGGACGACACACGCAGCAAGCCAAACGGCATGCGAATGTAGCTGTGCGGTGGACCCTCGCAGCGGCCCACGCGCGAAGGCTAGAAGGGCTCCTGAGATGCGGCTCTGTTGAGCCCTGGGACGTCGATGCAGACACGCAACCCAGCATCCGCGCCTGGATGGGGGGTTGCACTTCGTGAGCGGCGGTCGCCGCGCATGGCCCTGGCGTCTTGCAGCTCTTGAGTGGTCCTGGTGATGAACTCCTGAGCGATGGGCGCTCCTCGCCTTGTGTTCTCCTGAGGGAGATGTGCTGCAAAGCACGCCTCCAAGTGGTGCCCGAGCGCCTCCCTCGCGATGTTGGCAAGGTCTGAGGCTCTCCAGAAGAGATCCCCTGAGCCCTGCCCGAGAAGGGTGCCGGGTGCGCCTTCCTATGCGATGGAGGGAGGCGCCCCTGGAGCGGGCGCTGATCCTGAGGAGGTTCCAGTTGTGACACCACCCTCCTAAGGTCCCACACGACGCAGCTGCTTCTTCTTCTTGGGGGTGGCCTCAGGAGGGCACTCGCCCTTGCTGTCGGGGTCGTCGATTGCTGCAGCTTGGAAGGCACGCTCAAGGGAGCACACCGCATCTCTTTCTTCGCATGGGACCATGATGATTCCGCCGCTTCCCTGCATCTTGAGGACATTGTAGCCGTGATGCGTCACCGCCATGAACTTGGCCAGGGCTGGATACCCGAGGATGGCATTGTACGGCAGGCGGATGTGCGCGACGTCGAAGTCAATGAGTTCGATGCGGTAGTTCTTGCGTTCTCCGAAGGTGACAGGGAGGCGGTCCTGCCCTATCGGTATGGTGGAGCCATCGGTCACCCCTGAGAAAGGCTTGGTAGGCTGAAGCTGGTCATATGGCACTTGGAGGTTGTCGAACATGTCGACGGACAGGACGTTGAGCCCTGCGCCGCCGTTGATGAGGGTCTTGGTGACTTGCACGTTGCTGATGACTGGGGAGCAAAGCATCGGGAGAGAGCCTGCGGTGGCCGCACACTTGAGCTGATCCGCAGAACTGAAGGTGATGGCGCACTTGGACCACCTGAGCAGGCGTGTGGCCTCGAGCTTGGGGAGGACTGCATTCACTTCACGAGCAAACTGTTTGAAGATACGCTGCGAGGCCGGGGCCTGAGCTCCGCCCAAGATGCAGGCGATAGCGCGCGGCTCCTGGAAGCCCCCAGCCCAATCGTCCTGATGATGGTTGTCATTCCTTCTTGGTGGTGGCGGCAGTGGAGGAAGGCCAGCATTGCCTTGAGGATGGTCCTCATGAGGCTGATCCCTCCAGGCGCCCTCGCGAGGCTGATCCTGCCAGCGGTCCTCACGAGGCCTGTCGCGCCACTCCTGGCGCGGGCCACGATCGTCCCAGCGTTCGCCACCACGTCCTCCTCCTCGGCCATAGCCCCGGTCACTGCGCTCGGGGCGTCGACTGAAGCGTCCTTCCCGAATGGCTCTGAGCTCTTGACAGTCGCTGGTGTTTTGGGTATGTAGGTTGTGGAAGGCGCAGAACGGTCGGCTGCTCTTAGATGATTCGGGCTGATCTCTGCCTCGCTTGGTGTCCCGCTCCGCCGTGAGCACGGCTGCTCCCTTGCGCTTCACGTTCTTGGCCTTGGCTTTCTTCTCCTCTGGGTCCGCAGCCGGGAGCTCGAGGAGGGAGAGGCGTCCTTCCTCAGCTCTTGCACACTTGGTCGCCAGGTTGAACAACTCCTGAGATGTGCACAGCTCCTCGTGGATAGCGAGCTCCTCCTTCACCTTGACATCGCGGACGCCATCAGAGAACGCGGAGATGATGGCCTCATCTGTCACCTTGGGGATCTTGAGACGAACGTTGTTGAAGCACTGGATGTACTTCTGGAGGGTCTCTCCTGGTTGTTCCTTGACGCGACGCAGGTCACCCACGGCCAATGGGCGGTCGCGAGTGCCCAGGAAGTTGGCGATGAAGAGGTCGCGCATCTCGTCCCAGGAGGAGATCGAGCCTGGAGGCAGGTTCAGGAGCCATGAACGAGCGCCATCTTTGAGCGCCATGGGGAACCAGTTCGCCATGACTTTCTCGTCGCCGTTGGCTGCCTCGATGCTCAGCTCGTAGAGTTGCAGGAATTCCGCGGGGTCGGGGGTGCCATCGTAGTGAGGAGGCAGATCCGGCTTGAACTTGCCCGGCCAGGCGACGCTACGCAGCTCGGGGGTGAAGGCGCCGCAGCCGGCCGTGGTTGCTGGGGCCCGTCTTGGAGGCGGAGCTTCATCTTGGCGCCCACGTGCCGCCACAGCAAGCGGCGCGGGGCCCTGCCGCGGCAGACAATCCTGGCGCAGCGGTGCAAGGAGTGGCGGAGCGTTCTCTTGCGGTCGAGGAACTTCTTGGCAGCTTCTTTCTTCACACGCGGGCGCCGGGCGCGACGGGTCACGTCGTGGAGGCGCGCGCCTTGGCGCTAGGGTGCCGTCTTGGGGCAGAGGTGGCGGAGGTGCTCCGTGAGCTACATCGCAGGGCCGGCGCAGGGCGAGGCGGAGGGCGAGGCGGAGAGAGGGACGGCGCAGGGGAGCCCCCTGCGGCGCGGACAAGCTCGGCGATGCGGTCGAGCCAGTCTTCGTAGAGGTCGTCGACCGGGCGGTAGCGCAGGAGCTCGTGCGCCATGAGGAGCATGGCCCGCGCGTCCATGGTAGCGCGACGAGCGTGGGACGACGAACCAGCGGGAGCCGGCGATGGGGTGGCGGTGCGGCCGTCCCGCCGCACCAAGGAATGCTGCGAGGATGCTTGCTGCTCATTCCCCGCCGGGCCGGTAGCGGCATTGGCGGCACGCGACAGGGAACGACGAGGTGGCCCGCCGACGGGAGCCGTCTCAGCGACGCGGGTGGCAAGGGCAACCCGGCGCTCAGCACGAGCACGGCGAGCGTCTGCCATGGAGACGGCGGAGCGATGAGACGCGGAGCGACGAAAGGGAAGTTTCGGCGCACCCCTACCTGGCACGCCAAACATCGGATCACGGGTTTCGGCAAAACCCTTAAGGTTCGAACTCTGGGGTGCACGCGAAGTTCTTTCCTCCCTACCGATCCACACCCTAGCTCGCTAAGATCTCGCGGACGAACTCACAACGCAAAAGACACAAGATTTATAATGGTTCGGGCCACCGTTGTGGTGTAATACCCTACTCCAGTGTGGTGGTGGTGGATTGCCTCTTGGGCTGATGATGATCAGTACAAGGGGAAGAACAGCCTCCTGAGGTTGAGGTGTTCTTGTGCTCGATTTGTGGCCAAGGATTGGCTCAAGATCAGATGCCCTCTACTGTGGTGGCTAGTCCTATTTATATAGGCCCTGGTCCTCTTCCCAAATACTGAGCGGGAAGGGAGCCAACAACGGCCAATTTGAAAGCGGACAGCTAGTACATCTTATCCTGAAAAAAGCGGTCTTCGCCTGCAAAAGGCTCTGGTGGTGACGCCGCCTTGGGCTCCATGGTGACCTCCGTCTTGCCGTCCTGCTGGTCTTGGTCTCGTTGCACCGATATGGAAACCTTTGCTTGATTCCTCGGTACTCTGCGCCTACGCTTACTTCCTTAACACCAAAGGGGAAACAAGGACGCTGCGCGCGCTGGCGCCCGCCTGGTGCCCGCCTGATCTCGATCGTCATGGCTCACGTCACGAGAACGTCGCGAGGTTTACCTCGCCTTGATCTCTTGGCCCCTCGTGAGCCAGCCTAGTGACGTTGCTCCTGAGGAGGTCTTGAGTCGTCCGCCTCACGAGGCTTGGCCCCTCGCGAGGGTCTTGAATGCCTTGTTGATGGAGATGGGCTGTACGGGCCTGCTAGCACAGCCACGCCGTGGGCCGCAGGCAGGCAAGTCTGGGGACCCCCGTTCCCAGAACGCCGACACTGGTGCGGCAGGAATACATCACAAAAGCTGGACCACGATATGGTCATCCAGGACACACCTGCACTTGAGAGATTACTTGTAGTTGATCAAGAAGGTCCAACAAGAATCAATGTCATTTCTGCGCCAAAATTGACAGTGGTGGGCTACTCGTCTGACAAATACTCCGAACTTGTTATTGGATCCACACCAGTTCAGGTACAACAGTCGCCTTCTACCTCTCCTTCTACAAATTAACATTATTTCTAATTTTGAAGATGTTTGTTCGTCTGTCATTCAGAAAATGATTCCGACAAGCTTGACACCGAAACTGCGCACAGTGAAGATCTTGGCACTAGAATCTATCGGGCCTGACCTGGAGCAAGTTGTCAGTTTCCTGAGATGCTTTCCGTGCCTGGAGAAGCTATATATCGAGGTGATGTTCCTTTCCTGTTAAATGTTAACCATAAGGGAGTTCAATTTGTGACACCTTTTTCCAAGTTTACAATGACAATCTACTATGATTTCTGAAGGTTTTTTTGGAGGATTTCAGTACATACATGCCCCCCCCATATTGGTTGCTTGATCCATATGGTTACAATCAATAAGAATTTCTCCTTTGGATTCATCTGTACTAGTTTTCTTAGGGAACTTTTCATCCACTCCAACCTCTTGTGAAGAAGGATACATTTTTCTAGAATGTAATCAAATTCCCATGTTAATTATGTCAGATCGAAGATGGCATGTTAGTGCATTTTACAAATCCTGCAAACCAAATAGCTAGGCATGTAGTAATGTTCAAAACTGCATGTAGGCACTAACATGTTTTCTTCTTTTGCAGATAAGATTAGGACCAGTGGTGGATAATGTGATACAATATAACAATTACGTCGAATGCCTAGATCTGCATCTCTCAGAAATTACTTTGAACTCCTACCGAGGGACCTTACCGAAGATTATATTCGCCAGGTTCTTTGTTCTCAGAGCAAGGGTGCTAAAGGAAATGAGGTTTGCCCTACATTTATTTCACAAAAATGAATGGTCCGTTGATCAGCGCCGGCGCCTGCGGCAGAATGGAGTAGGCTCTAAAAATGCTGAATTTCATTTTGGAACTTCAGATGACAGAGTAATCGGAAGTCATCAGGTCAACCCCATACATGACTTCTCAGTGGCTGACCCCTTTGCAAAAATTGTGAGGTTTCGAAGCCAGACTAAGAAGCGGTGATATTAGTTTGAACCTCTCTGATATCCATGTTCAGCGCATCAGCGCGAGCGTTTGCAGCTGATGAGCTGAATTTCATTTCTAATATTAGTTTGAACCTTGTAATCTTCGAATTTGAGCCATATAACTCTGGAATTTGAACCTTGTAACATTTCGAGCTTTTGTGGTACAATCGTTGGAATGGCATCGTATGAGACTCGTATATTGCTAGCACTATTTTGACCTCAATATGCAATGGTCTTCCATTTTATTAACCATTCTCGAATCAGTTTACCTTGTTGATCTCAGAGCACACGATCTGTATAGCTAACTCGACTATGATCTTTGACATTATTGCACATAGTTGGTTTCTTCCACCGTGTGCACTATAGAGCGTAGAATTAATTATCGCACTCGAGTGTCCATCATCACCCTTCTGTGTAACTTTGACCTCATCACCCAAGGGTAAACTTATGACTGAAGTCATTCCACACACTTCGTTTTTACAAAGCTTTTTGCCAATAAACGCCCACGATTTGTCCCTCTTCTAGCCGACGTGTGGCCAAACTAGCCGGGCGGGAAGCTTGCGCGGTAAACAGCGCGGTAGCGCGGGAACAGGCTCTTCGAGCCCACGCCTGGGGTGCGGTGTTGTCAAGCGTGCACTGGATTCTGGAATCCTCCATTATGAACGTCGTGACAAGACGTGACGATTACAGGCCGGTCGGCCCCCATTTATTACAGCGGCCATTTAACCTACCCTTGTGTCTCTTCAACCTTTCGATCGCACCCCACCATTGCAAGAAGCACACCCACCACGAGAAATTCTTAGAGGGTATCCTGCGCGGCTCCAATGGCGCTCCGAGCGGCTACCGACGACGAGCAACAGTTCACCATGCATGCCGTGGTGGACACCCACAGAAGGTTCATGGACCTCTCGGTGGTGTACACCAACGACCCAGTCTGGGCGGAGCACTCCATCCACATCATGGAGTTGTTGCTTGTCGAGGAGAAGTACAAGGTGGTCGGGTTCGACCTCGAGTACACCCGCGCTCGTGCCGGGTCTCGCCCCAAGGTCGCCATCGCCCAGATGTGCGTGTGCCACCATGTCCTCTTCTACCACTACTGACTAGCCACAAGGCCTTGCGAGCGTTTCGCCAGGTTTGTCAACAACCCCCACTACATGTTCGCTACGGCGGACATCACCAACGATGTAAAGGCGCTCGAGAATTCGGGCATTGCCTGCCAGAATCTTGTCGACATCCAGGACAAATACAAGATCAGGGGCAGCAAGGAGCATGAGAAGGACTCACTGGTTCACCTCGTCGAGGCCATCATCAACCCCTACTACAGAGACATGAAGGATTCGTGCAACAAGGACAAGCGTGCCTGGCACTCGGCTTGGATGGAGAAACTCGACAAAGCTCACGTCGTGTACGCGGCCAAGGAGGCGTACACGAGCTACGACATGTACAGGCGGATCGTTGACATGAGGAAGTCCCTCCTTCCCCAACGACATGTACAGCCGGAAGCAGAGCAATGGCAAGTGTCGTCGCAACAATAAGTAGATGATTAGATCGTCGTTTCTCCTACTTTAGTATGCATGTAATTGCTTTCTTTGGTGTGTGGAAATGTTATGTGTGTAGTCACTTGTGTAATTGTATGCTTAATTTGGTTATGCAATGCTGTGTTTTTAAGTATATATGTTGATGCTGTAGACAGAGCGTAGATGTTGTGCGGACAAAGAAAATCACCTCGCACACGGACTAAACAATGGAACCCGTCGGTGATGTTTTCATCAATCACTCACAATTGTATACCAGCAATCATTTGCTCACAACACACATGGCTTGTTAGCAGTAATCATCTGTGTTGTTATCGGTCTTCGCACACGTCTCCGATTACAGACATGTTTGCTCGTATCACACACATCTTGTTCATTTGAACCGTTTCTGTTCTCATGTCTCAACGCAAACAGTTCATCCGAGTGAACCGCATGCCGTATATCGCACACACCTTTGATCTGGCTCACGGTTTCTTTTGTGTTGCCTAATCACAAACAGTTCATCCGAGTGAACTGTATGTTGTGTATCGCACACGCCTTCATCTAGCTGCCCATTTCTTTTGTTCCTCCTCATCGCAAACAGTTCATTGAACTGAACCGTATGCCCTTCATCGCACACACAAATAAAACCTGAACCGTGTTTGATGCATCCGTCATCGCAAACGTTTTATACATTTCTGACACTTTTCATACAGCACCGTTTGCGATTATTGCATCGCACACAGTTTCTCGAAGGGTCTCTGATCGTAGTATCGCGTTAGCAGCATCCTGCAGTAGTGACAGGAACATGTATAAGTTATGGAGAAAGCAATAGCAATAAACTAAACGATCATAGTGCTAAGGTAACGGATGGGTCAAGTCAATCACATCATTCTCTAATAATGTGATCCCGTTCATCAAATGACAACTCATGTCAATGGCTAGGAAACTTAACCATCTTTGATCAACGAGCTAGTCAAGTAGAGGCATACTAGTGACACTCTGTTTGTCTATGTATTCACACATGTACTAAGTTTCCGGTTAATACAATTCTAGCATGAATAATAAACATTTATCATGATATAAGGAAATATTAATAACAACTTTATTATTGCCACTAGGGCATATTTCCCTCAGTCTCCCACTTGCACTAGAGTCAATAATCTAGATTACATTGTAATGATTCTAACACCCATGGAGTCTTGGTGCTGATCATGTTTTGCTTGTGAGAGAGGCTTAGTCAATAGGTCTGCAACATTCAGATCCGTATGTACTTTGCAAATTTCTGTGTCTCCCTCCTTGACTTGGTCGAGGATGGAATTGAAGCGTCTCTTGATGTGCTTGGTTCTCTTGTGAAATCTGGATTCCTTTGCCAAGGAAATTGCACCAGTATTGTCACAAAAGATTTTCATTGGACCCGATGCACTAGGTATGACATCTAGATCGGATACGAACTCCTTCTGGCTGCTTCTGAAGCAGCTATGTACTCCGCTTCACTCGTAGATCCCTCCACGATGCTCTGCTTGGAACTGCACCAACTGACAGCTCCACCATTTAATAAAAATATGTATCCGGTTTGTGACTTAGAGTCATCTGGATCCATGTCAAAGCTTGCATCCACGTAACCGTTTCGACGAGCTCTTTGTCACCTCCATAAACGAGAAACATATCCTTAGTCCTTTTCAGGTATTTCAGGATGTTCTTGACCGCTGTCCAGTGATCCACTCCTGGATTACTTTGGTACCTCCCTGCTAAACTAATAGCAAGGCACACATCGGGTCTGGTACACAGCATTGCATACATGATAGAACCTATGGCTGAAGCATAGGGAATGACTTTCATTTTCTCTCTATCTTCTGCAGTGGTCGGGCATTGAGTCTGACTCAACTTCACACCTTGTAACACAGGCAAGAACCCCTTCTTTGCTTGATCCATTTTGAACTTCTTCAAAACTTTATCAAGGCATGTGCTTTGTGAAAGTACAATTAAGCGTCTTGATCTATCTCTATAGATCTTGATGCCCAATATATAAGCAGCTTCTCCGAGGTCTTTCATTGAAAAATTCTTATTCAAGTATCCTTTTATGCTATTCAAAAATTCAGTATCATTTCTGATCAACAATATGTCATCCACATATAATATCAGAAATGCTACAGAGCTCCCACTCACTTTCTTGTAAATATAGGCTTCTGCAAAAGTCTGTATAAAACCATATGCTTTGATCACACTATCAAAGCGTATATTCCAACTCCGAGAGGCTTGCACCAGCCCATAAATGGATCGCTGGAGCTTGCACACTTTGTTAGCACCTTTTGGATCGACAAAATCTTCTAGTTGCATCATATACAACTCTTCTTTAAGATATCCATTAAGGAATGCAGTTTTGACATCCATTTGCCAAATTTCATAATCATAAAATGCGGCAATTGCTAACATGATTCGGACGGACTTAAGCATCGCTACGGCTGAGAAGATCTCATCGTAGTCAACTCCTTGAACTTGACGAAAACCTTTCGCAACAAGTCGAGCTTTGTAGATAGTAACATTACCGTCAGCGTCAGTCTTCTTCTTGAAGATCCATTTATTCTCTATGGCTTTCGGGCAAGTCAACCAAAGTCCACACTTTGTTCTCATACATGGATCCCATCTCAGATTTCATGGCCTCAAGCCATTTTGCAGAATCTGGGCTCATCATGCTTCCTCATAGTTTGTAGGTTCGTCATGGTCAAGTAACATGACTTCCAGAATAGGATTACCGTACCACTCTGGTGTGGATCTTATTCTAGTTAACCTACGAGGTTCGGTAGTAACTTGATCAGAAGTTTCATGATCATCATCATTAGCTTCCTCACTTACTGGTGTAGGAATCACTGGAATTGATTTCTGTGATGAACTACTTTCCAATAAGGAGAAGGTACAATTACCTTGTCAAGTTCTACTTTCCTCCCACTCACTTCTTTCGAGAGAAACTCCTTCTCTAGAAAGGATCCATTCTTAGCAACGAATATCTTGCCTTCGGATTTGTGATAGAAGATGTACCCAACAGTCTCCTTTGGGTATCCTATGAAGACACATTTCTCCGATTTGGGTTCGAGCTTATCAGGTTGAAGTTCTTTCACATAAGCATCGCAGCCCCAAACATTAAGAAACGACAACTTTGGTTTCTTGCCAAACCACAGTTCATAAGGCATCGTCTCAACAGATTTTGATGGTGCCCTATTTAACGTGAATGCGGCCGTCTCTAAAGCATAACCCCAAAACGATAGCGGTAAATCAGTAAGAGACATCATAGATCGCACCATATCTAGTAGAGTACGATGACGACGTTCGGACACACCATTACGATGTGGTGTTCCGGGTGGCGTGAGTTGCGAAACTATTCCGCATTGTTTCAAATGAAGACCAAACTCATAACTCAAATATTCTCCTCCACGATCAGATTGTAGAAACTTTATTTTCTTGTTACGATGATTTTCAACTTCACTCTGAAATTCTTTGAACTTTTCAAATGTTTCAGACTTATGTTTCATTAAGTAGATATACCCATATCCGCTTAAATCATCTGTGAGGGTGAGAAAATAACGATATCCGCCACGAGCCTCAACATTCATCGGACCACATACATTTGTATGTATGATTTCCAACAAATCTGTTGCTCTCTCCATAGTTCCGGAGAACGGTGTTTTAGTCATCTTGCCCATGAGGCACGGTTCGCAAGTACCAAGTGATTCATAATCAAGTGGTTCCAAAAGTCCATCAGTATGGAGTTTCTTCATGCGCTTTACACCGATATGACCTAAACGGCAGTGCCACAAATAAGTTGCACTATCATTATTAAACTTATATCTTTTGGCTTCAATACTATGAACATGTGTATCACTACTATCAAGATTTAGTAAAAATAGACCACTCATCAAGGGTGCATGACCATAAAAGATATTATTCATATAAATAGAACAACCATTATTCTCCGATTTAAATGAATAACCGTCTCCCATCAAACAAGATCCAGATATAATATTCATGCTTAACGCTGACACCAATAACAATTATTCAGGTCTAAAACTAATCCCGAAGGTAGATGTAGAGGTAGCATGCCGACGGTGATCACAACGACTTTGGAACCATTTCCCACGCGCATCGTCACCTCGTCCTTACACTACAAAAAAATACACTTCCGTGATGGTACATGTTAGTCACAGTAGGTCACGTTTTCTGTCATGCATGTACATCCATGACGATTTTATGATAGAATCAAGATAGTCATACCTGCGCTGTCGTAGAAGTGTTCCATGACATTACCAAAAATATCAGCCTGTTTTAACTTCCGGCCATGTATAGCCCATGAAGTCTTTCGGCCCATATGAGGCCCTTTGTAACTCTTGGCCCATTAACGGCCCGTGGTGAAACTGGCCCGTAATGAATAGTGTATCACTTTATACCCATTAACGGCCCATTATACCGTTGGGCTGTTTCCAGCCCATGTTATCTTTCGGCCTTCTCAGGGCCCATTTATTATTGGGCTCATTTCCAACACTCGGTTACTTATGGCCGGTTACTGTCATTTTCTACTTGTGGTCCAAATTCAGCCCGTGGTTACAGTCGGCCTGTTTGTGGCCCATTAATACGTTGGGCCATTTTCATAGCGTCATCAAATACGGCTGATTAACGACGGCCCATTATGGTCGGCCCATGAACGGACGATTCCAACTCTAGCCCGTTTACGGCCATAATGCGGTATGTTATTGGCCCATGTTTGGGCAATCAATCATATGGCCCGTAGAAGGCCCATTGATGATACGGACCGTAGAAGGCCCATTGTTTCTATGCCCCATAGAAGGCCCATTGTTTCTACGGCCTGTAGAAGGCGCAATGTCACTACAGTAAATATGTAGGCCATGGTTATTGTGGCCTAGTTTTAAAAAATAGGTTATTGCGGCCACTAGCAAACCACGGAAAAAGAACAACACGGACTACAAGCAAACAAATAAACAAGACAACAGTGAAATAAATAAGCAAGCAACTTACGCTAGGCTATCACGGCTATTACACATATTACATCCACTGGGCATCAAAGTTCGCCACCAGTGCAAATATAGGGAACAAAGCAGCATATCATATACACTGGTTGTCAAAGTTGGCGACCAGTGCAAATAAACGCCGCAGCAAAACAAGTCCAGAACTGAAACCACTTCAGAAGATCTCAAGAAACAATATCCTGGGTACTCATAATGCTGGCAAGATGCTTAGCAAGCTTATTAACTTTCTCTTGTTTGGCGCTTAAATCCTCCAGCGCTTGCTGTTGCACCAGAAACTATGCATCTGAATTCTACAGGGACTTCCTCAGTCCTTCAACTTCCTGTCGCAGCACATCTGATTGATGTCTTTCAACTTGAAGTTGAGACTCAAGAAGACGGACTGATTCAGTCAGCAAGTTCGAAGAGCTTGTGCCAGTAGTAGTGGCCAGTAACTCGAACACTACATCAAGACAGGACTTCTGGGTTCTCTCACTGTCGTCAAGGTAGTTTTTGTCAGCTTTCTTGGAGACCAACAGGGATGTCTTACTATCTTGAACCTTATCTTCATTACTTCCTTTACCATTGCATAACGGGGTACTGTTCTCCAATATTTTGTCTGCATTCTAAAAGAGAAACAAGCAGACACATCACAGGTTTACCATGTTGTATATGAAACTCATTTTGTAAATCAGTTCAGTAGTAAAGTGCACATGATAACAACATGAAACAAACATATATCAATTTACCATGGTCACTTTATGGTCTACATCATTCTAGTTGTTGTTGCCAAATCAAGATAGAGACACAGTTCAAATAATATTTGTTCAAGACAAAGCAGAATAGACAGAATATAAGTGTGGGAAACTATAGAGCAATAACAACACTTGTAATGTGCATGACATGAGAACATAACTGTTTATTCAATTGAAACTGAAATCAACATAGAGCAAGTTACAACAGCAAACCAGTTAACGAAACAGGTTTAAAACATACCTGTTACACCATTGGAGTTTCAATTCCATCCTTCAAATTTGAAAATAGTTGGTCTGAGTAAATACAGTGATGCAAGAGCAAAGGAGTATGAACCATAGCTACAGAACCTGACCTGAGAACAATTCTTCTTCACCTTTAAGTGTTGAGTTGGGATTCGGAGTGGTGGTCCTCGTGCTTTGGGCACTGCAGTTCCCTTACTAACTGCTCGTGTTTGGGTGCTCTGTGTTGGAGACGGTGCTGTGTCAATTGGAACTGGGTTACCATCAACTGGTAGCACTATATTTTCTGAAGACCGTGTTGTTACTCCCTTAGATACTGCCATCACCCTCTCCAATTCAAATGGCTGATAAACAAGAAAAGTAATTGAATGTACAGACATTGTATGATAGACAGGTGCAATGGATAGTCGGGAATAAAAGAGGGCATGAAATAATTCACATTTATGTTGTCTAACCAAACAGGATAGCATGACACAATTTCACATATATGATGGCTAACTAAACAGGATAGCATGACACAATTTCACATTATGATGGCTAACTAAAAAAGATGGAAAGACATAGTTCAAAATATGATGACTATGTAAACAGGATGACATGATATAACTATATAATGTGTTTATTAAATAGATTGGCATGCCATAATTCACATCCATGCCGCCTATGGAAACATGATAGCATGATATAATTCCCGGATAGAATGACATAATTCAAAATATGATGAATGTAAACACTAAACATGATGAGATGATATAACTATATGATGTCTTTATTAAATGGGTTGCCATGCCATAATTCAGATAGATGCTGTGTATGTTCAAATATATGATTTATATAGTAAACAAGTAAGCAGATGGCAATCCATATATGATGTAAAAACTAAGCAATGCAAGACAACATGCATGAAATGGGTAATATAACCCTGCCAAGTTTGAGAATAGACCTCAGGGGGGAAATAGGACTGGTCATCAGTCTCTGAATCGTCCTCTGAGGAGCTCTCTGTATCCAGCAAGATGTCTGCTTCAGCAGGTAGCATTGTCTACTCTGAATACCTTGTTTTCACTCCAGATACTTCCATCACCACTTCAAACGGCTGATGCACAGGAAGAGTAGTTGAATATACAAACGTTGTCGACAAATGGAACACGTAATACAAAAAAATGATAGCATGATATAATTCACATACATGATGATTGGCTCAACAGCATGGCATTGCATAATTCACATATATAATGCCTTTGCAACAAGATAGCATTACATAATTCACATATATAATGTCTTGCAACAAGATGGCAATGCATAATTCACATATATGGTAATTAGACACTAAACAGGTGGCATTCACACAAAGCATGTCTAAACTAATCAAATGTCATAGCAATCCAAGACACCATACGCACGATATGAGCAACATAACCCTGCCAAGTTAGAGCATACACCGGGGGGGAATAGGACTGGTCATCTATGTCTGAATCCTCCTCTGAGGAGCTATCCGTAACCAGCGAGATATGCACTTCGTCAGATAGCATAGTCTGCTTTGAAGACCTTGTTTTCACTCCAGAATTTTCCATCGCCGTGTCAAATGGCTGATGCACATGAAGAGTAGTTGAATGTACTAAGATTGTTGACAAATGTAATACGTAACAAAAAAAGGATGGCCTGATATAATTCACATATAAGATGACTTGCTAAGCAGGATGGCATTGCAAAATTCACATATATGATGCCTGGCTAAACAAGATGGCGTTGCATAATTCACATAAACAATGAATAAACTAAACAGATGGCATTCACACAAAGCATGTCTAAACTAAGCAGTTGACATATTTGATGTATAAATTAAGCAATGCAAGGCACCATATGCATGATATAACCAACATCAGCATGCCAAGTTAGAGCGAAGACCTCAGGGGGTAAATAGGAGTGGTCTTCTCCTTTTGAATCCCCCTCAGAACAGATATCTTCCTCTCGATTACAATCTGAAATGGGTGGAGGGGGGTTGCCTTTGCGCCTACCATGGAGCGATGTCTGCATGAAATTTTATTGCCACGCAAGGCTCGTCTCTTTTGCTCTACATGTTCAGTTCCATTGTGTACAATAACTGACATGCATATGAATAAAGCATAGTGAGATTATGTAAGGAGTGCATGCAGAAATCCAGAGTGATGGTAGCAACCTATGGATAGACCCAAAACCAATGATAGCAGGCAGATAATGGCTTCAGTTAAAAAATACAGATAATGGCTTCTTTACTATTTGTTTCCACCCAACATGAAACTCATAGTAGACGCGAGAGATTAACTAGATAGTAGATAGATACTATTGATTGCGGCCCCGATATGTACCCCACAACCATTTAAAAACTCAAGTTTGACCATTAGTTTGGAGCTGACTCAGAGTCTAATCGGTGAACAGGACAATAAAGTGGCATGTAATATTAAGCGATGCATAACGTAAGAAGACACGAAAGAGTGCGACCCCTCTTGCAGACCCGTGTAGTCCTCGAGGTCATCTGCTCGGTTGATGATGGTAATGCAGTTGTCATGGCTGCTGGCGGCGGGGAAGAAGATCTGAGGCGGCGAAAGACAGTCTGGAGGCCGGATCCCTGCTGTGCTGGACCCTTCTGTCGTTGGAGCAGCTGAGCTTGGGTGGACGACGGCGTAGCAGGAGCGGGACAAACCACACGAGGTTTTCTTTGACAACTATCTGTAAGAGAAGTAATTTTGTAAGGGCTCGTTTGAATTGGAGGATTCTAACAACGCAGGGATAGGAAATACACAGTAATAGGATAGGAATGCACGTGCAAAACAGAGAATTAAAAAACACAGGATTTCTGCTAATCTGGGTGTTTGGTTCACAAGAATTGGAAGATCACAGGATGCAAAGAAGCATGGTGAGATTAAGTCAAACCACAAGAAAATGTACGGTTATAATGCTATTATGCTACTATCTCTTAGTCTTGTGCTTCATGAATAGGAATTTGAAAAGGAGGACAAGTGGAAATTAAAATCCTTACGGTTTTTCTTTCAAGGAGACACTAAAGGAACAAATCCTACAGTTTTCCTTTTCTCCATTCCTATGAACCAAATGCATGAATAGTAGTACCATAGGAAACTTTCCAATTCCTATGTTTTTCCTTCACTTTTCCTTTCAAGCACTTGCTATTCTAGTAGGCAGGCTTGAGCAAGGAAAAGCTACACTCAAAAAATGTTTTTGTGCTACTTGCCTACTTCTACTACTTTGGACCTAGGCCACTACCCTACTAGCTCAACTCCCAGGCCCATCGACAACTGCACAGCTCAAACACGCAGAGATAAATAATGATGGCATTCAAGAGAGTCCATCACGGATAGCTAAGTTGCCTGGTACCTCACTTCTTGTCATATAGTAGGAGAAACTAATCGCATTTCACGTTACTGCGTGTGCTCAGTGGACAATATATATAACATGTAGAGTAAAAAAGAGATGCAACAAGTGTACAACCTCTTTGGCGAAGCCATGTCGATCTCAGCGTGATTGGGTTGGTCGGTGAGGATGATCCGGCTGACTTGGCTGTCGGAGGAGGGGAAGAAGATCTTAGGAATCTTGAGATGGAGCCCGGGGTACTGCTCCGCTGTGATGGAGGGTTTCGTCGTTGGAGCAGCTCTGGTGAGTTGTACGATGCCGAGGCTGAAGCAGGACAGGAGAGACAACGTTAACCTGAGTGGAATTCTAATAGCATCTCCAATAGATGACGTAAAATACATAACCACAAAGTGCTAGATGTAAAATACATCAGCCGCTCATCTCTGAACTTAACTATCGAAACTGAATTTAACTGTCGAAACTGAACTTAACTGTCGAAAGTGAATTTTGCTGTTGAAACTGAATTTTACTATCGAAACTGAACGCACTAGCAAGTAGCAGAAAAGCAGTAGCAGCAGCAGCAGCGCATGCGAGAGCCGGTCGACTGAATTTTTCATCTCTAATCAGTCGATTTTCTAGCCGTTGGATACAAAATCAAGGGCCTGCAGTTCAACTTCAACCTCCACCCCCTGGGCCGCTAGCCACCACCGACCAAACCGCCGCCCTCCGCCGCCCGCGACCGGTGGTGCGCCACCCCGCCTGCCCCGAAACCACTCCCCACCGTCGGTCCGCCGCCGCCCCGGCCATCCCTCTAGCCCCCCCCCCCCCCCCCCCGTGCCGAGCTTTTTCTCCAGCGATCCCCACGCCACCGCCCCACCAACACCAGCGACCACCGCCCCCACCCTGAACCCTAAGATAGATAGTGGGGTACCTCTCTGCGAGCCCCCTTCCCACTACGGCTGGTTCTTCCTTAACTCTGGCGAGCCCCCCCCCCCTGAAAATCGACTGACCCAAAAGTCGATTCAGTCGACTGAAGTGTAGCTAAATCAGAGCAGCATCGCAAGCAAGAGCAAGAGCGAGAGCAGCAGCGCGAGCAAGAGCAAGAGCAATAGCAAGAGCAGACCAAGCAGGGGACCAAGAGCAAGAGCAGAGCAGCAGCGCGAGCGAGAGCTAAAGCAGCAGCAGCTCCTATTGATGTGGGCGTCACCGCCGAGGGAGCGATGCCGTGGAGGAAGTGGCCAGCGACGCCGCCGTGGATGGAGCCACACCGTGTCGGATCGGGACCGAGCGCCGACAACACCGTGAGATCGAATCAAGAAGAAAATGCGGCTATTAGTGTACACCCTCTTTCGTGGCGCCGATTAGGCCTTAGCTTCATCCAAGGGAACGGTGATGATGATGCTCTTTCGGTGGTGCAGGTGAAGATGGCGGTGTGGGAATGGAGGTGGTGCGAAAGACGAGGGGAACATCGGGGCAGCTCCTTGGAGGTGGAGGACGGGGTGGCTGAACCGGCGGGACGACGAGATCGACGACGGATCCTCATCCGGTACAATGGATGAGGGACGTCGAGGTGTTGCTGTGCACGACGTCGTCGGGGAAGAGGCTCCGGCTGGGTGGCGGATGGAGGATGGTGTGGGGCTTCGCGGGTTTTCGCGGCCTTGGTGTACGAATGGGTGGGCGGATGGGATGGGAGTGGGGAACCATGGCTTAGGGACGCGCTTGTCCGAAATGTGCGGTAAGTTATGAAAGTACCCCCACCGGTTTGAGCTAGGCGGTTCTTTCGGTTCAGGGGTATCACAGGCATTTCGTGTGTCGGGATTTCACAGGAGGTGGGAGTTTACGCGCGCGTTGTAATTTTGGAATAGCAAGGGGCGAGTTGAGATGGAGGGAGTAGTCGGAGCACAACGAGACAAAGATATATCTTAAATATTTCGGGGTAACAAGGCGCGGGTTGAAATTTCCGGACAAGCCCAACGTGTACTGTACCAAATCAATTCGCACTTCCGTCGACGAAAAAACAAAAAGAAATAAATTCGTAGCACACAAGAGAGTCTAGTCCCGTGTACTATACCAAATCAATTCGCACTACAAATGTCATTCAAAACTTTGAATTCATGTTATGTTCAATTAAAATATTTCGCTACGTGTATAATGCATGCAACTTGCTACTCAAATGAATGTTTTAGTGCATTCCAAACGTATATACTACCGCTTCAATATGAACTAAATTTGAATTCGTTTCTCTATTTGAATTAGATCTACAATAATGATTATTGTGAAGCCAAACCATTTGAATTCGTTTCTCTATTTTAATAAGATCTACAATCATCATTATTGTCAAGTTAAACCATCATTTGTGTATTATCTTCACAGCACACCACATGATTACTCTCGAGTTAGATATGAACTATGTGTACTATATGAACTCGAACTCGATTTTTTGAATCAACTTTATGTTGATTTCAAATCACAGTACACTTCAAGCTCTAGCTAGATCTCCATAATCTAAACCATGTCTCATATGTATAATGTGTTTATCACATAATGTATGGTGCCCCTCCCCCTACGCCTACAACTATTTAGATGTGAGTTGCAAACACCACACATTACCACAAATTCAAATAAAATGTGAGATTGTTCGATATATAGTATTGTTTAGATTGTTTGATATTTAGTTGTAAGCTGTAAACGCCACACATTATCACAAATTCAAATAAAATGTGAGATTGTTCGATATATAGTATGCTTTAGATTGTTCGACATTTAGCTGTGAGTTGCAAACGCCATGCATTATCACATTATGGTATAACATGTGCAAAACCACAGCACGCGTATCACTGCTATATTCATGCATGCATATGTTTATAACACTACGATCTCCTATTCAAATATATGAATCCACTTTCATATCAAATTATGATCTTTGTTAGTCTCTTACACCCACACAATCCTCTAACATTTGTAGCTAGCACTAACTTTCTCTCGTGCATGAACACGCCCTCCTTGCCCTCCCCCTCCCGCAGCATTCTATCCATCGCGCACATTCATTTTTTTCTTTAGGTCGTTCTCCCACAGTCTCCACAACTCCTTTCCGACACACACCTATCGATAAACCTCCCCAGCGTCTGCCTACAACATACGTACACACGCACCTTCCATCTCCTCCTTTCTGTGTCCATGCCTCGTGTCTCTCATACAGTCCCACACACATGTAAACTCTCGCCCCTCTTTTCATCGATCTCACAACCGCACACTCCTCCCCTATCTAGCAAGTAGCTCGGCCTCTCGCAGCACCTCCTAGCTCCATTCTCTCTGTCAATCCATCTCGCTGGGCCTTATTTGCCTCTAACAAATGGATGTACACCGACCGATCTCCCGCTATACATATAGCTAGCTAGGTCCTTATAACTCGTTTTCCCCACGCGTCGATCGATCTACCTCATTAGTTATGTCTCTCCCTTCCTCCGACAAACAACAATTGATCTACCGATCTAGTTAGGTTTGCTTAGAAAACACATGGTTCCCCTTCATCATCCATGCATGTGTCCCGACAGATCTCTCACACACAGGCACACACAGAAACACATCCCCACTCTTATTGATAATATTGCAGTTCTACCCTCAGTTTGTCTAGTAGACCTCTCCCACCATCTTCGAGAAGCAACTCCATCACCCATCCAACACTCTACCCCTCTCCCTCCCTCTCTCTCTCTCTCTCTCTCTCTCTCTGTCCCAACCTATTTCCCGTCCTTCAGTTATGTATGGATGTCGACCCATCTCCCTCAAGACATAGCTGGGTCTCTCCTTCTCAACACATATACGAGTCGTTCTACCTCTCTAGTTAGGCCTCTACCTCCCCCCTCCCCCCCACCCCGCCCCACACACACACACTGATACATCGAGCGCTCTAGTCATGTCTCCCTACCACACACAAACTTGCCATGTGCCCTCTGATATTCTGGTAGGTTAGTCGCCCTATATCTTTGACTTGCACACACACAATTTCGATGGCTCTCTTCATCCATCTCGCACCCACCCACTTGATCCTCTCTTCGACTCTATCGATATCTATGACCCCTCCCTCTCTTCTCGTGGATCGCCCCCTCTGGCCCTCTCTATATGATATGGATATGCCTCTATTTCACACACATTGCATGCAAAATTTTGTTTGAGATGTCATCGACACATATTCCCACAAATACATTCACGAAATCACCACCCCCCATAACAAAAAACACTCACGAACGCATACGCCATCTGTCTAGGTTTGTATATCTCTCTCTCTCACACACACACACACACATAGGTGGGGCACGTGCACGAAGAGAAGAGCTGCACGCACGGCACACGTACTCCCGTCTCCTTCCCAACCACACCCGCGCGGGTACACGGTGGAGCTCATTTCTGTACGAAAAGGCAGCCCACGTGGTAATTTGACACATGTACTGGTTTTCCACTTGATGGAGGATTGTCTACCACGGGTGAACAAACAAATTGCGATTTGACGTGTTATGTTAAAAAAGAGGCAAACCATGTGGGGCCTACCTTAGAGGCAAGGCTCTATACATTGGAGTACTTTTGATGTGTCCCGTCAACTCACAGAACGAGGAGAAGCTTGCTTAGTACGCCGTCTCCCCCGCCCACAGGCGCGGTGGGTCGCAGGATGAGGTGAAGCTTCCTTACTAGTAGGCCTTACGCCCGCTCCCTTGCCCACGCGCGCGGTGGCTCGCAGGACGAGGAGAAAATTTTACTACTCCCTCTGTTTACTCCTCGTCCCTACCTTGGTTAGAGAGATTATCATATTGTTTGGAATATATGTCCTTTAGTAGATTTCAATATGAACTACTAGTACATACTCCAAACACTGATGTATATAGACGTATTTTAGAGTGTAGATTCACTCATTTTGCTCCGTATGTAGTCCATATTGAAACGGACGTAATAGTACGCACTCTCCCTCGCCCCTCGACCCTCGCCCATGTGCTGGACGTGCAGCAATTCATTCGGTCTCATATAGCCAGAAGGATATATACTGCAGTACCATTATTGCTCGACTTCCCAAAGAGGCGAAGATCCAATTGCAAGGTTAATATTTTGGAGATGCCAAGCGCAAGATTTATAGGAGAACGAGTAGTAGGTGCCGCGTCATTTATAAATAAAGTTTTTTTTCTTCAGTGGCACGTACGCAATATAAATAATTTCATATGGAGAGAAAAGGAAACCGCTCCACTACGTACATAGGCAGGACGAGCCTACACGGTTGCTTGCTGGGGTTTCTCTCTTCAGCCTTCACACTCTCTCGCACAAAACCACTATGGCCACATCTCTAACATCCCGGCGAATCACGCCCGCCGGGGGAAGGGGTGGATGCTTAGTGTAGATGCGGTCGCCGTCGCCGACAGCGAAAACCCACTGTCGGCACATCCCGATCAGGGGTCCCCGCCGTTCTCTCTCACAAAGCCGGTGAGGTTGCCTTCGTACATTGCTCACTGCCGCGACATGGGCAGTTGCCTCCTCCCGCCGCCCTCCTCTAGGTTGAGCTACATCCTGATATCCCTCAGGTACAAGTCCCTTTACAGCCGGCTTGCACCACAGCTCCAGCTGCCCACATCACTCCATGTGGATATTTCTCTACTTCTTTGCCCCGCATATACCTCTACTGGCTTCTACGTACTGTATTTGTGATGAGTTTATGTCTCATCAACTAGTCCCAGTAATCTTATTCTAATCACGCTTCTTCAATTTCTTTGCCACAGGGATGTTCATCTCGATTTTGGTGAAACTGCACAAAATGATCCAATGGTCAAAGGTTTGCAAACTTCATTTCTTCGGAAGCTCCGACGTTGCCAGAAAATTAAAGTCTGGTTAGGGTTTACGGTTCAAGGGCTAGGGACTGCATGGATCGTTTTTCTTTAGCTGTCTCTGTTCCAAAATAAGTGTCAACTTTAGTTTTAGTACAACTTTGTACTAACGTTTGCATAAAGTTGAGACACTTATTTTGGAACGGAGGGAGTACATATTGGCTATGATCTGTCAATCATTGAGATGCAATAGCATGCATGTTAGTCTCCTTTGTATTTGATGAAATGTTGCAACGGGCAACTTTGGACGCAAGATACATGAAACAGAAGTTGGAAGCTTCATAGCATTGTACAAATTTATCACCGATAAATTACAGTACGTACTATACTAGTACTATGTAAAGAGTTAGGTGTCGCACGGTGTCCAGAAAATATGGTGTCGCACGGTGTAATCACTGAGCCTGCGTGTTGTAACATCCCAAATTTTCAATTTGGAATGTTATACATAGGTCATCCATGCATATCATATTTTATTGCATTTTTTGTGATCCTCGAAATACTAAGAAACTCAAGGACCCACGGAGAGAGTTGGGGATTTCACCATTTTCATATTTGAATTTTCTCAAATATCGAAACAAGGATCAGTTTGGTTTTAGTTATTTTTCTCTCCGGAAATATTTCAAATTAAACTATATGAGAGGAGATAATATGACTTCTCCAAAAAATTGAAATATTGGAGGAAAAATAATAAAATCAAATAAATAATTTTTATTTGGATTTTATTGCTATTTTATTTGAATTAGAAAAATATGCATTTTTCAAAATTGCATTATTAGGCCAAGAAAATGTTCACATTGTTCTACATATTTTATTTAGATGGCGAAAATTTGTTTTGGCATTTTTAGATTTTTTTTTATTTTTAGTTATTTAGGATTTTTCGGCGGAATCTACTTAAAAAAACTCTTCGCGGACCGAACTGGGCCGAAGCCCAGCCGGCCTGCTAGCCACCGCCGCCTTCCCCGCGCTCGCCCGCGTGCCCGAGCCGAACTCCGCCGCAGTCCGGGACGTTGTTGCCGCCACGGTTTGCCCCCTCTCCAAGCCGGCCCCGCCCCGCCCTCCTTAAAAGTCGCTGCCCCCGCCCCCAAACCCCACCCCGAGCCGCCGCCGCCGCCAACAGCAGCAGCAGCAGCGCCCGCCAGCCGCCGCTCGCCGCCGCCCATGCCGCCCGCGCCGCCCCGCGCCGCACCCCGCCGCCGCCCCCGCAGCGCCTCGCCTCGCCGGAGCCACCGCCGGAGCCGCCGCCGTTCCCGATCCGATCCAGATCCGCCGGTTTTTTCCGGTTTAGGTAAAAACCGATCGGTTTTTTTAAGAAAACCCTAGATGCGTTTTTTTATTTTATCGGTTCATTTTCTCAGTTTAGTTATTTAGCGGACGCTCGTCCGCTCGTTCGTTTTTATGAACGCTGTTCGCCGGTTAGGTTCACACACCGAACATTCATTCGTTAGTCTTTTCTCTCTATTTTTCTTTTCGTCCAGGGATCTATCCACAATTATTTTTATCGCAGATTAGCCCCTGATCTTCGAACCCTCGTAACTTTTTAACCGTTTGTCCAAATCCGGTGAAACCAGCGCCAAAATCTTCGTCTCGAGCCCCTCTTTCTGTTTAATCAACTTGAACAAGGTTTTGACAATATAAAATTTGGTTTCAAGCAGATTTGAATTCGAAGTTCTTTTGACCGTAGTTTCAGTTCCGTAGCTGCGATTTGGTTGATTCTTTTTGCAGATCGAATCTCTTCAGTTGAGTTTTCAGATTCGATCTCCTTATTTGAGTTTTACCCGTGCATCTTTGCTTGAGTGCTTATGTATGCAATTGTTTGTTTGTGATAGAATTCCCGGAGTGCGAAGCGTGCTACTACGAGTCTCTAGGGTTTGCGGATCCTCAGCAATGCAAGTAACACATTGATCATACCCTTTTCATACCCAGTTTTTATGCATTAGTTACAATCCTCAAACATTGCATGATTAGGTTGTGATTAACATGTGGGTATTGGGAAGTAGATGATGAGGTAGAACCTATTACCTGTTTTATTATCAAACCCTTGGGAGTTACTTCTACATTATGCTTATATTGCCATGCTATGCTCGTAGACGTGGATTGGGTTTGAGTGTATCCATGACAGATGTGAGATTGCTTATTTAATGGTTCAACTTAAGGTGGCAACTTTAATACACATCTGGGTGGATTGTTAGTTTGGGCACCTAGGGTTATACCAGTGTTGTCCTAGGAGATCCCGGGGTTATACTGTGTGATCCTCCTATGGTCCGCCACCCAGGCTCAAAGGGATCATAAGATTATTCATGCTAGAAACTTCCGTGTGCAGCACTATTATGGGCTCTAGCATAGTTGAGTATGTTGCATGACCTCTTCCAATGGTAGGCTAGCAGATGTAGGGAATGTAGGTTGGTACTGTCTACCCGGGGTTAGAGTTAATGCTTCTGAAAGACTGTGTCTTGGTCATCCATTTCTCAAACACCATGTAGTGTGATAAAACCAACGGAGGAGATCGAGTCTTGTGGGGAAAAGTGTGCAAACCTCTGCAGAGTGTACAAACTAATCATGGTTAGCCGTGTCCCCGGTTATGGACATCTTGAGTATCTGGTTCTTGGATTATCATATGGATCTCCTCACTCTAAATTAATTTGTTGGGTTGATAATTACTTTTAATTTGGGATTGAGATGGGGGTACCATTCTCAATGTTTCAACTACCATGATAGTTAAATAAAATATATTCCTTTGTTGTAGGGAAAAATCAGCTTTTCGCAAAACAATATAACCATAGAGACTCCACCAGCCATATTGCATATAGTGATAACATTTATTATGTTCGTTGCTCTACTGTGTTATATTGGCAGCATATTCCATGTGCTGACCCGTTTTCGGGCTGCAACATATCATGTTGCAGACTTTTCAGACGAAGAGTAAGGTGTGCTAGGTCATTTGTCATGCACTCAGTTATGCCATTGGAGTTGATGGACTCACTTTATCTTCCAAGCCTTCCGCTGTTATCTTATTTAGATGGCCTTAAGCCATATTTACTGTATTAAGTTCTCTTTTGAGACTATCGATGTAATAAGTGTGTGATTGCTACTCTGTTATAATTCCTTCAAGTACTGTGTGTGTCAGCATTACCGATCCAGGGATGACACTGAACACAGAGATTTGACCGTCTTAGGTCGGATCGCTACAAGATGGTATCAGAGCACACGCTGAATGTAGGACACGACCACTAAGATGAGCCATAGGTCACTCTTCTCGACTCATTTCTGACTCTTCTCCATTTTCTACTCTTTAGGATGGCGGACTCAAGGAACAAGTTTGCACAACCGGATGAAGACACCCCTTTTGGACGACACTTGAAGGAAGTCACTAGGTACCTGAACATCAGAATACCAAGCTTCACCGGGACCTACACCGCCACTTTACCAGAGGAGGAGCGCTGGATGATTCGAGTTCAAGTTCCAGGAAGGACATTCGCGCCAGTTACTGAGACCATAGAGTTTTCCTTTGATGCACCAACCTGGAGTCTAGGTAAGAGCATGGCAGCCCACATCGCCATGGGACGCATCAGCAAAGTTTACCACAAGGATCTTAAGGACACTATCTACCAGATATGTGGGCGCCGAGATGAGCAATGGGAGATGATCAGCACCAGGAGGGACAGGTCCATTGCAGCTTTCATCCAGGAGCTAAACCAGCACATCCGTCGACAGGAGAACCAGATGTGCACGAGCATGATAGATTTGAACAAGGCGATGACCAGGAATACGGAGCTAGAAGAGGAACTCAAGTCTACACGCGACGGATACGAGGAGGAAATCGCAATACTAGTGGAGAAGAATGACGACCTGACAAGGAATCTAGGAGTATTCATGGGAGACCCCGCGCCAGGAGGAGAAGACGGCGAACCCAAGGAAATTCGTTCTAAAGACTACATCATCATCGACGACACCGACTCCGACCCTGATGGTAGTGATGATGACTATGAAGACGAAGCTAGAGCAGATATCATGGAGTCTTCCACCGATCAAAATTTCTAGTTGGCCACCACATGATTAGTAGTATTCCCCCATGTACATAGTGGTAGTCCGAGCACTTTTGCAACGATAGTTCTAGACTGATTGTATGCCCTTGCTTGAATTGATTTGGTGTGATATGAATGTGTTTGTCTCATGTGCATATGGGTAGTGCTTTCTCATTAGACCTTACTCTATTCTAATCTCTCCCCTCTAAAACCCATCAGATGCCTCCGAGCCATGACACCGGATTTGTCTTCCCACCGGAGATCACTCAGTTGATCCAGCAGCAGAATGCGTTGATACAGATATTAGTCAAGAACCAAGGCAACAACAACAACAACAACCCACCACCACCTCCTCCAGTTGACAACTTAGCTCGTTTTCTGAGGTTGCAGCCGCTGGTGTTTTCCAGCAGCACCGAGCCAATAGTTGCTGATGATTGGCTACACAGGATTGGAAGGGAGTTGACCACCACAGGTTGCACAGATGCAGAGAAGGTGTGTTTTGCCGTACATCAATTGGATGGACCAGCAGCTTCATGGTGGGAGAATTATACAGCCACTTTCCCTATAGCCAATATCACTTGGGATCAGTTTCAGCAAGCATTCCGCACTGCACATGTCTCAACTGGAGCTATGAACATGAAGAAGCGTGAGTCTCGCAACATACACTAGGGAAACCGTACTGTGGGGCAATACGTAGATGAGTTTAGTAAGTTAGCCCGCTGTGCCCCAGATGATGTGGCCACAGATGCCGCGAAACAGGAGAAGTTTATGGAAGGGTTGAATGATGAGATGAGCATGCAGTTGATGGTAGCAACATTCGCTAACTACCAGGAGTTGGTAGTCAGGGCTCTTATGATCGAAGGGAAGCAACAGCAGATTGAGAGCCGCAAAAGGAAGTATGGACAAGGGAAGTATAATTCAGGAGCTCGGTAGAAGCCTTGTTTTACCCCGAACTCGGGAGGATATACCCATAACCATGGAGGCCACACCCATAATGGAGGAAGTACGCATAACCACAGTGGCCCCAAGAATGGAAACGGGAATGGAGCAGGCAGCAATCAGAACCGCTCTAACCCAGCCACGCCCACCAAGAAGGATCAAAGTCACATTACTTGTTTCAAGTGCGGGAAGACTGGGCACTGCGCCAATGATTGTCCTGAGTTGAAAAATGGCAATGGAAATGGAAGCTCTGGGAAGAAGCCCAACCCTTTCAACAGGGGACAAGTGAACCACGTGAACGTGGAGGAGGTTGAAGAGCAGCCAGATGCAGTTATCGGTAAGTTTTTGGTTAAGTCATTTACCGCTCTTATTCTATTTGATACTGGTGCATCGCATTCATACATTTCAAGGGGATTTGTGGACAAGTTTAAGTTACCCACCGTAGCCCTTAGGACACCCTTGTTATTAAGCTCACCAGGTGTAGAGTATATGGCCAACCGATGGTGCGATCGGATGCCCTTAACCATTGGTAGCCATGTTTTCCCCTCAGACCTAATAATTTTGGAGTCCCAAGGATTGGATGTGATACTAGGAATGGATTGGTTATCGAAGTATGGAGGAAACATTGACTGTGCTAACAGGTCCATTCTACTCACCACCCCGGAGGGAAAAAGGATCAAGTATGTATCCAGGCATGCGCTGAAGAGGACCCAAGTAAATTCTCTCACGGGAGTTGTTCAGGAGGAAGTGCCTGTAGTGAAGGATTATCCAGATGTATTTCCAGAAGAGTTACTAGGCATGCCGCCTGATCGAGACATTGAGTTTTTGATAGAGTTGTTGCCAGGCACCGGACCGATATCGAAGAGACCATACCGGATGCCCGCAAATGATCTGGAGGAGATTAAGAAGCAGATTAAGGAGTTATTGGAGAAAGGTTACATTCGACGAAGTTCATCACCGTGGGGAGCCCCAGTGCTCTTGGATGAGAAGAAGGATGGATCATTGAGGATGGTGGTTGATTATCGTGCGTTGAATGAAGTGACGATCAAGAACAAGTATCCACTACCGATGATCAATGACTTGTTTGACCAGCTGCAAGGAGCTAAAGTATTCTCCAAGATCGATCTGCGATCAGGATACCACCAGCTGAAGATTCGAGAACAGGATATACCCAAGACAACATTCACCACAAGGTACGGGCTATATGAGTACACGGTTATGTCATTTGGATTGACTAATGCCCCTGCTTGTTTCATGAGTATGATGAATAAGGTGTTTATGGAGTTCTTGGATAAGTTTGTTGTGGTGTTCATTGACGATATTCTGGTATACTCAAAGAATGAAGAGGAACACAAGGAGCATTTGCGTTTAGTTCTTGAGAAGCTCAGATAACACCAGTTATATGCCAAGTTCAGCAAATGTGAGTTTTGGTTGAAGGAAGTTGGATTTCTTGGACATGTTATATCAGGTGGAGGTATAGCAGTGGATCCTACCAAGGTCCAATCAGTCACTGAGTGGTTGGCACCCACCTCAGTTGGAGAGATCCACAGTTTTCTTGGACTCGCGGGATACTATCAGAGATTCATTGAGAAATTCTCCAAGACTGTGAAACCCATGACGGCGTTGTTGAAGAAAGACACCAAGTTCAACTAGACAGAAGAATGTGAGGCAAGTTTTCAGGAGTTGAAGAAACGTTTGGTTACAGCCCCAGTGCTGATTCTGCCGGATATACGCAAGGATTTCCAAGTGTATTGCAACGCATCTCGCCTAGGACTTGGGGGAGTACTTATGAAAGACGGAAGAGTTGTTTCATATGCCTCACGTCAGCTTCGACCGCATGAGTTGAATTATGCCACGCATGATTTGGAGTTAGCAGCTGTAGTGCATGCACTCAAGACCTGGAGACATTTTCTTATTGGAAATCGTTGTGATGTGTACACGGATCATAAGAGTTTGAAGTACATTTTCACTCAGAAGGAGCTGAATCTCAGGCAGAGGAGATGGTTGGAGCTCATAAAGGATTATGATATGAAGTTGCATTATCATCCAGGCAAGGCCAATGTCGTAGCAGACGCTTTGAGCCGGAAGAGTTATGCCAATACCCTCGTGAGCGGAGGATTACCGAAGGAGTTAGCAGAGGATCTCAGGGAGCTTCGTTTGGAGATAGTTCCTAGAGGTTTTGTGGCAGCGTTGGAGGTTCAGTCAACATTATTGGGAAAGATTCGAGAAGCTCAGAAGGATGACAAAGAAATTGCCAAGATAAAGGAGAGAATGAGCAAAGGAAAGGCCAAGGGTTTTCGTGAGGATGAGCACGACACCTTGTGGTTTGAGGACCGTGTATATGTGCCAAATAATGCAGAGATCAGGAAGTTGATACTTCAGGAAGCTCATGACTTGCCATACTCGATACACCCCGGAAACACCAAGATGTATTTGGATTTTAAGGAGCGTTTCTGGTGGACTGGTATGAAGAAGGATATCGCTGAGTATGTAGCCGTATGTGATGTATGTTAGAGAGTGAAGGCAGAACATCAGAAGCCAGCAGGATTACTACAGCCTATGCCGATACCCGAATGGAAGTGGGACAAGCTTGGCATGGATTTCATCACCGGATTACCCAGGACCCGATCGGGATATGATTCTATCTGGGTAGTGGTGGATCGTTTGACCAAAGTGGCTCACTTTATCCCAGTGAAAACCACCTACACAAGTGCGAAGTTGGCCAAAATATATATGACCAGGACCGTATGTCAGCATGGAGTTCCGAGGACCATCGTATCAGATAGAGGAACACAGTTCACTTCAAAGTTTTGGCATCAGCTGCACCAGACTTTGGGTACCAGGCTAGAGTTCAGTACAGCCTTTCATCCGCAAACAGATGGACAGACCGAGAGAGTCAATCAGATTCTGGAGGACATGTTGAGATCCTGTGCGCTAGATTATGGATCTAGTTGGGATGACAACTTGCCTTGCGTAGAATTCTCATACAACAATAGCTACCAGGCCAGTTTAAAGATGGCACCTTTTGAAGCTTTGTATGGAAGGAGGTGCAGAACACCGTTGATGTGGGATGAAGTTGGAGACCGTCAGTTGTTTGGACCGGATTTGATTAAAGAGTCAGAAGAGAAGGTTAAGCTGATTCGGGATAGACTGAAGGTAGCTCAGTCCAGACAAAAGAGTTATGCAGACTCAAAATGCAAAGAGATAGTCTATGAAATCGGAGACAGAGCATATCTCCGTGTATCACCAGTGCGAGGAGTTAAACGCTTTGGAGTTAAGGGAAAGTTAGCTCCGAGATTTGTAGGACCATACCGAGTTTTGGAATGTATGGGAGAGGTGGCCTACAAGTTGGAGTTACACGAAGGACTATCAGGAGTTCATGATGTGTTTCACATTTCCCAGTTGACGAAGTGCCATGCAGAGATGGCCGATATACCTCTGAGAGATACGGTGCCCCTAGAAGAAATTCAGTTGGATAGTGATTTGACCTACGAGGAGAAACCTATCAAGATCCTCGGCTTTGCCAGCCGAGTTACACGCAGCAAGGTTATCAAGTTTTGCAAAGTTCAGTGGAGCCACCATACCGAGGATGAAGCCACCTGGGAACGAGAGGATGACCTACGCAAAGACCACCCACACCTATTTTCTAGCCAACCCAAATCTCGAGGACGAGATTCATCTTAAGGGGGGTAGGTCTGTAACATCCCAAATTTTCAATTTGGAATGTTATACATAGGTCATCCATGCATATCATATTTTATTGCATTTTGTTTTGCGATCCTCGAAATACTAAGCAACTCAAGGGCCCACGGAGAGAGTTGAGGATTTCACCGTTTTCATATTTGAATTTTCTCAAATATCGAAACAAGGATCATTTTGGTTTTAGTTATTTTAATCTCCGAAAATATTTCAAATTAAACTATATGAGAGGAGATAATATGACTTCTCCAAAATAAATGAAATATTGGAGGAAAAATATTAAAATCAAATAAATAATTTTTATTTGCATTTAATTGCTATTTTATTTGAATTAGAAAAATATGCATTTTTCAAAATTGCATTATTAGGCCAAGAAAAAGTTCACTTTGTTCTAACTATTTTATTTAGACGGTGAAAATTTGTTTTGGTATTTTCAGATTTTTTTATTTATTCAGGATTTTTTGGCGGAATCTGTTTTAAAAAAGCTCTTCGCGGACCGAACTGGGCCGAAGCCCACCCGAATCCCCGCGCTCGCCCGCATGCCCGAGCCGGACTCCGCCGGACTCCGGGACGCCGCCGCCTCGGTTTGCCCCCTCCCAAAGCCGGCCCCACCCTGCCCTCCTCAAAAGCCGCAGCCCCCGCCCCCAAACCCCACCCCGAGCCGCCGCCGCCGCCAACAGCAGCAGCAGCAGCGCCCGCCAGCCGCCGCCCGCGCCGCTCCCGCATGCCGCCCACGCCGCCCGCGCCGCACCCCGCAGCGCCTCGCCTCGCCGGAGCCGCCGCCTCACCGCCGCCGTTCCCGATCTGATCCGGATCCACCGGTTTTTTTCGGTTTAGGTAAAAACCGATCGTTTTTTAAGAAAATCCTAGATGCGTTTTTTTATTTTATCGGTTCGGTTTTCTCGGTTTAGTTATTTAGCGGACGTTCGTACGTTCATTCGTTTTTACGAACGATGTTCGCCGGATAGGTTCAGGCAGCGAACGTTCGTTCGTTAGTCTTTTCTTTTTATTTTTCTTTTCGTCCAGGGACCTATCCGCGATTATTTTTATCGCCGATTAGCCCCTGATCTTCGAACCCTCGTAAATTTTTAACCGTTTGTCCAAATCCAGTGAAACCAGCGCCAAAATTTTCGTCTTGAGACTGTCTTTCTGTTTAATCAACTTGAACAAGGTTTTGAAAATTTAAAATTTGGTTTCAAGCAGATTTGAATTCGAAGTTCTTTTGACCGTAGTTTCAGTTCCGTAGCTCCGATTTGGTTGATTCTTTTTGCAGATCGAATCTCTTCAGTTGAATTTTCAGATTCGATCTTCTTATTTGAGTTTTACCCATGCATCTTTGCTTGAGTGCTTATGTATGCTATTGTTTGTTTGCGATAGAATTCCCAGAGTGCGAAGCCTGCTACTACGAGTCTCTAGGGTTTACTGATCGTCAGCAAGGCAAGTAATACATTGATCATACTCTTTTCATACCCAGTTTTTATGCATTAGTTACAATCCTCAAACATTGCATGATTAGGTTGTGATTAACATGTCGGTATTGGGAAGTAGATGATGAGGTAGAACCTATTACCTGTTTTATTATCAAACCCTTGGGAGTTACTTCTACGTTATGCTTATATTGCCATGCTATGCTCATAGACGTGGATTAGGTTTGAGTGTATCCATGACAGATGTGAGATTGCTTATTTAACGGTTCAACTTAAGGTGGCAACTTTAATACACATCTGGGTGGATTGTTAGTTTGGGCACCTGGGGTTATACCAGTGTTGTCCTAGGATATCCCGGGGTTATACCGTGTGATCCTCCTATGGTCCGCCACCCAAGCTCAAAGGGATCATAAGATTATTCATGCTAGAAACTTCCGTGTGCAGCCACAAGCTATTATGGGCTCTAGCATAGTTGAGTATGTTGCATGACCTCTTCTAGTGGTAGGCTAGCAGTTATAGGGGATGTAGGTTGGTACTGTCTACCCGGGGTTAGAGTTAATGCTTCTGAAAGTCTGTGTCTCGGTATCCGTTTCTCAAACACCATGTAGTGCAAAAAAAACAACGGAGGATATCGAGTCTTGTGGGGAAAAGTGTGCAAACCTCTGCAAAGTGTACAAACTAATCATGGTTAGCCGTGTCCCTGGTTATGGACATCTTGAGTATCTGGTTCTTCGATTATCATATGGATCTCCTCACTCTAAATTAATTTGTTGGGTTGATAATTACTTTTAATTTGGGATTGAGATGGGGGTGCCATTCTCAATGTTTCAACTACCATGATAGTTAAATAAAATATATTCCTTTGTTGTAGGGAAAAACTAGCTTTTCACAAAACAATATAATCATAGAGCCTCCACCAGCCATATTGCATATAGTGATAGCATTTATTATGTTCATTGCTCTACTGTGTTATATTGCCAGCATATTCCATGTGCTGACCCATTTTCGGGCTGCAACATATCATGTTGCAGACTTTTTAGACGAAGAGTAAGGTGCGCTAGGTCGTTTGTCGTGCACTCAGCTATGCCGTTGGAGTTGATGGACTCACTTTATCTTCCAAGCCTTCCGCTGTTATCTTATTTAGATGGCATTAAGCCATATTTATTTTATTAAGTTCTCTTTTGAGACTATCGATGTAATAAGTGTGTGATTGCTACTCTGTTATAATTCTTTCAAGGACTGTGTCTGTCATCATTACCGATCCAGGGATGACACTGAACACAGAGATTTGACCTTCTGAGGTCGGATCGCTACACGTGTTTTCACTGCTCTCGCACTCCTCCGCTGAGAATGGAGAAAATTGTAATTTAGTAGTACCTCCTTTCGCCGAAAGCGTGGGACATCCAATAGTCCAACCACCTCAGTAATAATGACTAATGAGCCGTCAAATCACATAGACCCAGCAGTAAGTTGGACGGACAAAGCAACCATCACTCTTGAATCCGCTTCTCCCTTCAACGTAGGCGCGAGTGAGAGGTCGTGTCCGCTCTGCCCAGGCATGAATGCGGCACCGATTCTTTGGAGCGGCGCTGACCGTTTCGGGCCGAAAGCGCGTGCGTGCGATGGAGGGGCTTTGGGTGGGCCAGGCTGGTCAGGAGCGAGCGTGGCAGCTATCACTCCTGTCTCGACCGGACGCCCGGAAACGAGAGGATGCACCGACTCTCGCGGCTAAATCGTACACTACACACCATCTCTCTGTAGGAGTAGGTCGATGTGTCGCTCTCTCTAACACACACATGATGTTAAACACACACACACACGCCGAGGTAAGATGAGTCTATATCTCAATTAATGAAGACTTGCATGTTCCCATCCATATGTTACTACCTACTATGAAAGTAGTAACATAGACTAGTAACATATGCATGTTACTAGTCCAAGTTACTCACCACTATGACTAGCCTAGCAATGTAACCAAACGCTCCTTACTCTACCTTGTTATCTCCCCCGGAAACCCAATGCATGGAGTGCAACTACGTGTTGATGCATGCGAGTTAATACGTGGCCCTGCATGCTAGCTAAAACGGCATCTCTTAGTTGTTGTGATTAATTGTTGCGTTTAGAGACAGAAATCAGGGCTTTGATTGGAGGAAGGACCGGTCAAGTTTCTCCTTCTCCTCCAATCTGCTTGCACCTTGTTTCGAAAAAAAATTTGCTTGCACCTTGGTCCCGCTGCACCTTGTAACGTGACTTATTACACCTAGACGGAGGGAGTAGTACGAGATACGGTGGCACACTAACTTAGGTCGAATACAAGTGCCCAAAATTGTGTGCATGTTATAATAAGGATTCACTTAAAATAGTACGTGAGCGAACAGAGGGATCAATTGGACAGTGTTCACGAGCAGTAGCGAGATGTGTGAGGTAAGATACACCGCTGACGCTTTTAATTTTCTTATTAATTTGTTTCTTTCACCCTCTGACTGGTGGGACCCAACGTACTACATGGAGAAAAGTAAGGTGACTAAGGCTGCATTATTTCTGTACTACCAACACTGCTTTAAATCCCAAAAGACCTTACCACCAAAGCCACATGACACGATTATGATTTAAATCCCAATGACTCCCACGCAAAAAAAAACATGGCATGCTTGTCACACGAATGCAGGAATGTATTAAAGGTTATTTTCCTCTCATTAAACATAACGTGGGGGTGGTGTAGCTGGTTAGCCTGTTCGCTCATCAAACTTGAGGTCTCGGGTTCGATAACTACACTTGAGCATAATTTTTTTTCGACTTCTTTCTTCCACCCAATGACAGGTAGGCCCCGCATGACAGAGAGAGAAAGTGATCTGGGGCGGTGCCAGGAGGATTCTTTGACTGGTCAAAATGGATGGATACGGAGCTATACGATCTCGTTGTAACCGTATAATCACCTCATCACGTATACAATGCAGCCTCGGCGCTTGTTTTCTAGGGTTTGCACTCTTCACACTCTCTCTCCAGTATATATATACATGCGGGAGCCTCAGCGCTTGTAGTTGCTCTCTTCACACTGTCTCCCCCTCTCCAGATCTAAACAAGACTTCGTTGGCCTCTCTCTCTCTCCCCTCACTGCTAGTCAAAGAGCCGGCAGGATTCGTCCGCCGGGAAGGGAAGGAGGCTTAACGATGTCGCCGTCGGCGAGGGAGGGAATCCACTACCAGCGCAGTTGTTCTCTTTCACCCAGCGGCGGCGCGGGAGGGCCTCCGACCCCTTCTTCCTTGTCGCCGTACATAGTGTGGGCCGAACGGCCTCCGGCCGCCCACCGAACCACACCCCAAGAACCTTAAGGTATAATTTAATTATTCCACATGCATTGTTCTAGCTGCATGTGGGCTTTTTCCGCTTCTGCACTCGAATCTAGGTGTTGGATCAAACAGGAAAGTAGTGGGGAAAGTTGTATAGCATGAATCTAGGATGTGGTTCAAAGAGGAAAGGAAGGGGGAAAGTACTAGTACAGACTGGCTATCCAGCACCTACGTTGGTCGAAAAGGGGAAACAATGACAAACGCAGTACGCACATCTGTAACGAACTGATCTTTTGTTTTGGGGACAAGGATGTAGAGTTTGAGCGGGACTAGATTTGCTGCGCTCACATAGGGAAAGGTGTCTAAAGATAACAAAACTGGGACCAACACAAATATGCTCCTTGGTTGTTTTTGTTATTTGTTGCAACAAACTGTGCATCACCCCTTCATACATCGGTAGATGCACATGGTGCTGGTGCCTCCACTGTCCCATGCAACTCTTTAGCTGTTGTTAATCTAAGGCCCTGTTTGGTTAAAAACTCCCTAGTCCCTACCTGCTTGGTTCCAGGGACTAAACATGGACTAGAGGTTATTAAATGACATGCTAAAAGACCATGTTACCCCTAGTAATGAACTAATAGAGACAAGCTGCGATGCGGGGCAGGGGCAACTGTTGGAAAAAGTCCAAAAAAGACTCTCCCAACAGGTCTTCTTTCTTTAGTCCCTAAAAGTCCCTCCTGTTTGGTTTAAATGGGACTGACAAGGACTTTTTCTAGTCCCTACACCAAAATGTCCCTATAAACAAACACCCTCTAATAATGCCACTGGAAAATTGATGCAATGCCACAGTTAAAAGCAAATTACATGTTTAACGAATTTTATTGTTAATATAATCTCTCTATTAATATTAATCAATGCCACCGTTTGAGAAATGCTACTGTCTTGCTTTCTTTCCCATTTAGATAAGTTAGATGCTTCTTTTTGTTGGCTTCTATGTCATCCACCGTTATTGACCACTAGTTGTTTCCTTTGCACCTCTGTGTAAACAGGGTTATCTACTTCGCCTCGTTGCTATTGTGAACTTTTGTTGCACTGCACAAAACACTTTTGTTTTAAGAGTGTTTTGTGCAGTTCAACCAAAATGTCACACCGACAACGTTGCTTGATTGCTTGATCTTAGTGGAACTGCACAAGAGGAGATCTTACTTCCTATCCGTGTTGGCAAATTTGCTTCAATACTTCTTCTTGTGAGTTGTTTGAATTCCGCATCATGAGAGGTCAGTACTAGCCTTCTTTCACATGATTGTGCAGTGTGCTTTCATATGTTGTGCTACTTGTACGCTAATGTTGCTTGATTTTAGGGAACTGGACAAATGGAGACAAGACTTCCAATCATTATGTGCACCGTAATATCCCATTGAGGTAAGATAAGGATATTTCACAACTGTTGGCCTGTATTTTGCCACTTTCATCTGAAAATTAACGTCGTTGTTTAGTGCTATACTTGTGCTCCCTAATTGACATGCCAAATCTTACATTGAAGGCGAAGCTTGTCTGTTATTGAACCAAGTGATGAAGGGGAAGAACAAGCGGAAGAAAAACAAAAATCAACTCCCGATGCTGCAATGAAGCACTGGAACTGTGATGATACAAGTAATGATATAGTTTTGCATCTTAGTTTATTGCTATGGCTGGAACGAGCAATTGTATTGCCACTGATTTGATGCCACTCTTAATGTAATATGTAATTATGTCTACTTGTGCAAACAGGGATCTTCTTTGAAGATACCATATATTTTAGTGGAACTGCACAAGAAGATGTTGGAAACATTAAACTAATCGAGGAGTATATAGTAAGCATGGCAACCACAGTAGATAACAACAGATGGTTCCGGCGAAGTGCTTGATCTGTATGCTCTACACAATAAGCCTGCTAACAAAGGTTGGTACTCGCCCACGGATTTCATCCATATGATTGAGCTTTGTCATCTCTATTGGTGTTGTGCTACTGTTTAGATACTGTCATGAGAAAGTGGTATTGTCCTTGAGAAGTGCTTCATCTGTGTTGTTTTAAATATTTCCTTTCCTTTTTTTGAGCAAACAGGGATGCTAGCATTTAGTTGTCCTCTTGTCTTTGCAACAGGATCATCCTCCTCTGAAGAAGAATATGGAGTACGTGAAGTGCCTAGTTCCGATTATGCCAGGATAAAGAAGCCAAGCGTATCTTCTTAAGAAGGGAGCAGTTGAAGGATGGTTACATTATTGCCCACAAGAACAAACTAACTTCAGCTCAGAAGGACTCATGGATCTCCATCTTTGTTGCTGTGATGGCCAGTACAATGCTATTTTATGATTCCTTCCGGTGAGTTCCATTTTTTTAAGTGTGTGCTCTGCATGGATCATGTAGGTTGACTGTTTAAACTGTCAATTCATAGTACAGTTTGCTTTATACTGATCAATTTTTTTATTTATGCAAACAGGGGTGCTCAGCTTGATTTCAATGGGAACTGCACAAAATGTTCACGAATACATCGAATATTCTCGAATCATTCATTTCCACCACAAGAAAGGAGGTGCCGATATGTTCAAGGCATTGCAACATGTAAAGGCGAAATCATACAAGCTACGCACGAATTTGGTTGATTTTGGTCGAACTGCACAAAAAGAACAGCTGGTTTATTTAGCACGAGGTGCCATGTCAATGTCCGAACTAATGGCAAACCTTGCCCATTCCACAATCGTAGGCATTTGATATTTTGGAATGGGAAAACCTTGTCAAAGTTTGCTCATTGATGTATAAAAAACAACACGCATTTGACACGCGTTTGATATTTTTGAATGGGACGCCCTTTTCTGTTAGCAGCATCGATCGATTTTTCTTTATTCTTTAGTTGTGAAGTAAATATTGGCTCTGACATGTGAATCACTGAGAAGCATAATCATCGATTGTTTTGAATGTTCTCTATCAATTGCCAGGCCTGTGTGTTGATTGCAATGTACAGGAACGCTAAATTTTGTACTCCCTCTGTTCCTTTTTACTTCACATATTAGATTTCTTTCAAGTCAGATGATTTTACATTGTGAATGTTGATACTTTTTTCTATAAGATTGGTCAAAGTAGAGATACTTTGACTTTAGACAAAACTTATATGCAGACTAAAAAGGACCGGAGGGAGTACATGTGAAACTGCTGCAAACGAGGTGATCACCCTGGGAATAATGCTAGTACATATTGTTTTGCATGTTCATCCAATGCCAGTGATACAAGAATTCAAACAAAGTGAACTAAATTCATTCATACACTACCGGATTTCATTACATTTCATACATTCTTCAACTAAAAAGGGGTGCGCTGGAGGTATAATTAATTAACCGTAACACTCGTGTCCGGCTGAGCCGAACAGAAGCTTCTTCTCTAGCGGACTGAGCTTCAGTGACATAACAGCAGGTGCAGTTGCGTCACTTACATGTGGGCCAGATGCCTCTTGGGCCCACATGCCAGTGACCCAACTGCACCTGCAGTTAAGGAACTGAAGCAGCGTCCTTCTCCAACATAGTTCTCTGACTCCACGTCGTCGTCAAGAAGCTAATCGGCTGTCAATGGTCAACCTGCCTAGCTTGGCTTCAACCGAAGGGTAGCAGCGGTGGCCTTACTTGGACCCGAGCGGCAGCGACCTACCGTGTTCTACTCTTCCTAGTTTTCTGTGTGGCGCGGCCTCGTTGGCAGCAGGGCGGGGCCTCGACGGAGCCGGCGATGTCCTCTGTCTCGTTGCCGGCGGAGCGGCGCCTCGGCGGAGCGGGGGAAATCCTCCCCCTGGTTGCCGGCAGGGTGGGGCCTCGGCTGAGCTGGTGATGTCCTCTACCTCGTTGTTGGCGGGGCGTGGCCTCGACGGAGTAGGGCCTCCGCCTCGGTGCCGGCAGGGCGGAGCCTCGGCGGAGCCGGCGGTGTCCTCTGCCTCGTTGTTGGCGCCGCGGGGCCTCGGCGGAGCAGGGCCTTGTCGACGCTAGCGGAGCTGGGACTCGTCGGAGCCAGCATTGTCCTCTGCCTCGTCCTCGGTCTCGCCAAATAGCACCTCGCCCGTTTGATACGTCTCCAACGTATCTATAATTTTTGATTGCTTCATGCTATATTATATTCTGTTTTGGATGATTAATGGGCTTTACTAAGCACTTTTATATTATTATTGGGACTAATCTATTAACCCAGAGCCCAGTGCCAGTTCCTGTTTTTTCCTTGTTTCAGTGTTTCAAAGAAAAGGAATATCAAACGGAGTCGAAACGGAATGAAACCTTCTGGAGAAGTTATTTTTGGAAAGAAAGCAATCCGGGAGACTTGGAGTGCACGTCAGGGGACCAACAAGGAGGGCATGAGGCAGGGGGCGCGCCCATCACCTGGGCACGCCCTCCACCCTCGTGGGCCCCTCGTGGCTCCCCTGACGTATTTCTTCTGCCTATATATATCCATACCCTGAAACCTTCGGGGAACAGAATAGATCGGGAGTTCCGCCGCCGCAAGCCTCTGTAGCCACCAAAAACCAATCGGTACCCTGTTCCGGCACCCTGCCGGAGGGGGGCATCCCTCATCGGTGGCCATCTTCATCATCTCGGCGCTCTCCATGACGAGGAGGTAGTTCACCCTCGGGGCTGAGGGTATGTACCAGTAGCTATGTGTTTGATCTCTCTCTCTCTCGTGTTCTTGAGGTGATATGATCTTGATGTATCGCGAGCTTTGCTATTTTAGTTGGATCTTATGATGCTCCTCCCCCTCTACTCTCTTGTAATGGATTGAGTTTCCCCTTTGAAGTTATCTTATCGGATTGGGTCTTTTAATGATTTGAGAACACTTGATGTATGTCTTGCGTGGGATACCCGTGGTGGCAATGGGTTATTCTATTGATTCACTTGATGTATGTTTTGGCGATCAACTTGCGGGTTCCGCCCATGAACCTATGCATAGGGGTTGGCACACGTTTTCGTCTTGACTCTCTGGTAGAAACTTTGGGGCACTCTTTGAGGTTCTATGTGTTGGTTGAATAGATGAATCTGAGATTCTGTGATGCATATTGTATAATCATGCCCACGGATACTTGAGGTGACATTGGAGTATCTAGGTGACATTAGGGTTTTGGTTGATGTGTGTCTTAAGGTGTTATTTTACTATGAACTCTAGGGTTGTTTGTGACACTTATAGGAATAGCCCAATGGATTGATCGGAAAGAATAACTTTGAGGTGGTTTCGTACCCTACCATAATCTCTTCGTTTGTTCTCCGCTATTAGTGACTTTGGAGTGACTCTTTGTTGCATGTTGAGGGATAGTTATATGATCCAATTATGTTATTATTGTTGAGAGAACTTGCACTAGTGAAAGTATGAACCCTGGGCCTTGTTTCCTAGCATTGCAATACTGTTTATGCTCACTTTTATCATTACTTACCTTGCTGCTTTTATATTTTCAGATTACAAAAACCTATATCTACCATCCATATTGCACTTGTATCACCATCTCTTCGCCGAACTAGTGCACCTATACAATTTACCATTGTATTGGGTGTGTTGGGGACACAAGAGACTCTTTGTTATTTGGTTGCAGGGTTGTTTGAGAGAGACCATCTTCATCCTACGCCTCCCACGGATTGATAAACCTTAGGTCATCCTGTGACACCCCAAAATTTTGACCTTGTTTTATTAATTAAAATTTTGCCAGGAAATTAAACTTATCCATTTGTCTAGATTTACCCCTTTGATATTGTGGGTTTTTACATCAAGTGGAAACTTTCCAAAGGTATTATTGGACTTATATACCCTCTATATGAAACAATTCTTTATCAATGGATTTAATTGCAAGATTTGCCTTTCCCTGAGCTTTATTCTTTTAAAATGATTTTTCATGAACTTGGAGTCTCTGTTGCACTGCAACCATTTGATAAATGTATTTAAAAATTTCACCAAAATTTGGGGATGTCATGTGATGTTTCCACATCACTTCTATGCAAAAATATCTTTTGGTTATTGGAGATTTTGAGCTCTACATCAACTTTTCAAATCTGGTCCAGTAGGTATTTTTGCACTACAACCTATTTAAATATTTCTTTAAAAATTCTTCCAAGTGTTTGGAGATGTCAGTAGATGTACATAATTCAACTTTATGCTAAAACCCAGTGATGTTCTTTGAAAAATTTGAGTGAATCAACCTCTTTTTCATTCTGGTCCAGTTTGGTGATTTGTACTGCAACCCTATTTTATTTTACTCTAGTGCCCATGAACTTTTTCCTGCTTGTAGCCCTCCCTGCAAAACCCTTAAGTCCAGGAGAGTGGTCCCATTGGAGGATTTTAAGTGCATGCAATGAGACCTTTTCTTTCTGTCCAAAACTGTAGTTTTGCAAAACTTGCACTAGCAAGTTTCTGGTTTTGCCCAAATGATCTTGCCATCATCACCTACATCCAGGGAGACCCTGATCTGGAGTTTTTGGCCACTCCAAGAGTTGCCTAGATGCACTTAGCATTCTGTCGAACACTTGGTGTGCACAGTCAGTTTTGACATGAGTTTTAGTTTGCACTGTGTACTTGATCCTCTGACCCAGCAACCTTGTCCACTAAGCTCCTAGATATCCCTATCCTTGTCCTGTTATTTGCCAGGCTCCCTCTAGCACTCTAGGCTGCCCGGGCATTTCATCGAACACGTCCCGTGCGTGCTCTGGGCGCGCCCAGAGCGCACGTTTTGCACGTGTTGGCGCCCGAGCCGCCGCGTCGCACGGCCGCCTCCCCGCGCCCGCTCTGGCCTTCCCCACTCGCAGCCAGCACGCCCGCCCCCTCCCGCGTCGCAGAGCCGCCCCTAGCGCCCTACAGCGTCGCCGTCAGAGCCTTTGGCGGCACGCCGGCGTCGGCAGTGAGCTCCTGCCACGGACGGCGCCGCCCAAGCCACACCAGCGCGCCAGCTGCCCCCTGGAGCAGCTCGAGCTTATCCTGGAACCCGTCGGCACGCGCTCGTCGCCGCCACGTCGCCCTGCAGCTACAGCACGGCGGTCGCCGGCGTTCTTATCCACGGCCGCCACGGGACCTGCCTCGAACGCCTATTTAAGGAGGCCCCCGAGCTCCTCCAAGCACCCATGCGACCCCAGGCCACCCCCATAGCACCCCCACGGCCGGCATTCGACGGATGATAGCCGTCTTCCTCGACTCCGACCGGTTCAGCCGCCGCCACCTTCCGGTGCCATTCATCGCAACCAGGGCCTCCCCCACCCATCCAACGCCACCACCCGTTTCCCCTCGACCTCACGGAGTCGCCCATCCTCTTAGCTTCGATCGAGAGCCACCACAGCCCAAAACCCCAATCTTGCCCGAAACCTTCTCCGCCGCGGAGCTTGCCGCCGGCGACTCCCTTCACCCCCACGGCCCCCTCGACCACCGGGAGGACCGCCCTGAAGCCACAGATCCATCCCTGCCCTCCGGAGACCGCGAGGAGCCGCCAATCGCCGGCGGCGATCGCAGGAGTTCCGCCTCCGTTCGAGCAGAGGAAGAGGAGGGAGGAGAGACTAGTCAAACCTGACCAGTGGGCCCGCTGGACCCACTGTCAGTGACCCAGCCCCGCCACCATGTGTTTAAGTGGTCACGTAAACGCCTGAGTACGTTTCCTCTGCTTCGAAAGCGTATTTTCCCCCAAAATGTTTTCTTTTTCTGGTTTTATTAAAAATAGAACTTTGACCAAACTTTGACTGGCTATATCTTTTAAAATAAAACCCCAAATGAGTTGATTCTTTTTCCTACCTCTCTCGAATTTCATCTAGTTTATTTTAAGATTTATTTCAAAAATATTTGGGACAAATTTTTGTACTGTTTTGAAATATTTGTTATTTGAATGTTTTTCAAAAAGTGCACCCCCTTGCATACTCTTGAAGGCAAGCATTCTGAACTCTGGCATAATATTTTTGTGTGGTGTTTTGATACGGTTACAACACCACCTTGGCTTGGAGCATACGTTATTTTTATGTGACGATAAAGTCACACACATGAGTGCATATTGGAGATGCTTTATTGTTAGAAATGGATATGCTGGTGATAATGATCATCCTCGCGAGCTTTTCATGCATACCGGCAGGAAACTGGGAAAGTCGTGGTCTTGGGTAGACACGAGTTTGTCCCTAGTTCCTCGTCGGGACGAGTGTCTCCGGTATGGCATGATGAGGTTTGATGAGCGGTGATTCTGTCTGTCAATGGGAATATATTGGTTATGCTAATCATTCGGAGAATACCTGGACCTCCTGAGTCGGCCGTAGGTCGAGTCTTGTTCAGTAACTTCCCCTACTTGTTTTGTACTACCACTTGTCCCTGCCGCAGGTAGGGTACGGTTCAGTAAGTTGTCAACCCCTTACCAAGGCACACACCGTACAGAGAGGCCATGGTGGAAGATACCGGATGCATCCGGTAGGCATGCCACCTGGTCCGGGGGCATGGGTGTTTCCGGTTGGGACCGAGAGGGGGACACCCCTTAGAGCGCGCGATATAAATTTGATCCCATGCTACGTCGAGGTTGTAGCCTCCCCACTTAGAGTTTTGCTTGACAGGTGTCGTGGGTGATTCCAGACACCGGTAAGTTAAGCTGGTGTGTGCAGGTCAGGCGTGTTTTCAATTAAAAGGCCGTAGGCGGAATTAGTCCCGATGGACTAAATAAATCCGTTACTCGTGGGTAAAGAGTACACCCTCTGCAGAGGTTATATCTATTCGGATAGACATGTTCATGGGTAAGGACTTCAGTCTGAGATGGGTCTAGTGACGGTCTTCGGATGGAGAAACGGCTAGACTAGAACTTTGATTATGACCTATGACATCTGAGGATTATGTTTATTATTATTATGGACTAACCATTTACATTACTTGAATTATTGAGTATCCCTGGGACGGTTCTACCTCCTGGATATTCACTGTGATTATTCTTATATAAGCCCTCTCTGTGGTGTCGCTCAGACGCCCGACTGCGGCATGCTTGTTATTTAATTATTCTTTATAAGCCCTTTATGTGGTGTCGCTCAGACGCCCGACTGCGGCATGCTTGTTATTTAATTATTCTTTATAAGCCCTTTATGTGGTGTCGCTCAGACGCCCGACTGCGGCATGCTTGTTATTTAATTATTCTTTATAAGCCCTTTATGTGGTGTCGCTCAGACGCCCGACTGCGGCATGCTTGTTATTTAATTATTCTTTATAAGCCCTTTATGTGGTGTCGCTCAGACGCCCGACTGCGGCATTGTCAATTCATTTGCACCCTTTCGAGGAGTCATTTCAGACACTCGATCAATGCATTCTATTTCTACTCCCGTATTGCATGTTCATAGTTTACCTGCATGCGTGCATCACGGATTTCGTTTATTTCGTGACAGACGTTATCATCATAAAAATATTTCGGAGCATGATTACCCCTTGTTATATTATACCCATGTTCTTGATGTTTGCGAGTACATTCAAACGTACTCACTGGCTTGTCCCTGGCTATTGTCTTGGCCAGATTCCTTGCGTGGAGGAGAGCGTTACGACGACAGCCCCGGAACCCATGTAAAGGTGATAGCAGCCTCGCGAAGATAGGAGTTATCCTGGTCAGCTGTTCTTGTGGGAAATGGAGTCCCATAGACGCAGATGAACCACAAACCGCTTCCGCCATCAACCACTAGAAACCAAGTGTTGTACTCCTAGGCCACAATGGTCTTGTACTACATATTTTGTACTTTGCTTGGAATTCTTGTATCAAGTTGGTGCCTCATCAGCTAACAGTAATCCTGGGGCTGGTGAGCACAAAGGCCGTTTTCTGGGAAATTAATATCCCGAAAAACCGGTCCTGACACATCCACTTGAGGGAAATTTGCTACTTTCCTACAAACCTCTACACTTGGAGGCCCAACAACGTCTACAAGAAGAAGGTTGTGTAGTAGACATCAAGCTCTTTTCTGGCGCCGTTGCCGGGGAGGCTAGGTAAGCGGCACTCACACCCCGTCAACTAAGCTCTTTTCTGGCGCCGTTGCCGGGGAGGTGAGTGCTTGAAGGTATATCTTTAGATCTTGCAATAGAATCTTTTTGTTTCTTGTTTTATCACTAGTTTAGTTTATAAAAGAAAACTACAAAAAAATGGAATTGAGTTTGTCTCATACGCTTCATCTTTTTAATATCTTTCGTGAGAATGATGGAAAGGAAAATTGTGCTCAAGTGCTAGGAGAAGAAATCTATAAAATGTTTGGCACTAAATCTTTGAATGATGAGCATGATTGCAATGTTGTTAGTATGAATTCCTTGAATATCCATGATGCTAATGATATGCAAAGCCACAAGCTTGGGGAAGCTATGTTTGATGAATATGATATTTTTTGTCCCCCAAGCTTTGATGAGAAAATTTACTATGATGAAAGCATGCCTCCTATCTATGATGATTATTGTGATGACACGTATGCTTTAAAGAATAATGATAACCATGAAACTTGTCATCTTGATCTTAATTTTCAATCACATGATAGTTATTTTGTTGAGTTTACTCCCACTACTATTGATGAGAAGAAATTTGCTTATGTGGAGAGTAATAAAAGTTCTATGCTTGTGCATCATGAAAATGGTGCTTCATGTGATAGTTATATTGTTGAATTCATTCATGATGCTACTGAAAATTATTATGAGGGAGGAACATATGCTTGTAGGAATTGCAAAATATCAAGTTTCCTCTCTATGTGCTTAAAGTTTTGAAGTTATGCTTGTTTTGCCTTCCTATGATAGTTGATTATTGTTCCCATAAATTGTTTGTTCACAAAATCCCTATGCATAGGAAGTGTGTTAGACTTAAATGTGCTAGTCATATTCTTCATGATGCTCTCTTTATGTTTCAATTCTTATCTTTTATGTGAGCATCATTGAAATCATCATGCCTAGCTAGGGGCGTTAAACGATAGCACTTGTTGGGAGGCAACCCAATTTTATTTTAGTTTCTTGCTTTTTGGTTCTGTTTAGTAATAAATAATACATCTAGCTTCTGTTTAGATGTGTTTTTTTGTTTTAATTAGTGTTTGTGCCAAGTAAGACCTATAGGATCTTCTTGGATGATAGTTATTTGATCTTGCTGGAAATTCCAGAAACTAAAACAATTTTTGAAAATCACCAGAACGTGATAAAATATTGATTCCAATTTCAGAAGATCAATAAACAAATTGTCTAGGTCTTCCTATTTTGGTAGATTTTTTGGACTTCCAGAAGTTTGCGTTAGTTACAGATTACTACAGACTGTTCTGTTTTTGACAGATTCTGTTTTTCTTGTGTTGTTTGCTTATTTTGATGAATCTATGGCTAGTAAAATAGTTTACAAACCATAGAGAAGTTGGAATACAGTAGGTTTAACACCAATATAAATAAATAATGAGTTCATTACAGTACCTTGAAGTGGTTTTTTGTTTTCTTTCGCTAACGGAGCTTACGAGTTTTCTGTTAAGTTTTGTGTTGTGAAGTTTTCAAGTTTTGGGTAAAGATTCGATGGACTACGGAATAAGGAGTGGCAAGAGCCTAAGCTTGGGGATGCCCAAGGCACCCCAAGGTAATATTCAATGACAACCAAGAGCCTAAGCTTGGGGATGCCCCGGATGGCATCCCCTCTTTCGTCTCCGTTCATCGGTAACTTTACTTGGAGCTATATTTTTATTCACCACATGATATGTGTTTTGCTTGGAGTGTCATTTTATTTTCTTTAGCTTTTCTTGCTGTTTGAATAAAATACCAAGATCTGAAATTCTTAAATGAGAGAGAGTCTTGACATAGCTACATAATTATTTAACTACTCATTGATCTTCACTCATATCTTTTTGGAGTAGTTTGTCGTTTGCTCTAGTGCTTCACTTATATCTTTTAGAGCACAATGGTGGTTTTATTTTGAAGAAATAGATGAACTCTCATGCTTCACTTATATTATTTTGAGAGTCTTAAACATCATGGTAATTTGCTTAATCCTAATATGCTAGGTATTCAAGACTAGTAAAAACTTTCTTATGAGTGTGTTGAATACTAAGAGAAGTTTGATGCTTCATGATTTTTTTGAGATATGGAGGTAGTGATATTAAAGTTGTGCTAGTTGAGTAGTTGTGAATTTGAGAAATACTTGTGTTGAAGTTTGCAAGTCCCGTAGCATGCACGTATGGTAAACGTTATGTAACAAATTTGAAACATGAGGTGTTATTTGATTGTCTTCCTTATGAGTGGCGTTCGGGGACGAGCGATGGTCTTTTCCTACCAATCTATCCCCCTAGGAGCATGCGCGTAATGCTTGGTTTTTGATGACTTGTAGATTTTTGCAATAAGTATGTGAGTTCTTCATGACTAACGTTGAGTCCATGGATTATACGCACTCTCACCTTTCCATCATTGCTAGCCTCTTCGGTACCGTGCATTGCCCTTTCTCACATTGAGAGTTGGTGCAAACTTCGCCGGTGCATCCAAACCCCGTGATATGATAAGCTCTTTCACACATAAACCTCCTTATATCTTCCTCAAAACAGCCACCATACCTACCTATTATGACATTTCCATAGCCATTCCGAGATATATTTCCATGCAACTTTCCACCGTTCCATTTATCATGACACGTTCATCATTGTCATATTGCTCTGCATGATCATGTAGTTGACATATTATTTGTGGCAAAGCCACCGTTCATAATTCTTTCATACATGTCACTCTTGGTTCATTGCATATCCCGGTACACCGCCGGAGGCATTCATATAGAGTCATACTCTGTTCTAGTATTGAGTTGTAATCATTGAGTTGTAAATAAATAGAAGTGTGATGGTCATCATTTTCTAGAGCATTGTCCCAAGTGAGGGATTAAAAAAGGAGAGAAAGGCCATAAAAAAGAGAAGGCCCCAAAAAAAGAGAGAGAAGGGACAATGTTACTATCCTTTTACCACACTTGTGCTTCAAAGTAGCACCATAATCTTCATGATAGAGAGTCTATTGTTTTGTCACTTTCATATACTAGTGGGAATTTTTCATTATAGAACTTGGCTTGTATATTCCAACAATGGGCCTCCTCAAGTGCCCTAGGTCTTTGTGAGCAAGCAAGTTGGATGCACACCCACTTAGTTTCTTTTGTTGAGCTTCCATACATTTACAGCTCTAGTGCATCCGTTGCATGGCAATCCCTACTCCTTGCATTGACATCAATTGATGGGCATCTCCCTAGCCCATTGATTAGCCGCGTCGATGTGAGACTTTCTCCTTTTTGTCTTCTCCACATAACCCCCATCATCATATTCTATTCCACCCATAGTGCTATATCCATGGCTCACGCTCATGTATTGCGTGAAGGTTGAAAAAGTTTGAGATTACTAAAGTATGAAACAATTGCTTGGCTTGTCATCGGGGTTGTGCATGATGAGAGCATTCTTGTGTGACGAAAATGGAGCATGACTAAACTATATGATTTTGTAGGGTTGAACTTTCTTTGGCCATGTTATTTTGAGAGGACATAATTGCTTAGTTAGTATGCTTGAAGTATTATTATTTTTATGTCAATATTGAACTTTTATCTTGAATCTTTTGGATCTGAATATCCATACCACAATTAAGAAGAATTACATTGAAATTTTGCCAAGTAGCATTCCGCATCAAAAATTCTTTTTTTATCATTTACCTACTCGAGGACGAGCAGGAATTAAGCTTGGGGATGCTTGATACGTCTCCAACGTATCTATAATTTTTGATTGCTTCATGATATAATATATTCTGTTTTGGATGATTAATGGGCTTTACTAAGCACTTTTATATTATTTTTGGGACTAATCTATTAACCCAGAGCCCAGTGCCAGTTCCTGTTTTTTCCTTGTCTCAGTGTTTTGAAGAAAAGGAATATCAAACGGAGTCGAAACGGAATGAAACCTTCTGGAGAAGTTATTTTTGGAAAGAAAGCAATCCGAGAGACTTGGAGTGCACGTCATGGGACCAACAAGGAGGGCACGAGGCAGGGGGCGCGCCCACCCCACTGGGCGCGCCCTCCACCCTCGTGGGCCCCTCGTGGCTCCCCTAACGTATTTCTTCCGCCTATATATATCCATATACCCTAAAACCTTCGGGGAACAGAATAGATCGGGAGTTCTGCCGCCGCAAGCCTCTGTAGCCACCAAAAACCAATCGGGACCCTGTTCCGGCACCCTGCCGGAGGGGGGATCCCTCACCGGTGGCCATCTTCATCATCACGGCGCTCTCCATGACGAGGAGGGAGTAGTTCACCCTCGGGGCTGAGGGTATGTACCAGTAGCTATGTGTTTGATCTCTCTCTCTCTCGTGTTCTTGAGGTGATACGATCTTGATGTATCGTGAGCTTTGCTATTTTAGTTGGATCTTATGATGCTCCTCCCCCTCTACTCTCTTGTAATGGATTGAGTTTCCCCTTTGAAGTTATCTTATCGGATTGAGTCTTTTAATGATTTGAGAACACTTGATGTATGTCTTGCGTGGGATACCCATGGTGACAATGGGTTATTCTATTGATTCACTTGATGTATGTTTTGGTGATCAACTTGCGGGTTCCGCCCATGAACCTACGCATAGGGGTTGGCACACGTTTTCGTCTTGACTCTCCGGTAGAAACATAGGGGCACTCTTTGAGGTTCTATGTGTTGGTTGAATAGATGAATCTGAGATTGTGTGATGCATATCGTATAATCATGCCCACGGATACTTGAGGTGACATTGGAGTATCTAGGTGACATTAGGGTTTTGGTTGATGTGTGTCTTAAGGTGTTATTTTACTACGAACTCTAGGGCTGTTTGTGACACTTATAGGAATAGCCCAATGGATTGATCGGAAATAATAACTTTGACGTGGTTTCGTACCCTACCATAATCTCTTCGTTTGTTCTCCGCTATTAGTGACTTTGGAGTGACTCTTTGTTGCATGTTGAGGGATAGTTATATGATCCAATTATGTTATTATTGTTGAGAGAACTTGCACTAGTGAAAGTATGAACCCTAGGCCTTGTTTCCTAGCATTGCAATACCGTTTACGCTCACTTTTATCATTAGTTACTTTGTTGTTTTTATATTTTCAGATTACAAAAACCTATATCTACCATCCATATTGCACTTGTATCACCATCTCTTCGCCGAACTAGTGCACCTATACAATTTACCATTGTATTGGGTGTGTTGGGGACACAAGAGACTCTTTGTTATTTGGTTGCAGGGTTGTTTGAGATAGACCATCTTCATCCTACGCCTCGCACGGATTGATAAACCTTAGGTCATCCACTTGAGGAAAATTTTCTACTGTCCTACAAACATCTGCACTTGGAGGCCCAACAACGTCTACAAGAAGAAGGTTGTGTAGTAGACATCATCGTTTCATCGCCCTCTTTGTAGGCGGCCGCAGCCTCCGCCACCCGCATGCGGTACCGCCAGCGCTCGAGGCGGCCCTCGCGGGCGGAGCGGTACGAGTCGTGCAGCTCCTCCTGCTCCGCCCGCTCCACGGTGATCTGCTCCTCCACCTGCAGGTGCTCCTGGAGGATATGGTGGTTGTAGGCGGCGTCGGCCTGCGCCTCCCAGAACTGCTCCTGACGCTTCTGCCTCACCGTGTACATGTATTGGGCACGGGCCTCGCCGATGGTCATGGTGCAATGCACCAGCGAGGATGGTGCGGAGGAGGGGGTTGGCGCCGGATCATCGACTACCATGTTCTCCATTGGGACGTCGTCGTCCTCTGGCTGCCTGCCGGCCAGCCAGTCGGCAGCAATGGCTTCCATCTCCTTGTGGTCCGTCGTCCGCCCGTCCCGAAGAGCGCTGGAGCACGAGGAAGCCATGGTGGGAGTAGTGGTGTGGACAGGAGAAAGGGAACGGAGGCGGATGACTGCGGCTATGGCCGGCGCAGCAGTTTATATAGCAATGGTGGGCGGCGGAGGGACGGACGTGTGGCGCCGGAGTAGCCGCCTCGGCAACCGCGTATCATTAATGTGGGCGGCAGACGGACAGACGGATGACACTTGTGTCGTTTGAAGGCGGAGCAATCGCCTGCACCGGAAAGCGGGGCGGGCGGCGCTAACCGTTTCAGGAGGAAAGCGCGCGCGGGCGAGGGAGGCGGTCTGGGTGGGCCAGGGCAGTCAGACTCGTGCTTGGCAGCTGGTCGGTCCAGCAGCCGGACATGCTGGCTCGCCAGCGAGCTCGCCGAGTTGAGCGACGACAATCAGACGATGGACGTAGCTTCCGACCAGGAGCCGGCGCCACTGTCCAAGCCAGTTCATGCCGTGTTCACCATAGAGCAGGTGCGGCCACTTCGACGCCCTAATGGCGGAAGAGCTACCAGCGCAGGAGGACCTGTGCTGCAACCTCCGTCTCCTCAGCGAGCACCGGTGAACAAGCGAACGACAATGCCGTCGCGGACATGTGGCCCTATGATCCTGGCTTCCCGAATGAGTAGCGGGCGCTGTATCAGACCATCTGTAGGGCCCGCGAGGCCCTCTCCGTCGTCCTTCGAGTTGTTGCGCTCGCCGTGGCGCCGCCGTCTCGCGTTGTCAACATGGTCGACGGCATGAGGAATGAGGAGATGACTTTACTTGGAGAGGATGACAGTGGGGACCCACCAGGGCCATAGCCGCACATACGCAAGTGCCTCCTTATTATATACAACTGTAATATTTTTTGCTTCCTCCTGGTTTCCTGACATCACGGTCCCACACCATTGTCAACCTATGTAGTCAATAAACGAGAGACTTGCACAAGGAGCGGCCAACAGCTGGGACCAAGCAGCTCGAGCAGTATTTGTCTTTTTGAGGTGTGAGCACTGCAGAGTTTTTCTTAAGCGATGTTTTCATTGTTGTTCAGAGGAGAGCGGGGTATTAACTGGGCGGGCTGTGGCCCGTCTAGCCCAGGCCAGATACCCAGCCCAGATATTAACTTTTTTCAAGCTGAAAATGGCTAGCCCAGCTATACTTTTTTTTGTGGAATACCTAGGCAAGGTTAACTTGTTATTCTCCGCCCCGCTGGGCTGCAAATCTTTCCTAGGAGGGATGCATTAGGCTTAACAAGAAAATGGGCTTTAAGAAATAATAAATGGGATGTAATTATAAAAATTGGGCAGTAACTATAAAAAATGCACCAAACACGTAATTACTTTATAAAATATTATTTCTGGATTTTGAAATTTTTAATTTCATTAATTGTTGCACGCGCAATGTTTCGTTGGATTTTTACGTAATACAAATTTATATTGAAATTTTATTTAATCTGACTAGAAATTTCGGGATAAAAATATTTCAGATCCCATCAAAATGTGGGAAATTTTATTGAATTTTGTTTTGAACGGTTGGTTGAAATTATTAATTATTGTCCTAGCTAGAAAATGGGTTGTACTTTTAACAAACTGTAAATGGGCTGTAGTAAATTCCATTAGAATTCAAAAATGGGTTGTACATTCTTACAAATCTCAAATGGGCTATAAGTTCTCTGCCACACACTTGTGGGCCTACTAAGTTGACGCGTCCCCTCAAAAACATAGTTGACGCGTATGCAAAGCTTTGTCAACTTATAGTCAACACAGGGTTCTAGCAGAAGTGGCCATTGGATGTCCATCCAACGGATGTCATGCTTCTTCTTCAATCTCGGATATTCTAGCTTCACCCGCCCAAAAAATGATTCCTCCCCCTGACATCTGGGGCGCACCATTTCAGAAGCTGACATGTGGGCCTACTAAGTTGACGCGTGCCAAGGGCTTTGTCAACTTAGTCAATATAAACGATTCTAGCTGCAGTTACCGTACGATGTCCATCCAATGGCCGTCGTGCTTCTTCGACCTCTAGTCTTCTTGCTCCAGCCGCCCAAACAGCGCCAGTCATGTCGCCTGCTCCTGCCTCCCGTGGCCGGCTGTGCTGTCGTGGAGGCCTCACCGCCCCCTACTACTCCCACCTCTAGCCAGGCCATCCCTCCACTCACCCACACCCCCTGTTATTATGCGGCGACGGCAGCCTCACACCACAACCGAACCAGTGAACCCTTGTACTCCTCTCTGTGTGGGCATCCACTGCCGCGTCTTCCCCGACTCCGCGTCGTCCCCTTCCTAGGCCTCGCCGTCGTCCACCGCCTTGGTGCTCTCGGCGTGGCATGGTCAATGTGGTCAACGACCGACTTCCATTGGAAGAGTACTGTACGTGGAGAGGCTGACAGCTGGGTCCACAGCCGCAGCAAGGAAGTGCCTCCTTATTACGCGGAAAATAATGATTCCTCCACCTGACAGCATTTCCGATGGACCAACGTATTTCGCGAAAAAAATGTTTCCCCCCTGCCTGCTGGGACCACCAGCTACATCTTCACATGCAAGGAAGTGCGTCCATATTACGGGAAAAATGATTTGCCCCTGACTGCTAGGACCCACCAGCTACATCTTCACACGCAAGGAAGTGCCTGACAGTCGGGACCCACCTGGTCGAAGCGTACGTAGTGTTGTTATTCTGTTCGCGAACGTATACGTACATACTGGTCGATGTAGAGGCGTGCATGTGTCATAGTAGAGGCGCGCACGTGTCGTAGTAGAGGCGCGCACGTAGCATGTACACGTACGTATAGCGGCCAGGGTGCAAGAAAGTAAATACGACCACGTACGTACATACGGGCGGGGTCTCGAACGCCTACTCGCGCATACGTACGGCCAGAGCTTGTGTACATGGCTGGGTCGGAACGGAGAAACTGCATCTTCGTCGTGTTCATGGGGAGCCAATCGGCTGGGTCGGAACGGAATGCGTCATCATGTTCATCGGGAGCCAACCTGCTTGGATGGAACGGCCGATGGAAATGAGGCCTGGCGTACCGCAGAACGGAGGAAACGGCCTTGTGTTCGACCGGCCACGGTCGAAACAGGATCCTGTTCATCGGGAGGGGTCTGGCGTACCGCAAAATGGAGGAAACGGACTTCTGTTGGACCTCCTACGGTCGAAATGGGGCCCTGTTGACCGGGAGGGGTGTGGCGTACCGCAAAACGGAGTAAACGGACTTGTGTTGGAGCGCTACGGTCAAAACGGGGGTCCTGTTCATCGGGAGGGGTGTGGCGTACCGCAAAACGGGACTCCACGAGATATTGTTCATCTCCACCGTCGACCTCCTCCAGCTTCCATGGGCTACTGTTCATCCACCGTCGACCTCCTCCAGCCTCCACCTGCGACTGTTCATCCACGGGCTCCTGTTCATCCAGCCTCCACCGCGCGCTCCTCCACCGGCTACTGTTCAACCTGCCCTCTCCACGGGGTCCTGTTCAACCACCCCTCCACGGGCTACTGTTCATCCAGCCCTCCACGGGGTCGTCCTGTTCATCTAGCCCTCCACGGTCCTGTTCATCCACACCTCCACCGGCTCGATCGATTGGGGTCCTGTTCATCCAGCGGCAACGGCCTCTACTACCACGGGGTCCTATTCATCCAACCCCCCACCAGGAACTGTTCATCCAAACCCCCCAACAACGCTCACTGTTCATCAAGGGAAGGAGGCAGCAGTGTTCGATCGGCTTTAGTTAGCAGCAGTAGCGAAGGGATCAATCGATCGCTCGGGTTCAGTAACGCGTAGCCTACAGTGCAATCGCTCGGGTTCAGTTAGAGCCCAACGCCTCGCTCGGGTTTAGTTAGAGCGCAATGCCTCGCACACACGCGCGTACGTACGAGAGAAATGCGCATCGCTCGGCCCCCGACCAGCCACCGTAACTGGGAACTCCCCAATATTTTCCTCGCCCTTGCTTCTACCACGGTTTTTTCCGTCATGGACAGCCCAAAGAATGTCATGCAGCTGCGTCTCCGGCCCGCCCAGGACGAAAAGCCCATTTTCTGTCATGATTTTTTGTCATAGAAGTAGGACCCCACCACATCTATGATGATACCGGGTTTTGTCACAATTATTTTCATAGAAGTGTCATAAGTATGATAGAAAAAAATTCGTTTGGCCCAAAGTGTCACGGATGTGTCTTTTTTTTGTAGTGTTAGCCAATCTTCGCTTAATCTGTAGCCCCTATTTTGAGTTGCAAATATTAGCAACAGAACCAGTATCAAATACCCAGGCCCTACTGCGAGCATTAGTAACGTACACATCAATAACATGTATATCAAATATACCTTTCACTTTGCCATCCTTCTTCTCCACCAAATACTTGGGGCAGTTCCGCTTCCAGTGACCAGTCCCTTTGCAGTAGAAGCATTCAGTCTCAGGCTTAGGTCCAGACTTGGGCTTCTTCACATGAGCAGCAACTTGCTTGTCGTTCTTCTTGAAGTTCCCCTTCTTCCCTTTACCCTTTTTCTTGAAACTGGTGGCCTTCTTGACCATCAACACTTGATCCTCCTTTGTAGGATCGAAAGTATGTCTAGAGGGGGGTGATTAGACTACTTGACCAAATAAAAATCTATCCTTTTCCCAATTTTAGTTCTTGGCAGATTTTAACAACTTAGCACAAGTCAAGCAATCAACCTACACATGCAATTCCAAGAGTATAGCAGCGGAATGTAAAACAATTGCATATGAAGGTAAAGGGATGAGATTGAGGGAGCAAACGCAATGTTGACATGGAGATTTTTTATCCGTGGTTCCGATAGGTGGTGCTATCATACATCCACGTTGATGGAGACTTCAACCCATGAAGGGTAACGGTTGCGCGAGTCCATGGAGGGCTCCACCCACGAAGGGTCCACGAAGAAGCAACCTTGTCTATCCCACCATGGCCGTCCCCCACGAAGGACATGCCTCACTAGGGTAGATCTTCACGAAGTAGGCGATCTCCTTGCCCTTACAAACTCCTTGGTTCAACTCCACAATCTTGTCGGAGGCTCCCAAGTGACACCTAGCCAATCTAGGAGACACCACTCTCCAAGAAGTAACAAATGGTGTGTTGATGATGAACTCCTTGCTCTTGTGCTTCAAATGATAGTCTCCCCAACACTCAACTCTCTCTCATAGGATTGGATTTGGTAGAAAGAAGATTTGAGTGGAAAGCAACTTGGGGAAGGCTAGAGATCAAGATTTATGTGGTTGGAATGGAATATCTTGACCTCAACACAAGTGTAGGTGGTTCTCTCTCAGAAAATATGTGTTGGAAGTGTAGGCATGTTCTGATGGCTCTCTCCACGAATGAAGAGTGGGTGGAGGGGTATATATAGCCTCCACACAAAATCTAACTGTTACACACAAATCACCAAACTCAGTGGGACCGAATCAGAGAACTCGGTCAGACCGAATTGGTCATAATGTGACCGTTAGGTGTTTCGGTGGGACTGACATGTCAACTCGGTGGGACTGATTTCATTAGGGTTAGGCCATAACGTAATCTCGGTGAGACCGATTACACAAACTCGGTGGGACTGATTTTGGTAATAGTCAAACAGAGAGTTGGTCAGGCAAACTCGGTGGGACCGATTCGCTCATCTCGGTTTGACCGAAACATTACGAAAGGGAAACAGAGAGTTTGCATTGCAATCTCGGTGGGACCGATCACTCATCTCGGTTTGACCGAAACGTTACGAAGGGAAACAAAGAGATTACAATCCCATCTCGGTGAGATCGAGATCCCTAGCGGTGACACCGAAAAGACTAGGGTTTCTGGCAGTGGCTAGGTCAAGTGAACTCGGTGGCGCCGGATAGAAGGAATCGGTGGGGCCGAGATTGACTTTTGGTTTGGGACATATGTGGACATGAGAAAGTAGTGGAGGGAGGGTTTTGGAGCATATCACTAAGCATTTTGAGCAAGCACCTCATTAAGCAACACCTCATCCCTTCTTAATAGTATTGGCTTTACGTATAGACTCAATGTGATCTTGGATCACTAAAATAGAAAATGTAGAGTCTTGTGCTTTGAGCTTGAGCCAATCTTTTGTCCTTAGCATTTTGAAGGGTCCACTTTCTAATCCATGCCATGCCAATCATTGAGCTTTCCTGGAATATCTATCTTGAAATAGCATTAGCTCAATGAGCTATATGTTTCTAGGAAATACCAAAACCACCCAGGGATAGTTGCACTTTCAATCTCCCCCTTTTTGGTAATTGATGACAACATATAGATCAAAGCTTCGACAAATGATAAATAGTATTGAAAAACATCGTCGCTTTGAGAAGTATGTGATAAGCAAGAGCTCCCCCTAAATTTGTGCATTATTTAAAATTTGCTTTTGAATGCAAATGCACAATCGATTAGGATCATGGATTACTCTTCCATGTCACATACATCTTGGTGGAGCGCTCAAAATGATAGAAGTTAAAGCATGCACTCATCACCAAAACAAGTGAATGATCATCTAGGATATAAGAGATAATATCATCCAATCAAGCATTAAGGGTAGCATATGATCAAACACAAGATCAAACAAGTATCTCACAAGTAGCTCACACAAGCAGACAATAAACGTTTCAAACCAAACCAAATAAGTGCAAAGAGAGATAAAAACCAACACTCTCTCTCTCGAAGCCTATGATCTATACATTTTTCTCCCCCTTTGGCGACAAGTTACCAAAAAGTTTGAAAATGCATAGTGCTAAACGACTCTCAGGCTTGATCTTCGGGAGGTGGTGTTGAGAGAACTCCAAGGACGAAGGCTTCTAATGAAGTAGCTGGAGCTGGTGGAGTAGCTACTGGAGGTGGACCTGGAGCTGTAGCTGCTACTGCTGATGTTGTGGCTCTAGTGTCTGTCACTGGCACTGCAGCAGATCTCTGTCCTCTGGGCACTCTGGCAAAAGCATCTGTGGTAGACTTTCCCTTCTTCTCCTCTGCTTCCTCCTGAAGTTGCTCAACTGCAGTTTGGATTTCTGTCACCTTGACATCAAGGTCATAAAATTTCTGCTCAATAATCCTCTCCAGACTCTCCTGGTTCTTGGTCAGGGTGGCCAAGCCCTTCTCAATCCTCGGGGTGGATTGGATCATATATCCAAGCTGGTCTTGCTTGCTCTTCAAGAATACCTGAGATGCCTCCTCTGCTGTTGGCATCTTTGCAGCCTTCTCTGCCTTAGCCTTCTCTCTCTTTTCATGTGCTTGAGCTGAAGATGGTTCATTCTCATTCATCACTACTGTGTTATCTTCAAATTCAGGATAGATGGGCAGGTGCTCCTTATCCAAGATGTACTTGCCTTTGCCCATCTTTGAGTTGATTAGCTCCTGAATGTGTGGGGCATACCCACAACTTCTCTTCTGATCAGCTGCAGTCCTCTTGATTGTTTCCACAATCAGGCTCATAACTTTGAACTTCTGTGGGACATCAAATATGTGCAGCAAGTTGATAGCATGTCCTTTGATCATCTTGTGATCACCTGACTTGGGTAGAAGTGTGTGCCTTAAGATCTAGTTGATTGTAGGCAGACCAAACAACAAGTAATGGACAGATCCAAACTTATGTGTTTCCAAAGTAGCATCTGGGATCTCCTTGTACATGTTAGCCATAGTGTTGTGGTCTTTCTTATTCTCTGCATAAACGTCCAAGTCATCCTCATGTTCCTCAGGAGCATTTATAAGCTTGGCCCACTCATCAACTGTAGATTGGTACCTAGTACCCTCAGACATCCACACTATTCTTCCATCTGGATAGAAGTGGGCAGTGGAGTAAAACTGCATGATGAGCTCATCATTCCGTGAGCTTCTGGGCAACAAAGGTATCAACTCCACATGCCTTGAAGCTATCAAGCACTCCAGGGAAGTGATCCTCATTTTCCTTGATGAATTCCCAATCAACCCATCTCATACCACACACAATGGGCTTCTTGTCAAGTAGAATTGTCTCATAGAAGTCCTGTTGTTCCTTAGTGTGAAATCTGTAGTCCATAGCAGTCCTTCTCCTAGTAGCATAGGGATCAGACTCTCTCCATAGTCTCAATCCTGCATCCTTCCTGATCTTCATATTCTCTGCAACTGGGTGTGCATCACTGTGGTCAGGGATCTTGGGCTTCAGCTTTCTCAACACAACAGAATCATCTTCTTCTTCAGCAGCAGCTTGAGGCACTGGGGCCTTGTTCTTCTCTTCAGCGGGTATGTTCCTAGTGCTCCTCTTGGGTTTTGGCTTTGGAGCTGTAGCAGTAGCTTTGGGAGCAGCTTTGGGCTTTGATGGAGCAGCCCCTGATTTGATTGCATCTCCCATAAGCTTTTGAGCTTTGGGTGCTGGTGCAGCATCCTCTTCCTCTTCCTCTTCCTCTTCTTCTGAATCTCTCATCATTGATGGCTTCCCAATAACTCTGGCAATGGTTTCTTGACCCTTTCTTTTCTCTTCTTGCCATCTCCAGTTTCCTTGGGTTCAAGAGTGAACTCCATTGTTTCTCCTGTGGCAGCTTTTCTTGGCTTAGACATGGGATGTCTTCTTGCTGGCATCTTTGTTTTCAGACCTGGCTTAGTTGCAGCAGCTGAGCCATACTCTTTCTTCAGCACTTTCTTCTTTGAAGTGGCTTCTTCTTCAACAACCACATAATCTTCATCTTCAGAGTCAGAATTCCTCTTCTTCCTTGTCCTTGTGGCAGCCTTTGGCAGATTGCTTGGTGTGCTCCTGCTGCCTTCATCGTAGCTGTTAGAGGGATCTGAACCCTCACTCAACTGCACATGTTGCTCAGACCTGTTCTGACTATCACTCTGGTCAGACATCTCTGCAAATACTCTGGCAGCAGACCCTGTGAATAGGTTATAGATGAGGTAGAGTAGATGAGCATCACAAAGTACAGGAGTTTTGCAAAATAGATGACTTAAAAACTTAGTTTTAGTTCTTCACAGAAAGCATTTCGGATCTACCGATTTGTAAACTCGGTGATACCGGAGCAGCTTTTGGAACCTAAACTAGTGAACTCGGTCAGACCGAGTCACAGTTCGGTGGTACTGAGACTGCTAGGGTTTCACAGAGAATCGAACTCGGTCACACCGATTTGCAATTTTTGGTCAGACCGAAAACGCGTGTTCTCTGGCCTAAGCCAAAATCGGTGAGACCGATTTCTACAACTCGGTCGGTCCGAGATGAATTCGGCGGAGACCTAACCCTAAATTTTCAAATCAAAACTAATCTAAGGGATGTTTTCGCTGGACAGGATGATTTCAATCATGGCAAGAATCATGGCAAAGCAATGTGCTAAGAATCGGAGTAAAGGATTAGCACAATGATCAAGTTCGTACCCTAGTTCGGCGACTAACTTGCTACGGCGGCAACGGCGGTGAAGATTTCCGTTGACGGCGGCGGAGACCAGTGGTGGGAGGTCGCTGGCAGTGAGAGGACGATCTGGAGACCCGAAGAGGCAGAGCAGGTTATGCGCGGGCGAGAGGGTTCGGAAAAATTTCCAAAATTTGGCCCGTCGGTATATATAACTCGACCCTGTCGGTGTGACCGAGTGGAACGACTCGGTGGCACCGAGATGCAAAACTCCAAGCAGTTACTGCAACTCGGTGTGACCGAAAGGTTCTAATCGGTTGCACCGATATTGAAAACCCTAGATCAACTTCGTGACTTGGTAGAAATGAAAAGGATGAATCGGTCAGACCGAGATGCACAAAGAGGTTTTGGAGGTTTAAGTCTATGACGAATCGGGAACTCCGAGTGCTCCTCACACAGAGTGGTTCGAATCTGACTTGATCAAACTTTGTGATGTAGCATGAATAGAGTTTGAGACGAGGAAAGCATAGATAGCTAGAGGGAGTTCTTAGGCATTCTTGTCCATCCATTTGGCAAAAGGGAAAAAGCCAAACATTCAAAACAACAAATGGATGTCCTTGAATGAGTAAACTATGCAACCAACATGCTCACACAATAAAATGGCAAATGAAATATGTGACAAAGCATGCACAAACACTCTAGAATCTATCAAGCAATTTGGCGATGACTAGGTCATCTATATATGAGTATATTGACTTAGGAGTCAAATGAAAACACTTGATCATAGGTCATACTCATCGTTTAAGCACAAGTGGGGTTACCACTTTTACATAAAGCATTGATGTGTTCACACCATTAGAGTTGCTTTAGCTCAATTGATTAGAGTAAAGCTCCCCCTAGATGTGATATCCCCCCTTAGAGGGATGAACTAAACTTGGGTTTCGTCGATGATGACTTCATGTAGGTGTTGAAGATGTAGATGCTCAAAGTTGATGTAGATCATTTGGAGCAATCCTTTGGAGTGAGTTGCACTTTCAATACCTACACGGGTTAGTCCCACAAGGAACAAACAAGGATATCCATAGACATAGAATGATGCATACACAAGATGATGTCCATGAAAGCATTTGGTTACCTTGTCCCTTGTCTTACGAACAATAGGGTTTGTGACTCCTTGAACTAGTGCAAGATATGGAGGTTGTTTGCACTTGTTCTCGCCAAAATGATAAGAGTGAAGTATGTTGGCGGAGTCACCGTCAAGAACTCTCTAGTTCTTCTTCTTCTGGATCCACACCATTTTGATGGGAATCCTTGGAGTTGTAGTTGTACTTGATGAAGTAGAACTTGATGCAGTCTTGGGAACCCACTTGACCAAGGTCTTAGGTGCTTCTTCAAATGCATCAATTTCCTCTTGAAGCTTGTCTTTGCCTTTTTGCTTGTGGTCTTGTGGTGGAAGATCATCTTGAGCTTGTGTCCCCTTGAAGGAAGTAGGATCGTACTTCTCTTGTTGAGGAACAAACTTCGTCTTGGGGTATTGATCTTCTTCCCACTCAACTCCATTGGCATTGAACTTTCGTTCAAAACCAACACCTTGATTCTTCCGGTGTCTTCCTTGCTTGCGTACAATTTCCTCAAATTGCTTACTTCCGGCAAGGCTCTTGTAAACACCTTTCTCTATAATTCCCTTCAATAAGCTATTTTCTTGCTCAAGTGTAACTTGGCTAAGAGAATCATTAGTGAAATCAAGAGGACTACTAGAATCAACAACATTGGATTTAGCATGATTGTTGTTACTACTAGATGAAGCATCTTTCTTGTTCTTGTTGCTAGATTTAACTTGTGGCATGTAAGTAGACAAGAGTAAACGCTTGACAATGTAAGAAGAACTTTTCTTGCGAAGATCATCATTGATTGCCTTTAAAAACTCATGCTCTTGCTCAAGGTTGAGCTTTTCAAAGCGTAGCTTATCATGAGTCCTTAAAAGTTCTTGATGATTTTCCAAGGTAGTTTCATGAGCTAACTTAAGAGTGTTTAGTTCTTTAGTTAGACGCTCAATCTCCTTCTTATCATCATCATTCATTTTATCTTGATTAGCATGATTAATTGACGTTTCATCATAGTTTTCATCACTAGAGTTGTCAACAAGTAAATCATCATCACCTAGCAAATCATCTTCATCACTATTGAAATCAACATACTCGGGATGTGTTACCTTTGGACCTTTGGCCATGAAGCATCTTACAATTCCTTCATTTGGTGAGTCAAATATGTCGTAGGAGTTGGTTGACACAAGTGCTAGACCGGCAACACCTTCATCTTGAGTATATTCAGAGTCGGAGTGATAACTTCTTTCGGAGTGATTGTCGGCGTCGGAGCCGGATACCCATTCACCAACATGAGCTTGATGTCTTCTTTTTGTGTAGCTCCTTGATGACTTTTCCTTCCTTTCCGAGTCCTTGCTTCTTCGAGAGGTTCTTCGTTCATAACGATCATCTCTACCCCTCCTTTCTCTTGGTGGTGATTCTTCTCTTCTACTTCTTCTTTTGGGAGAATCTTCTCTTCTTTTGTAGGGAGCCGTACACTCATTGGAGTACTGTCCGGGTCTTCCACAATTGTAGCAATTACGCTCACGACTAGAAGATCTTTTGTCATTGTAGGACCTTGACTTGGAACTTCTTTCTTTGCTTCTACCCTTGTAGAACTTGTTGAAGTTCTTTACCATTAGGCTCAATTCTTTATTGAAGGTTTGTTTCTCACTTGATGATGTGGGAGCATCACACGAGGCTTTGTAAGCACCACTTGACTTATTGTGAAGCTCTTCCTTATCCTTGAGTGACATCTCATGAGCAACAATTCTTCCAATGACTTCCGTTAGCTTGAGATCTTTGTAATTGGGCATCATTTGGATCAATGTGCACACGGTATCGTATTTTCCATCCAAGGCTCTTAGGATCTTCTTGATGATGAATTTGTCGGTCATCTCTTCACTTCCTAAGCCGGCAATCTCATTTGTGATGAGAGCAAGCCTAGAGTACATTTCGGCGACACCTTCACCATCCTTCATTTTGAACTTGTCAAGTTGACTTTGAAGCACATCCAATTTGGATACCTTGACGGAGTCGGTACCTTCGTGCATATCAATCAAAGTATCCCAAATTTCCTTTGCATTCTCAAGACGGCTGATTTTGTTGAATTCTTCGGGGCACAATCCATTGAAGAGAATATCACAAGCTTGAGCATTGTATTGTAGCATCTTCAACTCATCCGCGGTAGCTTCACGGTTTGGTTCTCTCCCATCAAAGAATTCACCTTGCAAGCCAATACACACAATAGCCCAAACGGCGGGGTTATGTCCAAGAATATGCATTTTCATCTTATGCTTCCAACTAGCAAAATTTGTACCATCAAAGTAAGGACCTCTATGGTGGTAATTTCCCTCGCTAGACGCCATACTCTCCTAGGTTGTGAAACCAAGGCAATGACCACCAAAAGCTATGGAAATCAAAGCAAATGGAGACCAAAGCTCTGATACCACTTGTAGGATCGAAAGTATGTCTAGAGGGGGGTGATTAGACTACTTGACCAAATAAAAATCTAGCCTTTTCCCAATTTTAGTTCTTGGCAGATTTTAACAACTTAGCACAAGTCAAGCAATCAACCTACACATGCAATTCTAAGAGTATAGCAGCGGAATGTAAAAAAATTGCATATGAAGGTAAAGGGATGAGATTGAGGGAGCAAACGCAATGTTGACACGGAGATTTTTTATCCGTGGTTCCGATAGGTGGTGCTATCGTACATCCACGTTGATGGAGACTTCAATCCACGAAGGGTAACGGTTGCCCGAGTCCACGGAGGGCTCCACCCACGAAGGGTCCACGAAGAAGCAACCTTGTCTATCCCACCATGGCCGTCGCCCACGAAGCACTTGCCTCACTAGGGTAGATCTTCACGAAGTAGGCGATCTCCTTGCCCTTACAAACTCCTTGGTTCAACTCCACAATCTTGTCGGAGGCTCCCAAGTGACACCTAGCCAATCTAGGAGACACCACTCTCAAAGAAGTAACAAATGGTGTGTTGTTGATGAACTCCTTGCTCTTGTGCTTCAAATGATAGTCTCCCGAACACTCAACTCTCTCTCTCATAGGATTGGATTTGGTAGAAAGAAGATTTGAGTGGAAAGCAACTTGGGGAAGGCTAGAGATCAAGATTTATGTGGTTGGAATGGAATATCTTGACCTCAACACAAGTGTAGGTGGTTCTCTCTCAGAAAATATGTGTTGGAAGTGTAGGCATGTTCTGATGGCTCTCTCCACGAATTAAGAGTGGGTGGAGGGGTATATATAGCCTCCACACAAAATCTAACCGTTACACACAAATCACCAAACTCGGTGGGACCGAATCAGAGAACTTGGTCAGACCGAATTGGTTCATAATGTGACCGTTAGGTGTTTCGGTGGGACTGACATGTCAACTCGGTGGGACCGATTTCATTAGGGTTAGGGCATAACGTAATCTCGGTGAGACCGATTACACAAACTCGGTGGGACCGATTTTGGTAATAGTCAAACAGAGAGTTGGTCAAGCAAACTCGGTGGGACCGATTCGCTCATCTCGGTTTGACTGAAATGTTACGAAGGGGAAACAGAGAGTTTGCATTGCAATCTCGGTGGGACCGGTCGCTCATCTCGGTTTGACCGAAACGTTACAAAGGGAAACAGAGAGATTACAATCCCATCTCGGTGAGACTGAGATCCCTATCGGTGAGACCGAAAAGACTAGGGTTTCTGGCAGTGGCTATGTCAACTGAACTCGGTGGCGCCGGATAGAAGGAATCGGTGGGGCTGAGATTGACTTTTGGTTTGGGACATATGTGGACATGAGAAAGTAGTGGAGGGTTTTGGAGCATATCACTAAGCATTTTGAGCAAGCACCTCATTAAGCAACAGCTCATCCCTTCTTAATAGTATTGGCTTTTCCTATAGACTCAATGTGATCTTGGATCACTAAAATAGAAAATGTAGAGTCTTGTGCTTTGAGCTTGAGCCAATCTTTTGTCCTTAGCACTTTGAAGGGTCCACTTTCTAATCCATGCCATGCCAATCATTGAGCTTTCCTGAAATATCTATCTTGAAATAGCATTAGCTCACTGAGCTATATGTTGTTAGGAATTACCAAAACCACCCAGGGATAGTTGCACTTCATCCTTCTTGATTTCTACCTCCGCAGCCTTTAGCATTACGAAGAGCTCGAGAATTGTCTTATCCATCCCTTGCATATTATAGTTCATCACGAAGCTCTTGTAGCTTGGTGGCAGTTATTGAAGAACTCTGTCAATGACACTATCATCAGGAAGATTAACTCCCAGTTGAGTCAAGTGGTTGTGGTACCCAGACATTCTGAGTATATGTTCACTGACAGAACTATTCTCCTCCATCTTGCAGCTATAGAACTTATTGGAGACTTCATATCTCTCAATCCGGGCATTTGCTTGAAATATTAACTTCAACTCCTGGAACATCTCATAAGCTCCATGGCATTCAAAACGTCGTTGAAGTCCCGGTTCTAAGCCGTAAAGCATGGCACACTGAACTACCGAGTAATCATCAGCTTTGCTCTGCCAGACGTTCATAACATCTGGTGTTGCTCCTGCAGCGGGTTTGTCACCTAGCGGTGCTTCCAGGACGTAATTCTTCTGTGCAGCAATGAGGATAATCCTCAAGTTACGGACCCAGTCCGTGTAATTGCTACCATCATCTTTCAACTTAGCTTTCTCTAGGAACGCATTAAAATTCAACGGAACAACAGCACAGGCCATTTATCTACAACAACATAGACATGCAAAATACTATCAGGTACTAAGTTCATGATAAATTAAAGTTCAATTAATCATATTACTTAAGAACTCCCACTTAGATAGACATCCCTCTAATCATCTAAGTGATCACATGATCCATATCAACTTAACCATGTCCGATCATCACGTGAGATGGAGTAGTTTTCAATGGTGAACATCACTATGTTGATCATATCTACTATATGGTTCACGCTCGACCTTTCGGTCTTAGTGTTCCGAGGCCATATCTACATATGTTAGGCTCGTCAAGTTTAACCCGAGTATTCTGCATGTGCAAAACTCTCTTGCACCCGTTGTATGTGAACGTAGAGCTTATCACACCCGATCATCACGTGGTGTCTCGGCACGATGAACTGTAGCAACGGTGCATACTCAGGGAGAACACTTATACCTTGAAATTTAGTGAGAGATCATCTTATAATGCTACCGCCGAACTAAGCAAAATAAGATGCATAAAGGATAAACATCACATGCAATCAATATAAGTGACATGATATGGCCATCATCATCTTCTGCCTTTGATCTCCATCTCCAAAGCACCGTCATGATCACCATTATCACCGGCGCGACACCTTGATCTCCATCGTAGCACCGTTGTCGTCTCGCCAACTATTGCTTCTGCGACTATCGCTACCGCTTAGTGATAAAGTAAAAACAATTACAGGGCGATTGCATTGCATACAATAAAGCGACAACCATATGGCTCCTGCCAGTTGCTGATAACTCTGTTACAAAACATGATCATCTCATACAACAATTTATATAATCACGTCTTGACCATATCACATCACAACATGCCCTGAAAAAACAAGTTAGACGTCCTCTACTTTGTTGTTGCAAGTTTTACATGGCTGCTGCGGGCTGAGCAAGAACTGTTCTTACCTACGCATCAAAAACCACAACGATTTTTCGTGAAGTGTGTTGTTTTAACCTTCAACAAGGATCGGGCGTAGTCACACTCGATTCAAGTTGGAGAAACTGACACCCGCCAGCCACCTATGTGCAAAGCACGTCGGTAGAACCAGTCTCGCGTAAGCGTACGCGTAATGTCGGTCCGGGCCGCTTCATCCAACAATACCGCCGAATCAAAGTATGACATGCTGGCAAGCAGTATGACTATTATCGCCCACAACTCTTTGTGTTCTACTCGTGCATATAACATCTATGCATAAACCTGGCTCGGATGCCACTGTTGGGGAACACAGTAATTTCAAAAAAAATCCTACGCACACGCAAGATCCATCTAGGTGATGCATAGCAACGAGAGGGGAGAGTGTTGTCCATGTACCCTCGTAGACCGTAAGCGGAAGCGTTATGACAATGCGGTTGATGTAGTCGTACGTCTTCATGATCCGACCGATCCTAGCACCGAAGGTACGGCACCTCCGTGATCTGCACACGTTCAGCTCGGTGACGTCCCATGAACTCTAGATCCAGCTGAGGTCGAGGGAGAGTTTCGTCAGAACGACAGCGTGATGACGGTGATGATGAAGCTACCAGCGCAGGGCTTCGCCTAAGCACTACAACGATATGACCGAGGTGGAATATGGTGGAGGGGGGCACCGCACACGGCTAAGAATCAACTTGTGTGTCTATGGGGTGCCCCCTCCCCCGTAAATAAAGGAGATGAGGAGGGGGAGGGCCTACCCTCTATGGCGCGCCCAAGGGGAGTCCTACTCCCACCGGGAGTATGATTCCCCCCCCCCTTCCCTAGTTGGATTAGGAGAGGAAGGAAGGGGGAGAGAGGGGGAAGGAAAGGGGGGTCGACCCCCCACCCAATTCGGATTGGACTTGGGGGGCGCCCCCCCTCCTAGGCTCCCTTCTCCTCTCTCCCACTATGGCCCAATAAGGCCCATATACTTCTCGGGGGGTTCCGGTAACTTCCCGGTACTCCGGTAAATGCCCGAACTCACTCCGAACCATTCTGATGTCCAAACATAGTCATCCAATATATCGATCTTTATGTCTCGACCATTTCGAGACTCCTCGTCATGTCCGTGATCATATTCGGGACTCTGAAAAACCTTCGGTACATCAAAACACCATAATACCGATCGTCATCGAACGTTAAGCATGCGGACCCTGCGGGTTCGAGAACTATGTAGACATGACCCAGACTCATCTCCGGTCAATAACCAATAGTGGAACCTGGATGCTCATATTGGTTCCTACATATTCTACGAAGATCTTTATCGGTCAAACCGCATAACAACATACGTTGTTCCCTTTGTCATCGGTATGTTACTTGCCCGAGATTCGATCGTCGGTATCTCAATACCTAGTTCAATCTCGTTACCGGCAAGTTTCTTTACTCGTTCCGTAATGCATCATCCCGTAACTAAATCATTAGTCACATTGCTTGCAAGGCTTATAGTGATGTGCATTACCGAGAGGGCCCAGAGATACCTCTCCGACAATCGGAGTGACAAATCCTAATCTCGATCTATGCCAACTCAACAAACCCATCGGAGACACCTGTAGAGCATCTTTATAGTCACCCAGTTACGTTGTGACGTTTGATAGCACACTAAGTGTTCCTCCGGTATTCGGGAGTTGCATAATCTCAGTCATAGGAACATGTATAAGTTATGGAGAAAGCAATAGCAATAAACTAAACGATCATAGTGCTAAGCTAACGGATGGGTCAAGTCAATCACATCATTCTCTAATGATGTGATCCCGTTCATCAAATGACAATTCATGTCAATGGCTAAGAAACTTAACCGTCTTTGATCAACGAGATAGTTAAGTAGAGGCATACTAGTGACACTCTGTTTGTCTATGTATTCACACATGTACTAAGTTTCCGGTTAATACAATTCTAGCATGAATACTAAACATTTATCATGATATAAGGAAATATAAATAAAAAATTTATTATTGCCTCTAGGGCATATTTCCTTCACGTATGAATGGGTAGATGATACTCCAAGTTTTCTTTATTATCTCATGTCTATGATGTAAGAGCATCTACACTCGGATGCCCAAACCCGCCTCAAACGTTCGGACAGACGGCCCGGTCACTGACCGATCACAAAAATGCGACCTAGACAGGCGCTTCAAACGGGCCTCAAACGTTCAGGTTGACCGGCACCCCACATATCCAACCTAAATATGGGGGCGCCCGGGCGCCCCCTTGCACGTCCGTCACGTCGGTCCCGGCCCACGCTGGCTTACCCAACCCCACATATATTTCCTCCCATCCGTCACTGGACCAAACCCTAGCCAGTTCAATCCACCACCCTCCATTCCCCTTCGCCACTTAAACTCACATCCAGCGATCTCCGGCCTTCTCCGGCATGCCGGGTAGCGAATCTGACTCCGACCAGTTTGGATCCGTCGACTGGGGTGTCGTCCCGTGCAGGTTGGAGAAGGCAATGGCCGTCCACATTGCACTCCGCCGCTCCCGGGATGACAGCGTCGGGCCGATGGTAGGATCTGTCCGGCGCGACTCCATAGCGTCAGCGCATCGGGCGTTCGGATCCTCCGGGGCTGGATCACCGCGGTCCCGAGAGCCTTCAAAACTTCCCTTCCCCATCATTGGTTCGGCGGGGTATGAGTCCCACCGGGACCGGTGTGCCCACCGTGGGAAGGAGAGGATAAGGGCGGCGGAGGCCCACCTCGCTTCCGACATTGCGGCGGCGGAGGCGACTGATGTGGCATCGTGGGCGGGGCCGTAGAGGAGGAAGCCATCCGCGCCCGCATTGTAAAGAGGCGGCAGTGGAGGAACACATGCGCTTGAGAGCAGAATCGGGTGGCCCGTGCCATGACCGAACTGCCGCCCAAGGAGGAGGAGGACAATGACGGGTCGGACAGTGTGATGCACGGGTAATTAAGCTACAGTGAACCTCTGCTAATGATGCCACGCCATCTCGGTTACTGTCGATAAACTCGCGTTAGTTTAAAACCGATTCAAATTAAATTTGATTTAAAGTCAAACAATGAAAGTTTTCAAATATTAAAACTAAAATGTTCGAGTAATGCCAAATAATGCATAGGTAATTATGGTGGAGAAACCACATTTTTATAATATGTCTGAATACTCTAAAATGAATAAAACAGTTGCTAAAACAATTAAATAAATGTCTTTTGAATTTTATAAAATACTAATCTATTCTGTTCAGGGGTAAAACTTTTTGTGAGGGTAGTTGGAATTGTAACTCTGTTTTAGGTGTGGGTTTTAGTTTTTGTAAAACTAAAAACTATTAAAGAAATAAAAGAACACAGAAAAGAAAGATAAAAATAAAACAAAACAAACAAAAGGCAAAACCCCCCACCCCACTAGGCCTTGGCCCAGATGGCCAAGTGGCCCGGCAGCCTCGGTCCACCCCATCCAGCCCAACTCCTTCCCTCTGTCTTCTTCGTTCTCTGTTCACAGACCGCGGTGGACGACCGTGCGTCGTCCATGAACGGATTAGCCACGGGGTGGCCATCCCGCGCCTCCCCGCCGTCTCCTAGCGGAGGATAAGAATGACCCCGAGCCCCCTGGATAGAACCCTATCTCCTTCCCCTTCCATTCGCTCCTCTGCTCAAACCCAAAGCCTCCCGATGCCTCGCCGCCATGTTGCCCTCATCGCCGTGGCCACCGGCCTCCCCACGGCCAGCCAAGCCGCCCAGGAGGACCGCCGCCGTCGTCCTCTTCGACTACGGGGACGCGTTCGAGCTCGGAGAACCTACATCGGCTGGATCGAGCCGCCTTTGACCTCGGAACCCGACTCCGTTCGTCGCCACCGCATCGCTCCTCCGCTCCTCCGGTCCACCTCGACTTCCTCTGGCTTCCTCGACGACACCACGAGCTCGTTGTGAGCTCCTTCCCCAAATCCCCTTTATTCCCGCCTCGATTCGTTGCCGTAGCCGCCGTCCCCGAACTCATCCGAGCTCCCGCGTACGCGTACGTGCGTGCTTGAGCCGCCGCTGCTACTGCCTTCTCACTGCTGCTCCTGATGCTGCACTGCTGCTCCCTGGCCGCGCCCTCGTAGCTGCCCGCGCCCGTGCATGCCTGTGCTCGCCTCAATTGCCTTGTTGTCGTTGCCTCTGCTACCTGCTAGCTGCTGCATGATGCAGCCCGCGCACGCCCTGCACCGCATCCACCCGCGCCTGGCCGCATCGTCCGCGCGCCCTGCCGCATCCCCGCGTGCACGCCCACCCTCACATGGCCGCGCCGCCGCCGCGCCAGCCTCTGTCGGCCGCGCTTCCCCTCCTTGCTCGCCTCGCGGGCCGCCGCCCAGCACTCCCCACCACGCTGCACTGCTGCCCCGCGCCGGCGCTCTTGCCGCAACCCCGCGACCTGCTGCGCGCCGCTGGCCTCTGCCCGCGCCGCCGGCCGCCTCCACGCACACCTACTGCTGCGCCCGCCTACGCGCCTCCTCCTGGCCCTGCTGTGCTCGCCTCCTGGCTGGCCATGGCCGCCGGGGCGCTGTGCTCGTGCGTGCGTATACGCACAGCCAGAGGAGACCGGCTCACCCTATGCGACGTGGGCCCGACCGGTTTATTTAGTGCTAAACCGGTTTGGAGTAAACCCCTCTCCTAACTAGCCACTGAACCGTGGGACCAACTTCACTAATTAATTCAATTAGGCAAATAAAATAACCTATTATATTTTGTGTCCATGACATGTAGGCCCCACATCCCCTATTCATCTGTTGACCAGTCAACTAATGACTGGGTCAACCCAGCCCCACTGGCCCCACTGTCATACACTATGGCTAGAATAGCACTATGTAACAAAAGTATATTCTGTTTTTAATTCGAATTAATAATAAATCCAAAAAAATAAATTAAATCTTTAAAATTAATATAAAATAATCCGTAACTCGGATGAAAATACTTTGTACACGAAAGTTGCTCGGAATGACGAGACGAATCCGAATACGTAGTCCGTTTGCCAACCACACATCCCTAGCATAGCGAACATGCAACTTTTTCCCTCCAGTCCATCTGTGCGAAAACGTGAAACACCGGGAATACTTTCCAGGATGTTTTCCCCCTTCGCCGGTAGCACCTAGTACTGTGTTAGGTCACCCCTAGCACCGCGTATTGCCATGTTATGCTTTATGATGCTTTGATTGCTCTGTTATTTATTGGTTCCTCCTCCGTTACTTCTTTCCAGTAGACCCCGAGACCGCGGTTGAACCAGTGATCGACTACTTCACCATCGAGGGTCCGTTTTTATCTGCAGAGCAACCAGGCAAGCCCCCCCCTTGATCAACTCGATATCGCCTATTCCTTCTCTCTACTTCTTGCATTAGAGTAGTGTAGCATGTTACTGCTTTCAGTTAATCCTATTCTGCTGCATAGCCTGTCATTGTTGCTACAGTTGTTACCCTTACCTGCAATCCTAAATGCTTAGTATAGGATGCTAGTATTCCATCAGTGGCCCTACATTCTTGTCCGTCTACCATGCTATACTATCGGGTCGTGATCACTTGGGAGGTGATCACGGGTATGTACTTATATACATAATATGTGATACATGTGGTGACTAAAGTCGGGTCAGCTCGTAAAGTACCCGCAAGTGATTCCGATGTGGGGGCTGAAGGGGCAGGTGGTTCCATCCAGGTAGTGGTGGGCCTGGGTTCCCGACGGCCCCCGACTGTTACTTTGTGGCGGAGCAACAGGGCAGGTTGAGACCACCTAGGAGAGAGGTGGGCCTGGCCCTAGTCGGCGTCTGCGGTTACATCAATTAACACGCTTAACGAGATCTTGGTATTTGATCTGAGTCTGGCCACTGGCCTATACGCACTAACCAAGTACACGAGAACGGTTATGGGCACTCGACGTCTTGGTATCAGCCGAAGCCCTCTTGACGTCAGCGACTGAGCGGCGCGCGCCGGATTGGACCGTAAGCCTGCGCTTGTATTAAGGGGGCTAGGTCTACTTCCGGCCGCGTACGCAACATGCAGGTGTGCAATGGGCGATGGGCCCAGACCCCTGCGTGCATAGGATTTAGACCGGCGTGCAGACCTCTCTGTTGTGCCTAGGTGGGGCTGCGACGTGTTGATCTTCCGAGGCCGGGCATGACCCAGGAAAGTGTGTCCGGCCAGAGAGATCGAGCGTGTTGGGTTATGTGGTGCACCCCTGCAGGGAAGGTTATCTATTCGAATAGTCGTGTCTCTCGGTAAAAGGACGACCCGGAGTTGTACCTCGACCTTATGACAACTAGAGCCGGATACTTAATAAAACACACCCTTTCAAGTGTCAGATACAACCCGGTGATCGCTCTCTCACAGGGCGACGAGGAGAGGATCGTCGGGTGGGATTATGCTATGCGATGGTACTTGGTGAACGTACCATCTACTCTCTTCTACATGCTGCAAGATGGAGGCTGCCAGAAGCGTAGTCTTCGACAAGACTAGCTATCCCCCTCTTATTCTGGCATTCTGCAGTTCAGTCCATCGTTATTGCCCCTTTACACTGATACCCATGCATATGTAGTGTAGATCCTTGCTTGCGAGTACTTTGGATGAGTACTCGCGGTTGCTTTTCTCCCTCTTTTCCCCCTTTTCATTCTTCTCGGTTGTCGCAACCAGATGTTGGAGCCCAGGAGCCAGACGCCACCGTCGACGACGACCCCTACTACACCAAGGGTGCCTACTACTACGTTCCGGCCGCCGACGACCAGGAGTAGTTTAGGAGGATCCCAGGCAGGAGGCATGCGCCTCTTTCGATCTGTATCCCGGTTTGTGCTAGCCATCTTATGGCAACTTGTTTAACTTATGTCCGTACTCAGATATTGTTGCTTCCGCTGACTCGTCTATGATCGAGCACTTGTATTCGAGCCCTCGAGGCCCGTGGCTTGTAATATAAAGCTTGTATTACTTTAATTTGTGTCTAGAGTTGTGTTGTGATATCTTCCCGTGAGTCCCTAATGTTGATCGTACACATTTGTGTGTATGATTAGTGTACGGTTGAATCAAGGGCGTCACAGACAGCTCCGACGACGAGCAGATCCGACTCGATCACTACTGCGCTTCAACCGGTACTTTTGCGAGAAGGACGGCAATGGCGACGGGAAGGACAAGGGCCACCATAGGCAAACATGCCAATTTTTGATAGTTCGATAGCATGTTGTGATGTAGTAGCCAGATGATGTGTGTAATGCACCATTTACGGAATTACATGAATTTGTATGAACTTGAGGTATGCTAATTGAGGTGTCCGGTTATGAGAAGAAAAAATTAAGCCTTGACCGGTCAATGTCCGTGGATGCGCCCAGACGTGTCCACGAGTGAGTGTTTGAGGGATCAGAGCCAAGTGCGGTTGTAGATGCACTAACCTTGCCACGATTTGTATAAAATGCCACGAGGCTTTCCCTTAAAAAAACAAAGGCAGAAAATGAATAGCGCCTCGTGGTGGCTAAATTTCGTGTTTTGACCCTTTTCTCAAACATATTCGAGATCTGACCCTAATTTGAAAAAAGATCGAAATCTAACCCTTTTGCTACCGCCAGGGTCCATGGCGGTAGGGTATAACAGCCTACCGCCAAGGTCTCTGGCGGTAGGGTTGCATGCCCTACCGCAAAATCCTCCTAAGTATTAAACACAGTGTGTGCTTGTGCCCACCGCCGAGCACCTGGGCGATAGGTTGTACAGTCTACCGCCAGTCTGTTTGGCGGTAAAGAGAAAATTCCTTATATAACATTGTTTTAAATATTGGTTCCCTATTTAACACTGCAAAGAAATTTCTTCCTTATATAACAGCAAGTGTAATTTTTTTGCCCTTTCTAATACTTCCTCAGTTCTGTTAGGAGACACAGTTAAAATCTGCATTGACCAATGTCAGTTCTTTGCGGTTGGACGAAATTGCCCCTGTTCATAATAAGCATTAGAACCCCACAAAAAAAACATTAGAAAAAAGAAAAACAAAGGCCGAACCGGCCTCTCTCTTCTCTACCGAGTCCCAACCCGACGCTCTCCCCAACCCTAGCGCGGCGGCGGCTTAGTGCTATGGATGGAGGCGGTGCAGCGGATGGAGACGGCCGCGGAAGACGGCCAGGGCGCGGCGGACGGGTCAGGCCTTGGCGTGGCTGTGGATCTAGCGTTGGTGACCGATGGCGACGGCGGGGCTGCGGTGGGCTTGGGCCAGGGCGCGGCTGCAGCTGCGGAGGGAACGGGTGATTGCGCGGTTGAGGGTGGCGATGGCGCAGCTTCTGCAGGTGGCGGTGGCTCGGCTACAGCGGGCTCAGGCCAGGGCGCGGCAGTGGCTGGAGACTCCGGCCAGGGCACTGCTGGGTCGGCCTCGGCAGCAGCTTCAGGCCAGGGCACGGCTCGGTTGGCACTCCAAAAGTGATGAACCCTGGAAAGTGGTATATCTCGGCCTCCTTCCCTTAGCACTACTCCTGACATATTCAATTTCTGGAACAGTTCATTCCCTGTACTGTATTTAGATATCTAGCATTTGAACGTAATTTGTACTAGCAATTCGTGGCTTTAAGAAATTGAGTAAAACCTACCCTTGCAGGCTTCAAATCCAATCATGCACATTTGTTTCAATTTGCCATAGCAAATGTTCAGTTATAGCTTTAATATTGAAAACTAAGTTTCCCTGGAGCTTTGCTCATATGTTAGGACAATTATACTTTTTTGTTAGCTTTCAATTCACAAGTTATAGTAATCTGCTATTCTAGGCTTTGCTCCAGCATGACAAGGAGGGAAGCACTTGATATTGTAGAAATAGTGCCAAGTCCTCATTTTCTTACCAAATAACCTGAGGTTTCTGCTAGGCAGCTAAAAAACTGCTGTCTGATACTTCCTCTACTTTTGACAAGTCTTGTCACTTCCATTTCTGTTAACCATGCCGTCTTACTGTCACATCCTCCTGGTCATGTTGGAGTCTGTTTTCGATGCATTTCCTCCAGAATTGCAGTGGCTTCGGTTGGAGTTGCTGTTAGTTAATCTAGAATGTTGCTAGTTTGAGGCATACCCCATCCATAATATGTGCATCTTTTCATCTCATTGTACTACGGCATAACATAGCAAAGTATCAATAATTCAATACATTGAAGATATATGTCCTTGTTCTCGAAAATAAGATGCCTGTCCTTGTCATGCGTCATCCTCACGGCTTACTGTTTGTACGACGGTATAACATAGCATGGTTTTGAATGTGATACTTGGCTAGATTCATTTTGTGTGTGCTCACTAACCGATGCATTGTCCAGAATCAAATCATAACGGTGATTTAACGGATCCCATTATTAATCGTTCCCCGTTCGTTGCATCAGTTGCTTCTTAATTCCTAACACTAGACCTCTTATTATTCTATTTATTCTTCAAAGTTAATTACTTATATGATTTTATTCTTATTGCTATTTGCAGTGCCTATACTTGGTTGTAATCTCTCACGTGGCCATGTCATTTTTAGTCCTGCCTGCTGTTCTGTGTAGATGGAGAACTCCAAGTTCCCAAACGCCAAAATATTATAATGCTGGAGTTTGAAATATGGACAACAGATGTTCTTGGTGCTGCTCATGTTATGTTCCGTGACTTGCACTCATGTATGTGATTCTAAAGTGTGACGCCCGGGTAATTAAGCTACAGTAATCCCACGCTAATGGTGCCACGTTACCTCCGTTACCGTTGCTAATCTATCGTTAGATCAAAACCTGTCCAAAATTCAAAGTTCAAAATCAAGCAAACAATAAAAGTTTTCAAATATTAAAACTAAAATGTTCGGAGTAAATCAAATATTGCATAGATAATAATGGTGGAGAAACCTAACTTTAATAAAATGTTTAAGTGTTCAAAATAATTAAAATAGAGGTTTAAATATTAAAATAAATGCCTTTTGAATTTTATAAAATATTAAACTATTTTAATTTGGGTTGAGAATTAATGTGGCAATAGTATATTTAAAAGTATTAATTTAAGTGCTAGTGATAATTTTTATAAAACTAAAATAAAAGAAAACTAAAAGTAAAACAGTAAAAGAAAGATAAATAAAAAGAAAAGAAACAAAACAGAAAAACAACTAACAAAAAAAGAAAAATAACCCTCGGGCTCCGGCCCAGTAGGCCTGGCCCAACCAACTGGCCGGCCTACTCCCTCTCCATACCCCCCCCCCCCGAAACCCTAGCCGTAACCCCCGGTCACCCCACTCGCTCCCCCCACTCCCTCTCGATCTCTCTCGCCTTCCCCGATCTGGATCGGGGCAACCCCCCCGATCCCATCGCCGCCTCGACGTCGCCGCCACCCCGTCTCGCTGAGCCGGCCCTCCCGTCGCCCCACCGGCGCCCTGCCGCTCGTCCATGACCCCGCCGCACGAGGACCGCACCGCCGGAGCCCCTCGTCGTCTTCCCCGAGCTGCCGTCGCCCCGGAGCTGCCGCGCTGTCGCCGGACATCGTCGCCCGAGGTCCCCGTCGGCGCCGCCTCCTCGCCCTCTCCCTTAACGGCCACCTCATCGCCGCGCCCGTCGCCGGACCGCCTCCCCGTCTCCGTCGATCGTCCCCGTCCTCCTCCCGACGGGTCGCCCCCGAGCCTCGACGCCCATGTGCCCCTGCAAACGCCGGTGAGGCCCTCGGCCTCCGCCTCCCCTCTCCCCTTCCTTTCGTCCGCGGTCACCGCGCTCGTCCACCTCGCGCCTGTGTAGTCCGCTCGCCTCCGCCCCGTCTCTGCCTTGCGGTCGAGCACGCCCCGCCCCGTACCCCGTGCGCTCCAGGTCCGACCGTGCTCGCACACCCCCTGCTCGCCGACCGCGTCGGCCAGCCCTGCGTGCAGCCGCTGCTGTCGTACGCTGCTCCGCCGCTGGCCCCACGCAGCCCCGCTGCTCCCCGCGCCCGGCGCCGCTCCCACCGTCGCCGGCCACCGAGACCCCGGGCGCACTCGCCCTCGCCTCCCTTGGCCTCGGGTGCGAGCACCCGTTCGCCCATCGCCGCTTTCCCCGCGCCCGTTCGGGCGGCGCCCGTTGCCCGACCCGCTGTGGCCCTTTGGCCCAATGACACAGAGGCCCAGCCCTAGAACGTAAAAAAAAGAGAATTAAAAATAATATTAATAAAATAAATAAATAAATAATAATTAAAATAATTAATTAATTAAGTTAATTAATCCTATTTAAATTAATCTAATTAACTATTTAGTTTAATTAAATAGCAATTAGATTGGTTAACCCTAATTAGACTAAACAGTCATTAACGAACGAGACCCACACGTCAGTTGACCAGTCAACTCCCCTGTTGACTGCTGATGTCATGCTGACATCATGCTGACGTCAGCATGCACTATTCTGGATAATGTTGGATTTAAATAAATAATTAAAATCCGAAAATGATTAAATCTTTAGAAAATCATATAAAATAAACCGTAGCTCAGATGAAAATACTTTCTACATGAAAGTTGCTCAGAACGACGAGACGAATCCGGATACGCAGCCCGTTCGCCCGCCACACATCCCTAGCATAGTGAACCTGTAACATTTCACCTCCGGTTCATTTGTCCGAAAACGCGAAGCACCAGGAATACCTTCCCGGATGTTTCCCCCCTTCGCCGGTATCACCTATCCCTACGTTAGGTCACCCCTAGCACAACGTATTGCCGCGTCTTGCTTTGTGTTACATTTGATTGCTCTGTTATTTATTGTGTTCCCCCTCCGTTACTTCTTTCCGGTAGACTCCAAGACCGCTGCCGATGTTCGTGTGTTCGACTACATCGAAGACGACCCCTCCTTCTTGCCAGAGCAACCAGGCAAGCCCCCCCCCCTTGATCACCAGATATCGCCTATTCTTCTCTATACTGCTTGCATTAGAGTAGTGTAGCATGTTACTGCTTTCCGTTAATCCTATCCTGATGCATAGCCTGTCATTGTTGCTACAGTTGTTACCCTTACCTGCTATCCTACTGCTTAGTATAGGATGCTAGTGTTCCATCAGTGGCCCTACATTCTTGTCCGCCTGCCATGCTATACTACTGGGCCGTGATCACTTCGGGAGGTGATCATGGGTATATACTATATACATTATATACATGACGCATGTGGTGACTAAAGTCGGGTTGGCTCGAGGAGTTCCCGCAAGTGATTCTGATGAGGGGGCTGAAAGGACAGGTGGCTCCACCCCGGTAGAGGTGGGCCTGGGTTCCTGATGGCCCCTGACTGTTACTTTGTGGCGGAGCGACAGGGCAGGTTGAGACCACCTAGGAGAGAGGTGGGCCTGGCCCTGGTCGGCGTTCGTAGATACTTAACATGCTTAACGAGATCTTGGTATTTGATCTGAGTCTGGCCATTTGGTCTATACGCACTAACCATCTACGCGGGAGTAGTTATGGGTATCCCGACGTCGTGGTATCAGCCGAAGCTCTTCTTGACGTCAGCGACGGAGCGGCGCGCGCCGGATTGGACTGGAATGCCTACTAGGCTAGGTCTGCTTCCGGCCGCGCACGCAACGTGCAGGTGTGCAATGGGCGATGGGCCCAGACCCCTGCGCGCATAGGATTTAGACCGGCGTGTTGACCTCTCTGTTGAGCCTAGGTGGGGTTGCGACGTGTTGATCTTCCGCGGCCGGGCATGACCCAGAAAAGTGTGTCCGGCCAAATGGGATCGAGCGTGTTGGGTTATGTGGTGCACCCCTGCAGGGAAGTTTATCTATTCGAATAGCCGTGTCCCTCGGTAAAAGGACGACCCGGAGTTGTACCTTGACCTTATGACAACTAGAACCGGATACTTAATAAAATACACCCTTCCAAGTGCCAGATACAACCCGGTGATCGCTCTCTAACAGGGCGACGAGGAGGGGATCGCCGGGTAGGATTATGCTATACGATGCTACTTGGTGAACTTACCATCTACTCTCTTCTACATGCTGCAAGATGGAGGTGGCCAGAAGCGTAGTCTTCGACAGGACTAGCTATCCCCCCTTATTCTGGCATTCTGCAGTTCAGTCCACCGATATGGTCCTTTACACATATACCCATGCATATGTAGTGTAGCTCCTTGCTTGCGAGTACTTTGGATGAGTACTCACGGTTGCTTTTCTCCCTCTTTTCCCCTTTCTATACCTGGTTGTCGCAACCAGATGCTGGAGTCCAGGAGCTAGAGATCCCGAGGATGATTCTACATGGAGTTCGGCTTCGAGGAGTAGTTAGGAGGTCCCAGGCAGGAGGCCTTGCCTTTTCGATCGTTGCTACTTTTGTGCTAGCCTTCTTAAGGCAAACTTGTTTAACTTATGTCTGTACTCAGATATTGTTGCTTCTGCTGACTCGTCTATGATCGAGCACTTGTATTCGAGCCCTCGAGGCCCCTGGCTTGTATTATGATGCTTGTATGACTTATTTATATTTTAGAGTTGTGTTGTGATATCTTCCCGTGAGTCCCTGATCTTGATCGTACACATTTGCGTGCATGATTAGTGTACGGTCAAATCGGGGGCGTCACATAAAGGTCTCATTCTAAAGTCACTTTTGTGCAACTCATGGCATGTATGTATGGACTTGGAGTATATATGTGAACCTGTAAATGATGAGAGTCACTTTTGTGTTGCTCATATGATGTATGGTCAGATTTGGACTCATATATGTGTAATTGGATAGGTTCAAGTCATATATGTATACTTGGATGTGAACCTCAATGTTTATGTCTCGTGCCATTGGCAAATTTAAATACTGTGTGTTGAATTATGTATATGTGAATTGTGTGGCGTTAAATTAGTCAGAGGTTCGGCCCAATCTTTTGAATTTACAGGGGAGGTTTTGCCCAATTTTGCTTTTAACAATAGGGAAAAGTTATTACTCCTCATGTGAAGTCTTTGGTCACATGTTACATCAGGGGTAAAATCGTCTTTTCAGGTGTCACTTAACACCGTTAGTACTTAAAATAGATGGAAGTGTCATAAAGGGAACAAATTTTAGAATTGGTGTTAGATAAGGAAGAAAAAGTTTCCTAGTGTCAAATAGGGCAAAAAATTTAAAGTCAGTGTTAAATAAGGAATTCTCTCAAGTATTAAACACAGTATGTACTCGTGCCTACTGTCGAGCACCTTGGCGGTAGGTTGTACAGTCTACCGGCAGTCCGTTTGGCGGTAAAGATGTTTCTTACTGCCAAGATCCCTAACGGTAGTAAAAGGGTCAGATCTCGAAAAAATTTGAAACTAAGGTCAGATCTAGAATAGATTTCAGAAAAGGGTCAAAACACGAAAATTTACTCCCTCGTGGCGCACTTACCTAATCGGAACAAGCCCGCGCGCGTGCGTGTTTGCCCCGCCCTCTTGTTAACCAGAAAACCTACGCCTGACCCTCGCATATTATTTCCTCTCTGCCACTGTTAGAGTAGTCATTATGGTATACGACTTCTAGTCCAAGTCAGTTTTGTACCCCTACCCCAAGTCGGTTTGTACCCTCTTATATATTCTTGTATGCCGCACCAAATCATCAATAAGCAATAGTTTTATTCAGCTTTCATGGTATCAGATACCGGTCCCAGGGTTTAGGGTATGACTCCGCCAACGCCACCGCCGCCGCCCGGCTACTTCGAGCGGCGGGCCGCACTCATCGCCAAGGCTGTCAACGCCGCGGCCGCTTCTTTCTCGGCCCTCACCATAGCTCCACAAAACTACCCTGCAACCATCCTCGCCGCACCAATATCTCTTGCTGACACAATCTCCGACGTCAGCCCCTACATCCCCATAGTTCTTGATCTCGCCGCCCACAACTACTACCATTGGAGACATCTCTTCGATCTCCACCTCGGCGGCTGCAACCTGCGCTCGCATGTCGCCGCCAACTGTCTTCCCCGCCCCGATGATCCGCAATGGTTGAAAGACGATCTCGCGATCGTCCAGTGGTTCTACACCCGCATCACCACCGAGATCTTCAACATGCTCGATCACGACGGCGCCACCGCTGCCAACATCTGGCACTCCCTCCGCCAGCTCTTCCAAAGCAACACCGACGCTCGGAAAAATGCTCTCCACACCGAGCTTCGCTATATGGTGCAAGGAGACGCCCCGGTGAACCTGTTCTGCCAGCGTGTTAAGACCATTGGCGATGAGCTCCGCGAACTCGGCGATACAGTTAGCGACTCACAGCTAATCAATATGGTCGTCGTCGGCCTCAGCGAAGACTTTGACAAGCAAGCCTCATTCATACCGATGATACGTCCCCCTCCTACCTTCGCTGAAGTACGTTCCTTGCTACAACTCGCGGCGGAAACACAAGCTCGCAAGGACTCTCGCCCCAAGGTCTTTCATGCTGCGGCTCGTCCTCCTCTGTCGTCTACACCAGCGCCGCCTTCCAGGCCGGTTCCTTCCGCCGGGCCGTCCGCATCGTCATCTGTTGAACCGCCCCCAGGCTGGCGTCCTAGTCCGAACTACCGCGGCAAAAACCCTATCTACAGGCCGCCGCCGACTCGTTCGGTTCCGCTTACGACATCACCAGCACCGAGTCCTACACCACCCACCAGTGCTCCATCCGCGGTTGCATGGCGGCCTCCTCATGATCCTTGGACGGGGCTTGTTCAAGCATGGCCATGCCCTGGTCCACTCCGTCCACGCTCGGTGCTCCACCGGCATACTCAGGTGCCTGGCAACCCGGCCTTCGGCCGCCTACTGGTGCTCCCGGGGTTCTCAACCCCCGACAGCCGGCCAATGCCTATCACGCCGCCCCGACGTATGCTCCTTATGGTCATTACAGCACCAACGGCGGCGCCTACTACACACCTCAGCCGGCCCTGCTCCCGACGCCACCCCCACCACAGCCGGCCAATGCCTACTACACTCCCCAGCCGGCCCTACTGCCTTCACCATCGTATCCGCCGGCACTGCTTCCGACGCCACCCTCACCTGCGACGCCGAGCTGGGATCAAGCTGCCTTTCTTCAGGCCATGAATAACTTTGCTGCACAAGGAAACTCAGGTACGGATTGGATCTTTGATTCAGGGGCCTCTAGTCATATGTCTGCATCTAGTAATTGGTTATCTTCTTGCACTAAATCTCCTTTCCCTTCCATTATCCTTGGAGATGGATCATCTATTCTTATATATTGTGTTGGTCAGGCTCAACTTCCCTCTTCCACCAAACCTCTTTTACTTCGCGATGTTCTAGTTGCACCCGCCCTCATTAAAAATCTTATCTCTGTTCGCCAATTTACTTGCGACAATCTAGTTTCGGCTGAATTTGACCCTTTTGGTTTATCTGTGAAGGATTACCTGACCAAGGTCGAGATCGCTCGCTTCAATAGCTCCGGTGATCTTTATTCTCTTAATGGAGTTCCTACCGCCACCCCTCCAACATCCATGCTGGCCTCCGTCGATCTCTGGCATCGTCGCTTGGGCCATCCCAACCCCGCCGTCTTAGCTTCTATGCTTAGTGAATTTACCATACCATGTAATAGGGACTCTCATAATTCTGTGTTTTGCGAGTCTTGTCAATTAGGCAAACATGTGCGTCTTCCCTTTAGTTCCTCTAGTTCTTGTAGCACTTATCCCTTTGAATTAATACATTGTGATTTATGGACCTCTCCCATTGCAAGTGTTTCGGGTTTTAAATACTACCTTGTTATCCTAGATGATTTCACCCACTTTGTCTGGACTTTTCCTCTACGCCACAAATCCGAGGTCCATTCTCTTTTCCTTAATTTTCAATGCTATGTGTCTGTTCATTTCTTCCTCCCAATTCGCTTTATCCAATGTGACAATGGTCGCGAGTTTGATAACATTAAAAATCGTACTTTCTTCTTACAACATGGCATCCTGCTTAGGTTCTCATGTCCCTACACCTCCCCTCAAAATGGTAAAGCAGAACGCTCTCTTCGCACCCTCAATGATATAGTTCGCACTCTCCTCATTCAATCATCTATGCCTCCCAAGTTTTGGGCTGAAGCCCTACACATGGCCACCTTCCTTCTAAATATTCGACCTTCTAAAACTAAACCCAACACTACTACCTATTATTCCCTCTTTCTTTCCCACCCCGACTACTCCGCGGTTCGTGTTTTCGGCTGCCTCTGTTTTCCCAATGCCTACGCCACTTCTGCAAATAAATTGTCACCACGCTCTATCCCATGTGCTTTTCTCGGCTTCTCTGACGAGCACAAAGGCTATCGCTGTCTCGACCTTCACACCGGACACGTTCATGTCTCTCGTCATGTCACGTTTGCTGACCACATTTTTCCTTTCTCACAACGCACTACTACACCATCCAACACCCCTAGCTCCGCAAACACCCCCTCTCCCCGTCCTTTCCAACTATATACTCCCCTACCTGCCGAACACAACTTATCACCACCACCATTAACACCCACCATAGCCAATCCCAACCATACACTCACCCCACCCGAGACGTCCCCAACACCCCCGACCCCTACTCCCACTCCACCACCCAGCCCTGCTCCCACTCCACCACCCAGCCCTACTCCTTCGTCCGACTCTTCCGCTACGCCGGACTCACCAGTACCCACCTTACCCCCTCGTGCTATTCCTACAGCAGCCCCGATTAATGATCATCGCATGCGTACTAGGGCCAAATCAGGATTTCATCAACCCCAAGACCGCCTAAACCTTCATACCTCCGTATCTCTCACTTCTCTTCCAAAGAATTACAAAACTGCTCTACTTGATCCCAATTGGGCCGCTGCCATGCAAGAAGAATATAATGCTTTACTTCAAAACAACGCCTGGCAACTTGTTCCTCGTCCTCCCAATACAAATATTGTTTCTGGCAAATGGATTTTTCGCCAAAAGTTCCACTCCGATGGGAGCCTCTCACGATATAAAGCCAGATGGGTTTGTCGTGGCTTTTCTCAGCAACAAGGAATTGATTACGAAGAAACCTTCTCTCCTGTTGTTAAACCTAGCACCATTCGCACCGTTCTTAGTGTTGTTGTCTCCTCTTCATGGCCCATTCACCAACTTGATGTTAAAAATGCTTTCCTCCATGGTTCCCTTCAAGAAACTGTCTACTGCCAGCAACCTCTGGGTTTTGAAAATCCATCCTTTCCAACTCATGTATGTCTACTTCAGAAATCTCTCTACGGTCTTAAACAGGCCCCACGAGCTTGGTTTCAACGCTTCTCCTCCTTCATTCAAACAATAGGCTTCACTCCATCTCTCTCCGACACCTCTCTTTTTGTGTATCATCAAACTTCTGACACTGCCTATTTACTTCTCTATGTAGATGATATCATTCTTACCGCCTCCTCTCAAAAGTTCTTAGATCATATTGTCTCTCTTCTTAGATCTGAATTTTCTATGACTGACCTAGGACTCCTTCATCATTTCCAAGGCATTGCTGTTGTTCGAGATTCCTCCAGCCTTTTTCTTTCCCAACGCCAGTATATTCTTGATCTTCTTAATCGTGCTGGTATGCTTGACTGTCAATCATCTCGCACTCCTGTCGATACTAGTTTTAAACTTTCGGCTACCGATGAACCCTTTTCCGATCCTACTCTCTATCGTAGCCTAACAGGTGCTCTCCAATATCTCACCATTACTCGTCCTGAAATCTCTTTTGCTGTTCAACAAGCATGTCTCTATATGCATGATCCCCGGGTTCCTCACTATAATCATGTTAAACGCATTCTTCGGTATTTAAAAGGAACTCTCAATCATGGTCTCCACCTCAATAATTCTTCTCCAAACTCGCTTACCGCATACTCTGATGCAGACTGGGCTGGTTGTCCTGACACTCGAAGGTCCACTTCCGGTTTTTGTGTTTTTCTTGGTAACAATTTGATTTCTTGGTCTTCGAAAAGACAGGTTACAGTCTCACGTTCGTCGGCCGAGGCTGAGTATCGCGCTGTGGCACATGCCGTTGCAGATACAATCTGGATTCGGCAGTTACTCTCCGAGCTACACAGGCCTATTGAGCAGGCCACTATTGTCTACTGTGACAACATATCAGCAGTCTACATGACCAGCAATCCAGTTCAACACCGACGCACAAAGCATATTGAGATTGATATTCATTTTGTTCGTGAAAAGGTTGCTCTTGGTCAGGTTCGGGTGCTTCATGTTCCCTCTACGGCTCAGTTTGCTGACATTTTCACCAAGGCACTGCCTACTAAGCCGTTTCAAGATATCTGTTTCAGTCTCAACGTCGTCGAGCCTGCCGTTGATACTGCGGGGGGATGTTAGAGTAGTCATTATGGTATACGACTTCTAGTCCAAGTCAGTTTTGTACCCCTACCCCAAGTCGGTTTGTACCCTCTTATATACTCTTGTATGCCGCACCAAATCATCAATAAGCAACAGTTTTATTCAGCTTTCAGCCACGCCCAACCCGAAACCGCAAACCTAATAATTAGGTAAACGCGCGCGCGTCACTCGGCCTGGGGGCATCCATCCATGGCGACCGCGGCGGCGCCGGCGACGATCGGGGAAGCGGTGGCCGGCATGTCACGCGTCACGCTGATGCTGAAGGCCGCCGTCGTGCAGATCGTCCTGGTAGGCTCCTTCGTGCTCTGCGGACGCTCCTTCCAGGAGACGGACCCTCTCTTCTACAGCAGGCTCCCGTGGCGGGTGCCGCTGGCGGTCTCGTGGTTCGCCTGCATATGGTTGTTTTTTCTGATGCTGGGCTGCATCGAGATTTTCCTTCCGCGCATGCCGATGGCCGTCCACGAGGCGCTGAAGTGGGTCGGCGCCGTCGTCGGCTTAGTTGTCATCATCGTGGGGGGCGGTATCCTGGGCTTGTCGGCCCGAGTCAGTGTCGTGGTGGGCTGCACATGTTTCATGGCCCTTCTCATCGCTGGGCTCCTGGTGGTCTGGAGATGGCTTGTTCGCGAGTACGGAGGCGAGGCGTCAGATATGTGCACGGAAAAGCACTCTGAAGTTACGACTGACAACTGGCACATCTACCATCCGCCTGTCTAGATGGGGCTTCTTTGCCCATTTGGACACATGTTATTTTTTTCCTTAATGAGATTAGTATTTTACTAACTTCACAGATTGTTTAGCTCTTTTGGCAAACTACTGGCATTGATCAGGGAGGGGATTTGTGGCACGCAAAGACAAGGTCATGAAGACTATGGGCCGCCGATCTATGCCAAAATTCTTAAATTTGTCTTTGTACTTCATGTACTTGCCTTGATAGATCAATACAAACATATCTATATTCAGATCGTAAAAGGACATCATTATACCTTTTGTGGGCATTATACTTTTTGTTGGTCCGTTCTTGAAGGAAATCATTATACCTTTTGTGGACATTATACTGTAGATGACAATTGCATAGAAAACATAACTGAAGACACAATTGGACCTTTCACTGTTTCAGATTAGGCTTTTGCTCAGTCTTTTTTTAATTTAAAGCAGTCATTTTTGTTTGTATGTCATGCGTGAATGAGATTCCCTGTCTTACGTTCTGACTGGAAATAAGTTTCCCCTATTGCAAGTTGTCCACTTCAACACAAATTTAATGTGCTGCTCAAGTGGATGTGGATTGCATGCTTCCATTGTTTTTTCAGTTACGTTGCTAAGATGAGACAGGGTCTCCTCTTTGGGCTGGGCATGGTGGAACAACATTACTCAAGTATAACATCAACCGTTCTCAGCTGGTGAGGTTTTTCTTTTTGTTTAACGTAACCGTACTTCCCTGACCAGATCTCACAAAATGGAATATTCATGACGCCGATCTAGGGAGCGATGAAAAGGGGAAAGAACATGATGATTCCTTGGTGAAAAGAGGCGCAGCAAGACGAACTACCGCTTCTAGTAGAAGATGAATCGAGGGGAAAAACTGAAAATTTGCAGTTTGCACTACCTAATTCGACAGCAGTCGAAAAAGGAAATGAGAAGGGGCCAAAATTTCTTTGCACATATCACCAAAGTATGCCAACCTTGAGTTGCACTCTGCACTCCCAGACACCAACATGTGGACAGAAGCACAACAGTAAAGGAAAACCCACATTCTCCACATAGAGTAGCGAGCAAGCAAACTAGCAAAATTAGTTGCCACAATCCCAGGAGCCAGGCAGGTAAAATCATACTATGAGACAGAGCCAATTGGAAACGAAGCACTTGGAGGGCTGAACTTGTGACATGAGTCCCACCAAACATGTTCCAAAGCTTAACACACATAGCCTCATTGAGAATCTAAACGATGTGAAGTTGTCTTGAAGCAAAAACTGTGTTGACACCTCTTTGACATGTCACCAACCTGAATCATAGAATGGCAAAAACAACAGTTACTAACTTCGGAGAGAACCAAACAAACATAATTTTGTGATAAGCAAGACGACAAATTGCCAAAAACCAAACTGTGCATGGCGTTTGGAATCTCAAACCGGCATGAACTTTCACTGCTCAAGTACCACCGTGAAACGGCTTTCAAACAGATTATTCAAATTCACTTGAACTGGGAAATGATAAACGACAAAATCCCCAAACAAGATACTCTCAAACTAATGTCAAGCAATGATGCACTTGTAATCATTTCGAAGTTTCAAGATAATAATATCCCTTCCAGATTTGTGACATTCTACTGGCCATATTTCTAGAAAGCACTCCCTCCGTTTTTATTTACTTCGCATATTAACTTTGGTCAAAGTCAAGCTTTGTAAACTTTGACGAAGTTTATAGACAAAAATAGTAACATGTACAATTACAAATCAATATCATTAAATTCATTATTGAACATACTTCCGCATCATATAGATTGTTATGGTAAATATTTATATTCTTTTCTATAAACTTGATCAAACTTTACGGAGTTTGACATCAGTCAACTCTAATATGCAGAGTAAATAAAAACGGAGGGAGTATGTGTTGCCTTGTTGGCTGAAAATATAAGAGAAGGGGAATCAGACAACGGTTGATGTAATACTTGAGTATACAATGACCATAGCCCAACCCACTACCACAAAGGTTAAAGAGGGAAGACACAAGGTACAATGTAGGATTAGGCCATGGTTATTTCCTGTTTCTTTTATAGCATGAACATAGACCCTTTTTTATGGCTGGGGACACTTAGAAAGTGGTAATATTTACCTTCTTCAACAAAGCAAGATGCATGATTCACAACCCCCACCCATCCCACATAAAAGATGCAACTGATGGAAAATCAAGATCCAACTGATGCATTGTCCAAAAATAGCCAAAACTTGTATTCATTCTACAACCATAAAACATGCTAGTTGTGTATAGCAACTACCACTCGTCTGATTCAGTAAAATATGCTATTGCTTCTAAATGCTTACACTTAGGAACAAATATCCAAGCTGGAACCAATACTTGATCAGAGGATGGCCACTATTTCCATGCATCTGTACGTATGATAGTATTCCTATCCCAACACTTCGGTTACATGTGATCTGAAGTTATGAATTGAATTGCTAACATGTTTAAACCATATTCTCAACTGGAACAGATCAGATGTTGAAGAAGGGGGTGAGACTATTTCCCCTGATGCAAACGTGAACATCAGTACTTTACAATATCCAATGGCCTGTTCACTGCTCTTGTTAGTTCTATTTATTAACGGAACTGAAATATTACCAGACCTGAATTATACCGGACCATTCACTTTTAAAACTCGTCCCACTTTCCTTTTAGAAACCACTTGCTGTTAAGACTTAAACCTACCATTTTATGCATGTTTTCTAAATACCCCGAACAATCACTCCACAAATTTCTTTACATCACATTATTCTTGCAGAGGGCTGTCCATTAAAAAAAGGGAATAAATGGCCGTCAACCAAGTAAATACATTTCCACAAGTACAAAACTTGAGGTTTCTGAAATTATTCCAATCATATCTTCTACTCCCTCTGTTCCAAAATAGATGACCCAACTTTATACTAACTTTAATATAAAGTTGAGTCATCTATTTTGGAACGGAGGGAGTATGTCCCAGTGGATCCATATCATCTAAGATGTAAAGCTGTTGGTGATGATGTATTTGCTTTCTTGACAAGCACAAATATTGGTTTTCCTGTACCAAGACTTGTAAAATGAATTAATCTTAACTCACTAACATATGAATAAAGACCCCAAAAAAATCTGGGACCACATATTAGTGGTTTAAAGTTTTTCGTACACACCATCGAATTGCAGGGTCTTGAATTTGACCTTCAATAAGTTCACGATATCGAACGGACCTGGTTGCAAACGTTGGAGAACTAAGTAAAGGCCATTTCTCACTATTATTGCAAGTTCTTGTCCACGTGTGTTTCAACTGATACTGGAGCATTTTTCTTGCGGGTTGAGGACATGACACATTTGGTTTTAGAGCGTTCAGTCATAGCAAGAAGAGAAAAGGTCATGCAGATAACTCTTGGCTAAGGAAGTAAAAGTAGAGATACTTGCATTATATTCCAAAGATATGCCTTCTAAGAATGACCATATGGCATTATGGCTCTAAATTTGTGTCACGCCCAATATGCGACCCTATCCGAGAGTAACTCGAAGGCCCTACCAAGGATAGACCCGCATATTGAAACGTTTTTGCAAGGTGGATATCATTACATCAACATTACATAATAGATGGGATACATACAAGGCATCCAAATGCCGCAAGAATACATCAATACATCATACATAAGATCAACATCCGACTACGGATGAAACACAAACAGAAGCTCAAACGACATCCACCCTGCTAGCCCAGGCTGCCGACCTGGAACCTATCCCCTGATCGAAGAAGAAGCAGAAGAAGAACTCCAAAACAAGTAAACATCGCTCTCGCGTCATGATCATCGCATAACCTGTACCTGCAACTGGTGTTGTGGTAATCTGTGAGCCACGAGGACTCAGCAATCCCATTACCATGGGTATCAAGACTAGCAAAGCTTAATGGGTAAGGAAGGGGTAAGTGGTGAGGTTGCAGCAGCGACTAAGCAAGATATGGTGGCTAACATACGCAAATAAGAGCGAGAAGAGAAGCAACGGAATGGTCAAAAAGCTAGAAGTGATCAAGAAGTGATCCTGAACTCCTACTTACGTCAAACATAACCCAAAACCCGTGTTCTCTTCCCGGACTCCGCCGAAAAGAGACCATCACGGTTACACACGTGGTTGATGTATTTTAAATAAGTCAAGTGTCAAGTTCTCTACAACCGGACATTAACAAATTCCCATCTGCCACATAATCGCGGGCACGGCTCTCGAAAGTTTATACCCTGCAGGGGTGTCCCAACTTAGCCCATCACAAGCTCTCATGGTCAACGAAGGATATTCCTTCTCCCGGGAAGACCCGATCAGTCTCGGAATCCCGGTTACAAGACTTTCCGACAATGGTAAAACAAGACCAGCAAAGCCGCCCGATGTGCCGACAAATCCCGATAGGAGTCGCACGTATCTCGTTCTCAGGGCACACCGGATGGGCCAGACGTCGGGTTGGCATAGACCCTGGTTGCCCAGGGGGCGCCGGACATCGCCCGGTTTGGACCAGCACTCAGAGGAACACTGGACCGGGGGGGTTAAAATAAAGATGACCCTTGAGTCTGCAGAACCCAAGGGAAAAAAAGGCTTAGGTGGCAAATGTTAAAATCAAGGTTGGGCCTTGCTGGAGGAGTTTTATTCAAAGCGAACTGTCAAGGGGGTCCCATAAATCCCCAACCGCGTAAGGAACGCAAAATCAAGGAACATAACACCGGTATGACGGAAACTAGGGCGGCAAGAGTGGAACAAAACAACAGGCATAAGGCCGAGCCTTCCACCCTTTACCAAGTATATAGATGCATTAATTAAAATAAAAGACATTGTGATATCCCAACATAATTATGTTCCAACATGGAGCAATCTTCAACTTCACCTAATTATGTTCCAACATGAAGCAATCTTCAACTTCACCTGCAACTAACAACGCTATAAGAGGGGTTGAGCAAAAGCGGTAACATAGCCAAACAACGGTTTGCTAGGCAAGGTGGGTTAGAGGCTTGACATGGCAACATGGGAGGCATGATATAGCAAGTGATAGGTAGCGCGGCATAGCAATAGAGCGAACAACTAGCAAGCAAAGATAGAAGTGATTTCGAGGGTATGGTCATCTTGCCTGAAATCCTGCTAGGAAGAAAAACGAGTCCGTGAAGAAGACAAGCGGACATAGTTGAACGAATCCTCACACTCCGAAACGAAACCGAAGCTAACGAGACAAGCAAACCGGAAAGAAGCAAGCAACATGGTAAACAACCATCACATAAGCATGGCATGATGCAAAATCAAGTATATGATGCATGTCCGGTTTAATGAGGCATGGCATGGCAAAGTGCAACAAACGAGTTGCATATTGACGAAACACCACATCAATTATTTAGTTCTCTCTCGTTTATGTACCCAACAATATTAAATGTTATTAAACATGGCAAGGGGTGAAGCATATGAAAACTACCTATCTAGGCAAGTTTAAATGAGGCCGGAACAATAAACAACACTTCTGGAAAATCCTCATGTGCATATTTTAGATTTGGTACTGTTCTGCCATAAACACAATTTTAATGTTGTTAAACAGCAAAATAAAGTGCACCATGTTAAACTAGGCATTTTTCTACCCCATTTACATATAAAGTTTATTTAATTTGGAGCTATGGTTATTTAGTTATGAAATAAACCATTTTAACATGGCATTTAAGCAAATTAATGCAAACAGCAAGTTAAACATTTTTAACATGGATGAAAGTTGCTTATTATGAAACTAGATGAAATTCTAAGCACTTTTCATATATAATTTATTTAATTCTGATGCATGGTTTGTGAATTATTGATGCAGGAACAAAGAGGGTTTTTCTGCAAAGCTGACGTTCTCTGGATAAATAGACAAATTCGTCCAGAGGAAAAAAAACAACACGGGCTGAATTAGTACACTGCTGGGCCAGGGACTGGGCTGTGGCTCACATTGGGCCTGCAGGGACGCGCGGAGCTGGGCTCGCGGGCGAAGGGAGCTGGGCCTGCGCGGCTGTGACCCAGCCAATGCTCGCGGTCAACGGGGACCAGATCGGGCAGAGACTGGCACTCGAGACGAACTGGAGGGGCGTCGTCCTCGTCAGGAACCGATGAAGACGACGGCGACAGGGACGGCGCCGAGGCAGTGAAAGCGAGCGGATCTGGACGTCAGGGGCCCATCTCCGGCGATGTTCGCGGCAGTTGGTTCTCCTGGTCAGAGAGAAAACGAGAGGGATGAGAGACAGAGGGGAAGACGAGCAGGAGAAGGACGGGAGGAGGAGGCACGTGACGGCGACCTGCGGCACTGGAGCGGCGAGGCGGCGCGAGGGGATGAGGCCGAGCGCTCCTGCTCGGGGCCTCAGGCAGCTTCACGATCCATTCAGGATCGAGGGGAGAGGAGGTGGGCTTCGGGCGCGTGGGGAAGAAGCAGAGGAGGAGCTCGGGGTCGAGGCTCCTGCTCGATCTGGAGGTGATGCGAGGAAGTCCTGGACGGCGACCAAGCAGAGGAACGGCAACATGGCGCGGCAGCGAGGAAGAGCTAGGCGTCGGGGAGGGTTCGTAGCGACGGCAGCGACTTCCCAAGGGGCGGCGACGTCCATGGCCTCTGGTGGTGTGAAAAAGAGACACAGCAAGCGACGGCCATGAGAGAAAGGAGGGAGCTAGAAAGGGAAGGAGGGAACAGGGCAGGGGAAGAGGCCTGGACCATGCGGGTCAGTCGCCGGCGGCGAGGTCGCCGGGGCGGCAGGGTTGCGAGGTTGGAGTTGCTTGGGGCCTCGGGCGCGGCTGCGCTCGGGAAAGGCTGGGGTTTGCCCGATGAGGAATTCAAGGGAGAGGAGGTGGGTGGATCGGGGAGGATCCCGATGAGAGAGTGGCGGCGGCCGAAAGGAATGATGAGACAAGCCCCTAGGATCTAGGGTTAGACTGATATTTATATCAGATGAATTTAGGTTAGGGGATACCTCATTCCTACGATCGTAATCGAACGGCTGAGAAAAATAGGTTAGGTAGCCTAAATAAGAAAACGGAGATGTTTTATAGATGTTTGGGGATGATCCGGACCCAACGGTGATGACTGAGCGGGTCAGGTTCGGGACAGGTTTCGAACGCGCGCGAGAAGGGGTTTTGTGCATTGTGCAGAGAGGCTCAAACGGTCGGACAACAAAAGAACGATTGGTCTCGAAAGGGACAACAAAGGCAACAGGGAGAAGCGAGAACTACGAACGGACAACGAGTTTAAGAAAACATGCGGATGCAATGCATATGATGCGATGATGAATGCAACAAACAAATAAATACACACGACGAAACTCGAAAAACATGGAAGGCGTCTGAAGCGTCGGTCTCGGGGTGTTACAATTGAGTAACACAATTTGTTACTCTGACGGGCAGTTTATTGGTGATCAGTTGTTAATATGATGGCATGGTTCTACAGAAGGTCTTATTAGTGCTGTTCTATCTTTAATCAGGTAGTGGGGTCTAGCCTGCGGACACATTTATGAAAGTAAAGGACTTGTCCAGATGGACTAACAATCCGAGAAAAGATGCAAGACATATATCGGCCTTTTTGAATAGATAGAGCTCTGCCGATTGAGTTTGTGACTAGAAAACATAAAACCTATAAAGTTCATTGAATTACCAGAAAACGTGCATAGTATTATTTAACAATCACCCCTACTTTCTAGAATTCTGAAGGTGCCCTAAAAGACATCGATGACAACATGAAACAAGAACATGTCAGACTCTGTTCTCCGACAGGCAAAACTGCAATCTCAAAACAAGTAGTGAAATCAATAAAATATTTATAGTAAGATAAACAATTTTAACATTATGCTGACCTGGCCTAAGGAAGTCAAATAACCTATTATTTGTTCTTAGCTCCTCTACCACTAGCATATAGTATGTATATACTCCCTCCGTAAACAAATATAAGAGCATTTATAGATTACTAGTAGTGATCTAAACGCTCTTATATTAGTTTATAGAGGGAGTATTATATATATCTAATGAGTAGAAACAAAGACCGACAGTTCAATCAGTACTTCTAGAAGACTAAAACAGACTACTATTTCGGAATATCACTTCTCGTTCCTTGTGGCTTTGAGAAATAGCATTAGTACCTCATTCCAACACTACCAAAGTAGTACCAATATAGTACTAAAGCTCATTCACATGCAACAGATTAAAACGAACTCTGATGCAATCACATTGAAAAATTATCTGACTAGCCATTTGAACAAGCACTAAATCTGAACAAGCATCATGAATTGGGGTGGGAGGATATCTTACCAGATCAGCAATCTTGAGCAAGGAATGCAGGTGGCCATGCGAGTACGTAGGCGTAGATGGGGTGTCCATACTCCTTGCCACCTTCCATTGTTAGGCGTTCCAGCTTCCGGGTCTCAAGAGAGAAGGCATAGCGGCCGTATCCCCATGTCTTGATGAACAGCTTCCCAGTGCGCCCCGCGTCGATGTCGCTGAGCCAGACGCCCAAGATCCTGTTCGTGGTGTCCCTGGGCAGGCCGGGCACCATGTCGTACACCTCGCACAAGTTCAACTTCCACTCCAGAAGCCAACCGTTGTCGCTGCACTTGTCGCCCCCACGCACCGAGAGCTGCATCTCCTCGTTCTCCACGGTCCCGATGCAAAGCCGCCCATCCTCCGGCATCTCCCCAATGCGGAACTTGAAAAAATGATCTCCCAGCTCGGATGGAACCGATAGATATGAGAACTGCATCGTTGCAGGGTCCAACACGAGCAGGCGGCCGGAGTTGCAGATGTGCCAGTAGATGTTCCCAGCGGCATGCACGCTGCGGCCCTCGATACACCTGTCATTAAAATCGGTCTTGACCTCCATGGCCTGCGGGAGCGCGCGCCAGACACACTTGCCGTCCTTGAACGACGCGACCCAGGCGCGCAGGTGCCCGGCTTCGATGGCGAGGCAGACGACCTCGAAGCACAGCCTGCTCGGGTGCGCGCGGGAGAGCAGCGCGGGGCCGACGTAGTGTACGGACCGGCGATTCTCGGGTAGCATGTCGCGCGGCGGCGGCGGGAGGCCGGGTCGAGGACGAGGAGGCGGGGAAGAACCCCGGCGGGGACCGGCCTGATCTGTTGAAAGACCAGGAGGCCTTGGTGGGAGTCGACGAGCTTGAGGCGGGAGACATCCCGGGCGAAGTCGAGGGAGAGGCGCGGAGAGGAGGCGTCGAGGGGAGCAAAGACGACCGGGAAGATGATCTTGGGATCCGGTATGGGCGGCCGGGGAGGGGCGCTGGTGGGGTGGAAGAAGTAGCCGAGGAGGGGAGGGCAGGCCCTGGGGGAGGGGTGCTGGGGAGGCAGCGGGCGGCCACGCGGCGCCACCGGTGGCAGACGAGGGCGGCGCGGAGCAGGTCGGCGGGAGAGAGCAGGCGGAAGATGGCGCGGATGGCTTCCTCGCCGAGGACGCCGAAGGCTGTCGGCGGCGGCTTGCTCGTGGTTGGTGGGCCGGTTCTGGTTTTGCCTCTCCTCTTCCGCGTCATTGTTAGAAGAGGAATTTGGGGAGGAAAGCAGCTAGTGACAGCCTGTGAAATGGGAAAAAAGGCAAATGACCAGTTCAACTACTTTTCCTTTTATTAACTCAAAATATAGCATCAAGCAGATACAAAACATTAGGAGTATACTTGGCCTCTACGTAATTAGGATGCACACAACCAAACATTAAAAGTCTGACAATAAAAAATAACAAAAACGACAAGTCGGCGACAGTATAGTCCTATAGACCGGCACTATGCCTATGTCAAAAATGGCGGTGAATCAATCCGAAGGTTATGCTGCCACGCAAGTCGGGAGAAAACCTCAGTAGCCGCTTGCTCCAACCGCGTACACAACGCCTTGAACAACGGTTGATGCTCAGGTCATTGTAGCATAGATCACGTACGTAGCGAGTGGCGTACAATGGAAAATAACATGTAGATGAGAAGCATTTTTGTCATAAAAACTAAATCATTTCTATATAGCCAAAGCCACCAAAGTAAGGCATACATTCACACCCTTATTAGAGCATCTCCAATAGCTTGTCTATATGAATGTCTATACTCGTTTTCCACGACGTGAGCCCAAAACAGACGTCCAACAGTTTGTCTATATGGTCGTCCAAATATACACATCCTCTAAATCGATCTCGACAATGTCCACGCCTGGACAATGTGAAGGCGTTGTCTAAACTCAGCTGCAGTCATGATTTCTTCCTCTCCCCAGCGACGGCCCACCTGTCATGGTCCCTGTATATAGACATTCTGATGCAAAACTGGACGTGTATATGAGGGAATCTTTTTAGACCATTGTCTATATGAATACATAGACATCCAAATATACACATGCTATTGGAGATGCTCTTAATGTTTTGAACATATTTGGAATACCGTCCAACCAATGACCAAAATATTGGCAACACTTGTGGGCGGATATAGAGTTGACGCTATTTGGATGACTGACCATGTAGACGTGCAAATTGCATTGGAAAAAGAGGTATTTGATTGTCTCGTCATGCGCACGAAAGCAACACTGCTTACTTCTTGATCAGTTGCGCAGTTCAACAACTTTTGGGAGGAGGATTTAGGGCATCTCCAACGGCAACCAACAAAATACCTCCCGCATTCATCTGCGGATAGAGGGGACCAGTCCGCGGACACAGATGCAGAAAGCAGCCATCCAACCGTAGCCGCATTCTTCCCGCCAGCAAATTCAAATTCAAATCTACGCTGATCCACACAACATGCCGAATTGCATCCCCGATCACAACCAAAAGCAGGCAACTATGCTTAGTTTTTACATGGCCGAATCCAAAAGAACATTAGTTCGGTAGTCCGTGCATTTCTGCCCTGCCGGACCGGCCATCCCAGCAAGATGCTTCCCCATCAAGGAGGTGTCGTCGTCGACGCGTAGGTAGCCTCCGCGTCGCGTCCATTCATACCCGTTCACATATTTACAAAAACAGAATAAATTGAGTTCATACCCGTTTCTCTCTGTCACAACCAGTTCATCAAATATCGTCATTATTGCCTTTCACTTGCACGACCGAATGATATGAAAATAATAATAGTGCAACAGTGCCGTGGACTAAGCTGGAATCTGCAAACATTTTTTTCAAAAGGAGAAGGCAAAGTAATTTGTGCTCTTTGTTAGATTGACAATAATGCATATGAGAGCCACTCAACATTTTCATCGTGGTCTTCTCCTTGGTATGACCCAAATAAAAAAAGAATTTCAGAGAAACACACTGAAATATTTATGGAGTTTTTAGTTTTTCTTGAAGAAAACAAATTAAAAGAAAGAAAAACAAAAATGAGAAAAACTATTTACACGGGAGAGCTCCCAACAAGCAAAAAGAAGAATCGAGAAATCTTTTTGGGTTTTCTTTTAATACTACAACTAATTAAATTAGAAAGAAAAACCAAAAGGAAGCAAGAAATATTTTTGGGTTTTCTCAAAGTTTTTCAAGCACAGAAGAAGAAGACGAGAAAAAAGAAATCTAACATGGATAATACAATGAAAAAGTGTGAGCACCGACAACTAGAATGAAATGTGTGATCATGAATAAAAATGTCGGTGGAAACACGTACTCCCCCAAGCTTAGGCTTTTGGCCTAGCTTGGTAATCACCATCCGTAGTAGTCATCTAGTCCCATGTCAAAGTGTTGCGGCAGCGGCACCTGAGTGTCCCACTCCTGAGGCTCCTCCTCTGCAGCTGCCTGGGCGTTCCGGTAGGCAATAATGTCATTTGGCACGATCCTATATCTGCCCCTGCAATAGAATCAAACAAAGCAGGTGCGGGCAATGGAATAATATCACAGGTATCCACACTGAAAACCAGGTTGTAAGGAATGTTATTAATAGAGTCCTCGCTATCAATAAACCGATGAGCCGCCATCGCCTGGTGATCTAGATAAACCTTGGGCAAACGATGATCATGTTGGCGTATCTGAACGTTAAAGTGACTCGTTAAGCGAGTAGCGTAAATACCGCCATGAATTTTGCCCTTGGTCCTGTTAAGGTGCAGACGACGTGCAATAATAGCCCCTAGGCTAAAGGTGTTATCGCCGTATAGTGCATGGCGTAAGACGGCGAAGTCGGGGGCACTAAGTGCATCGACCTTAGTGATAAATAGAGCAAAATAATGCACAGAAGGAAACTGCAAGCTAGTGGCAGTGACACTCGATACACCTCTCTCATCTCCCACTGACAGAGTACGATAAAAGTCCTCAAACTCTGCGGGTCTAGGCTCTCTTATTTCCCCGTCAGAAGGGATCAAGCATATATCACAAAACTCAGTCGGTGGTATCTGACGGGTTTCAGCATATAAGTTAAACTGCACCTCAGGGGGATTATTACTACTCAGGAAATGAAAAACTTGCACAAAGGAATTTGTAAGGAGATGGTATTGTTCACACTCAGCTGCGATGAAGTCAGTTAGCCCGATGTTTGCAGCGAATTGGGCGAGCTCTTGATGAATCCCAGCCCCCAACATGAAGGGATCATGCGGCCATTCGCACGGCCGCACCTCCGCCCTTCTCGTCATTGTCTGATGATTCCCTAATGACTCCCTTGGAATTTTTCTTGGAGGCAAACTTCCTAAAGAAACTCATCTTATTCCTATAGATAAAATTCTGAAAATTTTAGTCCAATTTTTTTTGTCAATAAAATTTCATAAGATTGATAGCAGCTACTCCCAAGGATGCATAGAGGCTATATTAAGCATTGAAACTACTTAGAACTCTAAGAATTCAACATGCAAGCTCATCTACAGTAGCATCAAGAGTAGCTAATTATAAAAAATATAAACCACTAAAGCAAAAACTAATTGGAGCAATGGAGGAGTCACATACCAAGTAGCAATCCCCCAAAACAGTTGTGGAAACGGAGCTTCGACCAAAGAGATCAAAATCCGCGGGTTTGAGAGCAAGAACACGAGAGAGAGAGAGCAAAGGTGATTTTTTTCTGGAGGTAGGAGATGACATGGGCTAAAGAGATAAGTGAGGGGACCCACGTGGGACCACAATCCACCAGGGCGCGCTTGGGCTTGCTGGCGCGCCCTGGTGTCTTGTGGTCACCAGGTGCACCCCCCTGATGTTATTTGCATAAAAAAATCAGAAATATTCAGAAAAAATTGTATTAAATTTTCAGGGCATTCTGAGCACTTTTATTTTTGGGTCATTTTTTATTACACAGAAAATCCAGAAAACAGGATAGACATGGCATTTTATTTTATTTAACTAAGAAAAATAGAGAACAAAAGGTAGGGATAGAAGGTGGTGCCTACTAAATTCATCAAATTCATACCTCTCAAAAATGATCCATTAATAAGGTTGATCAAGTCTTATTAATAACCACCTTCGATTAGCATGAAACAGAAAAACTTTCATAAAACACTAAGCTACCTCAACGGGGATATGCATGTCCCCAACAATAAGTATATCATATTTCTTTTTGGCAGTAGGTAGAGGTAGTTGAAAACTTCCAATAGAGAGTGTCGTAGATTTTTCAATAACATACCATTCACTTGGAATTGTTTCTTCGGAAAGTGCACTGTATGTTCATTACCGTTGATATGAAAAGTGACCTTGCTTTTATTGCAATCAATAACAGCCCCTCCAGTATTCAAAAAGGGTCTACCAAGGATAATCGACATGTTGTCGTCCTTGGGCATCTCAAGTATAACAAAGTCAGTTAAGATAGTAACATTTGCAACAACAAGGGGCACATCCTCACAAATACCGATAGGTATGGCAGTTGATTTATCAGCCATTGGCAAAGATATTTCAGTAGGTGTGAGTTTATTCAAATCAAGTCTTTTATATAGAGAGAAAGGCATAACACTAACACCAGCTCCTAGATCACACAAAGCAGTTTTAACATAGTTTCTTTTGATGGAGCAAGGTATAGTTGGTATTCCCAGATCTCCAAGTTTTTTAGATAGTCCATTCTTAAAAGAATAATTAGCAAGCATCATGGATATTTCAGCTTCCGGTATCTTTCTTTTATTAGTGATGATGTCTTTCATGTATTTGGCATAAGGGGCCATATTTAAAATATCAATCAAGCGTGTGCGCAAAAAAACTGGCCTAAGCATTTCAGCAAAGCGTTCAAATTCTTCATCATCTTTCTTCTTAGTTGGTTTGGGTGGAAAGGGCATGGGTTTTTTAACCCATGGTTCTCTTTCTTTATCATGTTTTCTAGCCACAAAGTCTCTTTTATCATATATTTTATTTTTAGGTTGTGGGTTATCAAGATCAACAGCAGGTTCTATCTCAACATTATTATGTCGTTCTTTATCATTGTTTGGTTGAGTGTCTTTATGAACATCATCATTATCTTTTTCATTATCACTAGGCGAATGTTCATTACCAAATTGAGTTTCAGCATCGGAGATAGAGACATCATTATTATCTTTAGGAGGTTTTCTATTTCAGGTTCACTAGAGGTATGCAAGGTCCTATCATTTTTCTTTTTCTTTTTAGGAGGACTAGGTGCATCAGTGGTAATCCTTTGAGAGTCTTGTTCACTTCTTTTAGGGTGTCCCTCAGGATAAAGTGGTTCCTGAGTCATTCTACCTCCTCTAGTCATTACTCTAACAACATGATCATTTATAGTATTGTTCATTTCATCAAGCAATTCTCTTTCAGATTTAGCAACTGATGTCTACTACACAACCATCTTCTTGTAGACTCGTGTTGGGCCTCCAAGCGCATAGTTTTGTAGGACAGTAGCAATTTTCGCTCAAGTGGATGACCTAATGTTTCTCAATCCGTGGGAGGCGTAGGATGAAGATGGTCTCTCTCAAACAACCTTGCAACCAAATAACAAAGAGTCTCTTGTGACCCCAACACACCCAATACAATGGTAAATTGTATAGGTGCACTAGTTAGGCGAAGAAATGGTGATACAAGTGTAATATGGATGGTAGAGATATATTTTTATAATTGAATAAATAAAAACAGCAAGGTAGCAAGTAGTAAAAGTGAGCAAAAACGGTATTGCAATGCTTGAAAACAAGGCATAGGTTTCATACTTTCACTAGTGCAAAGTCTCTCAACAATGATAACATAATTAAATCATATGGCAATCCCTCAAGGTGGGACAAAGAGTCACTCCAAAGTTCCTATCACGGAGAACATAAGATAAAATTTCTTGTAGGGTACGAAACCACCTCAAAGTTATTCTTTCTGATCAATCTTTTGAGCTATCCCTATAAGTGTCACAAACAACCCTAGAGTTCATACTAAAATAACACAAGATACACATCAATCAACCTTGATGTCACCTAGATACTCCAATGTCACCACAAGTATCTGTGGGTCAATTATACGATATGCACCAAACAACTTAAGATTCATAATATTCAATCCAACACAAAGAACCTCAAAGAGTGCCCCAAGATTTCTACCGGAGAAACAAGGATGAAAACGTGCATCAACCCCTAAGCATAGATTACCCCAATGTCACCTCGGGAATCCGCGAGTTGAGTGCCAAAACATACATCAAGTGAATCAATAGAACACCCCATTGTCACCACGGGTATCCCACGCAAGACATACATCAAGTGTTCTCAAATCCATAAAAGTATTCAATCCGATAATAGTGAAACCTCAAAGGTAAAACTCAATACATCACAAGAAGATAGAGGGGGAGAAACACCATATGATCCAACTATAGTAACAAAGCTCGCGGTACATCAAGGTCATGCCAAATCAAGAACATGAGAGAGAGAGAGAGATCAAACACATAGCTACTGGTATATACCCTCAGCCCCGAGGGTGAACTACTCCCTCCTCGACATGGAGACCACCGGGATGATGAAGATGGCCTCCGTTAATGGTTCCCCCCTCCGGAAGGGGCTCCTGATTGGTTTTTCGTGACTACAGAGGCTTGCGGCGGTGGAACTTTTGATCTAGGGTTCTTTTCGGAGGTTTTCTATATTTATAAGAATTCTTGGCGTTGGAAACAAGTCAGGGGGTGCCCGAGGGGCCCACAAGCCCTGAGCTAGCACCCGGGGGGGTGAAGGAAATATGCCCTAGATGTAATAATAAAGTTGTTATTTATATTTCCTTATATCATGATAAATGTTTATTATTCATGCTAGAATCGTATTAACCGAAAACTTAGTACATGTGTGAATACATAGACAAACAAAGAGTCCCTAGTATGCCTCTACTTGACTGGCTCGCTAATCAAAGATGGTTAAGTTTCCTGACCATAGACATGTGTTGTCATTTGATGAACGGGATCACATCATTAGAGAATGATGTGATGGACAAGACCCATCTATTAGCTTAGCATTATGATCGTTTAGTTTTATTGCTATTGCTTTCTTCATGACTTATACATATTCCTCTGACTATGAGATTATGCAACTCCCGAATACCGGAGGAACACCTTGTGTGCTATCAAATGTCACAACGTAACTAGGTGATTATAAAATGCTCTACAGGCGTCTCCAAAGGTGTTTGTTGAGTTGGCATAGATCGAGATTAGGATTTGTCACTTCGAGTATCAGAGAGGTATCTCTGGGCCCTCTCGGTAATGCACATCACTATAAGCCTTGCAAGCAATGTGACTAATGAGTTAGTTGCGGGATGATGCATTACGGAACGAGTAAAGAGACTTACCGGTAACGAGATTGAACTAGGTATGAAGATACCGACGATTGAATCTTGGGCAAGTAACATACCGATGACAAAGGGAATGACGTATGTTGTTATGCGGTTTGATCGATAAAGATCTTCGTAGAATATGTAGGAACCAATATGAGCATCCAGGTTCTGCTATTGGTTATTGACCGGAGACGTGTCTCGGTCATGTCTACATAGTTCTTGAACCCGTAGGGTCCGCACGCTTAACGTTCGATGACGATTTGTATTATGAGTTATGTGTTTTGGTGACCGAAGTTTGTTCGGAGTCCCGGATGAGATCACGGACATGACAAGGAGTCTCAAAATGGTCGAGAGGTAAAGATTCATATATTGGAAGGTTATATATGGACACCGGAATGGTTCCGAAGAAGTTCGGGGATTTATCGGAGTACCGGGAGGCTATCAGAACCCCCGGGGAAAGTTAATGGGCCTCATGGGCCATATTGGAGAGAGGGTGGAAGGCCATAGGAGGAGGCGCGCGCCTCCCCCCTGCCCAATCCGAATTGGACAAGGGGAGGGGGTGCGGCCCCCCTTTCCTTCTCCCGCTCCCCTCTTTCCCCTCTCCGTTGGAAGGAAGGGGGTGAATCCTACTAGGAGTGGAGTCCTAGTAGGACTCCCCTCATGGCGCGCCCCTCCTTGCCGCCGGCCTCCTCCTCCTCTCCTTTATATACGGGGGAGGGGGCACCCCAAAGGCACAACAATTATTCTCTTAGCCGTGTGCGGTCCCCCCTCCACATTTTACTCCTCTGGTCATAGTGTCATAGTGCTTAGTCGAAGCCCTGTGCGGATCACATCACTATCACCACCGCCACGCTGTTGTGCCGACGGAACTCTCCCTCGACCCTCTACTGGATCAAGAGTTCTAGGGACGTCATCGAGCTGAACGTGTGCTAAACACGGAGGTTCCGTACGTTCGGTACTTGGATCGGTTGGATCGTGAAGACGTTCGACTACATCAACCGCGTTATCTAACGCTTCCGCTTTCGGTCTACGAGGGTATGTGGACACACTCTCCCCGTCTCGCTCCTATGCATCTCCTAGATAGATCTTGCGTGATTGAAGGAATTTTTTTGAAATTGCGTGCTACGTTCCCCAATAGTGGCATCCGAGCCAGGTCTATCCGTAGATGATATGCACAAGTAGAACATGAAGAGTTGTGGATGATCATAGTCATACTGCTTACCACCAACGTCTTATTTTGATTCGGCGGTATTGTTGGATGAAGCGGCCCGGACCAACCTTACATGACCACGTTCATGAGACCGGTTCCACTGACAGACATGCAACTTGTTTTGCATAAAGGTGGCTGGCGGGTGTCTGTTTCTCCAACTTTAGTTGAATCGAATTTGACTATGGCCGGTCCTTATTGAAGGTTAAAACAACAAACTTGACGAAACATCATTGTGGTTTTGATGCGTAGGTAAGAACAGTTCTTACAAGAAGCCCGTAGCAGCCACGTAAAACTTGCAACAACAAAGTAGAGGACGTCTAACTTGTTTTTGCAGGGCATGTTATGATGTGATATGGTCAAGACATGATGTGATATACGTTGATGTATGAGATGATCATGTTTTGTAAAAGTTATCGGCAACTGGCAGGAGCCTTATGGTTGTCACTTTATTGTATGAAATGCAATCACCATGTAATTGCTTTACTTTATCACTATGCGTTAGCGATAGTTGTAGAAGCAATAGTTGGTAAGACGACAATGACGCTACGATGGAGATCAAGGTATCAAGCCGGTGACGATGGAGATCATGACGGTGCTTTGGAGATGGAGATCAAAGGCACAAGATGATGGCCATATCATGTCACATATTTTGATTGCATGTGATGTTTATCTTTTATGCATCTTATTTTTCTTAGTACGACAGTAGCATTATAAGACGATCCCTCTAAAATTTCAAGGTATAAGTGTTCTCCCTGAGTATGCACTGTTGCGACAATTCGTCGTGCCGAGACACCACGTGATGATCGGGTGTGATAAGTTCTACGTTCACATACAACGGGTGCAAGACAGTTTTGCACATGCGGAATACTCGGGTTAAACTTGATGAGCCTAGCATGTACAGACATGGCGTCGGAACACTGGAGACCGAAAGGTCGAACGTGAATCATATTGTAGATATGATCAGCATAGAGATGTTCACCATTGAAAACTACTCCATCTCACGTGATGATCGGACATGGTTTAGTTGATATGGATCACGTGATCATTTAGATGACTCTTGGGATGTCTATCTAAGTGGGAGTTCTTAAGTAATATGTTTAATTGACATTTAATTTATCATGAACTTAGTACCTGATAGTTTTTGCATATCTATGTTTTTGTAGATCAATGGCCCATGCTACCGTTCCCTTGAATTTTAATGCGTTCCTAGAGAAAGCTAAGTTAAAAGATGATGGTAGCAACTACACAGACTGGGTACGTAACTTGAGGATTATCCTCATTGTTGCACAGAAGAATTACGTCCTAGAAGCACCGCTAGGTGCAAGACCCGCTGCAGGAGCAACTCTGGACGTTATGAACGTCTGGCAGAGCAAAGCTGATGACTACTCGATAGTTCAGTGTGCCATGCTTTACGGCTTGGAATCGGGACTTCAAAGACGTTTTGAACGTCATGGAGCATATGAGATGTTCCAGGAGTTGAAGTTAATATTTCAAGCAAATGCCCGAGTTCAGAGATATGTAGTCTCCAACAAGTTCTATAGCTCCAGGATGGAGGAGAATAGTTCTGTCAGTGAACACATACTCAGAATGTCTGGGTACCATAACCACTTGACTCAATTGGGAGTTAATCTTCCTGATGATAGTGTCATTGATAGAGTTCTTCAATCACTTCCACCAAGCTATAAAGGCTTCGTGATGAACTATAATATGCAAGGGATGGAAAAGACAATTCCCGAGCTCTTCGTGAGGCTAAAGGCTGCAGAGGTAGAAATCAAGAAGGAGCATCAAGTGTTGATGGTTAACAAGACCACTAGTTTCAAGAAAAAGGTCAAAGGGAAGAAGGGGAACTTCAAGAAGAATGGCAAGCAAGTTGCTGCTCAAGGGAAGAAGCCCAAGTCTGGACCTAAGCCTGAAACTGAGTGCTTCTACTGCAAAGGGACTGGTCACTGGAAGCGGAACTGCCACAAGTATTTGGCGGGTAAGAAGGATGGCAAAGTGAAAGGTATATTTGATATACTTGTTATTGATGTGTACCTTACTAATGCTCGTAGTAGCGCCTGGGTATTTGATACCGGTTCTGTTGCTCATATTTGCAACTCAAAATAGGGGCTACAGATTAAACGAAGATTGGCTAACGACGAGGTGACGATGCGCGTGGGAAATGGTTCCAAAGTCGATGTGATCGTCGTCGGCACGCTACCTCTACATCTACCTTCGGGATTAGTTTTAGACCTGAATAATTGTTATTTGGTGCCAGCGTTGAGCATGAACATTATATCTGGATCTTGTTTGATGCGAGATGGTTATTCATTTAAATCAGAGAATAATGGTTGTTCTATTTATATGAGTAATATCTTTTATGGTCATGCGCCCTTGATGAGTGGTCTATTTTTGTTGAATCTCGATTGTAGTGATACACATATTCATAATATTGAAGCCAAAAGATGCAAAGTTAATAATGATAGTGCAACTTATTTGTGGCACTGCCGTTTAGGTCATATTGGTGTAAAGCGCATGAAGAAACGCCATGCTGATGGGCTTTTGGAATCACTTGATTATGAATCACTTGATGGTTGTGAACCATGCCTCATGGGCAAGATGACTAAGACTCCGTTCTCCGGAACAATGGAGCGAGCCACTGACTTATAGGAAATAATACATACTTATGTATGCGGTCCGATGAGTGTTGAGGCTCGCAACGGGTATCGTTATTTTCTGATCTTAACAGATGATTTAAGCACATATGGGTATATCTACTTAATGAAACATAAGTCTGAAACATTTGATAAGTTCAAAGAATTTCAGAGTGAAGTGGAAAATCATCGTAACAAGAAAATAAAATTTCTACGATCTGATCGTGGAGGTGAATATTTGAGTTATGAGTTTGGTCTTCATTTAAAACAATGTGGAATAGTTTCGCAACTCACGCCACCTGGAACACCACAACGTAATGGTGTGTCCGAACGTCGTAACCGTACTTTATTAGATATGGTGCGATCTATGATGTCCCTTACCGATTTACCGCTATCGTTTTGGGGTTATGCTTTAGAGACGGCTGCATTCACGTTAAATAGGGCACCATCTAAATTCGTTGAGACGACACCATATGAACTGTGGTTTAGCAAGAAACCTAAGCTGCCATTTCTAAAAGTTTGGGGCTGCGATGCTTATGTGAAAAAGCTTCAACCTGATAAGCTCGAACCCAAATCGGAGAAATGTGTCTTCATAGGATACCCAAAGGAAACTGTTGGGTACTGTCGGTGTCAAAACCGGCGGATCTCGGGTAGGGGGTCCCGAACTGTGCGTCTAAGGCGGATGGTAACCGGAGGCGGGGGACACAATGTTTACCCAGGTTCGGGCCCTCTCGATGGAGGTAATACCCTACTTCCTGCTTGATTGATCTTGATGATATGAGTATTGCAAGAGTTGATCTACCACGAGATCGTAGAGGCTAAACCTTAGAAGCTAGCCTATGGTTATGATTGTTGTTGTCCTACGGACTAAACCCTCCGGTTTATATAGACACCGGAGGGGGCTAGGGTTACACCGAGTCGGTTACAAGGGAGGAGATCTATATATCCGAATTGCCAAGCTTGCCTTCCACGCAAAGGAGAGTCCCACCCGGACACGGGACGCAGTCTTCAATCTTGTATCTTCATAGTCCAACAGTCTGGCCAAAGTATATAGTCCGGCTGTCCGAGGACCCCCTAATCTAGGACTCCCTCAGTAGCCCCTGAACCAGGCTTCAATGAAGATGAGTCCGGCGCGCAGATTGTCTTCGGCATTGCAAGGCGGGTTCCTCCTCCGAATACTCCATAGAAAATTTTGAACACAAGGATCGTGTCCGGCTCTGCTAAACAAATTCCATACACCACCATAGAGAGTATATTATTCCACTAATCTAATCTGCTGACAACTTTTCATAACGTGACGTCCTGCCGTGGCCCGGTCATTATGAACCGTTTTTCCCTGCCTGCCACTGCACGTGCTGCGAGGCGGTTTTATCGGCACGTCTTGTCGGAGCAGAGATCGTGTTCCCCTTATCACGGGATTCTCATCAATACAGATATGGGTTACCCAACCGCGCCATCAATTGTGGCGCTTGGGGAATAAGCGATTTTATGGGGCAAGTAGGGAGGCGCACAGTTTCTACTGCCTTTATAAAGGGACAAGGACTCCTTTTTCACCCTCGACTTCTTCTTCCCTGCCCATCCATTCTCGCACACTCGAGCTCCAGCGCCCAAGTTCTCATTTTCTCCGCAAAGCCATTCCAAACATGTCCGGAGTGGGAGGCAAGTGGATGGTCTCCTCCGTTACAGAGGAGAACATCACGAAGCTCCGGGAAGCCGGATACCTGACCGCAGACATCGCGCACGGGCTCCCAGACGCGGGGCAGACCGTCCCTACTCCAGAACCCCACGAGAGGGTTGTATTCCTTACCCACTTCGTCCGCGGGCTGGGATTTCCCCTCCACCCATTTGTCCGCGGGCTCATGTTCTACTACGGGCTGGACTTCCATGATCTGGCCCCCAATTTCATCCTCAACATCTTGGCGTTTATTGTCGTGTGCGAGGCCTTCCTCCACATCAAGCCCCACTTCGGCCTGTGGCTGAAGACCTTCAACGTGAAACCGAAGGTGGTGGTCAGCCAGCAAGCGGAGTGCGGAGGCGCCATGGTGGGCAAAATGCCCAACGTCACCTGGCTCGAAGGCTCCTATGTGGAGACCGTGAAGGGGTGGCAGTCGGGGTGGTTCTACATCACCGAGCCGCGCGACACCAACTGGGTGGCGGCCCCCGGATTTTGATCCGGCATCCCCATGTGGCTCACCTCCTGGAAAGAGAAGGGCCTATCCTGGGGTTCATCGGTGGAGCTGACCGGACTCCAGAACTGTGTTGAAAACATGATAAGCAAGAAAATCAAGCTTGTCAACGCGGTCCAGGTCATGCTCTTCCGCCGGATCCTTCCGTGTCAAAGACGGGCATTCAATATGTGGGAGTTCGACCCGGCCAAGCACCAGACGCTGCGAGAGATTTTCGACGCGACGCACCAAGACGTCTGGAAGGTGTTGTTCAAGGCCGCCGAGGTACCTCCTCCCCTTACCGAGGATCGTGGAATCAGCGGAAAGCGCCCTGCCAATCCGGTAAGCTCTTTATATCTCATAAGATGTTCCTTTCCCCAGTATAATCATGTGAGGGATCTGAGCCTCCACGCCATTTTAACAGGACTGGGTTGCGACAGCGGAGCGGATCGATTGTCCGGCCCCACTGCCCGAGGATCCAGCAGGGGATCTCTTAACGGAGATGCTGGTTTCGGCGCCCTATGAGGCGCCGGAGAAGAAGGCCAAGAAGAAGGCCGCGGGGACCAGGAAAGGTCTCCGGTGCAAGGTTGTATCGGATTCATCGTCCGATAACATCGAGGCGCCCTCCTCCCACGAAAACGAGGAGGAGGAAGAGGAAAGTTCTCCCCCCAGCCGAGGGAGACAAGAAAAGGAAGGCCGCCCCATCTGGAGAGGCCGAAGGGTCCAAGAAGGGAAGGACCCTCCTTCCGGACTACTCCACAACAGCCGCTTACAGCGACGAGGAGTGGTTGCCCAGGGACAAGCCCCTGGCGAAGTCGTAAGTATCTGGATACCATAATAGTTCTGGTATGTTTTGTTTTATTGCTTCTTATCATGCCAAACATGATCATGCAGTCCATCCAAAGCCCATATCGACGTATCCTCTTCGGATGAGTCTTTGGGCCAGTCGGTGATCAACATCGATTCACTCCCGACCGCCATCTCCCCCCGCCCTACGGACGACGTCGAGGTGTTGTCTCAAAGGGCACTGAACCAAGGGGAGATAGTTGCCCCAAGGCGACATCCCAGATGCTGGGCGCATGGGGGGCAAGACTCCCGTGGGCTCTAATGACGGGGGCAGCAAGTTTGGCCCCCAGCCGGGTACTGCGCCGGAACCTCCAGTGGTTCCGGATTCTATCGGGCGACCCCTCGCTAAGGGGGGCGAGCCGTCTGTGCCGATGGCCTTTGTCCATCCAGAGGCATCGGACAACTTGCTGGAAAAGCTTCGCGGCCCTTCCATTGACGAAGAGCACCGCACTATCATGAGTGCGGTGGTCGAGAAGGTTCAGTCCACCAAAAGCGGACTGACTGAAGCCTGTGCCAGCCTGCTAACAGGCTTTGAGGTAAGTAATCAAATTATGAGAAAATGTTACAGCATAGACAGTAGCCCCTGATGCTCTGTTTGGTGTTCGCAAAGAAAGGCCGAACAGAGGATCAAATAATAATCACAGGAGTCTAATCAGAATATGTCTATGTGAATAAGCAGGCTTCGCTGCTAGACGCTGCCGCTTGTACTGCGGAGGTCTCCGGACTGAAGCGGGACCTTGAGCGGTCCGAGGAAGAGCTCGGCCTTATCAAGAGGCAGCTCGAAGAGAACAAAGGTAAGTGATACCCCGTCTGTATATTGATAAAGAAAAAGAAGGTGGTTGTTAGATCATAGGATCGTCATGAATTTTGCTAGGGGCCACGACCGAAGTGGCGGCCCTGAAGAAGGCGCTGTCCGAGGCCGAAGACAAAGCGGCCAAGGAGCGCACCGAGCCCGAGAAGCAAGAAGCCCGAGTCGGCGAGGTTCAGCAAGAGCTCCAAGATTTTGTCAAGAAATATGAGTCCTTGGAGCGTGACTCTAAGATGCAGGGGTCCGAGCTTGCGAAGGCCCTCGAGAATGCACAAAATGCCAAGGCCGAAGCCCAAAAGGCCCTCCAGGAGATTCAGGCGGTCAAGAAGATAGCGGCGGGTAAGGCATTCATTATGCAAAGCAAGCATGTGAAGGAAACTTTCCTTTTACTTACCCGAATTCAGAGCTCTCTAGGAGCGTTCGCAGATCTGCCCAGCAGCGTATCGGATGCCGCGGAGTTCTACCGGGCCGAGGAAGGGAGCTCGACAGAGAAGTTGTTCTGGTCTCAGTATACTGGGACCGAACATCCGATGCCCTTGAGCGACCAGCTGAAGCAACTGGTCGAGCTTCACAAGGCGGCCGAACTGGCCATGAAGGGTCTCATAGTCCGGATGTGGCCTGGCGAGCCCCTGCCTGGCAGCTACTTCGGCCTGGTAAAGCGGCTTGTGAATGCCTGCCCACTGTTTGAAGTCATAAAGCGGTCCGTCTGCATTGAAGGTGCGCGCAGGGCCTTTGCCCGTGCGAAAGTGCACTGGGCGAAGATGGACGCCGAAAAGCTAGTGAAGGAGGGGCCGCCGGAGGGCAAGGAGCATCGCCACCCCGAAAAGTATTATGACAGTGTCCTGAAGGGTGCTCTCCTTGTGGCGGAGGAATGTGCTAAGGATGTAATTTTTGAATGAATGTACTCATGCGATCCTGTAATATGAAAACGAGTTCATGTGCGCTATATAACGCTTGCTGATTTAAATATTACCTTCTGTGCGGCCGTTTATAAAATCTGAGAGTTGGCTAGTCGTCGGCTTCTGCCCCCATGTAACTAGTACTGAGGTGTTCGGGATAGATCTTAAACACTCTTTATCCAAAAAAATAGGTCCTTTAAGGAGGTGTTTAGCGCAGCGAACAAGGCAATCAGACTATACAGCTTTATCACTCTCACTTAGCCATAGAAGTCTACAATTTTAAATTCTGGCGAAGCCCCTAGTATTCGGAAGGCCGAACTTGGGGCGCTATATACGCCTAAATCGGACAAGGCCAACTCCTCGCCCGATGCGGAAAAAATCTTTAAGGATTTGAGACCTCTCGAACAGCGGCCAGCTCTCGCCGCATCATGACAGTCAGTTTTCGGCTTTTTCTACTGAGGTGCTCGTCCGGAAGAACCGAGACACAATCGCAGTTGTTCTCCCAGTGCTACCTTAGCCGATATAGCGGAACGTAAGGTACCAAAACATGGGAGCCGGGCAAACCCAACTATTGACCCAAGACATGATTCAGAGCTGATGCATATAATGCTATAAGTTCGGGGTGCCGCACTGTCGAAAGTGTTCGGACTTTTCTTGCCGTGTTATGGGGTACACTGAAGCCCCTGACGCACTGGACGTATCAGAATGTACGGGTGCAATTTGTCGTAAATAAGCAGACAGGGAAAAGGATGAAGGGATGCAATAATGAGCTAATGCTGCACATTGTAATTTAAATGATACGTCAAAGCGTATGTATACAAGTAGTGCAATAAGTAAAAATAGGACTATTTGACATGTCCTATCCAAGGGCAAGCTGCGTGTGGGTATGTAAAACAGGTATAGCGATCGTTATCAGAGACCACCTGGGGATTCCCTTGTATGTCAAAGCTTCTTGCTTCCTTGGTGTTTCCTTCCCATGATGGGTCCGATAATCAGGCGATCGGAGAGGGCTTTCAGAGAATAGGGTCCTGAAAGGAAGAAAATGTTAAAGATATACGGGTCCTGGGGCGGTTGAGCCACATTGTGGGCCGTGCCATAGCCGTGCCTCCGCCTATGCCCATGGTATCTTGAGTGCGTAATTATGTACGCGCGGCGCAAATTTCGCCGCTTGACTGGGACTAGGACGGAGTCCGAATTGCTAGGCGAGCTGTAAACGTGGCGGGCGATCCTGTTGCATGGTACTACGGACTCGCTTGAAGGTGTCCGGGGGCTTTATCGCCGAATTGGCGGTTTGTCTCAAAAGGCTGTTTTGTACTTCTGCTGCGAGGGCCGCAGTGTGCTCCTCCGTACGGAGTGAGCGTTCTGTGTTTCCATTAACTGTTGTAACCCCGCAAGGTCCTGGCATTTTGAGCTTGAGGTATGCATAATGCGGTACCACATTGAATCTGGCGAATGCGGTTCGTTCGAGCAGTGCGTGATAGCCACTGCGGAAGGGGACGATACCAAAGATTAACTCCTCGCTTCGGAAGTTGTCCGGAGATCCGAAGACCACTTCCAGTGTGATTGAGCCCGTGCAACAGGCCTCTACACATGGTATGACACCTTTAAAGGTGGTTTTTGTGGGTTTGATCCTCGAGGGGTCGATACCCATTTTGCGCACTGTATCCTGATAGAGCAGGTTCAGGCTGCTGCCACCATCCATAACGACTCGAGTGAGGTGAAATCCGTCAATGATGGGGTCAAGGACCAATGCGGCAGAACCGCCATGACGGATACTGGTGGGGTGGTCCCTGCGATCGAAAGTGATCGGACAAGAAGACCATGGGTTGAACTTTGGGGCGACTGGCTCCATCGCGTAGACGTCCCTTAGTGCATGCTTCCATTCCCGCTTGGGAATATGGGTTGCGTATATCATGTTCACTGTTTTCACTTGGGGGGGGATTTCTTCTGTCCTCCCGTGTTCGGCGGCCGGGGCTCCTCCTCGTCGTCGCTATGCAGCCCCTTTTCCTTGTTTTCGGCATTCAACTTGCCGGCCTGTTTGAACACCCAGCGTTCTCTGTTGGTGTGGTTGGCTGGTTTGTCGGGGGTGCCGTGAATTTGACACGAGCGATCGAGTATGCGGTCCAAACTGGACGGGCCCAAATTGCTTTTTTGGAATGGCTTTTTCCGCTGACCGGATTTAGAGCCACTGAATGCGGCATTGACTGCCGTGTCTTCAGCGTTGTCGCCGTTGTTGCGGCGCTTGTGTATGTTGTGACGTGGCCTGCCGTTGCTATCTTTGGCATCTGAATTGCCAGGATTACTTGATGTGTTGTTGCTGCGAGCCAGCCAGTTGTCCTCGCCCGCACAAAAGCGGGTCATGAGTGTCGTGAGGGCTGCCATGGACTTTGGCTTCTCTTGGCTGAGGTGTCGGGCGAGCCACTCGCCGCGGATGTTATGCTTAAATGCCGCTAAGGCCTCGGCATCCGGACAGTCGACAATTTGGTTCTTTTTAGTTAGGAACTGAGTCCAGAATTTCTTGGCTGATTCTCCTGGCTATTGGGTTATGTGACTCAAGTCATCAGCATCCGGTGGTCGCACATAAGTGCCCTGGAAGTTGTCAAGGAATGCGTCTTCCAAATTCTCCCAACTGCCAATGGAGTTTGCCGGTAGGCTATTCAGCCAATGCCGAGCCGGCCCTTTGAGTTTTAGTGGGAGGTACTTGATGGCATGTAGATCATCACCGCGGGCCATGTGGATGTGGAGGAGGAAATCTTCAATCCATACCGCGGGGTCTGTTGTACCATCATATGATTCAATGTTCACGGTTTTAAATCCTTCTGAGAATTCGTGATCCATTACTTCGTTAGTGAAGCATAGGGGGTGTGCGGCGCCTCTATGTCGGGCTATGTCACGACGCAGTTCATACGAGTCTTGTCTGCTGTATTCGGCCCGTGTGACGCCCCCGATTTGACCGTACACTAATCATGCACGCAAATGTGTACGACCAAGATCAGGGACTCACGGGAAGATATCACAACACAACTCTAAAACATAAATAAGTCATACAAGCATCATAATACAAGCCAGGGGCCTCGAGGGCTCGAATACAAGTGCTCGATCATAGACGAGTCAGCGGAAGCAACAATATCTGAGTACAGACATAAGTTAAACAAGTTTTGCCTTAAGAAGGCTAGCACAAAAGTAGCAACGATCGAAAAGGCAAGGCCTCCTGCCTGGGACCTCCTAACTACTCCTGGTCGTCGTCAGCGGCCTGCACGTAGTAGTAGGCACCTCCAGTGCCGTGGGAGTCGTCGTCGACGGTGGCGTCTGGCTCCTGGACTCCAACATCTGGTTGCGACAACCAGATAGAAAGGAAAGGGGGAAAAAGAGGGAGAGAAGCAACCGTGAGTACTCATCCAAAGTACTCGCAAGCAAGGAGCTACACTACATATGCATGGGTATATGAGTAAAGAGGCATATCAGTGGACTGAACTGCAGAATGCCGGAATAAGAGGGGGATAGCTAGTCCTGTCGAAGACTAAGCTTCTGGACATCTCCATCTTGCAGCATGTAGAAGAGAGTAGATTGAAGTCCTCCAAGTAGCATCGCATAGCATAATCCTACCCGGCGGTCCCCTCCTCGTCACCCTGTTAGAGAGCGATCACCGGGTTGTATCTGGCACTTGGAAGGGTGTATTTTATTCAGTATCCAGTTCTAGTTGTCATAAGCTCAAGGTACAACTCCGGGTCGTCCTTTTACCGAGGGACACGGCTATTCGAATAGATAAACTTCCCTGCAGGGGTGCACCACATAACCCAACACGCTCGATCCCAATTGGCCGGACACACTTTTCTGGGTCATGCCCGGCCTCGTAAGATCAACACGTCGCAGCCCCACCTAGGCTCAACAGAGAGGTCAGCACGCCGGTCTAAACCTATGCGCGCAGGGGTCTGGGCCCATCGCCCTATGCACACCTGCACGTTGCGAACGCGGCCGCGAGCAGACCTAGCAACCCACACGATCACGGCGGTTACGTCAAAGTGGTCCAACACGGCGCGCGCCACTCAGTCGCTGACGTCAAAAGAGCTTCGGCTGATACCACGACGTCGGGATACCCATAACTACTCCCACGTAGATGGTTAGTGCGTATAGACCAAATGGCCAGACTCAGATCAAATACCAAGATCTCGTTAAGCGTGTTAAGTATCCGCGAACGCCGACCAGGGCCAGGCCCACCTCTTACCTAGGCGGTCTCAACCTGCCCTGTCGCTCCGCCACAAAGATCCACTTGCGGGTACTCCTACGAGCCGACCCGAATTTAGTCATCACATGTGTCATGTATATAGTATATAAGTATATGCCCGTGATCACCGCCCAGGTGATCACGGCCCGATAGTATAGCACAGCAGACGGACAAGAATGTAGGGCCACTGATGGAAATCTAGCATCCTAGACTAAGCATGTAGGATTGCAGGTAAAGGTGTCAACAGTAGTAGCAAGGATAGGCTATGCATCAGAATAGGATATCGAAAAGCAGTAACATGCTACACTACTCTAATGCAAGCAGTAGAGATTAGAGTAGGCGATATCTGGTGATCAAAGGGGGGGCTTGCCTGGTTGCTCTGGCAAGTAGGAGGGGTCGTCGACTCCGTAGTCGAACTGGGCAGCAGCAGTGTCGGTCTCGTAGTCTACCGGAGAGAAGAGGGGGAAGAAACAGTAAATACAATGCAAACATAAGCAAGACGATGCGTGACAAGACAATGAGCGGTGCTAGGGGTGCCCTAACGCGACAGTAGGTGGTACCGGTGAAGGGGGGGGGGAACATCCGGGAGGTATTCCCGATGTTTCGCGTTTTCGGACAGACGGACCGGAGGGGGAAAGTTGCTAGTTCGATAGGTTAGGGAGGTGTGGTGGATGAACGGACTGCGTATTCGGATTCGTCTCGTCGTTCTGAGCAACTTTCATATAGAAAACAATTTCATCCGAGTTACGGTTTAAAAGATATGAATTTTCAAAGTTTATTTGAATTTCTGGAATTATTTATATTCAGAAAAATGAATTATGACGTCAGCATGAGGTAATGCTGACGTCAGCAGGTCAACTGGTCGGCTGACCAGTCAAACTAGACAGGTGGGTCCAGTGGGACCCACATGTCAGCCTCTGTTAGTCTAATATCTATTTAAATTAATCTAACAGTATAATTAGAGGGGTGGGCCCCATATGTCAGTGAGTGATTAGTTAAAATAATTATTTTTATTTATAAAACATTTTATTTTTAATTTTCTTTTTTAGTTTTTGCGGCGGGGCCCGCATGTCAGTGACTGGGCCTGCCCAGTCAGCAGTTGACTGGGTCAACCCAGTCAACTGGGACCCGTGGGGGCCACTGGCAGTGACCCAGGGGTGGGGCCCGGCCGGCCACGTCGGCAGGGCACCGGAGAGGGGCTCCGGCGAGCTCCAGCGCGGCGGCGATGCGCGGGTGAGCTTCGGGTTTCGCCCACAGTGGGTTTGCGGGGGCGGGGCTGGGCGCGTACGACGCGGCTCGACGTCGCGCGTCCAACGGCGGTGGCCGGAGGGGCTGGAACGGCCGGAGACGTGCGCTACGAACTCGCCGGCGGCGAGGAGCTACGGGTGCCCGAGGGGAGCTACGCTAGAGCGCGCGAACGGCCGAACTAGCTAGCTAGGTGGGTGCGGCACGGTGCGGTCGGGCTAGCGGGCCAACGCCCGTGACCATTTGGTCACCGGAGACACGCCGGCGGCGAGCTCCGCGGCGTGGCGTTCGGGCGCGCGCGGGGAAGTAGCTACGGAGCGCGAGCGAGCTAGCGGAGAGAGGGAGGAGGTAGAGGAGCTCACCGCGCGGCGCAAGAAGGGCCCGTGGGTGCTTAGGAGCAGCAGGTCGTCGCCGGGGAAGAAGGGGGTCGCCGGCGTCCGAAGATGAAGGCGAGCTTGGTGCGTTCGTTGTAGGGGCTCCGGTCTCCAACGGGCTGCACCAGACGCAGCAGCGGGCGACGGCGGTCCTTGGAGACACCTTGGGGCGGCGAGGCGGGTACGGTGGCCGTGTGAACGACGGTGAACGGCGGCGAGCGCTCTCGGGCAGAGGGGAACGGAGGGGAGAGGGAGGGGGATCTGGCGGGGGAGAAGGCGCAGAGGCCGAGGGAGAGCGGGGGCGAGTGGGAGAGAGGCCCGAGGAGGCGGGGGAGCTTGCGCCCTTATCCTCCCCGTCGCGGGCGAGGGGGTGCGGCGGGGACGGCCACTGTTCCGTCCCGGTCGGGGGAACAGGAAGGGGACGCGGGGGGGGGGGGGGAGGTGGGCTGGGCCGGGGCGCGGGTGGCGGCCCAGCTTGGGCCGGGGGGGGGGTTTGGGCCGCGGGTCCAGTGGGGGGGGGGAAAGGCCTGCTCCCCTTTTTTTTTCTTTTTCTCTGACTATTCCTGTTTTCTGTTTTATTTCATTTAAAAGTATTTAGACATTTTATAAAAATGTGTTTTCTCCACCATAATTACCAGTGTATTATTTAGAACCCACTGGACATTTTTGTTTGAATTTTTGAAAACTTTTATTTTCCACTTTAATTATATTTGAAGTTTGAACTAGGAGTTTGAAAAGGAAGGTGATCCAAATGTGATCAAGCCCTGTTTAGCACATGATTAGCTTAATCACAGGGGGTTACTGTAGCATGATTCTCAGGGTGTTACAAATCTCCTCCACTACAAGAAATCTCGTCCCGAGATTTAGGAGGTAGAAGGAAACAGTGCGGGGTATTCTTCGCGCAGACGATCCTCTCGTTCCCAAGTGGCCTCATCTTCAGAATGGTGCGACCACTGGACTTTGAGAAACTTGATCGCCTTCTGACGTGTGCGGCGTTCAGCTTGGTCGAGAATGCGGACCGGATGCTCCTTATAGGAGAGGTCTTGCTGCAATTCGAGCACTTCGTGATCCACCGCTCGGATTGGATCCTTGAAGCAACGGCGGAGCTGTGACACATGGAACACATCGTGAACCTGAGAAAGGTTCGGTGGTAGTTCCAGTTGGTATGCCACTTTTCCACGCCTTTCGAGAATAGTGAATGGGCCAATATAGCGAGGAGCTAGTTTGCCCTTGATCCCGAAGCGGTGAGCACCCTTCATAGGTGTGACTCGAAGATAAGCCTTTTCGCCAGGTTGATAGACCATGTCTTTACGATGACGGTCATACTGACTCTTCTGACGTGACTGAGCAGTCTTGAGATTCTCGCGAATAATGCGGACTTGTTCTTCGGCATCTTGGATAATATCCGGACCGAAGAGTGGACGTTCCCCAGTTTCTGACCAGTTCAGGGGGGTTCGGCACTTTCGTCCATATAACACTTCGAAGGGGGCCATCTTCAGACTAGCTTGATAGCTATTATTATAAGAGAACTCAGCATACGGGAGAGATTCCTCCCATTTCTTGCCGAAGGAAATAACGCAAGCTCGAAGCATGTCTTCGAGAACTTGATTGACGCGTTCAACTTGTCCTTGCGATTGAGGATGAAACGCAGTACTAAATGACAGATGAGTGCCCATAGCTTCTTCGAAACTTGCCCAGAATCTTGAAGTGAATAAGCTGCCACGGTCTGAACTGATAACCAATGGAATACCGTGGAGTGAAACAATCCTGGACATATAGAGCGTTGCCAACTGGCTAGCAGTGATCGTTTCTTTGACTGCCAGGAAATGTGCAACTTTGGAAAGCCGGTCAATGACGACAAGAATAGCATCATTACCTTTCTGCGATTTGGGAAATCCAGTGACGAAGTCCATCTCAACATGGTCCCATTTCCATTCAGGAATAGAGATAGGTTGCAGAGTTCCAGCAGGCCTTTGATGTTCTGCTTTGATACGACGGCAAACGTCACACTCAGCAACATAACGAGCAATGTCTTGCTTCATATTAGTCCACCAGAATCTCTGACGGATATCTTGATACATCTTTGTACTACCAGGATGGATACACAGAGGCGTATCATGAGCTTCTTTCATAACTTCCTGTGTCATATCCAGGTTTTTCTCTGCACATGGCACCACTAGGCGGCCCTTGAAGTATAGGGTGCCATCTTCAGAAATGGTGAAGAATGAGGGCTTTCCTCCTGCGAGGTAGCGCTTAATCTTGTAGGCTTCAGAGTCATACTTCTGTAGCCTTTTGATGCTGTCCTCGAGATCTGGTTTAGCAACTAGGGTATTGAGGGAACCCTGGGTAACAACGTGGAGGTTCACCTTGCCAAATTGTTTAGGAGGGGGAGCGAGTGCACCCGGAGGAACAATATGGAGGTTCAGCTTCCTGAATTCTTCAACAAGCGAGGGCTGAACTTTATGAACCTGGAGGTGGTTGCAGTAAGACTTGCGGCTCAAGGCATCAGCCATTACATTAGCCTTGCCTGGCGTATAGGAGATACCCAAGTCAAAGTCTGCAACAAGCTCCATCCACCTCTGTTGACGGAGGTTCAGATCTGGCTGAGTAAACAGATACTTCAGACTTTGGTGGTCAGTGAAGATCTCGCAACGATTACCGAGAAGGTAATGTCGCCACTGCTTCAGCGCATGAATGACGGCAGCAAGTTCGAGGTCGTGAACTGGGTAGTTCTCTTCGTGAGGGCGCAATTGTCGAGAGGCATAAGCAATCACTCTGCGGTCTTGCATTAGGACACAGCCTAATCCTTGACGGGAAGCGTCGCAGTAAATGACAAAGTCCTTCTTAGTATCAGGTGGAGCTAGAACTGGAGCAGAAGTCAACTTGTCTTTGAGTGCTTGGAAACTTTCCTGACATTTGTCTGTCCATTGGAACTTGACGCCCTTATGTAACAGGTTAGTCAGAGGCCTGGCGATCTTGGAGAAGTTCTCGACAAATCGACGGCAATAGCTGGCGAGACCGAGAAAACTTCTGACTTGCTTAACGTTCTTGGGAGGAGTCCAATCAAGAATAGCCTGAACTCGCTCGGGGTTGACGGCAATACCATCCTTAGAGATGACATGCCCGAGATAGGTTACTTCGGGTAGCCAAAATTCACATTTAGAGAACTTGGCATATAGTTGATGTTCTCGTAGCTTTTCCAGCACAAGACGAAGATGTTCAGCATGTTCTTCTTCGTTCTTGGAAAATATCAGGATATCATCCAGATAAACCACGACGAACTTGTCGAGGTAATCCATGAATATGTAGTTCATCAGACGAGAGAAGGTGGCTGGAGCATTGGTTAAACCGAAAGACATGACGGTGTACTCGTATGAACCATAGCGAGTCACGAAGGCGGTCTTTGGGATATCCTCTTCGCGAACACGGATCTGGTGGTAGCCCAACCTCAAGTCGAGCTTAGAGAACACTGACGAACCCGCCAGTTGATCATACAGATCATTGATCCGAGGAAGAGGGTATTTATTCTGAATGGTAGCTTGGTTTATAGGACGGTAGTCTTGAACTAACCGGTTTGTCCCATCCTTCTTCTTGACAAAGAGAGAAGGTGCTCCCCAAGGAGAGCAACTTGGGCGAATGAATCCTTTGCGAAGAGACTTGTCGATTTCCTCCTTAAGCTCAAGGAGTTCATGCGGCGGCATTTTGTAGGGTCGCTTGGCTATAGGAGTGGTGCCTGGTTTCAAGTCGATGATGAATTCGACAGCTCTAGCAGGGGGAATCCCTGGAAGCTCTTCAGGAAAGACGTCGAGGAATTCACGCACGACGGGAATGTTTTCAATGCCCTCGAGTGGTGCAGCGTTCAATGCATTCAATGCATAGAGCCTTGCCTCGACATTTTGCACCAGATGGGCTTGGTAAGTAACTATCTCATCCGAAGGGTGTAGCAGATGGACGGTCTTAGTGGTGCAAACGATTGAAGCAGTATGCGCTGTTAACCAATTCATTCCCAGAATGAGATCAATGCTACAGGACTTCAGTACGATGGGAGAGACAAGAAATTCCAGTCCTTCAATTTCAACAGTAACATCGCGACTAACCATAGAGGTTTGACATTGGCCCGCTGGGGTGTGTACCACTAGCGGAGTGTTTATCTCTTCGTGATTAATGCCATGCAGGAATGCAAATTCTGCTGAAATGAATGAATGGGATGCTCCTGTATCAAATAAAACGGATGCTGGTACTGAATTTACGAGGAGTGTACCCATCACAGTAGCAGGCTGGTCTTGAGCTTCGCTGAGATCAACGTGGTTGGCATGAGCACGACCATAAGACTTAGCATTGTTGTTGCGGGGCTGGTTGTTACCACGGCCAGCTGCTGGAAGGGCCAGTTGATTCTGATTCTGATAGCATTTCCTGGCAAAGTGACCCGGTTGACCACACTTGAAGCACAGACCATTATCTGGAGTGGGAACAGGAGCCCCAGGTGGGGGAGCTGGTAGCCTTGACTGCTTAGATGGTGGAGGAGGCAGACGCGGTGCAGCATAAGATTTCCTGGGAGCAGGTGCATTTGGACGATACATGCTGTTCGGGATCCATATCTTACGCTTCTGTGAGGGCGAGCCCGAAGATGAGCCCGTGTCACGGTTGCGCCTCTGAGAGCTCTGGTATTCCTGCAGACCAGTCTCGACATTGATGGCCTTATTCACCAAGGTGGCGAAATCGGCAAAGTCATGCACTAGAAGTGCGAGCTTGATGTCAGCTTGAAGGCCATCACGGAACTTCTCCTGTCTGCGTGCATCAGTTGCAATGTCTTCTTCAGCATAGCGGGACAAGTCCAGAAACTCCCGCTGATAAGCTTCGACAGTTTTGTTGCCTTGGGTGAGGTTGCGGAACTCACGCTTCTTCCGGTCCATGACTCCCTGAGGAATGAAGCGGGCACGGAAAGCTGCTTGGAAGTCTGGCCATGTGATGATTGTTCCAGCTGGCAGAGTACGCCTGTGGCTGTCCCACCATTGAGCTGCGGGTCCCTTCAAGAAGAAGGAAGCAAAATTGACATAGCTGGCAGGGGCTACATCAGCAGACTGGGGGCCGCGGATACTCAGGTGTAGAGCCCGACGCTCAGGTGGCAGAAGAGGACCAAGTGCGGGAGAGTAGCCTCCCACCTCTGGCCAACCGACACCGTGGGGCATCACGGTCCTGGCTGGGTAGATCGCAGAACGCGGTACCTGTCCAGACCGGACAAAGGGGTGCAGCAGCGTTAGAGCACGATAAAGGTGCTGACGGGTGGTGTACATCTCGTGGCGAAGAGCTCGGTTAGCTCGATCCAGCCCATCAGCATGCAGAACCAGGTGCTGATGGTAGAAGGGCTCTCGGGTGACAGTGGAGTAGGCAGCAGTATAGTATCCCTCTGCACCAACATAAGAGGCGATAGCAATGTGCCTGAAAGGGGAGGTGTCCAACTCCCGATACTCTCCACGAAGACGTGTCAGAGCAGCATAGGCTGCATCGTGGACAGCCATATCGATGGTCACACCAACACCATGTGCGGTGTGCAGCACAGTAGTGGAGTCGTACTCCCGAGAGTAGAGGTGGACGATGGCACGGTACCGCTCCTGGTTAAAGTCCTGGTACTCCTCGTAGACGGTGTACTCAGGGTGCCAGCGATAACCCAGATAGGTCATCATCTCAGCTAGCACTGCAGGTGATCCCGAGGCACCAATGGCCATCGTGTGGCGAACAACCTGCCTCGTGGGTTCCATCTGAAAGCAAAGACGTTTCAAAGGAGTCAAATGACAGTGTGTGAATTGATCAAAATACTATTCTGAGAAACAACTATGGCTTATCCAACTTTGGGGTGAATGTGGTCACGGGATCCTAGTGTTAGAGTTAGTAAATTCGTTTAACCCGAGTAGAAGAGAGTTCAGAGTCCCAGAGTAAAGGTCGAGGAGTAAAAGATCCTAGTACCACCCAATGGCGACGTGGGCCCGTAAGCCGCACAGCCATGTTAGTAAAAGTTTTGCAATGACTAGACTCGACTTCGGCCAAGGAGTGTGGAAGGGGGGTTCCTACAGGCAGTCGGCTCTGATACCAACTTGTGACGCCCCCGATTTGACCGTACACTAATCATGCACGCAAATGTGTACGACCAAGATCAGGGACTCACGGGAAGATATCACAACACAACTCTAAAACATAAATAAGTCATACAAGCATCATAATACAAGCCAGGGGCCTCGAGGGCTCGAATACAAGTGCTCGATCATAGACGAGTCAGCGGAAGCAACAATATCTGAGTACAGACATAAGTTAAACAAGTTTTGCCTTAAGAAGGCTAGCACAAAAGTAGCAACGATCGAAAAGGCAAGGCCTCCTGCCTGGGACCTCCTAACTACTCCTGGTCGTCGTCAGCGGCCTGCACGTAGTAGTAGGCACCTCCAGTGCCGTGGGAGTCGTCGTCGACGGTGGCGTCTGGCTCCTGGACTCCAACATCTGGTTGCGACAACCAGATAGAAAGGAAAGGGGGAAAAAGAGGGAGAGAAGCAACCGTGAGTACTCATCCAAAGTACTCGCAAGCAAGGAGCTACACTACATATGCATGGGTATATGAGTAAAGAGGCATATCAGTGGACTGAACTGCAGAATGCCGGAATAAGAGGGGGATAGCTAGTCCTGTCGAAGACTAAGCTTCTGGACATCTCCATCTTGCAGCATGTAGAAGAGAGTAGATTGAAGTCCTCCAAGTAGCATCGCATAGCATAATCCTACCCGGCGGTCCCCTCCTCGTCACCCTGTTAGAGAGCGATCACCGGGTTGTATCTGGCACTTGGAAGGGTGTATTTTATTCAGTATCCAGTTCTAGTTGTCATAAGCTCAAGGTACAACTCCGGGTCGTCCTTTTACCGAGGGACACGGCTATTCGAATAGATAAACTTCCCTGCAGGGGTGCACCACATAACCCAACACGCTCGATCCCAATTGGCCGGACACACTTTTCTGGGTCATGCCCGGCCTCGTAAGATCAACACGTCGCAGCCCCACCTAGGCTCAACAGAGAGGTCAGCACGCCGGTCTAAACCTATGCGCGCAGGGGTCTGGGCCCATCGCCCTATGCACACCTGCACGTTGCGAACGCGGCCGCGAGCAGACCTAGCAACCCACACGATCACGGCGGTTACGTCAAAGTGGTCCAACACGGCGCGCGCCACTCAGTCGCTGACGTCAAAAGAGTTTCGGCTGATACCACGACGTCGGGATACCCATAACTACTCCCACGTAGATGGTTAGTGCGTATAGACCAAATGGCCAGACTCAGATCAAATACCAAGATCTCGTTAAGCGTGTTAAGTATCCGCGAATGCCGACCAGGGCCAGGCCCACCTCTTACCTAGGCGGTCTCAACCTGCCCTGTCGCTCCGCCACAAAGATCCACTTGCGGGTACTCCTACGAGCCGACCCGACTTTAGTCATCACATGTGTCATGTATATAGTATATAAGTATATGCCCGTGATCACCGCCCAGGTGATCACGGCCCGATAGTATAGCACAGCAGACGGACAAGAATGTAGGGCCACTGATGGAAATCTAGCATCCTAGACTAAGCATGTAGGATTGCAGGTAAAGGTGTCAACAGTAGTAGCAAGGATAGGCTATGCATCAGAATAGGATATCGAAAAGCAGTAACATGCTACACTACTCTAATGCAAGCAGTAGAGATTAGAGTAGGCGATATCTGGTGATCAAAGGGGGGGCTTGCCTGGTTGCTCTGGCAAGTAGGAGGGGTCGTCGACTCCGTAGTCGAACTGGGCAGCAGCAGTGTCGGTCTCGTAGTTTACCGGAGAGAAGAGGGGGAAGAAACAGTAAATACAATGCAAACATAAGCAAGACGATGCGTGACAAGACAATGAGCGGTGCTAGGGGTGCCCTAACGCGACAGTAGGTGGTACCGGTGAAGGGGGGGAACATCCGGGAGGTATTCCCGATGTTTCGCGTTTTCGGACAGACGGACCGGAGGGGGAAAGTTGCTAGTTCGATAGGTTAGGGAGGTGTGGTGGATGAACGGACTACGTATTCGGATTCGTCTCGTCGTTCTGAGCAACTTTCATATAGAAAACAATTTCATCCGAGTTACGGTTTAAAAGATATGAATTTTCAAAGTTTATTTGAATTTCTGGAATTATTTATATTCAGAAAATGAATTATGACGTCAGCATGAGGTAATGCTGACGTCAGCAGGTCAACTGGTCGGCTGACCAGTCAAACCAGACAGGTGGGTCCAGTGGGACCCACATGTCAGCCTCTGTTAGTCTAATATCTATTTAAATTAATCTAACAGTATAATTAGAGGGGTGGGCCCCATATGTTAGTGAGTGATTAGTTAAAATAATTATTTTTATTTATAAAACATTTTATTTTTAATTTTCTTTTTTAGTTTTTGCGGCGGGGCCCGCATGTCAGTGACTGGGCCTGCCCAGTCAGCAGTTGACTGGGTCAACCCAGTCAACTGGGACCCGTGGGGGCCACTGGCAGTGACCCAGGGGTGGGGCCCGGCCGGCCACGTCGGCAGGGCACCGGAGAGGGGCTCCGGCGAGCTCCAGCGCGGCGGCGATGCGCGGGTGAGCTTCGGGTTTCGCCCACAGTGGGTTTGCGGGGGCGGGGCTGGGCGCGTACGACGCGGCTCGACGTCGCGCGTCCAACGGCGGTGGCCGGAGGGGCTGGAACGGCCGGAGACGTGCGCTACGAACTCGCCGGCGGCGAGGAGCTACGGGTGCCCGAGGGGAGCTACGCTAGAGCGCGCGAACGGCCGAACTAGCTAGCTAGGTGGGTGCGGCACGGTGCGGTCGGGCTAGCGGGCCAACGCCCGTGACCATTTGGTCACCGGAGACACGCCGGCGGCGAGCTCCGCGGCGTGGCGTTCGGGCGCGCGCGGGGAAGTAGCTACGGAGCGCGAGCGAGCTAGCGGAGAGAGGGAGGAGGTAGAGGAGCTCACCGCGCGGCGCAAGAAGGGCCCGTGGGTGCTTAGGAGCAGCAGGTCGTCGCCGGGGAAGAAGGGGGTCGCCGGCGTCCGAAGATGAAGGCGAGCTTGGTGCGTTCGTTGTTGGGGCTCCGGTCTCCAACGGGCTGCACCAGACGCAGCAGCGGGCGAAGGCGGTCCTTGGAGACACCTTGGGGCGGCGAGGCGGGTACGGTGGCCGTGTGAACGACGGTGAACGGCGGCGAGCGCTCTCGGGCAGAGGGGAACGGAGGGGAGAGGGAGGGGGATCTGGCAGGGGAGAAGGCGCAGAGGCCGAGGGAGAGCGGGGGCGAGTGGGAGAGAGGCCCGAGGAGGCGGGGGAGCTGGCGCCCTTATCCTCCCCGTCGCCGGCGAGGGGGTGCGGCGGGGACGGCCACTGTTCCGTCCCGGTCGGGGGAACAGGAAGGGGACGCGGGGGGGGGGGGGGAGGTGGGCTAGGCCGGGGCGCGGGTGGCGGCCCAGCTTGGGCCGGGGGGGGGGGTTGGGCCGCGGGTCCAGTGGGGGGGGGGAAAGGCCTGCTCCCCCTTTTTTTTTTCTTTTTCTCTGACTGTTCCTGTTTTCTGTTTTATTTCATTTAAAAGTATTTAGACATTTTATAAAAATGTGTTTTCTCCACCATAATTACCAGTGTATTATTTAGAACCCACTGGACATTTTTGTTTGAATTTTTGAAAACTTTTATTTTCCACTTTAATTATATTTGAAGTTTGAACTAGGAGTTTGAAAAGGAAGGTGATCCAAATGTGATCAAGCCCTGTTTAGCACATGATTAGCTTAATCACAGGGGGTTACTGTAGCATGATTCTCAGGGTGTTACAGCCCGGCCGGATTTGCTTTTAGTATATCCGGCGTGATGGTCATCGTCACGCGTTGGGGCGCGCCCCCGTGATCCGTAGATCGATCTTGTATGTCCTGCTTTGTTTTCCAATACGTCTCGCAGGTCCTACGTGTTGCCCCGGGCCTTGGTGTTTTTGTTTGACTGGCGATGGGGTGCGGGCTGGACTTCGGGCTGATATGCCGCTTTGTCTCGGCCATGAGGTGGCCGGCCAACCGCATCATACGCTGGTAGTGTAGGCTTTAATGCTTCCTCCTCGAGTTGGGGTAGCGACCTGCGCTTTGGGTAACTTTTGGTTGGGCATTCGAGTTCATATTCCTCGGCTACCAGGACCTCGGTCCATCTATCCGCTAGCAGATCTTGATCAGCTTGAAGCTGCTGCTACTTTTTCTTCAGGCTTTTTGCTATGGCTATAAGCTGGCGCTTGAAGCGCTCCTGCTCGACGGGATCCTCAGGCACGATAAATTCTTCGTCGCCGAGGCTCACCTCGTCTTCGGAGAGGGGTATGTAATTGTCATCCTCTGATTCTCCGTATGTCGCCTGTTCCTTAGGGCTAGCTTGCCCATCCTCCCGCTTGAAGCCTGGCTGGAGGGGATTGTCTTCGTCTTTGGCACTATCCGCAACATTATTGTCTCTTGTGCCGGTATCGCTGCTTTTTCTATGGCGGGGCTTAGGGCGGCGCCGATGACACCGGTGCTTAGATTGCTTCTCGAGGGGATTATCCTCCGTTGCCTTATTGCCATCGCTTTCTTTGGTGGTGTCTACCATGTATATATCATATGATGAGGTGGCAGTCCAGCGCCCTGTGGGCGGTGGTTCCTGTTCTTCTCCTGCATCATCGTCCATACCGTCGATGTCTTCGGAGCCGAAATCAAGCATGTCGGTTAAGTCGTCGACAGTGGCTATTAAGTGGGTGGTGGGTGGGGAACGAATTTCTTCGTCGTCCGCTTCCCACTCAAGCCGGACATAGTTCGGCCAAGGGCCTTCTGACAAGGAGAGGGACCTTAACGAATTTAGCACGTCGCCCAGGGGCGACTGTTGAAAGATATCCGCGGAGGTAAACTCCATGATCGGTGCCCAATTAGATTCGATAGGCACGGACGCAGGCGGTTCGGAGCCCGTGGCCGGGGACGAATCCAAGGGTCCGGCAACACAGGTCTCATAGGAGGTGAAGTCAGTATTCGGCTCTATCGCCGCTGAGTGTGCGGCCTCCGTGGCGGGGTCCATCCGCCCGTCCTCGGAAGGCGCGATCTGCTTCGGATTGAGGGCCGGAGTAGCCACAGGTGTGATCTCCCGAACACCGTCCGGCGGCAGAGCTAAGTCATGCTCGTCGTGACTGTGCGGCGCACCTGACATGGGCTCGAATCCGTCGAAGATCAAGTCTCCGCGGATGTCGGCAGTATAGTTCAAGCTTCCAAACCTGACTTGACGGCCAAGGGCGTAGCTCTCGATCTGCTCCAGATGGCCAAGCGAGTTGGCCCGCAGTACGAAGCCGCCAAATACGAAGATCTATCCATGGAGAAAAACCTCACCCTGGATCGCATCATTGCCGATGATCAAAGGAGCCATCAAGCCTTTATCGTGACGACACAGTAGAACTCTCAATGAAAGCACCAATGTCGGTGTCAAAACCGGCGGATCTCGGGTAGGGGATCCCGAACTGTGCGTCTAAGGCGGATGGTAACAGGAGGCGGGGGACACAATGTTTACCCAGGTTCGGGCCCTCACGATGGAGGTAATACCCTATTTCCTGCTTGATTGATCTTGATGATATGAGTATTACAAGAGTTGATCTACCACAAGATCGTAGAGGTTAAACCCTAGAAGCTAGCCTATGGTTATGATTGTTGTTGTCCTACGGACTAAACCCTCCGGTTTATATAGACACCGGAGGGGGCTAGGGTTACACCGAGTCGGTTACAAGGGAGGAGATCTATATATCCGAATTGCCAAGCTTGCCTTCCACGCAAAGGAGAGTCCCACCCAGACACGGGACGAAGTCTTCAATCTTGTATCTTCATAGTCCAACAGTCCGGCCAAAGTATATAGTCTGGCTGTCCGAGGACCCCGTAATCCAGGACTCCCTCAGGTACACCTTCTATCACAGATCCGAAGGCAAGATATTCATTGCTAAGAATGGATCCTTTCTAGAGAAGGATTTTCTCTCAAAAGAAGTGAGTGGGAGGAAAGTAGAACTTGATGAGGTAATTGTACCTTCTCCCGAATTGGAAAGTAGTTCATCATAGAAATCAGTTCCAGTGATTCCTACACCAATTAGTGAGGAAGTTAATGATGATGATCATGAAACTTTAGATCAAGTTACTACCGAACCTTGTAGGTCAACCAGAGTACAGTCCGCACCAGAGTGGTACGGTAATCCTTTTCTGGAAGTCATGTTACTAGACCATGACGAACCTACGAACTATGAGGAAGCGATGATGAGCCCAGATTCCACGAAATGACTTGAGACCATGAAATCAGAGATGGGATCCATGTATGAGAACAAAGTGTGGACTTTGGATGACTTGCCCGATGATTGGCTAGCCATAGAGAATAAATGGATCTTCAAAAAGAAGATTGACATTGGCGGTAATGTTACTGTCTAGAAAGCTCAACTTGTTGCGAAAGGTTTTCGACAAGTTCAAGGAGTTGACTACGATGAGACCTTCTCACCCGTAGCAATTTTGAAGTCTGCCTGAATCATGTTAGCAATTGCCGCATTTTATGATTATGAAATTTGGCAAATGGATGTCAAAACTGCATTCCTTAATGGATACACGTAACAAAGATGCAACCAGAAGGTTTTGTCGATCCTAAAGGTGCTAACAAAGTGTGCAAGCTCCAGTGATCCATTTATGGACTGGTGCAAGCCTCTCGGAGTTGGAATATATGCTTTGATAGTGTGATCAAAGCATATGGTTTTATACAGAATTTTGGAGAAGCCTGTATTTACAAGAAACTGAGTGGGAGCTCTGTAGCATTTCTAATATTATATGTGGATGACATATTATTGATTGGACATAGAATTTCTGGATAGCATAAAAGGATACTTGAATAAGAATTTTTTAGTGAAAGACCTCGGTGAAGCTGCTTATATATTGGGCATCAAGATCTATAGAGATAGATCAAGACACTTAATTGGACTTTCACAAAGCACATACCTTGATAAAGTTTTGAAGAAATTCAAAATGGATCAGTCAAAGAAAGGGTTCTTGCCTATGCTACAAGGTGTGAAGTTGAGTCAGACTCAATGTCCGACCACTGCAGAAGATAGAGAGAAACTGAAAGTCATTCCCTATGCCTCAGCCATAGGTTCTATCATGTATGCAATGTTGTGTACCAGACATGATGTGTGCCTTGCTATAAGTTTAGCAGGGAGGTACCAAAGTAATCCAGGAGTGGATCACCGGACAGCAGTCAAGAACATCCTGAAATACCTGAAAAGGACTAAGGATATGTTTCTCGTTTATGGAGGTGACAAAGAGCTTGTCGTAAATGGTTATGTCGATGCAAGCTTTGACACTGATCCGGTTGACTCTAAGTCAAAAACCGGATACATATTTATAATGAATGATGGAGCTGTAAGTTGGTGCAGTTCCAAGCAGAGCGTCGTGGTGGGATCTACGTGTGAAGCGGAGTACATAGCTGCTTCGGAAGCAGCAAATGAAGGAGTCTGGATGAAGGAGTTCATATCCGATTTAGGTGTAATACCTAGTGCATCGGGTCCAATGAAAATCTTTTGTGACAATACTGGAGCAATTGCCTTGGCGAAGGAATCCAGATTTCACAAGAGAACCAAACACATCAAGAGACGCTTCAATTCCATCCGCGATCAAGTCAAGGAGGGAGACATAGAGATTTGCAAGATACATACGGATCTAAATGTTGCAGACCCGTTGACTAAGCCTCTTCCACGAGCAAAACATGATCAGCACCAAGAATCCATGGGAGTTAGAATCATTACAATGTAATCTGGATTATTGACTCTAGTGCAAGTGGGAGACTGAAGGAAATATGCCCTGGAAATAATAAAGTAGTTATTTATATTTCCTTATATCATGATAAATGTTTATTATTCATGCTAGAATTGTATTAACCGGAGACTTAGTACATGTGTGAATACATAGACAAATAGAGAGTCCCTAGTATGCCTCTACTTGACTGGCTCGTTAATCAAAGATGGTTAAGTTTCCTGACCATAGACATGTGTTGTCATTTGATGAACAGAATCACATCATTAGAGAATGATGTGATGGACATGACCCATCAATTAGCTTAGCATTATGATCGATTAGTTTTATTGCTATTGCTTTCTTCATGACTTATACATATTCCTCTGACTATGAGATTATGAAACTCCCGAATAACGGAGGAACACCTTGTGCCATCAAACGTCACAACGTAACTGGGTGATTATAAAGATGCTCTACAGGTGTCTCCGAAGGTGTTTGTTGAGTTGGCATAGATCGAGATTAGCATTTATCACTCCGAGTATCGGAGAGGTATCTCTGGGCCCTCTCGGTAATGCACATCACTATAAGCCTTGCAAGTAATGTGACTAATGAGTTATTTGCGGGATGATGCATTACAAAACAAGTAAAGAGACTTTCCAGTAATGAGATTGAACTAGGTATGAAGATACCGACGATCGAATCTCGGGCAAGTAACATACCGATGACAAAGGGAATGACGTACGTTGTTATGCGGTTTGACCGATAAAGATCTTCATAGAATATGTAGGTATGAGCATCCAAGTTCTGCTATTGGTTATTGACCGGAGATGTGTCTCGGTCATGTCTACATAGTTCTCGAACCCGTAGGGTCCACACGCATAACGTTCGATGACGATTTGTATTATGAGTTATGTGTTTTGGTGGCCAAAGTTTGTTCGGAGTCCCGGATGAGATCACGGACATGACGAGGAGTCTTGAAATGATCGACAGTTAAAGATTCATATATTGGAAGGTTATATACGGACACCGGAATGGTTGTGAAGAAGTTTGGGGATTTATCGGAGTACCGGGAGGCTATCGGAACCCCCCGGGAAAGTTAATGGGCCTCATGGGCCATATTGGAGAGAGGGAGGAAGGCCACAGGAGGAGGCGCGTGCCTCCCCCTGCCCAATCCGAATTGGACAAGGGGAGGCGGCATGGCCCCCCTTTCCTTCTCCCTCTCCCCTCGTTCCCCTTTCCCCTCTCCGTTGGAAGGAAGGGGGGCGAATCCTACTAGGAGTGGAGTCCTAGTAGGACTCCCCCCCCGATGGCGCGCCCCTCCTCGCCGCCGGCCTCCTCATCCCCTCCTTTATATATGTGGGCGGGGGGCACCCCAAAGGCACAACAGTTATTCTCTTAGCCGTGTGCGGTGCACCCCTCCACAATTTACTCCTCCGGTCATAGCGTCTGATACGTCTCCAACGTATCTATAATTTTTGCTTGTTCAATGTTGTTATATTATTAATCTTGGATGTTTTATAATCATTTTATATCATTTTTTGGTACTAACTTATTGACATAGTGCCAAGTGCCAGTTGCTATTTTCTGCATGTTTTTTACATCGCAGGAAATCAATATCAGACGGAGTCCAAATGCAACGAAACTTTATGGTGATTTTTTGGGACCAGAAGGAACGTAATGGGCCCTGGCCGGGCCTGGGGGGTGCCCCGAGGGAGGAACAACCCACTAGGGCGCGCCAGTAGGCCCAGGCGTGCCCTGGTGGGTTGTGCCCACCTCGGGTGCCCCCGGGACCGCCTCTTTGCTCTATAAATACCCCAATATTTCCAGAACCCTAAAAGCATCGATGAAATATTCATTCAGCCGCCGCAGAGTCCAGAACCACCAGATCCAATCTAGACACCATCTCGGATGGGGTTCGCCACCTCCATTGGTGCCTCTCCAATGATGCGTGAGTAGTTCTTTGTAGACCTTCGGGTCCATAGTTAGTAGCTAGATGGCTTCATCTCTCTCTCTGAATTCTCAATACAATGGTCTCTTGGAGATCCATATGATGTAACTCTTTTGCGGTGTGTTTGTTGGGATCGATGAACTTTGAGTTTATGATCAGATCTATCTTTTTATATCCATGAAAGTATTTGAGTTTCTTTGATCTCTTTTATGCATGATCTCTTATAGCCTCGTATTTCTTCTCTGATATTTGGGTTTTGTTTGGCCAACTTGATCTACTTATCTTGCAATGGGAAGAAGTGCTTTGTAGTGGGATCGATCTTACGGTGCTTGATCCCAGTGACAGAAAGGGAACCGACACGTACGTATCATTGCTGCTAAGGATAAAACGCTGGGGTCTATCTCTACATAGATAGATCTTGTCTACATCACGTCATTGTTCTTATTGCATTACTCCGTTTTTCCATGAACTTAATACACTAGATGCATGCTGGATAGCGGTCGATGTGTGGAGTAATAGTAGTAGATGCAGGCAGGAGTCAGTCTACTAATCTTGGACGTGATGCCTATATAATGATCATTGCCTAGATATCATCATGAGTATTTGAAGTTCTATCAATTGCCCAACAGTAATTTGTTCACCCACCATTTGCTATTTTTCTCGAGAGAAGCCACTAGTGAAACCTACGGCCCCCAGGTCTCTTTCTCCTATATTTGCCTTTGCGATCTACTTTTTCCTTGCATTTATTTTCAGATCTATTAAACCAAAAATACAAAAATACCTTGCTGCAATTTTTCTCGTTCTCCTACTGGTTTGATAACCTTGGTTTCATATTTGAGGGAAATACCTACCGTCGTTGTGTTGCATCATCCCTTCCTCTTTGGAGAAATACCGACGTAGCTTCAAGCGACATCAAAAGGAATTTGTGGCATCGTTGCCGGGGAGGATCTTCAACATATACCAGGTTCCTAATCACAAATCTCATCTCCTTGAAGTTTACATTATTTGACATTTGCCTCTCGTTTTCCTTTCCCCCACTTCACAAAAATGCTGTTTTATTCGCCTCTCTTTTTCGTTCGCCGTTTTCTTGCCGGATCTGTTTTGGAGTGCAATCTTGTTGCGTAGTCATCATGACTCAAGAGAACACCAAGTTGTGTGATTTCTCAAATACCAACAACAATGATTTTATTGGCACTCCGATTGCTCCTCCCGCCACTAGTGCGGAGTCTTGTGATATTAATACCGGTTTGCTGAATCTTGTTATGAAAGATCAATTTTCCGGTACTCCTGATGAGGATGCCGCGTCCCATCTTAACACCTTCGTGGAATTATGCGATATGCAAAATAAAAAAGATGTGGACAATGATGTGGTGAAGATGAAATTATTTCCGTTTTCTTTGCGTGATTCTGCAAAAAATTGGTTCTCTTCTTTGCCTCGCAATAGTATCGATTCTTGGAATAAGTGCAAAGATGCTTTTATCACTAAGTATTTTCCTCCCGCAAAAATTATTTCTCTTAGAACCCAGATCATGAATTTCAAGCAACTTGAACATGAGCATGTTGCACAATCTTGGGAAAGGATGAAAATGATGCTAAGGAATCGCCCAACTCTTGGGTTAAATCTTTGGATGATCATACAAAAAATTTATGCGGGATTGAATTTTGTTTGTTGTAACCTTTTAGATTCCGCCGCGGGTGGGACTTTTATGGAAATTACTTTGGGTGAAGCCACCAAATTTCTTGATAATATTATGGCAAATTATTCACAATGGCATACCGAAAGAGCTCCTACTAGTAAAAAAGTTAATTCGGTTGAAGAAATTTCTTCTTTGAGTGAGAAAGTTGATGCTCTTATGAAATTGGTTGCTAGAAAAAGTGCTCCTATTGATTTTAATGGTATGCCTTTATCTACTTTGATTGAGCAAAATAATGATGCCATAGATGTGAATTTTATCTCTCGAAATAATTTCAATAACAATGCTTATAGAGGTAATTCTAATCCTAGGCCTTTTCCTAGTAATTCCTCTAATAATTATGGTAATTCCTATGGAAATAAATCTTATAATAATAATAGGAACACCTATGATATTGAAAACAATATTAAAGAATTTATCAACACGCAAAAAGTTTTAAACACTTCCATAGAAGAAAAGTTGAGTAAGATTGATGATTTGTCTAGAAGTGTTGATAGAATTGCTCATGATGTCGAAAATCTCAATATGAAAATTTTTGTGCCTAAAGTAGATGAATCAACTAAAGCTCTTTATGTCTCTATGGATGAAAGTAAGAAAAGAACCACTATGCTTAGAGCTAAGAGAGAATTTTTAGAAAAAGCGTTTTCTAGTGATTTCTTTCGCAAAAGTGATGAAGATCTTAAAATGATTGGTGTTTCTTCTATTGATTCCTTGTTTAGTAAAGTTAAGATTGATGAAAAAGGGACTGGAGAAGAGTCAACTTTAGGTAGAAGGCGTCCCAATATTTCGGAGGGTGAAAATCTTATTGAGAAAATTGATGAAAGTGGGTTTGAAGAGGTCAAAACTTTAACTAGTGATGTGCCCACTCTTTTGGATTACAAAGACTTTAATTATGATAGTTGCTCTTTGATGATTGTATTTCTTCGTTGCAATCCATGATAAATTCACCCCATGCTTATGAACAAAATATAGCTTTTACTAAACATATTGTTGATGCTATGATGAAAGCTTTTCATGAAAAATTGAAATTGGAAGTTTCAATTCCTAGAAAATTGCATGATGAGTGGGAACCTACTATCAAAGTCAAGATTAAAAATTATGAATGTTTTGTGTTGTGTGACTTGGGTGCTAGTGTTTTACAATTCCGAAATCTTTATGTGATGTGCTTGGTTTTACCGATCTTGAAGACTGTTCTTTAAATTTGCACTTGGCGGATTCTACTATTAAAAAGCCTATGGGAAGAATTAATGATGTTCTTATTCTTGAAAATAGGAATTATGTGCCCATAGATTTTATTGTTCCTGATATTGGTTGCAATCTGTCTTGTCCAATTATTCTTGGTAGACCGTTTTTACGCACTATCGGTGCCGTGATTGATATGGAAGAAGGCAATATTAAGTTCCAATTTCCTTTGAGGAAGGGTATGGAACACTTTTCTAGAACAAGAATTAGGCCACCATACGAATCAATCATGAGGGCATCTTATGGATCTCGAACCAAAGATGACAAAACTTAGATCCTTACTTTATGCCTAGCTAAGGGCGTAAAACTATAGCGCTTGTTGGGAGGCAACCCAATGAATAAATTTACTTTTGCTTTTTGCTTTCTATTCTTGAGTGTTAGCACAATTACGCTACTGTTATGATTGTGTTTTTTTGTGTTTTAATTAGTGTTTGTGCCAAGTAAAGCCTTTAGGATCTTCTTGGGTGATAGTTGTTTGATCTTGCTGAAAAACAGAAACTTTTGCGCTCATGAAAAAAATTCTCATTTTTTACCAGAGTGTGATAAAATACCAATTCCTTTTGCAGAAGATTAATATACAAATTTATCAGGTCTTCCTACTTTTTCAGAATTTTTTGGAGTTCCAGAAGTTTTTGAAATAGTCAGATTGCTACAGACTGTTCTGTTTTGACAGATTCTGTTTTCTTTGCGTTGTGTGCTTATTTTGATGGCTCTATGGTTTTCTTTGATGAGTTTTCTCCATAGAAAAGTTGGAATACAGTAGATATAATGCAAAAACAAAATATGAATTGGTTTGATACAGTACTTATAGTAGTGATTTGCTTTCTTTTACTAACGGATCTCACGAGGGTTTTGTTGAGTTTTGTGTGATTGAAGTTTTCAAGTTTGGGGTTATCTTACAATGGATGAAGGAATAAAGGATAGAAGAGCCTCAGCTTGGGGATGCCCCGGCATCCCAAGCTATTATCCAAAAATGAGTAGCAAACTAAGCTTGGGGTTGCCCCCGAGTGCCATCCCCTCTTTCTTCTAACAACCATCGGTATTTTACTCGAAACTATATTTTTATTCGTCACATAATATGTGTTTTGCTTGGAGCGTCTTGTATGATATGAGTCTTTGCTTGTTTTATTTTGTGTTTTAAGTCTTGATCCCTTGCTGGACACACCTATTTGAGAGAGCCAAAATTATGTCATGACTTGTTAGAATTGCTCTCTATGCTTCACTTAAATTTTTATGGGCTATGGACTTGCTCTAGTGCTTCACATATATCTTTTTGAGCAGTAATTTTGAAGAAATGCTCTCTTGTTTCACTTAGATTTATTTGAGAGTTAGTAAATTTTCAAGAAATTCTCTCTTGCTTCACTTAAATTAATTTGGGAGAAAGAAAAATATTATGCTCATGATCTTCACTTATATTTGTTTGAGCTTATGAAAAGCAACACATGAAAATTAGTCCCAAAGTGATAGATATCCAAAAAGGAAATAATAAAAACTTTCATGAAGATCATTGGACAAAATAAACTTGATTCTTAGTAATATTTTTGAGATATGATGATGTGATATGTGAGTTATGTTGATGAGTAATTATGCTTTAGTAAGAATATTGGTGTTAAGGTTTGTGATTCCCTATGCAAGTACGAAAGTCAATAGTCATGCAATGAAATTATATCCTACTTGTGGTGCATTATTCGTTGTTATTTATGCTTAATGCTTGCTTATGAAATTATTCATTTCTTGGTTGGTCGCTTCTCAATCTTTTGCTAGCCTTCATTTTGCACTAAGTATGATCTCTACTTGTGCATCCAAAAACTTTTAAACCATTTTTGCCACATGAGTCCACTATATCTACCTATATGCAGTATTTCTTTTCCGTTCTAAGCAAATTTGCATGTGCCATCTCTAATTTTCAAAATAAACTTCTCTTTTGTGTGTTTGTTTCGCTCGCGGAGCAGTGAGGGGTGGCTAATATTTTCCATGCTAGATGTGTTATTCTCAACATGAGTGTTTATTCACTTGTTATTGCACGAGAGTAAGGCAAAGGTATTAGGGATGCCTAGTCCCTAAATGAAAAAATGAATTTACTTTATGTTGTCAAATAATAAATTCCTTGGAAAGTGTTGGTATGGTGGGAAACCGTGGATACGGCTAGCCATGGAAAGTGAAAGTATGGTTGAAAAAGGAATAAACTTTATTTTCTGTTTGGGAACCGCCTATGATATATCTAGCATGGAAAGTGTTGGGAAATCTAAGTCGTTTTTGTTGGTGGGATGGATACACCTCCCAAAATGTTTTTATCTCTAAGTTTTTCGCTTTGAGCTCTGGCACCTCTACAAATCCCTACTTCCCTCTGCGAAGGGCCTTTCTTTTACTTTATGCAATTTTTATTTTTGAATTTGAGTCTCCACCTTCTCTTACAAAATCACCAACTAGGAGGCAATATGATCGTACTTAAGTATTGGGTGAAACTAATATGCGAGTGTGTTTCATGAATGGATCAATGATTGAGCATGATGGGCTAGGGATAACTTATTTTAGCGTTGGTATTTTGAAAGACTTGATTGCTTGTGATATGCTTGAGTATTTAAATTATCATGTCAAAACTAGACTATTGCTTTGAATAATATAAAAGACCAAATGTCCATGCTATAAAGAAAAGAATATGATATGACAAGATAGGCAACATTCCACATCAAAAATTCTGTTTTTATCACTTCCCTACTCGAGGACGAGGAGTTAAGCTTGGGGATGCTGATACGTCTCCAACGTATCTATATTTTTTGCTTGTTCCATGCTGTTATATTATCAATCTTGGATGTTTTATAATCATTCTATATCATTTTTGGTACTAACCTATTGACATAGTGCCAAGTGCCAGTTGTTGTTTTCTGCATGTTTTTTACATCACAGGAAATCAATATCGGACGGAGTCCAAATGCAATGAAACTTTACGGAGATTTTTTTGGACCAGAAGGAACGTAATGGGCCCTGGCTGTGCCTTGGGAGTGCCCCGAGGGCGGCACAACCCACCAGGGCGTGCCAGGAGGCCCAGGCGCGCCCTGGTGGGTTGTGGCCACCTCGGGTGCCCCGGACCGCCTCTTTGCTCTATAAATACCCCAATATTTGCAGAACCCTAAAGGCATCGACAAAATATTCATCCAGCCGCCGCAGAGTCGAGAACCACCAGATCCAATCTAGACACCATCTCGGATGGGGTTCACCACCTCCATTGGTGCCTCTCCGATGATGCATGAGTAGTTCTTTGTAGACCTTTGGGTCCGTAGTTAGGAGCTAGATGGCTTCATCTCTCTCTCTCTCTCTCTCTAAATTCTCAATACAATGGTCTCTTGGAGATCCATATGATGTAACTCTTTTGCGGTGTGTATGTTGGGATCGATGAATTTCGAGTTTATGATAAGATCTATCTTTTTATATCCATGAAAGTATTTGAGTTTCTTTGATCTCTTTTATGCATGATCTCTTATAACCTCGTATTTCTTCTCTGATATTTGGGTTTTGTTTGGCCAACTTGATCTATTTATCTTGTAATGGGAAGAGGTGCTTTGTAGTGGGTTCGATCTTACGGTGCCTGATCCCAGTGACAGAAAGGGAACCCACACGTATGTATCGTTGCTACTAAGGATAAAACGATGGGGTCTATCTCTACATAGATAGATCTTGTCTACATCGTGTCATCGTTCTTATTGCATTACTCTGTTTTTCCATGAACTTAATACACTAGATGCATGTTGGATAGCGGTCGATGTGTGGAGTAATAGTAGTAGATGCAGGCAGGAGTCGGTCTACTAATCTTGGACGTGATGCCTATATAATGATCATTGCCTGCATATCGTCATGAGTATTTGAAGTTCTATCAATTGCCCAACAGTAATTTGTTCACCCACCGTTTGCTATTTTTCTCGAGAGAAGCCACTACTGAAACCTACGGCCCCCGGGTCTCTTTCTCCTATATTTGCCTTTGTGATCTACTTTTTCCTTGCATTTATTTTCAGATCTATTAAACCAAAAATACAAAAATATCTTGCTGCAATTTATTATTATTTATTTTATTTGGCGTGCGATCTATCAATTTACTTCAAATTTATCTCACGTCTGTTTGCCTACTTGAGGCGCCATACCCCGGAAGGGATTGACAACCCCGTTAACACGTCGGGTTGCGAGGATTTGTTATCTGTGTGCAGGGGCTGTTTACGTTGTGTTGCTTGGTTCTCCTACTAGTTTGATAACCTCGGTTTCATATCTGAGGGAAATACCTACCGCCGCTGTGCTGCATCATCCCTTCCTCTTTGGGGAAATACCGACGTAGCTTCAAGCGACATTAGTGTCGTAGTGCTTAGGCGAAGCCCTGCGCGGATCACATCACCATCACCGTCGCCACACCGTCATGCCGACGGAACTCTCCCTCGACCCTCTACTGGATCAAGAGGTCGAGGGACGTCATCGAGCTGAACGTGTGCTGAACACGGAGGTGCCGTACGTTCGGTACTTGGATCGGTTGGATCGTGAAGACGTTCGACTACATCAACCGCCTTATCTAACGCTTTCACTTTCGGTCTATGAGGGTACATGGACACACTCTTCCCGTCTCGTTGCTATGCATATCCTAGATAAATCTTGCGTGATCGTAGGAATTTTTTTGAAATTGCATGCTAGGTTCCCGAACTAGGGGGTAGGGCGCGCCTAGAGGGCTTGTAGCCTCCTCGTCCACTTCCTGGCCTAGCTCCGGTGCTTCGAGGGTCTCTTTTGGTCCATAAAAAATCACCGTAAATTTTCAGTCCATTCTGAGAACTTTTATTTCTGCACGGAAAACGACACCACGGTAGTTCTGCTGAAAACGTCAGTCCGAGTTAGTTCTAATAAAATCATACCAAAACCATATAAAATTGTTGTAAACATGGCATGAATACTTCATGAATTATAGATACGTTGGAGACGTATCAGCATCCCCAAGCTTAATTCCTGCTCGTCCTCAAGTAGGTAAATGATAAAAGAAAGAATTTATGAAGTGTGAATGCTACCTAGCATATTTATCAATGTAATCTTCTTTATTGTGGCTTCAAATCCATAAGATTCAAAACAAAAGTTTAATATTTACATAAAAACAATAATACTTCAAGCATACTAATAAAGCAATCATGTCTTCTCAAAATAACATGGCCAAAGAAATTTATCCCTACAAAATCATATAGTCTGGCTATGCTCCATCTTCATCACACAAAGTATTTCATCATGCACAACCCCGGTGTTAGTCAAGCAACTGTTTCATACTTTTAGTGTTCTCAAACTTTTTCAACTTTCACGAAATACATGAGCGTGAGCCATGGATATAGCACTATATGTGGAATAGAATATGGTGGAGGTTGTGAGGAGAAGACAAAAAAGGAGAAAGTCTCACATCAACTAGGCAAATTAATGGACTATGCAGATGCCCATCAATCGATATCGATGCAAGTGAGTAGGGATTGCCATGCAACGGATGCACTAGAGCTATAAGTGTATGAAAGCTCAATATGAAAACTAAGTGGGTGTGCATCCAACTTGCTTGCTCACGAAGTCCGAGGGCAATTTGAGGAAGCCCATCATTGGAATATACAAGCCAAGTTCTTTAACGAAAAATTCCCACTAGTATATGAAAGTGATAAAATAGGAGACTCTCTATCATGAAGAACATGGTGCTACTTTGAAGCACAAATGTGGAAAAGGATAGTAACATTGTCCCTTGTCTCTTTTTCTCTCATTTTTTTATTTTCCCTTTATTTTTTTGTTTTGGGCTCTTTTTTTATTTGGGCTCTTTGGCCTCTTTTTTTATTTTTTAAGTCCGGAGTCTCATCCCAACCGGTGAGGGAATCATAGCTTCCATCATCCTTTCCTCACATGGGACAATGCTCTAATAATTATGATCATCACATTTTTATTTACTTACAACTCAAGAATTACAAGTCGTTACTAGAACAAAATATATGACTCTATGTGAATGCCTCCGGTGGTGTGCCGGGTTGTGCGATGATCAAGAGTGACATGTATAAAAATATGAATGGTGGCCAAGCCACAAATACTATGCCAACTATATGATCATGCAAAGCAATATGACAATGATGGTATGTGTCATAATAAACAGAACGGTGGACGTTACATGGCAATATATCTTGGATGGCTATGGAAATGCCATAATAGGTAAGTATGGTGGATTTTTTGAGGAAGGGTATATGGTGGGTTTAATGCACCAGCGAAAATTGCGCGATACTAGAGAGGCTAGCAATGGTGGAAGGGTGAGAGTGCATATAATCCATGGACTCAACATTAGTCATAAAGAACTCACATACTTATTGCAAAAGTTTATTAGTTATCGAAACAAAGTGCTAATATGCATGCTCCTAGGGTAGAGGTTGGTAGGAGTTAACCATCGCGCGCTCCCGACCTCCACACAAAGGATGACAATCAATAAATAAATCATGCTCCGACTTCATCACATAACGGTTCACCATATGTGCATGCTACGGGAATCACAAACTTTAACACAAGTATTTCTACCAATCCACAATTACTCACTAGCATGACTCTAATATCACCATCTTTATATCTCAAAACAATCGTAAGGAATGAAACTTCTCTTAGTATTCAATGCTCTTCATGAAAGTTTTTATTATATCCCTCTTGGATGCCCATCATATTAGGACTGAATTCATAACCTAAGCAAATTATCATGTTGTTTAAAGACTCTCAAAATAATATAAGTGAAGCATGAGAGTTCATCGATTTCTTCAAAATAAAACCACCGCCGTGCTCTAAAAAGATATAAGTGAAGCGCTAGAGCAACTGACAAACTACTCCAAAAAGATATAAGTGAAGATCAATGAGTAGTTGAATAATTATGTAACTATGTGAGGACTCTCTCTCATTTAAGAATTTCAGATCTTAATATTTTATTCAAACAACAAGCAAAACAAAATGAAATGACATTCCAAGGATAGCACATATCATGTGAAGAAGCAAAAACTTAGGTTCAACCAAAACTGACCGATCATTGTTGATCAAGAAAGGTGAGATGCCTACCGGGGCATCCCCAAGCTTAGATGCTTGAGACTTCTTGAAATATTATCTTGGGATGCCTTGGGCATCCCCAAGCTTGAGCTTTTGTGTCTCCTTAATTCCTTTTATACCACGGTTTCCCTAGATCTTAGAAAGTTCATCCACAGAAAACTCAACAAGAACACGTGAGATAAGTTAGTATAAATCAACGCAAAACCTTATCATTCTCTACTGTAGAAAGTCACTAAAATTATAATTTGACATTGCATACTAAATGCCTCTGCATATTTAATACTCCTATCCTCAAATAGAATCATTAAACAAGCAAACATATGTAAACAATGCAAACATAACAACAATCGGTCTAAACAGAACAGTCTGTAAAGAATGCTAGAGGAACAATACTTCCCTAACTCCAAAAATTCTGAAAACTTACCACACTATAAAAAATTTGTTGTTACTCATTGTGTAAAAATTTCAAGATTTTATCACATTCTGACTTTCCAGAAGAATTTAGACAATGATAGAAAACTTTCTGTTTTCAAAACAGCAACATATAGACTTGCAAAATAAGCATGGTAAAGGCTATAGTTGACCTTTTTAGTGAACTAAAAGATGAAAAACTTTACTATAAATAGCAGAAAGCAAATCTCAACAAAATAAAATGACGCTGCAAGCAAAACTCATATCATGTGGTGAATAAAAATATAGCCTCAAGTAATTTTACCGATGGATTGAAGACAAAAGAGGGGATGCCATCCGGGGCATCCCCAAGCTTAGTTGCTTGGGTATTCCTTGAATATTACCTTGGGGTGCCTTGGGCATACCCAATCTTATTTCGTAGTACATCGAAACTTCACCCAAAACTTGAAAACTTCACAACACAAAACTCAACAGAAAACTCATAAGCTCCGTTAGTATAATAAAGCAAATAACCACTTAGGTACTATTGTGAACTCATTATAAATTTATATTGGTGTTATATCTACTGTATTCTAACTTTTCCATGGTTCATACCCTCCGATACTACTCATAGATTCATCAAAATAAGCAAACAACACAATGAAAACAGAATCTGTCAAAAACAGAACAGTCTGTAATGATCTGAATAACAACCATCTTATGTTACTCCAAAAATTCTGAAAAAATAGTAAAATGTATAAAATATGCATATCAATCATGTGTAAATTTTTTAGGAATTTATCACTTTCCAGTAATTTACAGAATTTTCTGCACTGGACGCAAAAGTATCTGTTTTGCACAGAATCAAGTCAACTATCAACCGCACTATCCCAAAGGCATTAATTGGCACTTTATTGAAACAAAAACAATAAAACATGACTAATAAAATATCTTAATCATGTGAACACACAAAAAAGTAGGTGTAAATATTGGGTTGTCTCCCAACAAGCGCTTTTCTTTAATGCCTTTTAGCTAGGCTTGATGATTTCAATGATGCTCACGTAAAGATAGGAATTGGAACATAAAAGGGAGCATCGTGAATCACATTGCAAGCACATTCAAGTCTAACACACTTCCAATGCATATGGATTTTTTGAGCAAACAATTTATGGGAACAAGAATCAACTAGCATAGGAAGGCAAAACAAGCATGACTTCAAAAGTTTCAACACATAGAGAGAAAAATTGATATTATTGAAATACCTACAAGCATATGTTCCTCTCTCATAATAATTTTCAGTAGCATCATGAATGAATTCAACAATATAACTATCACATAGAGTATTCTTTTCCTGATGCCAAAGCATAGAAATTTTACTACTCCCCACATAAGAAAAATTCTTCTCATTCATAGTAGTGGGAGGAGCAAATTCAACAAAATAACTACCATGTGATGCTTTATTAAAATCATGATGACAAGTTTCATGGTTATTAGTATTCTTTATAACACACGTGTCATCACAATAGTAATCATAAATAGGAGGCATGCTTTCATCGTAATAAATTTGCTCATCAAAACTTGGGGGACTAAAAATATCATCTTCATCAAACATAGCATCCCCAAGCTTATGCCTTTGCATATCGTTGGCATCATGGATATTCAATGAATTCATACTAACAACATTTCAATCATGCTCATCATTCAAATACTCAGTGCCAAACATTTTATTGACTTCTTCTTCTAACAATTGAGCACAATTTTCCTTTCCATCATTTTCACGAAAGACATTATAAAGATGAATAATATGAGGCAACCTCAATTCCATTTTTTTGTAGTTTTCTTTTATAGACTAAAATAGTGATAAAACAAGAAACTAAAAGACTCAATTGCAAGATCTAAAGATATACCTTCAAGCACTCACCTCCCCGGCAACGTCACCAGAAAAGAGCTTGATGTCTACTACGCAACCTTCTTCATGTAGACTCGTGTTGAGCCTCCAAACACAGAGTTTTGTAGGACAGTAGCAATTTTCCCTCAAGTGGATGACCTAAGGTTTATCAATCCGTGGGAGGCGTAGGATGAAGATGGTCTCTCTCAAACAACCCTGCAACCAAATAACAAAGAGTCTCTTATGTCCCCAACACACCCAATGCAATGGTAAATTGTATAGGTGCACTAGTTCGGCGAAAAGATGGTGAGACAAGTGTAATATGGATGGTAGAAATATATTTTCATAATCTGAATAAATAAAAACAGCAAGGTAGCAAGTAGTAAAAGTGAGCAAAAGCGGTATTGCAATGCTTGAAAGCAAGGCATAGGGTTCATACTTTCACTAGTGCAAAGTCTCTCAACAATGATAACATAATTAAATCATATGGCAATCCCTCAAGGTGGGACAAAAAGAGTAACTCCAAAGTTCCTATCGCGGAGAACATAAGATGAAATTGCTTGTAGGGTAAGAAACCACCTCAAAGTTATTCTTTCTGATCAATCATCTGAGCTATTCCTATATGTGTCACAAACAGCCCTAGAGTTCATACTAAAATAACACCATATGATACACATCAATCAACCCTAATGTCACCTAGATACTCCAATGTCACCACAAGTATCCGTGGGTCAATTATACGATATGCATCAAACAACTTAAGATTCATAATATTCAATCCAACACAAAGAACCTCAAAGAGTTCAAGATTTCTACTGGAGAAACAAGGATAAAAACATGCATCAACCCCTATGCATAGATTACCCCAATGTCACCTCGAGAATCCGCGAGTTGAGTGCCAAAACATACATGAAGTGAATCAATAGAACACCCCATTTTCAGCATGGGTACCACGCAAGAAATACATCAAATGTTCTGAAATCCATAAAAGTATTCAATCCGATAATAGTGAAACCTCAAATGTAAAACTAAATACATCACAAGTAGATAGAGGGGGAGAAACACCATATGATCCAACTATAGTAACAAAGCTCGCGGTACATCAAGATCGTGCCAAATCAAGAACACGAGAGAGAGAGAGAGATCAAACACATAGCTACTGGTACATACCCTCAGCCCCGAGGGTGAACTACTCCATCCTCGACATGGAGACCGCCGGGGTGATGAAGATGGCCTCCAGTGATGGTTTCCCCCTTTGGCAGGGTGCCTGAACGGGCTCTCGATTGATTTTTCGTGGCTACAGAGGATTGCGGCAGCGGAACTTCCGATCTAGGGTTATTTTTGAAGGTTTCTATATTTATAAGAATTTTTGGCGTTGGAAACAAGTCGGGGGGGGGGTGCCCGAGGGGCACACAAGCCTTGAGCTAGTGCTTGGGGGGTAGGGCGCACCTAGAGGGCTTGTGGCCTCCTCGTCCACTTCCTGGCCCAGCTCCGGTGCTTCGGGGGTCTCTTTTGGTCCATAAAAAATCATCGTAATTTTTTAGCCCATTCTTAGAACTTTTATTTTTGCACAAAAAACGACACCACGGTAGTTCTGCTGAAAACAACGTCAGTACGGGTTAGTTCTGATAAAATCATGCCAAAATCATATAAAATTGTTGTAAACATGACATTAATACTTCATAAATTATAGATACGTTGGATACGTATCAGCAACTTATTCTAACTGAGTATGAACCATAGAAGCATGTTTTCCTACACCTCTAACATCATTAGAGATTCTAAATAACAAATCACTCAAGCGAGCAATCATATCAGAATTGTATTACAGTTGTTTCATAACATTTTCATTGAACTGGTCTTGTTTTCTAATGTAGTTATCAAACTCATAAAGGCATTGACTAGGATGCATATTATAAGGGTTATCCCTTTCATCAAATTTCATTAAAGAGTTTACCTATACCACCTTTGGTGGTGGTGTATCAAGTCCATGTATTTCTTCAATAGGAAGTAAATTTTTGACATCTTCAACTTTAATACATTTTTCCTTCATGCATTTCTTTGCCTCTTGCATATCTTCGGGACTGAGATATAAGATACCCCTCTTCTTTAGAGTGGGTTTAAGCGGTGGTTCGAAAAGAGACCAATCATAAAAAAATCAATATGTTATTCAATAATTCCTTAGCATGTGCAACAGTTCATTCCCTGAAAACACAACCAACACAACTATCTAGGAAGTCCCTAGGAGCATCGGTTAGTCCATTTTAGAAGATATCAAGTATTTCATTTTTCTTAAGAGGATGATGAGGCAAAGCATTAAGCAATTGGAGAAGCCTCCCACAAGCTTGTGGGAGACTCTCTTCTTCAACTTGCACAAAGTTAAATATTTCCTGTATGGCAGCTTGTTTCTTATGAGCAAGAAAATATTTTTCAGAGAAATAATAAATCATATCCTGGGGACTATGCACACAACAAGTAGCAAGATTGTACCATATCTTAGCGTCACCCTTTAATGAGAACGGAAATAATTTAAGGATTTAATAGTAGCGATTTTTCTCATCATGAGCAAATAGGGTGGCTATATCATTTAATTTAGTAAGATGTGCCACCACAGTTTCAATTTCATAGCCATGAAAAGGATCAGATTCAACCAAAGTAATTAACTCTGGGTCAACAGAGAATTCATAATCCTTATCAGTAACAAAGATAGGTGAAGTAGCAAACTTAGGATCACATTTCATTCTAGTATTCAAAGATTTTTCTTTCAGTTTGCATAACAATTTCTTAAGATCATCTCTATCATTGCAAGCAAGAAAGTCTCTAGCTATGTCCTCATCCATAACACAACCTTCAGGTATCTTAGGCATTTCATATCTAGGAGAGCTAGGTCTAATATGTGTTTCAATATCTTCAGTTTCAAGTGCTTCATCAGTTTCAATAGTTTCATCAGTTTCAGCATTCTCAATATCTTTAGCTCTAGCAAGTTGTTCATCAAGAAATTCACCTAGTGGCACATTATCATCAAGCAAGGTACTAGCATCATCATAAGCATTGTCCATAGCAGAAGTAGCATCATCAATAACTTGGGATATGTCAGGATTAATAGCATGTGGTGGTGTTGCAAGTTTACTCAAAATAGAGGCTGAATCAAGTGTTGAGCTAGATGGCAGTTCCTTACCTCCCCTCGTCTTAGAGGGAAGAATCTTAGTCTTGGTATCCTTCAGATTCTTCATAGTGATAAATAGATAGTAATCCCAAGTGACTCAAATATAGCCATGCTCCCCGGCAAGGGCGCCAGAAAAAGGTCTTGATAACCCACAAGTATAGGGGATCACAACAGTTTTTGAGGGTAGAGTATTCAGCCCAAATTTATAGATTCGACACAAGGGGAGCCAAAGAATATTTGTAAGTATTAGCAATTGAGTTGTCAAATTAACCACACCTGGAGATTAAATATCTACAGTAAAGTGATCAGTAGCACAGTAGTATGATAGTTTTGATAGTAGTGGTAACAGCAATAGTAACGGTAAAAGTGATAGCAATGATTCCGTAGCAGTTGAAACAGTAACAACAGTGTAAGTGCATCTAGTGCCACCCCGAGTTGGTTTTGGAGTATTGACGACAAACCTGGTTGAGGGACTAATGTGTTTGTGAGAATTGCTGGATAACACAGGTAGTAGTCCCTCATTGATTCGGTTTACCTACCGGAGATGACCCCTAAAAATGTATGAAGACATTGAAGACAATGGTGGTTTGTGAAGATATTCACATTGAAGACTATGGCTAGATAAGACATCACGTGAAGACTATGGAGCGTGAAGACTTAGTTGTTTTGTTGTTTCCTTTTCTTCTTTGTTGAGTCATAGGAACCACCGCACTGTTAAGTGGGGTCTCAGTGAACAAAGTCAGAGTGACTGAAGTGATGCTCAACCAAATCCTATGTCTTCGAGCGAAGACAATGAGAGCAAATCTTATCCAGAGCTGGATGAGTCAGCTTTACTTGTAGCCCAAGTCAAGCTGCCGTGTGTGTTTGAAATCTGACCGTTGGAACACGTGTCAGTTCCTTAGTGACCCATGGTCATTTCGGACAAATCAGGTCGGGTTGCCTAGTGGCTATAAATAGCCCACCCCTACACCATAAATTGGTGGCTGCTCAGCGTTAGTGCACGGCTTTTGTCGTTTGAGAGCAACCCACCTCCGAAGCTTTTGAGAGAGAGAAATCCTTGCGAGGACAAATCCCAAACACCCAGAGCCAAAGAGTGTTAGGCATCACTGAAGTCTTTCTGTCCGCGTGACCTGAAGACTTGTTACACTTGAGGACTGTGAATCCTCCAGCCGGTTAGGCGTCACGTTCTGAGCATCCAAGAGTCATTGTGGATCGCCGGTGAACGAAGTCTGTGAAGGTTTGGAAGTCTACCTTGAAGACTTACCAGAGTGATTGGGCGAGGACTAGGTGTCCTTAGCTCAAGGGGAATAAGGTGAAGACACGGTCTTCTGAGTTAAATCTCAGCCTCCCTAACCAGACGTACAATTGTCACAACAACTGGAACCGGTCCAAAAAATCCCTTGTCCTCACCAAGTGACTGGTTCTACCCTCTCCCTCTCTTTACTTACAGTTTGTCTTCATGAAGTCATTGCCTGTCTGCACTACCTGTTTGGCTTCACTGTGTGACTTCTATTATTGATTGGCTTCATACTATCTTCCATACTGATCTTTACTACCTAGCTGCTATTAGTCTTTGTGCTTTCACTTCATTGAATACCTGATTATGGCTTTCTTAGTGTAGTCTACCTTCCGCAGCATGTCAATAGGTTCATTTCTATTGTTTGTCTTCGAAACTCCCATGTATTGAAGATGTTCATAAAAATCGCCTATTCACCCCCCTCTAGTCGATAACTAGCACTTTCAATTGGTATCAGAGCAAGGTACTCCCTTGTTCTGTGTGATTCGGTTTAACCACCTGGAGTTTTAGCTATGTCGACTGCAAGGATAATCAAAGTATTCGCTGCTTGCCCCGTCTTCGATGGAACTAAATATCCCTACTGGAAGAATAAGATGCGCATGCATCTTGAAGCCATTGATGTCGACCTCTGGTATGTCGTCAGGAATGGTGTTCCCAAGACTGGTGAAGGTGTCACCCCTACTGATGTCAAGAAGTTCATTCAACTGGATTCTACCGCCAAGAACATCATCTGTGGTCATCTGACCAAAGGACAGTATGGCCGTGTGAGTGCTCTGGAAATGTCAAAGCTAGTCTGGGACTGGCTCTCCAAGGTCAACGAAGGCGTCTCAACCCAGAGAGATCAAAGGATCAGTGTTCTTCGCAACCTCTTCAATCGCTTCAAGAGAAACGACAATGAGAATGTCCAGCTCACGTTTGATCGCCTCACTGACATCACAAATGAGCTTCGTGCTCGGTGCCACTGAGATCACCAAGCATGAAATCGTCAAGACACTGCTAAGATCACTTGATAGCTCGTTCGACACCCTTGCCCTGATGATACAAGAACGCCCTGACTTCAAGACACTCGATCCTTCTAACATACTTGAGAGGCTCAACACACATGAGTTCCAGCTATCTGAGAAAAGAGATATCTATGGTCCCAACTATGGCCGAACTCGCGCTTTGAAGGCAAAAGTTGTTTCCTCATCTGAAGAAGAATCTGACTACAGTTCTGGTGATCCTGAAGATACTGGAAAGGAGCTTGCTATGCTTGTGAAGAAGTTCCAGAAGTTCACTAGGAAGAAGGGCTTAGAAAGTCTTCACGATCCAGCTCAAGAAATGATGAAGCTTCCACTCATGATTACAAGAAGAGAACATGTCACAAGTGCAAGAAGCCTGGACACTACATCTCAGAGTGTCCATAGTGGGACAATGAGAACAAGAAGAAGAAGAAGAGCAAGGAATATGATTCTGATGACAAGAAGAAGAAGAAATCCTCAAAGTCTTCTTCCAAGTCCTCGTCCAAGTCTTCATCACATAAGAAGAGCTCATCTGGCAAGGCTCGTGCTTTTGTTGGCAAGGAGATGGATTCAGAGGAGGAGTCTGCTTCTGAGGAGGCAGAGGTGGAGTCTGAGTAAGAGTCCGACCCTGGCGTTGCAAGTCTGGCTCTAGGTACAGCCTACGTTGCCAAGTCTATCTTCAACACTGAAGACAATGGCCCCATCACCAACGTCGATGCTAATGACAAGGACGACTCTACTCCCACCTACTGCTTCATGGCACGAGGTGCCAAGGTAAAATCACGCGATGCTTACTTTCAAACATCAAGTGAAGATGACTCTAATTGTGAATCCAAACCCAGCTACAAAACACTGCTAAAATTGCAACTGAACAACAGAAAGCTATGGAACATACTCAAAAACTGTTAGACAAAAGCGATGACCTGTTGGACGCGGAAATGACCCGTTCTCAGTCCTTAATTGAAGACATAAAAAATCTTCATGTTAAGTACCAGGAACTTGAAATTTGTCATGAAACGCTCTCAACCACTCATGAAAAGCTTTCCTATGATTATCTTCAAAGGAAGCAAGAGCTTGAGAAATTGAGAGCGGCTCATGAAGATCTTCAAAAAGAGAATGAGTCACTTCGCGCTCAACAGATCAGTCCCGCTCAGGAAGGATTTGAACCACCATGTCTAAAATGTGTTGAGCGTGATAACACTACTTCTGTTGCTGAATGTTCTACTGCTGCTACTGTTGCAATATCTTCAACTGTTGATGTGGTAACTAACCCCTCTGCTGAGGATACCACTACTATTGCTGATGAAAATGCTAGGTTGAAGACATTGCTTGAAACAGGGATGTACAAAAGTCTCAAAGGGCATCAGACACTGTGCGATGTCCTCAAAAAGCAGATTCTAAACCGAAACCCTAGGAAAGAGGGTGTTGGGTTCGAGAGGAAAATGAATGTTGATGGCTCCTACTGGAAGCCTGAGCAGTACCCCAAAACCACATGGGTTGCTGCAAAGGGACCTTCAGTAGATCCATCCACCTTATCTGGTTTCACTTGTGCTAACCCTATTATCATTGATGAATCCTTTGATGCAAACTATAAACTATTTAAGAATCAGAATGGTGAAGTGTTTGCCAGGTATATTGGTACTAACTGCAGGAATGGGCCACCTATGAAGAAGATCTGGCTTCCCAAAAGTTGTCTTGAGAATCTTCCTGTGAATGTCATCATGACACCACCTGGGAAGAAGACAAACCCCAGACCAAAGGCTTCATATGGTCCAAAGGCTTCATACAGACAGAGGACTCACCTGAGTCACCCTAACGCCAATGTTTTGCAGGGAAATTATACTCAAACTTATGAATATGAGCGTGTTTCTTCGAACCGCTATGTTCATAAAACTAAGAACTTTTCTGCTTATTCTTATGAGTACTATTCACCTCCTGCAAGGCTATTTGCTAGGGCTTCAAAGCCGAAGTTCTCAGATGCTGCACTTAGACTCATTGCTTCTAAGCCACCCCTGAAGATGTGGGTGGTTAAGAAGAATTAACTTTCTTTTGTAGGGAAAGGTCTCCAGCCGGAAATCAAAGGCATCTGATGCTAATGCTGGGGACCTAAAACATCTTGTAGGGCGCAAGATCAAATGCCCAAATGGTCTCACTATGTATTTTGTTCCTGAATCGCTTACCAATCATCCTATCAGTCCTAATCTTGATCCGAGCTTTGATAATCCTCTTGTGCGTCAAATGTTTATGCTTCACAATACTCTTGGTGAAGCCTATCCCCCTAACTGTACTGTAGGGTATGGAGCCTCATGCTTCAGAATGGATTATGGACAGCGGATGCACTAATCATATGACTGGTGATCGAAGTCTTCTCATGGACTCAACTTTACGTCCATCTGACAAGAGTCACATCACATTTGCTGACACTGGTAAAAGCAAGGTATTGGGTCTAGGTAGAGTTGCAATCTCAAAGGATCAGCACATGGATAAAGTGATGCTTGTTGAATCCCTTGGTTTCAACTTAATGTCTGTCTCAATGCTTTGTGACTTGAACATGATTGTGATATTTGGAAAATATCGTTGCCTTGTACTAATGGAATCTGACAAGTCTCTAGTCTTTGAAGGGTATCGGAAAGATGATCTGTACATGGTAGATTTCCCAGCAGGACCACAGCTTGCCGTATGTCTTCTTGCAAAAGCTTCAGAGTGCTGGCTCTGGCATCGAAGGCTAGGGCATGCTAGCATGAGGAACTTGCATACGCCCGCAAAGAAGAAACATGTCATAGGCATTGAGGGCATTAAGTTCAAGAAGGATCACTTGTGCGGTGCCTGCGAAGCTGGAAAGATGACAAGGGCCAAGCATCCCTCGAAGACAATCATGACGACATCTCAACCCTTCGAGCTGCTACACATGGACTTATTTGGCCCTACTCACTACTCCACTCTCACTACTACTGCTTGTCTCTATGGCTTCGTCATTGTTGATGGTTATTCAAGATATACGTTGGTGCATATAATTCTCTACAAGACTGAAGTGTAGGATGTCTTCAAACGCTTCGCCAACCGTGCCATGAACAACTATGGCGTCAAGATCAAGCATATCAGAAGTGACAACGGCACAGAGTTCAAGAACACCGGCCTCGACATTTACCTGGATACATTGGGCATCACTCATGAGTTCTCAGCTCCGTACACACCTCAGCAGAATGGCATCGTGAAGCGCAAGAACAGAACACTCATTGAGATGGCTCGGACGATGCTTGATGAATACAAGACTCCAAGAAAGTTCTGGCCTGAAGCCATTGATACTGCATGTCACGTCATCAATCGTGTTTATCTTCACAAGCTTCTGAAGAAGACATCCTATGAACTCCTAACTGGTAAGAAGCCAAATGTCAGTTACTTCAGAGTATTTGGTGCTAGGTGCTGGATCAAGGATCCACATCATACTTCAAAATTTGCACCGAAAGCACATGAAGGTTTTATGCTTGGTTACGGAAAGGATTCGCACTCCTACAGAGTCTTCAACCTCTTTCACTATAAAGTGGTTGAAACTGTAGATGTGCGGTTCGATAAGACTAACGGCTCGCAAAGAGAGCACCCCCCAAATGTGCTAGATGAAGTTCCACCTAGTGAATCCATCAAGCTCATGGGAACTGGAGAAATCATACCAAATGAAGCACAACCTGAAGAGGAACTTATCATTTCTGCACCTAACCAATCTGAAGACAATGCTCAGCCTGAAGACAATCCTCCTAACGATGAAAATGATCAGCAAGAGCAAAATCTTCGTCCAGTTCATCCTGGTGTTGCAAATGAAGTACAGATTGAGAAGATAATTGATAGCATCAATGCAGCTGGTCCACTCACTCGTTCAAGAGCAACACAGCTAGCAAATTTCTATGGACACTTTGCATTTGTCTCAATATCTGAACCCAAGAAAGTTGTTGAAGCCTTCATGGAACCTGAATGGATTCAAGCTATGCAAGAAGAGCTTCGACAGTTCAAGCTGAACAATGTCGGGGAACTTGTCAAGCGTCCTGACCCCCGCAAGCACAACATAATAGGCACAAAATGGATAGATCGCAACAAGCAAGATGAGCATGGTCAAGTTGTCAGAACCAAGGCTCGTCTCGTTGCTCAAGGATACACTCAAGTTGAAGGGATTGACTTCGATGAAATATTTGCTCCTGTGGCTAGGCTTGAAGCTATTCGCATATTACTAGCCTATGCAAATCATCACAACATATGTTGTATCAAATGGATGTGAAGAGTGCATTTCTCAACGGCAAGATTGAAGAAGAAGTGTATGTTGCACAACCTCCTGGCTTTGAAGATCCAAGACATACTGATATGGTGTACAAGCTAAACAAGGCACTGTATGGCCTCAAACAAGCCCCTCGCGCTTGGTATGATACACTCAAAGACTTCCTGAAGAGCAAAGGCTTCAAACCTGGTTCCCTAGATCCTACACTCTTCACGAAGACATATGATGGTGAACTGTTTGTGTGCCAAATATATGTGGATGACATAATCTTCGGCTGCACCAACCAGAAATACAGTGATGAGTTTGGACACGTGATGCAAGAGCAATATCAGATGTCCATGATGGGTGAGCTGAAGTTCTTCCTTGGTCTTCAAATTCGTCAGCAAAGCAATGGCATCTTCATATCTCAAGAGAAATATCTCAAAGATTGCCTGAAGAAGTTTGGAATGCAAGACTGCAAAGGTTACACGACGCCAATGCCAACCAAGAGTCATCTGGGTCCCGACGCCAATGGTAAAGAATTCGATCAAAAGTTATACCGCTCCATGATTGGTTCTTTACTTTACTTATGTGCATCTAGGCCAGATATCATGCTTAGTGTTTGCATGTGTGCTCGATTCCAAGTGGCACCAAAGGAATCACATCACTTAGCTGTGAAGCGAATTCTTTGATATTTCGCTTACACCCCAACACTAGGATTATGGTATCCAAAGGGCTTAGAGTTTGATCTAGTTGGATTCTCGGATGCTGATTATGCTGGTGACATGGTGGATCGCAAGTATACATCAGTCACATGTCACTTTCTGGGACGATCACTTGTCTGTTGGTATTCAAAGAAGCAAAACTGTGTATCACTCTCCACTGTTGAATCTGAATACATTGCTGCTGGATCTTGCTGCGCTCAGCTTCTATGGATGGAGCAAACTCTCAAGGACTATGGCATCCATCTGAAACAAGTACCACTCTACTGCGACAAAGAAAGCGCCATCAAGATTGCCAACAACCCAGTTCAGCACTCGAAGACAAAGCACATTGAAATTCGTCATCATTTTCTCAGAGATCATGTCATGAAGGAAGATATTGATATCATACACGTCAACACTGAAGAGCAATTGGCAGATATATTCACAAAGCCCTTGGATGAGAAAAGGTTTTGCAAGTTGCGGTGCGAGCTAAATATCTTGGAATCCTCGAATGTCCTGTGATCAGGCACACATCCTAACACTTATGTATGTTGATGACTTAGATGTGCAACACACAAAGTAATGTATGTCTTAAATCAATGAAGACTTACACTCTGAGTGTGAATACAATAATGCGGAATTTGACTTCGGAGCGCCACGATAATTGTGCGCCGTGTCTGGGTCTAATACTTCCTATACGGTGGGTAACGCCACCACCAAATTCTTCTTTTGAAGTGTTTTTCTCATGGCGTTACATTTGCTAAGTCTTCGCATTTGGTTTGTCTTCAATATTGACATGACTTCATGTTTATCTTCACAATGTTGATTTGGTCTGATTCTGATATATACATATATTAGTGTTCTGTCCTCTACAACATTCACTTATAGCTATTTCTTCTCGTATGAATCTTCTGGACTAAGTGAATGTGATCGGACCCTAACCTCTCTATGCTTTCTTCTCAAATCTATCTATCCAAATTATATGCATTCTATTGGAACCGTTGAATATCTTCTCTGCGTCCTTGTTAGCAAAAGATACAGAGACAAACATTAAATCTGTTTTAAATGCTCAATTCTTATTGCCTGAAACCCGGGGAAGCCGGAACGACCACCCGACAGTCCACGCGTGCGTGGGAACATGGAACAACTCCCAATGTGTTGCATGTTCACCATGTGTCCCTCAGATGTGAACCGCCAGGGGCACCTACGTAATTGCACTGTGCCGTCCCTATCCTTATTAATGCACATCGCATCGCGGTCAAAAATCCTTCTTCCACCTCTCCACCTCGACAAAACTCACTTTTTACCGTCTTTTTGATCCGATAGATTCATCCTTTCTACCAAAAGTAGTTTCTGCCTTCACAAATTTGGATCTATCCTGTTCTGCATCTCATCATATGCATAGTATGTTCGCTTATGCTTCACACGTAGTTTGATTCCTCACTTGTACCTATTCTTGGATTCGTACAAATCTGGAACCAACTCTCAACATATAAGTGAATGTCTTCGCGCTATGAGGTCAATGTCTTCTAAACTAATTTATCTTCAAAATCTTCTGAGAATGCATATGACCTCTTCCCTTCCCTCGCATCTCTAATGCTGTCACAGGTACATGTCCGTGGGAGAATCCCTTGGTTCTCATAGTCTGCATTCATTTGCAGAATTCTTACAGCATCATATCAACTCGCCCGAAGCTAGTTCTTGTCTGACCAGCAGACGGAAGCCTTTGATAGTGTTGAAGCCATTCAGTCTGAACTACATGGCCACAGACAAGTCAGCAAGGAAGGAAGGCAGACAGCGCCGTGGGGGAACATCAAGAGATTTGCCACCTGACCTCTATGACCTATACAAGACAGATCCAGAGGAGGATTACAATCAGCGCAAAACTCGAATCCAATGGATTCGAAGATATTGGGCAGAACAATGGTACAAGTACAGGTTCGTGACCCAGGAATCACTACAAAAAAATACACTTCCGTGATGATACGTGTTTGTCACAGTAGGTCGCATTTTCTGTCATGCATGTACATCCATGTCAAATTTATGACAGAATCAAGATAGTCATACATGTGCTGTCGTAGAAGTGTTCCATGACATTGCCAAAATTATCATCATGGAAGTGTCCACTTCCATGACGATAAATCGCGCGTCACAGAAGTGCTTTCGTCAAGGGTGACCGACATGTGGCAACCACCGTAACGGAACGCCGTTAAGCTATCGGGTCGGATTTTGGATACGATAACCCGTTAACAGCCACAACCAATGCCGATTTTCCACGTGTAAAATTCTCATTGGCTGACGGATCCACGCGTCAGCTCCGCGTTGGCATAGGTGTCACTCATCCAATGGTCGAGATGGGCCTATGATATGTTGACACGTGGACCGGCCCAAAAGTGGCCCACAAAGTTTAAATGGGCCGGCCCAACCGAAGGCCCATAAGATTTAGCGGACCATAATGGGCCGGCCCAGCTAAAGGCCCACAAAATTTAGTGGACCATAATGGGCCGGCCCAGCTAAAGGCCCACAGATTTTGCAGACCATAATGGGCCGGCCCAGCTAAAGGCCCACAAGATTTTGCGGACCACAATGGGCCGGCCCAGCTAAAGGCCCACAAGATTCTGCAGACCATAATGGGCCGGCCCAGCTAAAGGCCCAACATTCTCAGTCAAATCGGCCCGTCAACGGCTTGTCCTAAACTTGTCATCAATGCGGCCCATGGTCACTTCTGGCCCGTTAACAGTCCGCTAAGTAATTGGGCTGAATTACGGTCCGGTGTATTTCCGGCCTGTTAAAGGTCCGGCTTCATTTGGGCCCATTTACAGGCCATCAAAACTTTTGGCCCATAAACGACCGTGAAGGATTTGTGTCATATTCGGCCATGTCTGACATTCGGCCTGTTAGAGGCCCACTATAGTTTTGGGCCACTTTCGGCCCGTTGTCATTTTCGGCCTGTTAACGCCGGACGTAAACCATGGGCCATATGTGGCCCAACGTCATATCGGGTGTAACACCCCGGATGTAACTTTCCATATTTTGTAACTCCAACTCTTGCCATTTTCGGCTATGTGTTATGATATTCCGTCCGTGGTTGGGTTTTGTCTTTCATATTGCATTTTGTTCATGTCATGCATCTCATATCATGTCATCATGTGCATCTCATTTGCATAATTGTTCGTCTCATGCATCCGAGCATTTTCCCCGTTGTCCGTTTTGCAATCCGGCACTCCCACATGCACCGGCGCACCCCCTCTTGTTTCTTTTCGTGAGCGGGTGTTAAACGTTTTCGGAATGGACCGGGGTTTGCCAAGTGGCCTTGGTACACCACCGGTAGACCATGTGTCAAGTTTCGTTCCATTTGGAGGTCGTTTGATGCTCCAACGGTTAACCGGGTAACCGCAAAGTTCTTTTGTGTGTTGCAGCAAATCCCCCCTCCAAATAGCCCAATAACCCATCTAAGTCCCCTCCATGCTCTCGGTCGTTCGATCATGATCGTGTGGGCGAAAACCGTGCCTCATTTGGACTCTCCTAGCTCCCTATGCCTATATAAACACCTCCCCCTCCGAAATTGCGTCCAAACCCTAAAAATTTCGCCCTCCGCCGCCATCGGACACGTCCGCCGCCACCGGACGAATCCCGCCGCCGCGCCCGACCAATCGGAGCCCGCACGTGGCAGCGCCGCCGCCCCACCGCCCGCGGCCCGGAGAGCCCGCGTCCGGCCCCCGCGGCCCGACCGCCGCGCCCGCGCCCGAGGCTCCCGCGCCGCCGCCCTCATCCTCCCGCTCCTCCGCCGGCGCCACGCCCCGAGCGCCGTCGCCGACCCCACCGCCGTCGCGCCGTCCGCCGCCGCCTCGACTCCGCCGACCACCTCGGGCGCCGCCTCCACCGCGCCATCTCCGGCGAGGTCTCCTCCCTCTCCGCTCCGGCCCCGTCGCCTCTCCTTCATCTTCGGCCGCCGCGCGCTCGATCTCCGGCGGGAATCCCGGCCGCCTTGGCTTCCATGCCCGATCCGATCTGGAGAGGTTGACTTCCCCCCCTCGTTTTCTGCCAAGTCCCGAGGATATTGTATATGTGCTCATGTTCATTGCATCATATCTCATCGTATACTGCTCCATTTTGCGTGCATGATATATTGAAATGTTCGTATCGAGATGCTCTTCATTTTGTTCTATTCTGCCATGCTCGTTTGAGTCCGTCTTGATGCCCAAATATCTGGTGCAAGAGTGCTATATGATGTTTACTCCTGTTACTTATCAGAACTTGGTGTTTTGTTATTTTTGTTGCAATTGATGTGTGCATCTTATGAGCATGAGCTCTACAGGCGTTTTGATCTATGCCATGCCATCTTTAGAGATGTGTATGCCATGTTTTTTTTGTGATCTATGTGGTGACTAGCACAAGCATGCAAACTAGTCCTTTATCTGCTGTTATTTTGTTGCCATGTATCCATGTGTCTACAGAGAGATCCATGCTTCTTTTTAGTATGTTCAGTAAGGATGTTTTGTAGATATAGTTGTGCTCTATCCATACATGCCCCTATTTGCAATTATGGAGTGCCCTAGCATGTCTTAATCTTGCTCTACTTTTGCTATAAAATGTTCCTGGCAGAATGTTAACATAATATTCAATTTTGCCAAGGTTGTTGTAGTTGATCCATACATGCTATGAACTTGCTCTTACCATCTTGCTGTAGGTATGCTTGTTTTGTCATGCATTGCTTTGTGATGAGTGAATCAAGCTCAAAAAGATGCCTTCATAAGTCGGTTAATGCCATGCTCTGTTTTCTGCTAAGTCTGTAAGCTGTTAACGAAACTTGCTATGTTTACATGGGTGCCATCATATCTTCTGATCCTTTTTGGCTCATGGTCAGTAAGGGACTTTTGTTCTATGCATTTAGTAGATTCATGCCATGTCTTGTTTCGCTATGTTAAGTTCCTGTAGCATGTGTTTTGCTTTCTCTGAACAGTGCTACCTGATGCTGTTTCTGCCATGTCCAGTAATTTCACCAAGTCTGTGAAACTGATATCCTTTGCACTTTTGCCATGCTTGTTTGAACCTGTTATTGTGTGATCTAGCCGTAGCTCAGTGTTCAACTTTTGTCAAGCATCTCCTGTAGATTACTTCCATATGCCTTGTTGCAATGTTAGGGTGCTGAAGCATAGTGACTTGATGTATTCTCAGTGCTATCATGCTGTTAATCGCAGAATCGTGTCATTTTTGTTTTGCTTGCCATTTGCAAACCGTGCATCCATTTCCGGTGATCTTTATATCGATTTCAACCGAAATCATCTCATCTTTCCAGTGGCATACTTGGTTTGCCAAGTTACTGCCTTGTTCATCCTTTTTCTTTCGGAGCACGCATACGCATCGCATATCATATCTTGCATATCATGCATGTATTGCATCATGTTGCTTGTGCATTTCCCGTGATTGATTGTGGTTCCATTGCTTGTTTTCTTGCTGTGGGTAGAGACGGGAGACGAGTTCGCGAACAAGGAACCTGTTGAGTACGCTTACGAGGATCAAGATTTCGACAACTCTGAGAACCTTGCAGGCAAGATGACCATACCCTCGAAATCACTTCTATCTTTGCTTTGCTAGTTGTTCGTTCTATTGCTATCCTGCGCTACCTACCACTTGCTATATCATGCCTCCCATATTGCCATGTCAAGCCTCTAACCATCCTTTCCTAGCAAACCGTTGTTTGGCTAAGTTACCGCTTTTGCTCAGCCCTTCTTATAGCGTTGCTAGTTGTAGGTGAAGTTGAAGTTGGTTCCATGTTGGAACATGGATATTTTGGAATATCACAATATCTCTTATTTAATTAATGCATCTATATATTTGGTAAAGGGTGGAAGGCTCGGCCTTATGCCTGGTGTTTTGTTCCACTCTTGCCGCCCTAGTTTCCGTCATACCGGTATTATGTTCCTTGAGTTTGCGTTCCTTACGCGGTTGGGTGATTTATGGGACCCCGTTGACAGTTCGCCTTGAATAAAACTCCTTCAGCAAGGCGCAACCCTGGTTTTATCATTTGCCTACCTAAGCCTTTTTCCCTTGGGTTTTCGCGAGCCCGAGGGTCATCTTTATTTTAACCCCCCCGGGCCAGTGCTCCTTCGAGTGTTGGTCCGAACCGAGCCGCCTGCGGGGCCACCTCTGGGAAACTTGAGGGCTGGTTTTACTCGTAGCCTGTCTCATCCGGTGTGCCCTGAGAACGAGATATGTGCAGCTCCTATCGGGATTTGTTGGCACAGCGGGTGGTCTTGCTCGTCTTGTTTTACCATTGTCGAAATGGCTTGTAAACCGGGATTCCGAGACTGATCGGGTCTTCCTGGGAGAAGGTTTATCCTTCGTTGACCGTGAGAGCTTATAATGGGCTAAGTTGGGACACCCATGCAGGGTATTATCTTTCGAAAGCCATGCCCACGGTTATGAGGCAGATGGGAATTTGTTAATGTCCGGTTGTAGAGAACTTGTCACTTGACTTATTTAAAATACATCAACCGTGTGTGTAGCCGTGATGGTCTCTTCTCGGCGGAGTCCGGGAAGTGAACACGGTTTGAGTTATGCGTGAACGTAAGTAGTTTCAGGATCACTTCTTGATCATTTCGAGCTTCGCGACCGTTGCATTGCTTCTCTTCTCGCTCTCATTTGCGTATGTTAGCCACCATATGTGCTTAGTGCCTGTTGCAGCTCCACCTCATTACACCAACCTTTCCTATAAGCTTAAATAGTCTTGATCTCGTGGGTGTGAGATTGCTGAGTCCTCATGACTCACAGATTCTACCAAAACAGTTGCAGGTGCCGACGATACCAGTGCAGATGATGCAACCGAGCTCAAGTGGGAGTTCGACGAGGAACGTGGTCGTTACTATGTTTCTTTTCCTGATGATCAGTAGTGGATCCCAGTTGGGACGATAGGGGATCTAGCATTTGGGGTTATCTTATTTTCATTTGGATTTGACTGTAGTCGGTCTATGTGTGGATTTTGGATGATGTATGATTTAATTTATGTATTGTGTGAAGTGGCGATTGTAAGCCAACTCTCGTTATCCCATTCTTGTTCATTACATGGGATTGTGTGAAGATGACCCTTCTTGCGACAATACCTACAATGCGGTTATGCCTCAAAGTCGTGCCTCGACACGTGGGAGATATAGCCGCATCGTGGGCGTTACATTGGGCCCATTAACGGCCCATATAAAAATGACGATAATCTAGCCCGACCGAAGTTCCGGCCTGTTAAAGGCCCGTGTATTAGGTCGGCGCATTTACGGCCCGTCCGAATTTCGGCCAGTCAAAGATCCTCATCGTAAATGGGCCACCATTTCGGCCTGCTAAGTCCAGTGGGTTATTTGGCACAATCAGGGCCCAATCTCACTTTTGGTCTATTAAAGGCCCATGTTTTTTATGGGCTCGAGATATTTACACCTGTAAACGACCTATTTTTACTGAGGGCCCAAATTATGTTTAGGCCTGTTAAAGGCCCACTATGGGCACAGGCCTACCAGAAAAATATGAAAGCTTATGCTGATTTAGGCCCAGATATTTTTAGTGGGCTACATGCCAATTTCGGCCCGTAATCGTTTTTAGCCCAATTGGAATGGGCCCGACGAATGTTGGCATGTTGGGCTCCTACGAAGCTTTCGGCTGAATACATTACTAAGATAAACCTACACTATACAAAAATAGCGTCGTAATTACTGCAGCCTGAGGCAGCATCATAAATGTTGTATCACAACAAAATAAATTCCAACCATACAACAAAAGGCCTGTTGGCATAAAGTTTATAGTCCTTCCAGATAAAAGCACCATCAGATGTATAGAAGCACATATCATTTGACTTGAGTGCTAATGTTTCAGGCTGTAGAATCTGATGGAGCAGCACGATCTTCACCTTTTTTCCGCCATTGCTCTTGAACAACGAAGCGAAGGTCTGATAGTCTGGTTTCAAAACCATTCATATCTTGACGACATTTCTCAACCACTATTCTTGTTTCCGAAACAACGTCCATTAGGGATTGGACTTGTGTCTGGAGCACAGATATATCACTCTGTCTAGCTGGAAGATTTTGTTCAGTAGGCGATTTGGACGAGGTTACCTTGACAACCAACCCAGAATTACGCAGGAAGGTGCTTTTTGCACTGTTAGTGGAGAGATACTGATGCACTGCAGCAAGAGGTGACATTGTGCCTGTAGTAGCCTCGTCACCTTCAGGTGGTTGTGGCTGTTCAATCATTTGTTCCATAGCTTCCTGAAAGTTTGAACTTGTAGATTAGTGTACCAGATAAGTTACTAATGAGACAAAAACAAACAAAGTAGGTTAAACATTTATACATAACTTATTTTGGTGAACTACTGTAATACATTAGCATGCATTGTAGTGCCAACTACATAATAAAATCACTTTCGGAACATATGTCCATGTAGCATGCCTACTGTATTGTCTATTTCCTCACATTCGTTGACATCTAAGGATAAAGAGACATGGTTTAAAGTAGGATGAACATAGTATGACATCATTCATATCATGGGCAAACAGATATAAAACAAACAAGCTATTTTATCATTATGTGCGTACGTGAACATAACAACTAGATTACAGATCAAGACCAAAAGAATATCCTTCATCTCTTTTAAACCACGTAAGGTGAAATGATACGTTAAGACAACTGTGAATAAAAGAGAACAGAGTAACTGACATTGGCTGCAAACCAAGTAGTTAAATGAACACATCACAGTACCAATCAGTTCAAGGCAGGAGGAGTAAGGACTTACAACAGCGGCTTGAACTGGTGTGCTCATGCCCTTCATCTTGCTGGTGTGGCAATCCTTGAAGATTTGCACTGCATTCAGTTCAGGTTCTTTTTGGTCCGCACGGGCTTTCCTCTGTATTTGGAACAAGTCAATATAGATACGATAATATGGCACAAAAAAAGAAGGAAGTAGCAGCTATTTACAAGAGCCTCGCAGTGTGCAATATAGCTACGAGATCCTGTTGTCTGTTGGAATTTCACTTTAGAACGGTTGGTTTTGTTCTTCAAATAGTTAGCCTAGAAGAAGATACACTTGTAAGGCACATACATAAATACAAGTTCAATATGTGGTCTGATCACATACATATAGCCTACCTGATACTTTGGATCAGACCAGTGTTTAACGAGGGCTGTCTAGTCTTCATCTATAATATATTCCACTGGAGATGTTTGGGCGATTTCATTGTTAGCCTTGCCTTCAAAGTAATATTTTCTAAGCTGGTACCGATACTGTCGCAGAGCAGACTGAAAAACATGAGTGCATGCTCGTTTAGTTGCATCATCTTTCGGATCCAACTTGAACTTCATCTGTTGAAAAAAGAATGTGAGTCTTATTAGGAGGAAGCTAGAAAGTATGGGACAGAGCAAGACAATATTACTAATTGCGATGAATAACATTACTTACGGATAAATGGTCAAGGAAGGTGTTAAACTGGGTATTGTCTTTCTCATTCCTGTACTGGATCCACGTTGGGAGGATACGTGCATGGCACCTAACGACAACAGCTACCTCTGATACTAACTTAGCTGACTCTGTAGCATCACGTGGCCTTTTTAAACCTGCCTCAAAATGGATCTCCATTCTTCCTCCTTTAGATTTATTAATCTATCAAGCATTATCCCTGATGTATGTTTCCGCTTGCGCCGTGGTGCTAGTTCAACAATGAGTATGGAAAGTGTTAGTGTACATCAAACTGTGAGAGTACATATAAAGGAGCATGCAACTGCAACTTGACTCGGTCAGGTACCATCTTGGTGTTGATGCTCATGAGGTTCATCTGATCTTGCCAAGTCCTGTTGTGTTAGCAGTGCTTCGGAAGTAGTGTTAGGTGTGAAGGCAGCTTGGGAAATGGCCAGTTCTGGAGCAAACGAACGAGTAACTGGTTGAGATGCTGGTACAGTTGAAGCGGATGCTGCAGCTGGTGGAGCAGGTGATACTGTGTTTGTAGATTTAGCCGGTGGACTTGGACCTTCTACTGCACTATAAGTACCAGCAGAATCTCGATGACATAACCTTTTCCGTTTCACCCGACGAGTAACATCACTCCCTACTATATTATTTTCCTTGCTCTTTTTTGACTTTGCCATGTCAAGCTGTATCCACAACACAAAAGAATAAAATCACTCTTCAGAACTCATTGATGCATGATACAGACAAGCAATACTTTGATGTAAGACAACCGTATCAGGATGGAATATGTAAGAAAAATAGGACGGCATGAATATTCACAGCTACGATGTGCAAAGCAGAAGGATTTTCAAGAAAATAGAAGTAATGCAAGCTAGACACCATATGAAAGATGCAACCAATATTACTCTGCCAAGTTAAAAGTGTCTTGTCATAAGTGGCAATTCGAAAAACTAGAAGTAGTACAACGTAGAAATCAATGCAAGATGCAACCACTATCAAACTGCCATGTTAAAAGCGTCCAATCATGAGTTACTGATGCGAGATACACAACAGCAGTACTTTGATGTAAGAACATGGTATGACAGATAGATGCAGTGTATTCTAGACACAGAAAGCCATGTCATATGCACATGTATAACGTATAAACTCAGCAGGTGCAATTTAATCAAAATAGAAGAAATACAGGCTAGACAACATATGCAACATGAAACCAATTATCACACTGTCAACTTAGAGCAAGCACCTGCGATGGTGGAGTACAGGAGATGAACTCATCATGTAGACTTGGGACTTCAACTTCATTAGCAGTAGCAGTGGCAAATCTAGAGAGTCTCTGTTTGCGTCGGTGCGGAGGACCACCAACATCCCCTAACTTACTCTTTTCCTTCCTATTTTCTGATATTGCCTTATGAAGTCAAAACCACAAGAAGATGAATAAAATCAGCTCTGCATAACTGGTTGATGCATGATACAGACAAACACTACTTTGATGTAAGGCAAGCGCAAGATAGGAGGATGGAATATATACAAAAAAAGACAGCGTTTCATATTCACACGTACGATAGGAGGATGGAATATGTATGAAAAAACAGTAAGCGGAAGGCATTTCAAAAAAATTAGAAGAAATGAAAGCTAGGCACCATATGAACATGCAACCAATATCACTCTATCAGGTAAAAAGTGTCTCGTCGTAAGTGCCATTTCAAGAAATTAGAAGCAGTACAAGCTAGAAGACAATGCAAGATGCAACCTACATCACAGTCCCAAGTTAAATGTGTCTTATGGGTAAGTGATCGTTGTAGGTATAAGTTGTAAGCTACGCAGATGCAATTCAACATAATCAAAAGCAATACAAACTAGACATCATACAGAAAACGCAACCACGTATAACAGTTCCAAGTAAGAGCAAGCACCTGTGATGGTGGAGTAGGGGAGATGTGCTCATCATGTACACGTATGTTCTAGAAACAGGAACACGTGTCATATTCACATGCATTATGTGTAAAGTAAGCAGATGCAATTCAAGTTAGAAGCAATACAAGCTAGACATCATACGCAACATGCAACCACATATAATAGTGTCAAGTTAGAGCAAGCACCTGTGATGGTGGAGTAGGGGAGATGTGCTCATCATCTACACAGCTACGTTGACTGTCCAGCCTTGTGTTGTCTTGCGAATCTTGTTGGGAGGATGGCGGAGTAGAATCTGTAGAGACCCCCTATTTGAGTTGCTTCGAAGGACCACCATCATCCACTACCGGACTAATTTCCTTCAGCTGTAATGATTTTGCTTTGTGAAGTCAAACCGATAAGAAAAAGGAATAAAATTCGCTCTTCAGAACTCATTCATGCATGATACTGACGAACACTACTCGGATGAAAGGCAAACACATGATGCGAGGATGGGATATGTATGAAAAAAGGATGGTGTGACATATTCACACCTATGATGTGGTAACTAAGTAGAAGGCATTTCAACAAATTAGAAGCACTGCAAGCTAGACACCATATGAAAGATGCAACCAATATCACTCTGCCAAGTTCAAACTGTATGGCGTTTCAACAAATTAGAAGCAGTACATGCTAGAAATCATATGCAAGACACAACCAATATCACAGTGGCGACTTAAAGGTGCCTTATCATAAGTGACTGATGCGGGATATGCAAGAATAGTAGTCTGATGTAGAAACAGGAACACATGTCATATTCACAGGCATTATGTGTAAAGTAAGCAGATGCAATTCAACAAAGTTAGAGGCAATACAAGCTAGACATCATACGCAACATGCAACCACATATAATAGTGCCAAGTCAGAGCAAGCACCTGTGATGGTGGAGTAGGGGAGATGTGCTCCTCATCTACACAGCTACGTTGACTGTCTAGCCTTGCGTTGTCTTGCGAATCTTGTTGGGAGGATGGCAGAGTAGAATCTATAGAGAACCTCCGTTTCAGTTGCTCGGAAGGACCACCATCATCCAATGCCTTGCCATTTTCCTTCAGCTTTATTGATTTTGCATTGTGAGGTCATACCGACAAGAAAAATGAATATCATTTGCTCTTCAGAACTCATTCATGCATGATACTGACGAACACTACTCTGATGAAAGGCAAAGTCATGATACGAGGATGGAATATGTACGAAAAAATGGACGGCTTGACATATTCACACCTATGATGTGGTAACTAAGCAGAAGGAACTTCAACAAATTAGAAACACTGCAAGACACCATATGGAAGGTGCAATCAATATCACTCTGCCAAGTTAAAACTGTCTCGTCATAGGTGGCGTTCATCAAACTAGAAGCAATACATGCTAGAAATCATATTCAAGACGCAAACCAATATCACACTGCCAACTTCAAGGTGTCCCATCATAAGTGACTGATGCAGGATACACAAGAAGAGTAGTTTCATGTAAGAACATGGTGCGATAGACAGATATAGTATGTACCAAAAACAGGAAAGCGTGTCATATTCACATGTATCATGTGTAAGCTAAGCAGATGCAGTTTACACTAATTACGAGCAATACGAGCTAGACACCATATGCAACATGCAACCAGATATCACACTGCCAAGTTAGAGCAAGCACCTTGGATGGTGGAGTAGGGGAGCGGAGACTTGGACCTTGTAATGCACTATCAGTACAAGGAGAATCGGTACAGATGCTCTGTTTACGTTGCTGCAGAGGACCACCATCATCCCTTCCTTACTCTTTTCCTTCCTCTTTCTTGATTTTGCCTTGTCAAGTCAAACCCACAAGAAAAAGGAATAAAATTTGCTCTTTAGAACTCATTGATGCATGATACTGACAAACACTACTTTCATGTAAGGCAGCCGCATGATAGGAGGATGGAATATGTATGAAAAACAGGACGGCGTGACATATTGACATGTATGATGTATAAAGTGTAAACTAAGCACAAGGTGCTTGAACTTGTTAGAATCGATGCAAGCTAGAAACAATATGAAAGATGAAACCAATATCACTCTGCCAAATTAAAAGGGTGCCCTAACAAATGTATTTGACCAAATTAGAAGCAATACATGGCAACAGGCTAGAAATAATATGCAATATGCAACGAATAAAGGTGACTCATCGTAAGTGATTGATGCAGGATACAGAAGAGAGGTAGTTTCATGTAAGAACAAGGTTAACACATAGATGTAGTGTGTACCAAAAATAGGAAGGCATGTCATATTCACAGGTATAGTGTGTAAACTAAGCAGATGCAATTTACCCTAATTAGAAGCATTACAAGCTAGACACCGTATGCAACATGCAATGACATATCACACTGCAAAGTTAGAGCAAGCACCTGTGATGGTGGTGTAGGAGAAGTGCGGTCTTCAGGTACAGAGCTACGTTCAATATCTTCATTTAGGCTTGCTGTTTCTTGAGAATCATGTGGAGAGGATGAAATTGCATTCTTTATAAGAGTATTGCATCTCATATTAACCCACGTGCGTGACTGTCTCATCATAAGCGATAGACGCAGGATACACAAGAACAGTAGTTTGATGTAAGAACATGGTGTGATAGGCAGATGTAGTATGTACCAAAAACAGGAAGGCGTGTCATATTCACATGTATAATGTGTAAGCTAAGGAGATGCAATTTAACAAATTAGGAGCATTGCTGAGGGATACACAAGAAAAGTAGTTTGATGTAAGAACATGGTTAATAGAAAGACGTAGTATGTACCAAAAACAGGAAGGCATGTCATATTCACAGGTATAATGTGTTAACTAAGTAGATGCAATTTACCCTAATTAGAAGCATTACAAGGTAGACACCATATGCAACATGCAACCACATATCACACTGCCAAGTAAGAGCAAGCACCTGCGATGGTGGTGTGGGGGAATTGCGATGATCAACTAGAGAGCTACGTTGACTATCTTCATTTAGCCTTGCTGTCTCTTGATAATCATGTGGGGAGGATGACACTGCACTCTTTAAACGAGTAGGGCGTCTCACAGTAACCCACTCGGGTGACTGTCTCATCATAAGTGATTGACGAGGGATACCAAAGAGCATTAGTTTGATGTACGAACATGGTTAATAGAAATATGTAGTATGTAACAAAAACAGGAAGGCATGTCATTATCAAAGGTATAATGTGTAAAGTAAGCAGATGCAATTTAACCAAATTGGAAGCAATACAAGCTAGACACCATATGCAACATGCAACCACATTTGACAGTGCGAAGTTAAAGCAAGCACCTGGGATGGTTGTGTGTGGCAATTGAGATCATCAACTGCAGAGCTACGTTTACTGTCTCCAACTGCTGACACTGCACCCATTAGAGCGCTGAAACACTTAGTGCTTATCTTCGAATTACACTGGAGCGACTTCTGTCTTTTCTTTTCTGCATTCATCAACACTGCGTCAGAGTCTGAAATACCCATGCCTAAAAAAACAATAGTGTGAGTATGGGTGAAGTGTGTGCACAATTAGTACAGTGTAAAGGTAGCAGATAGCAGGTCGGTGAGAAATAAATGATGGGAGACATATGATAGCTCTACAACATGCATGGCACACTAAATTACTACAGGATTCTATGAAAATAACAGTCGACTGAAAGCAAATAGGTCAGTCCATTTTTTCTGCACCGTCCGATGTACAAAGAATGGGCAGATCGCCTTCATCTACCTCCAGCCAGTCAGTGTTGACGATCTTCCTCGAAATGCCAGCGACCACCGGCCCAGTATTCCTCCCCTGCCTGCGCCCTTCCCTCGACCTCACCGCACCGCCGTGCTTGGCACCGCCCCCGGTCATCCATTCAAGCCCCGCCGACCTCCAGATCGGGCGAAAGCAGCTCCTGCGCCCCACACCCCTATGATAGACACCGATGCGCCGCTTCCCCGGGGAATAGGCGGATTAGGTGCTTCGCGCGCCTAAGCGGGTGCTGCTTCTTTTAATTGCGGTTCGACTGACCCTGAATTGAAATCCAGGCGGGCTCCTGACCTCTAGCAAAGGTGAAATAGTAAAAGGGAGGAAACCTTGTGCATTTAGTATCACGAAGAAGATGCAGTAAGAAGCGCTCAACTAGTTTCCTTCGTGGGATGAATACGGTGTGAGCGGAGACGTAAGATTTGCACGAATAAGGGAAGAGGAGTACCTCTTTCTGCTGGTAGTGCTGTGTCCTCCTTCTGTTTTTTCCGACGATCTTCTTGTTGTTCGCCAGAAACTAGAAGTTGTGGAGGACGGTGCAGCCTTAGACGAACCCATGGCCAAGTTGTTGAGTGTGGTGCGGTCGCCGTCTGTCGTCAGCGGGGAAGCAGATCCGAGGCGGCGAACGACGGCGTAGCGGGAACAGCTCCAGTGCGGTGGACGGTTGCGATAGTGGAGCCGCAGCAGTGAGGCACAGGACGGCGTGGTCGAAGTGGTTCTGGTACGGCGCACGTCGGCGTCGGCGTCATGGAGGCTGCTCTGCCTCGGCTTTAACTGCTAAGTCCTTGAGGGCGTTGCGGTTGCGGTTGCGTTGGACGACGACGTCGGGGTACCGGCTCCGGCGTGATGGAGGAGGGCGGCGGTGGATTGGCCACTATGGGGTGGAGGACGGAGGAGGCTGGGGTTTCGCGGCTAGTGGAGAGGGCGTTTTCGCGCCCATGGAGTATGGGGAAACGGAGGGAGGCGGGGAACTAAGGGGGAACAATGTTTCGGTTTGTGACGCGCTTGTTTGAAATTTGGGGAAAGTTACAAACTTTGCCCCCATCTAAAATTTCGGACATATTGCGGGTTGGGGGTAGGACAGTCATGTCAGGTGTCCCAAATGTGGGTGGGATAGATTTCGGCCGAGCGCATGGGTAGGCGCCCACGGCGTATGAATGCTTCTCGGAGGCGGTTGAGACTGGCGTCTTGGTGAAGTTACAAACCTACCCCGGTTTAGACCTTTGGACATCGGGCCGATAGGCTACACGGGCCAGAGTCAGGACAGTAATTTCCTACCACCAAAACATTAGTCTCGCGCGGTTTCGGGTGACTAGAGGCCTATTTGGCGCTTCGTTCAATATTTGGGAGCAGAAGCATTAACGTTTTCGGTTCTCTTGAATTGAACTTTCAGGATTTGTCAAACTTCACAAATCTTTACTCTTGAAAATCCTAAAGCTACGATTATTTTGGAATGGAGGGGGTACATTTGAATATACATTGTACACGAGCATATATTAAAAAATATGCAACTTACCTCAGTTCATGCATGGTTCCAGATATAATCTCCTTGGTTGCAAAAAAAAGTTAGATATGCGTATGAATATATATAGCATGTTCAAACTCACAACAAAGATTGATGCCCCCTTTTACATCTGATTACAAATGCCATTATCTCGGGTTCAAATAGATGAATGCACTTCCTATGAATTCGAATCTTCGAAACCCCCTTTATGTTGAATTCGACATGTATTCTATTTCGTAGCTAGCAATTTGGAATGTATCCATGCAAGTGACAAATGTATAAAGTGCTTCACACTAACAACATGGAGTGCACTAATTAATGTTTATATATGAATTGCAAAAGCATCCATTGCCTGTATTTCAAACTGCTCTCACTCTATGGATCGATAATATGAAATAAACACATGCACATGCAAGAATTCAATAGAGTATGGGTGTCTGATAGACCGATTTTCGTCCATACGCAATTTGAAAAATTCATGATCTCATCCAAAAATAATAATGCCATTTATATTTTAATTTAATGCGTAGAACCGCCTTTTACACGTAGATGCACTATGCCTCGCCCCGTTGTCACAAACGCGTTATATCTCTCTATCTAACGCATAAGTGTACACACTTTATATGCATCGGCATTTCTCTTTCACACATGCTCACAATCTCTCTCAGGGTGTCGGGGTGTCTCACGCACATGCTCTCTCTGTTTCTCTCTCTCTCTTTCTGACTACTATGTACCACTCTTTTCACTAATCTCAGTTGGAAAACACTATTTCTCTCACATGCATATATACGCATGCACGGTCTCTACTAGCCCTCTATACGCACATATATGTGCCTACGTGTCTCCAGCACGCACATTATCTTTAGGCCTCTCTCGCACACATTGCCCCCCCAAAACACCTCTCTCTTAGTAGTTGGCAGATATGATTTCATCATATCATTCGGTAGGATATCCCTGGCTGTTAGGCTGGATGGTAATACGAGGCAAAGTTTTACCCTAGTTCGGATCGGACCCTTGCAGTTGAAGAAAGAGCCTACTCCTGGTACTGTATATTAGTGATAGGGGTGTGTACAAAGTACACGTGAGTACCAGGCATTGTGCGTGTGTGTATACTATCGACGAACTAGCCCCCAAGCTTGTATAACATACTAAGGGCCTAGGGTTACAAATCATATATAGTCGGCTTATCACCAGTGGGGATAGAGTCCTCCGCGACTCTGGTAGCTTCGTGTTGTATGCGGAGTCCTCCAGATGGGTCTTCGTATAACACGTCTCGGTCCAACCTATATGTGGCGCAGGATGGAACCGACCCATGAGTCTTCATGTTGACCCACCACAACTAGAAATGATGTGCCCACCACACCACACACGCAATCGTCCGGGGGGGGATAGAGGGATGGCCGGTGCGGCGGCGGACCGGCGGTGGGGAGTGGTTTCGGGGAGGGCGGGCCGGCTGCGGGCGGCGGGGGCTGGCGGCTCAGGGGGGTGGAGTTTGATGATAAACTAGAGGCCCTTGATTTCGTATCCAACGGCTGGAAAATCTAATGACCAGAGATGAAAAAGTCAGTCGACTGACGTGTAGCCTCACCCCACACGTACACATGCACGCACGCATGTAGGCGTGCAACACTGACACGTACACACGCACGCATGCTGGCGTGCAACACTGACACGTACACATGTACTCACGAACACACACACACGTACGCACCCATGCATGCAACACTGAAACGTACCCTTGCACACACGCAACACTCGCACGCCTGCATGCACACAGCACACGACGCAAGACACACGCTCAACCTATACGTGCATGCACCCTTTGTTAAGGACATGGATTGTTACGGGTATTAATCAATCTTATCTGTGATAAGCAGAACATTGATGTTTGCAGCGGTCTTTATGAATCACAACGTATCGAACGGGCTATCAACATAGTAGGCTTATCTACATGAAAAAGATGATGTCACACTCAATGAACAATCATCGGGTTATGAAATGCCCGCTTCTGACCGCCCTGGCTCACCAAAGGTTCCTCTGCTTTGCGCTGCCTGCGTTGGGTCACTGACATGCAGGCCATGCACCCAAAGATCCCACACGTCAGTGGAAGAACGGCGCGATGTCCTAGGTCAGAGTCGAGGGCGCCACTCGCGGCACGCCCGGCTGAACACGCCTCCGTGCCGCATTCGAACGCCTCCATGAAACCCACCCGTGTGGAAGCCGAGAAACCCACTCTGGACACACGTCCGTTCATGACTGGGCCGGCGTTAAACGCAACGCCAGCCGAGCTCCTCCCGTCCGCCATCTATTTAATCTCCTATTTAAACGAGGCCAAACGCCGGCCAAGAATCGCACACCTCCGCCGCTCCCCTATCTCCTCCACCATTTTGTCCACTCTTACAATGGGTTACGAAGAGTAGTTATTCCGCATCCAAGCCGGCTGGGTAGCCCGCCGGATACGAGCTAGGCAGCTCGCTGATCCACCACCCTCCCCTCGCCCGACGGAGCCAGTTGCCGCCCCAAGCCACCGCGCGGTTCAGCAACTCACCGCTCCAGGCCAGCTCGACGAGGAGCGGCGCACGGGCGTCGTTGCTACCGTCCACGCCGCCGCCTCATACCGCGTCTCCCGTTTCTGTGGCCGACACTCCCATGCCGGCGGCCGCGCCATGCAAGCAGCGACAGAAGCCGGGTGCACGGAGTGCGATGAGTCGGTGGCCAGCGCCTCCGCGTCCGCCGCCATCATCGAGGAGAAGTAGAACATGGGAGGCCGCCACCGCTTGGGTCCCATGAAGGCCACCGCGGAGGCGACGCCGGCGTACACAGCAGGTGTCTTGCTGGATCCTTTTGTTGCGAGGACCTTCGTCGACCCCGCATGGGCTCCACGGAAGAGGGGAATGTTAGGATGAACTCGAGCCGGTGTCGGCCATGGAGAAGTAGTGGCCGGTGATGAACTTGAACTAGTGCCGGCCACCATCATCTTCGGCACTAGCCAATGATATCAGTTGGGTAGTGGGGAAGCGAGCCGTCCTTTGCGCTGAAGCATATACCTCCGAGGCTCCCGGCAGTCCGGTGATCGTGCTGCCGGACATGAGGAACACAAATCGATCGGCGGGCGACCATTTAGGCCAGGTATTATATACCTGTGCTGTCCAGAACTAGCACCGCGTAGTTCATTTGAATGTAATGAAATCCGTCATGTTTGTATGAAAATCCGGTATTTTATATGATTTCCGTCGTTGTTTATATGAAATATCAGTTTGGCTACGTGTTTGCGTGAATTTTGTCCGGTTGGTTGAGTTGCTGTCATAATGTGTGCGGCTATGGTTGGATGGCGTAATTGGCGGTCGCCGGTCGGTCTGCGGGCGGCTCGGGCGGCGTTGTGGGACAAAAAAACATAGCTTGTGCGAACTCGTCTCCAACATGCGCGCTGGAGGATGCATGACAGCATGAGCACCCGAGCCATTCCTCGTTCATCGGTGGCAAAGGCACCGGTGGACAAAAGGGTCGCCAATATTTTGGCTACCCCGGGCAAGATCCAAACAACCCCTCCCAACAGATTCAAATCCCTTGTTCGCTGTGGAATTTTGCCATGTGTTGTTTTCATGGACTAGCAAGATGCCCGTGCATGCAAGGGATAATTAATGTCCTCCTTTGCTAGTACCACGAGGCAAACACCATTAATGTTGCATCGATTAGTGTTAGTGGCCTTTTATATCTGCAAATTGTAATTTTGATAGTGGCCCCTTGTATATAAAATTGGAGGGAGAAAGATGAGAGATAAGGTGAGGAGGAGTGGGGCGTGGTGGTGACTGGTGGTCGGACTGGGCGGAGGCATGGGGATGGACGGCGCATTATGTCTACGTTTGTATCTCTCTCACACACACCCACATAGGTGGGGGACGTGCACGAAGAGAAGAGGTGCACGCATGGCGCACGTACTCCCGTCTCTTTCCCAACCACACCCGCGCGGGTACACGGTGGAGCTCATTTCTGTACGAAAAAGGCAGCCCATGTGGTAATTTGGCACGTGTACTAGTTGTCCACTTGGTGGAGGGAGGATCGTCTACCACGGGTGAACAAACAAATTGCGACCTGACGCGTTATGTTAAATTAAAAAAAGAGGCAAACCATGTGGGGCCTACCTTAGAGGCAAGGCTCTATACACTGGAGTACTTTTGATGTGTCCCGTCAACTCGCAGAACGAGGAGAAGCTTGCTTAGTACGCCGTCTCTCCCGCCCACGGGCGCGGTGGCTCGCAGGATAAGGTGAAGCTTGCTTACGAGTAGTAGTACTACTACTGTACGCCTTTACGCCCGCTCCCTCACCCACGCGCGCGGTGGCTCACAGCACGAGGAGAAAATTTTACTACTCCCTCCGTTTACTCCTCGTCCCTACTACGTACTTTGGTTAGTACTCCCTCCATTTACTTATACAAGGCCACTATAAAAAAACATTTTGCATCTATACAAGGCCACAAATAGTAATAGAGACAAAAGTTACTACTCCCTCCTTTCCAGTTTATGGCTCAATTTCAAAATCTCTCCAACCAAGGTAGACGGTGAGTGGTCGAATTAATTTCATAGTTTGCACAAGTAATTAGTACGCTCGTTTTTCTCAAGAAGTTATCTTTACCGAGGCATTAATTAGAACGAATGCATGAATGACCACTAAATTTCCATGAACTTGTACATGCATTGGTTAGTTTCCTCTTGACACTGCTTGCGTCGGGTGATCTAACGCACCTTGAAATCCAACATGTAATGGTACTACTACTAGTATATTAGAATTGAGACTTATCAAACGGAAAAATGAATATTTTTTAGATGAGCCCTATAAACCCTAGTGGGTACGTACTCCGTAAAAACAGATTTTCCCAAAACTAAGTTGCTCCCTTTCATGAATTCTGTAGTATACTCCTCCGTCGACGCTCCCTTTCATGAATTCTGTACTTCCTGTCACCGACATGTGGGACATATAGCAGCCGGGTCGACGTGTCAAGCACCAAATAACAATGCAGAACAGCAGGGGGGACGCACCCCACTTGTACCGGCCCAGTAGTAGTAATGAGCAATGAGACGTCAAATCACAATGCCGCACCATCCCAGACGGACGAAGCAACCATTATTTCACACTTCGGTTCGCCATCATCTCAAACCACGTAGTATTGCTTCTGCCTCAAGAGGGACACGCGCATCGCCTTGGTACATCATGACACGTGGGACCGCATGACAGGCCATGCTCCCCACCGATCGCTCGGTAAAATCACCTCATTTTTACTATACTTCCTCCGTATCGGTTTACTACATGGCATGCACGTCGTTCTAGGTTGAGAATTTAACTGGCTATATATGTGATGAGCAGTACTCTAGCCTTTTAAAAAATGTATACTTTTGTACAGTAGTACTATCGATGGATTGCGCCATGGAGCAAAAATTGAAATTAAAAAAAAGGTGGTACATATAGAGAGCGCTCGTTGCCAAATTATGTATATAGTACTATTAAAAAAGCTAGTACATGCTTAATTGGGGTGCTAAATTCTATTAAAGAAATACTAGTAGTATGTACATACTGAAGAGTTGAAGTAACGAGAAGAAACATAACATAGTTCTGCTGGGGGCTCAGCACAACACACCCCTCAAATTAAACTAAGCACACCTGAAATTAAACTATGCAACTAATCCGGTAGACACTGCATTAGAAGTTTAGAACCACCATGAGCAACGACACTGCCACCTTACTCGGAGTCCTCGTCCACGTCCTCGACTTCGTCCTTGTCCCTCTTCCTCTTGGCCGATACTTCTTTGCTTGAACCGCACACTTGGCTGTTGCTCTTCATCCAACCCTTGTAGATATTGAAACAAAGGTAGCCATCCATTGCAGTGTAGTGGATGTGGTCTATATCTAGTACATTCCGCTGCCATGGATGACAATGAAACGTGTAATGAGGATTCTCCAGTTTACGGTACGAAGGATTGACCATGGCTCCTGCCAGGGTCAGCATTGAAGGCTGACGAGAGGGCACCAGCCGATTCTTCTGGAGGTCGAAGGGGTTGCCTACAACGAGGCCTATCCGACCCAGGACTTCTTTGTCGTTCTTAAAGTCTACAGTAACAAATTTCACTGTTTTGTCCTTGAGGAAGTTCTTAAAATCCTGGCACTCAACGTCGGCATGGCATATGTGGTAGACCAAGCAAACGTTATGTACGCAAACCTGGATCACGGCGGGCTTCTTCCTCTCTTCGTCCTTTAGATCCTTCTCTCGTCCCAGGACTGTGGTGTACTCAACATCTAGCCCAGCGACCCACTCATCATCTGAGTTTTTGAACATGCGTCTGAAGCGAGAAAGGCATCCTTTCACCGTCGCGGAAGAACGGGTGTAGATGACGTCGAACTCATCGCCGGTGATGGTTCTAACCTTGTACTCACCGCCGATCGTGGAGATTTGGGGCGCCATGGATTTGGGAGGAGGGTTAGGATTAGTGGAACTGGCGTAATGTGAATGGACGGGAGGACTAGGAGCAAACCGCCTTAGTATTGAAGGACGTGCGGGGACGAGTAGGAGCGAACTGCCAGCATGCGAACGGCGGGGTAGTGGCTTTCCATTCTCCCATGATATGGGCTTCCGAGAGCCCTTGGATCTGAGATTGAACGGTTGCATGGCGTGATTCTAGACCTATGGGTTAATATCCTATCCTGGAGGGTTATTATGCAAATTTTTAGCAACTTTGCATGCGACCGTTTGATCTCAGATCCAAGGGCTGCCAGCAGCCCGTATCATGGTCGCGCCTACCACGACCGCCGCGTCGCTCGCGCGGTCGCGCCCTTGGAGATTTAACACGGTGCGTTAGGCTATCTGCTGTTGGCATGTCATACATAGTCATCACTTAGTCGCTCATACTACAACAAGGTTGGCTATAAGTGTATTTTTTACTCCTCTCTATCTCTTTCTTCGTACTCCCTCCATCCCATAATATAAGAACGTTTTTGACACTAGTGTAGTGCCACAAACGTTCTTATATTATGGGACACGGGGAGTACTAGTATTTATTGCATTTGCCAAGGAGTGACCTCTTCCAATGAAATGGTGTTGCTAAGTTTGCTTCATTTAATTAGCTATAGACTCAAAATTGTCTTTTCACCTAGGTACACGCGCTTACCACCGTTTCTTCCTTGGGTCACCAAACTAGTCTCTCTCTTCTTGATTAACTTGCCACATCAGACTTAATGCCTATGTGGCAAGCTTAAGCACCTGTAGGAGCAAGTAAAAGTAAGTACAATAGTGCGCTTTACATGGCATTTTTGCATATGTGCAGGAAAGAGAGGCAAGGAAAAAGTGGAGAAGTGGGCTCTCATGCAAGAGCCAGCCTCTACTACATGGTGGAGCATTGGGAGAGGCACCTGTATGGAGGTGGTCAGGAATCGGGAGACTCACGCCGGTCGTAGCGCCGCAGTTAAAATGATAATGGCAAGTCAGATCACGGGGCCCCACCTGTCCAGCAGTAACTCGCTGTCAAATCACACAGCCCTACGTTTGCAGCAGCCTACTCCCTCGTCTTCTCGCATCTCTGTCGAACCAACTAGGCGGAACTGCCCCGCCTACCGCGCAGGAAAAGCCCCGCCCTCGAGTTTTAAATACAACTACACCCGCTTAAGAATCCAATGATATACTTTTTGTGACATAGTAACTCATATTTAGTTAGTCAAATGGATGACCTAGAACTACGTGCAGGCCCTATAAACCGAGTCGCCTAAAAATAAAAAAACTGAGACGGAGAGGGTAGTTTAGCACGTATCTTTTTAGATCAATATAGTCGGGATTCACCAAGGAGCAAAACCAAGTGGTAGGCTGCTCCTGTCGTGTTGGCGTAGCAACTCAAGCAGGGTCAGTCCGCACACGAAATGGCGACACACTTAATAGGACCCCTTTGGCCGACATGTGGCTCATCCACCGTCTTGTTCCACGTGCGATGCACCAAATTACAGTTCGGAGCAGCGGTTGGAATTGGAGGCACCCCGGTCGTAGCGCCGCAGTAGTAGAAAATGAGCGATGAGGGGTCAAATCACAAAGCCCCACCTTTCCCGCATTAAGCTGGACGGACGAAGCAACCATCAGTTCACTCTAGGGCGCAAGAGCATAAAGAAAAGAGAAAACAATGATGCGTGCGGCTGCTACCTAGGGCACCCTAGGGTAGGGGTCTCCACTACAGATCCTTTTTTTGAAAGCACCTCCACTACAAATCGGCTTCTCCCTCGTCCTCTTGAAGAAAACCGATGATGAGTGCGGCGGTAGGGTTTGTAGGAGTACTACGGCGTGCGGGGCCACGTCGTAGTAAACGGGTTTGAGTCGACGCCTTAAATATGTGTGGGCTGCTTGGTTTTACGATAACGAGGCAACATTTTGGGTTCGGGGACCAGTGGAGATATAGTACGTACAAAAAATTGTGGACGTAGGTTCGACCGAAAGGCAATGATGCATGGGCCTGCATTTTGATATACCCGGGGCCGCGTGAAATTTGCTACTCTACTCAAAACTAGTAAGGTACACATGTATTGAACGCATGAGATTTCGAAACCAAATTATGAATAAATACACACTATAGCATGTAAAGCTTTGAGTCATATATGCATGATGTAGATGTTCGTTTAGCTCTTATAGTTCATCTCATTCAAAATCAGTTAGTTTTATAAAAATGTTAAGATTCATGGGATTGTGCATTGTAAATCATAAAGTAAAAAACAAATAATGGCAATTCATTTAGAAAAAATAATCAATTATGATACAGAAGATTCTAGAACAAAGGAGAAGTGCTTGTGTTTTGAGGTTTGTGCATTATGCTTAAGTTCAACCATGGAGTCTTCTAAATTGTACATGTGGCAGATCTGGTGGAATGTTGATGATATGCAACGGCCAGTAGCGCTCGGATTTGCCTATCTCTGCACTGTCGGGTTAGCTTCATCCAGCGACCATCTTTCAAAGTTATTGGCACACTATATAGTTCTTGTGCCATAGTTGCATGTTTTGGAAAAAAGCTACTGGTGGGTTGTACTATCTATTTAGGAATAGAAGATGTATACATGGAAGTTGTAGGGAAAGAGATGACATGGAGCATCTCAATTCCTATGAGTAGGGATTGGAAAAGAGATGTCATTTGGTTCACATCATAGGAACTTTTCTATTGAATCTAGAGATGACATGTATCTCAATTCCTATGAGGAGGGATTAGAAAAGAGATGTAATTTGGTTCATATCATAAGAACTTTTCTATTGAATATACGCTAATGTTTATTTTCCTTTGAAATTAAGGGAGTATAGGAATCCATTCATATGAACCAAGTGGCTCTAAAGCTATAGAAATGATATCATGTTTATTTCCTTTGAAATGTGGAGTATATGAATCTATTACTATGAACCAATTGGCTCTAAATGAAAAAAATCATATCATATAGAGTTCCTATGATATTCCTCGACACTAAAGGATGCTTGAAATTGCTGCGGGTGATACGATGGTCTTTCTTTATAGATTCCTCACCCATCTTTATAGTTACCTCTCGAAGATGAATGAAATGATATATACATGGTATTCTACATGTGCAATTTGGTACACGAAAACTCGGTAAAAGTTTGCGAGGTTCGAATTTTCAATAAAGCTATATGCACTGCATTTCGGAATGGAGGGAGCATACAGCAGTTGCTAACACTCACGTGGAAGATTTGTGTGTAGGAGGAGTGGCTGTTCTGTTAAATGACATGGCAAAACTGACACTGTCAGATGCCGATCTAACGGTTCTTACGGCATTCGTCAGGAAAAGGCTTGTGGCGAACGTTTGTTGGATAATGACTTACGGACACATGCATTGCATTGATACGTGCCGCCCCTCTCTCACGCACACGCACCCTCACGAGTCACGACTCTCCCGAGTCCTCTCGCAGACTCGCACGTCGCACCCACCGTCTATCTGCAGGTAGACGTCACACACATATGTGCTCTTCACACCCTACCCTCAGAACTTCTAAAAAACAAAAGATGGCGCTTTATTTTAGCTCACACGTCACACACTTATACTATTACTCTTGTGGCGAACGTTCTTTGGGCATAGTATATTGTACTGTCATGAAGAGAAGCGGTGCACGCACGCACTAGTTCTCTCACACCCACTCGCGGGTACACGTAGGAGCGCATTTTTTTGAAGCTGGTACAACAAAATCACTCCACTATATATAAAAGCAGGAGCCTTAGCGCTTGCTTTACTAGGGTTCCTCTCGTTCACTCTCTCATGCTCTCCAGATCTAAGCAACACATAGGTGGCCACACTCTCTCTCAGCTCACGGCCGGTCACAAATCCGGCCGGACAACCTCGACTGGGGCAGGGGTGTAGGTGCATCGATAACACTGTCGTCGGCGGCGAGGGAGGAGACCAACGGCTGCCCGCGCGTCCCGATCGGCGGCCGTGCCATTCTCTCCGAGAGAGTGCCGGCTCAGGAGGGCCTCCGACCCCTTCTTCCTCCCTGCGGTATTGTGGCCAAGATGCGGCCTCCCGACGCCGTCTTTGCCACATGCCGACGACCCTCAGGTATATATTCCTTCGAAACCTGCCTTGCTCTACTGCCCTAGCTCCCTTCGTGTGGATCCTTTTCTACTTCCGTCCGCTGTTCCAAAGCCACCTAGACTTCTACTATTATTAGAAGTAAAGCTAGTTCATACAGTCGACTCAAAGCGTTGGTTCAAACAGGGAAGAAAGTGGGAAAGCTGTAGCATGAATCTAGGACTTGGTTCTAAGAGGAAACGGAGGAAAGTAGTAATATCTGTCACTGTTTAAATAACCATATTTCGTATTTGCGCAAACAGGGATGTCTCTCTCCATATTGTTTCGGGATGTCTGTCTCCGTATCGTTTCTATCCGGGCAATCAAAAGCACACACCTCAGTTTTAGTACAATTGCGCAAAATGAGATGGCTATCCCTCGTTGCCGTAGTCTAACCTCCTGTCTTCAAGGTATCCCTACATTGGTAGTAACTAAGGTAGAATGACCAACGCAATCTAAAAGAAGCTGATTCGTACGTTTTACTTGCTGATTGCAGTGCATGGACGAGCGAAAACAACTGCATCCTAGTCCGGACTGCACTTTCTACCAGTTCATCCATTGACCGAGTACTAGCTGGCACGGCTGCACGGCGGTTTTTTGGACAGGTGCGCAGACAAGAGGCATTGTGGTCTGCTTATTTCTGCAAATAGCGGTGCTTAAATTTAGTGGAATGCACAAGCATTTCAGCTAGTCAGTACACTGCATGGTTCAGTTCAGCATTCCAGCTGAGACCACAATTATAATTGGTTATTCTGGAATGAGAGAACCTAACCCTGGATGGTGGCAACAAGAAAAAACTAGAGTGAACTCCAGGAAATTTAAGCCTGCCAGGAGGCCCTTTGCTCAGAGAAGCCTTGCTTGTTTTTTCCTAATTTGTAAACCTTCTCACAACTTTGTCTTTTGCTATGAACTTGTATATGTTTGTTATGTTCTATGAATCATTGAGATGTATAAAATTGCTTAACTTATGCTTTTCAAGTTTTTTATGAAGACGAGTTTAATATGAGTGTTCCACATGAGCGCTGGACTAGCGTGTGAACGTTTGGAATTTATTACATTGTGGCCTCAATTAACTGCATGAACCACTGTAACAAGATACATAGTTGCTTATATGTCAGACAGCAGATTGTTGATTGTTAGCTGGTCGATAGCCTAGTGTTGAAGCGAGCTGAGCCAATGTGCCGTGTTTTGCACAACTGCTTACAAGTGGGGTAGCACCAACAGTGTTTACAAGTACTTATGTATACGTCGGCGCACGGTTCTCGAACGAGTGCTCTATTTCATCAAAACACACACTGCTCGTATGATAAACCGTGACAACTTATGTCTTACCATGCCATATTCATGAAAAAACTAGTGAGGACGCATCTGTTTCGGCAACAATTACGATGGTTCTCACATGAGTCACGGGCACACAAAAGTAGCAGCAGTTCCCATAGACGGATTCAAAAAGAGTACTAGCCCTAGAGGGGTCGATAACATGCAAGGTTCGGATAACTAGACACAATCCAAACTACTATTAAACACTAGCTGGGGCAACTATTTCATGCCTCGATCTAATTTGGGCTGGACACAAGATGGACCTTGCCATGAACATCATCGAGGACGTCCCGCAACAGCTCAATCCTGTGAACTTTCATGAAGACAACCTTATGGCCTTGCCACTGATAAACTTGTTTGTGGAGGCATGCCACGTCATCTTCCTGCGTAAGCTTGACAAGAACAGTATGCCTCACAAACGAAGGAGTAGCTTTGAACTTCTTGTGCTTCAGTACACCCTGGACAACACGCCTGACAACAGTGAGGCTGGAATACAACTCTTCATTGGTATAACTGCAAATGGCTTCCAGGATCCAACAGCCTAAGAACTCTGTTTTCCCAGTGCGTATATTCAGGTCGTCCGCCTCATAGCGAGTGACATGTACAACCACACAATCCTTGTCTGCATCAGGGCTCTAATTGAAACAGAAACAAATTCTGAATTATTTTTCAGTAGAAGAAACACAAGTTATTTAAACCACTATGTATAGCATGGCATCGAAGCTAATAAAAGTTTGCATTATTAATCACCACATACTTCCTTTTCTAAAAAAAATCACCACATACTTAGATGAAAAACCACAATCGAGATCAGCAAAGAAGGAAATCACCTTGGGCAGCTCAGCGGGGGGGGGGGGGGGGGGACACATCCTCGAAGGGGGAAAACTGCTCCTGCAGTGCCACGGGGGCTGTAACCTCAAACGGGGCGTTGACCATCTCAGTAGTGGCCGTGAGCGTATCTGGGGTCGGCTCGGTGGTTGCCTCCATCTTCTTGGAGCTCTCTGTCTCGTGGGGATCGGCCTCCCGCGTCTGCTCTAGTATCGGCAGATCTTTGCCTGGTTCTCCTTGGTCCATCATGAAATTGACGAATACTAGGAGACCATTGAAAGGAAAACACAATCGCAATGACAATGTAACAAAAAAAAGAGAGTGAGGATCGGTTACTGCTTTGCAAAAGTTCTTTTTTCTCTGAACGAAAATATACCAACATCACGGATCCGCTTACCTTCCCTTCATTCGGAGAGAAGAACAGTGGCAGATGCGAGTGTTGCCTTTCTTGAAGATGGTGAGGGAGAAGGGGATTCAGCGAAGAGTGAAATGATGGTTGCTTCGTCCGTCAAACTTAGACTGCGGGGAGGTGGGGTTTTGTGATACGACGGCTCGTTACTGCCGCGCTACGACAGGGGTGACTTTCCGCCTGCATACTGCCTTCTAATTTGGTGGATGGCATTTGGGCCCGCGCGCTGCATGGCCCGCATGTCGGTGAACAAAAGTATAATGACATTCAGTAGAGGGAGACGTTTCAATGACCTAGGAGGAGCCAAAAGCGGTAGAGTGTCTCCACTGTACTAGTAGTAATTGTTTTTCTGGGTAGCTGTAGAGTGTCTCCACTGTACTAGTAGTAATTGTTTCTCTGGGCCCAAGACAAAACAACCCATCCACACTAGTAAATAGTAAAATCAATTCAAAAGCCCATATATTTACTGAATGAGAGGCGCTACCCACACCCAACACACCCCCCCCCAAAAACCTGGGTGCTCTTCTTCCTCCTCGCTCCCACCCACCTCACGTCAGCTCGCTCCACTCATACCCCCAAATTCCTCACCTCACTCCTACAGAAAACCCCTAGCTCCCCTTCTTCTTCGCTCGCACTACAACTAGGCTCGTCATTCATTACTCTGCTCAAATCCATGAGCGCCACGCGACACCCTCGAGGAAAATGGAGTCGGCTGACCCCAGCGCCAAGAAGATGAGGCTCCTGCCAGCGGCGACGCTTGTTGTAGATCCCGCACCCGGCAGCGCGGGGAGAAGCGGCGACCCCGTCCCCACCGGATCCCAGGAACCCATAGAATCTCGGGTGGACCGCATCAGCGATCTCCCGGACGCCGTCCTTGGGGAGATCATCTCGCTTCTCCCCACCAAAGATTGCTGCTGCACCAGAGTCCTCTCAATTCGGTGGAGCCCTCTATGGCGCGCCATGCCCCTTAATCTCGACTGTCGTCAGCTATCTCTCTTCAATGATTTTGAAATCCCCAGAGCCATCATCTCCTCCCACCAGGGCTCCGTTCAAAGCCTCTACATCCCGTCATGCTACCTGAGCAAGCATACCATGCCCTGCACGGTGGACGCCTGGCTGAAATCCCCTGAATTCATGGAACTACAGCTGCTTGAGTTCTACTATTCCCCTGGAAATCACATACCACATACCGAACGCCATGAACTTGTGCCCTCAGCACCGATGTCCATCTCGCGGTTTTCGTCCTCTCTCCACACCGCCACCTTTGCGCTGTGCTACCTACCAGACAATCTGGTACTAAACCTTCGACTCCCATTTCTCAAGAAACTTTCACATGTGCGGGTTCGTATATCGGAGGCCTCATTGCACAGCATCATCCACTCCAGTTGCCCTGCGCTGGAGTGCTTGGTGCTTGTTTTCACAGTTAGAATCGGTTGTCTCCAAATAAAGTCGCCTAACCTTGTAAGAATTGGAATTTCTTTTGACGGAAGGCAGCTCATCATCCAAGATGCCCCTTCCCTTCAAAGGTTGATCCTTGATTCTAGTTATTCACCGTTGCAAATAACCGTCCTCTCTGTGCCTAAACTGGAGACCTTGGGTGTAATACATGATCTCTATGCTCATTTCAGTATGGTGTTTGGCTCCACAGTTCTTCAGGTACTTTATATTATCATCTACACTTGTAACCATAAGCTGCATTTTAAATTTCTGCGCATAATTTATATATCATCTTGGAGTACACATTTTGTACTAATATTATGTTCTATGCTCAATGAAGAGTTTCTCCATGGATGGCCTATCAATGGTGCTGGATTCTGTCAAGATCTTATATATCCAAATGAATAGTTTTGATCTGAACAAGATTATTGGCTTGCTGCAATGCTTTCCATGTCTGGAGAAGTTGTATATAAAGGTGATAATTTCACGCACATTGGAAGCCGCATGTAGTGTACTAGAATTAACCGTTGAGTTGTTGCTCTTTCGACACTCTTCTTTTAGACCTTAACTGTTTTCAATCTTCATGTCTATTTAGGCAACATGACGGGGTAAGAAAGTTATAACCAATCGGTGGATTTGTAAGCATCGGGATTTTCTGACTTCTCATGAGATCCGATTGAAGACAATAACGCTAGAACGATATGTAGCCAACCGTGCAAACACAAGATTTGTCACATTCTTACTACTGAATGCGAGGTTACTATTGTCCATCAGGCTTAAGTTTATCAGCAGCATGGTTTTGACGGATGGGTATGTCGAAGAGCAAAAAAAGGAGTTTCAGGTGGGAAAAGAGCCGCTGAACATGCCAGGCTTCTATTTACAACATATTGTGGTCATAATCCAGTAAATTTTACGACCCAGGATGTTCATTCTATGGACCTGACCGATCCATTTGACTGTGACTGCCGAAAATAGTGCTGGAGTTAGATGTTGTTGCCCTTTTCAATCTGGTTTTTTTGGTAAACCTGATGAACAATTAACCCTCGTGCTTTTGTACAGTTTGTAAGCTGGAGTTAGATGTTCCTGCCATTTTCAACTCGGCTGTGACTGTCATATTTTCTTGGAAACAAGGCAAATGGCTTGCCATTCGTTTAATTTAGAGTGAAATATTGTAACAAATCCCAACCAAGGGAAATAACATCACTCTCGCCGGCTGCTTGAGCTCACTGTGCATTACAGAAGCCAAGTGATTAGCCCCCACCAGCACCCATAAACTTATTTCGAACTAGCACATCAAATGGGCTGTAAATTTTCATAGGAAAGGCTGCATGACCGTGACAGATTTGGATTCTGATATTTGGGACCCGCGAGGAAATAGCCTATCCAAGGTGGTGTCGACTTACTAGCCAGTCAACAAACGAATCTGCCTACCAGCCGTTGGATTGACATCCAACATCTGTCGTGTATCTTCTATCTCTTGTCTTCTTCTTCCTCCAGCTGCCCAAACCAAACCACCCCGTCGGCTCCGCCTGCTCCCGCCTCCCATGGCTGGGTGCGCCTCCGCTGCCCTACTGTACGTACCCTCCAACGTTGGCCAGTCCCTCCCTCTATTCCCCGACACGTCCTGTTATTCTCTGGCGACGTCAGCCCCAACACGCACCCGCGCCCGAACCAGTCAACCCTCGTACTCCCCTCCGCCTGCGACTGGACCGGCGCATCTTCAACGGCTCCTGTTCGTTCCGTCCGAGGCCTCGCCGTCGTCCTCTGCCTTGCGGCCTTGGTTCGCTCGCCGTGTGCGGTGCGCCGCCCTCTTGCGTTGTCAACGTCGTCAACAACCGAGAGGAACAAGGAGATGACTGTACGTGGAGAGGATGACAGTAGGGACCCACCAGCGTCATGGCAGTACGCAAGCAAGTGCCTCTATAGTACAAGCCCAAAAATATGGTTCCTCCTAATGGTTGGACATCTGGGGCTCACGCCATTGTCAACATAGTCAATAAACGAGAGAATTACACTACGAGCGGCTGACACCAGGGACCTAGCAAGTCATGCAATTTTTTTTGAGGAATAAGCAGTTGTTATTTATACTAGTTTTAGCGACGGATTAGGGTAACAACGGGGCTGTGCGGGGGCTGTGGCCCGTCTAGCCAGGGTTTTATTTATGTTTACCACATCATGAGCCCAGTTGTGTTTTTTTCTTGCTGAAAATTGCTAGCCCAGTTCTATTTTTTTAAAGAAATACCCAAACAAGGCCTACTTGCTTTATCGGCCCTGCTGTGCTGCAAATCTTTCAAGACAAGGAGAGTTTCATTCGGTTTGCCCAGAAATGGGCTGTACATTTTTAAAACACATCAAACCGGGAATTAGTTTCAATTTTTTTTCATTACAAGATCTTAAATTCCATTGATTTTTATGCGTGGACAATTATTTGGATTTTATATTTATATAAATTATTTTTCAAAATAGTTTGAATGTGAATCAATATTTCTGGATTAAAAACATTTGAACGCAACGAAATATGCAAAATTTTGTATACTTTTTAACCGTGGCCACAATATGGGTTTAATGCTAACAAAAAGAAGATGGGCTCCAAAAAAATTCTTAAGGATTAGCAAATGGGTTGTACATTATTAGAAATAATGGCAGATGGGCTGTATGTTGTTTTCCATAGATTTGAGGCTGACTTGTGCGCCTACTACAAGTTGACGCTATGCTTTCATAAAAAAAGGTTGACGCACAAGCAACGCCCTGTCAACTTAGTCAAGACACGAGAGCAATGACTCTTGGATGTCCATCCAACGGCTGTCGTGCTTCTTCAATCTCTGCTCTTCATGCTCCAGCCGCTCAAACAAGCGCCGGCGGGACTGCCTGCTCCCTCCTCCCACGGCCGGCTATGCTGCCGCGCAGGCCTCACGGCCCCACCGTACTCCCATCGCTTGCCTAGCCATCCCTCTACTCACCCACACATGCTGTTATTCTCCGGCGACGGCAGACGAACCAGTAAACCCTCGTACTCCTCCACGTGGGAAACAACTGCCGAGTATTCCCTGGCTCTGTGTCGTTCCCTTCCTAGGCCTCGCCGTCGTTCACCGCCCTGGTGCAATCGGCGCGGCCTAGTCAACATGGTCAATGAACGACATTCATCGGAAGTGGACTGTACGTTGATAGGCTGACAGCTGGGTCCACGGCCGCACGCAAGGAAATGCCTCCTTATTACGCACAAAATAATGATTCCTCCACCTGACAGCTAGGACCCACAGGAAGGGCCTCTGTATTTCGTGAAAAAAATGTTCCCCCCGCTGACAGGTCGCACCCACCAGCTATATCTTCGCACGCAAGGAAGTGCCTCCTTATTACGCCCAAAAAAATGAATACCCCCTGCTAGCTGGGACCCACCATATTGTTGAGCTAACTTGTGGGCCTACTAAGTTGACGGGGACAGAGGGCTTTGTCAACTTAGTCAATACTCCAGTGACCGTATGATGTCCATCCAACGGCCATAGTGCTTCTTCAACCTCTGGTCTTCTTGCTGCAGCCGCCCAAAGCAGCGCCGGTCGTGCCGCCTGCTCCTGCCTCTCGTGGCCGGCTGTGCTACCGCGGAGGCCTCACCGCCCCCATACTACTCCCACCACTGGCCAGGCCATCCCTCCACTCACCCACACCCCCTGTTATTCTGCGGCGACGGCAGCCTCACACCGCAGCCGAACCAGTGAACGCTCGTACTCCTCTCTGCGTGGGCATCCACTGCCGCGTCTTCCCCGGCTCCGCGTCGTCCCCTTCCTAGGCCTCGTCGTCGTCCACCGCCGTGGTGCTCTCGGCGCGGCGTGGTCAATGTGGTCAACGACCGACTTCCATCGGAAGAGTACTGTACGTGCAGAGGATGACAGCTGGGTCCACGGCAGCCGCAAGGAAGTGCCGCCTTATTACGCGGAAAATAATTATTCCTCCACCTGACAGCGGGGACCCACCGGACGGGCCACCAGTATTTTGCGAAAAAATAGTTTCCTCCTGACTGCTGGGACCCACCGGACGGGCCACCGTATTTCGCGAAAATAACGTTCCACCCCGCTGTCAGCTCGGACCCACCGGAAGTGCCTCCTTATTACGCACAAAAAAAATGAATACTCCCCCGGCTAGCTGGGACCCACCTTGGTGGGAGGCTGACTTGTGGGCCTACTAAGTTGACGGGGATGAAGGGCTTTGTCAACTTAGTCAATATGAACGATTCTAGCTCCAGTGACCGTACGATGTCCATCCAACGGCCGTAGTGCTTCTTCAACCTCTGGTCTTCTTGCTCCAGCCGCCCAAAGCAGCGCCGGTCGTGTCGCATGCTCCTGCCTCCCGTGGCCAGCTGTGCTGCCGCAGAGGCCTCACCGCCCCCTACTATTCCCACCGCTGGCCAGGCCCTGCGGCGACGGCAGCCTCACACCGTAGCCGAACCAGTGAACCCTCGTACTACTCTCCGCGCGGGCTTCCACTGCCGCATCTTGCCCGGCTCCGCGTCGTCCCATTCCTAGGCCTCGCCGTCGTCCACCGCCGTGGTGCTCTCTGCGCGGCGTGGTCAACGTGGTCAAGGAACGACTTCCATCGGAAGAATACTGTACGTGGAGAGGCTGACAGCTGGGTCCACGGCCACAGCCCAATTTTTTGTGATTCGCCAAGTAAGTCGCTTTGTCAGGCCTGTTGGGCTGCAAATCTTTCAAGTCGAGGAGAGCTTTCATTCGGCTGGCAGAGAAAATGGCCCATCAGTAATGAGAAATGGGCTGTGCATTTTTAAAACACATCAAACCGGCAATTAGTTTCAAATATCTTTTTTTTCATTTCAAGATTTTAAATTACATTAATTTTTATGCGGTGAGAATTTGTTGGATTTTATATTGATATACATTTATTTTTAAAATCAGTTTGAATGTGAGTCGAAATTTCGGGATTAAAAACAGTTCGGACCGCACCGAAATATGCAAAAAATTCGTATAATTTTTTAACTGTGGCCACAATATGGGCTGTAATGCTAACAAAAAGAATATGGGCTCCAAAAAAAACCTTAAGAATTAGCAAATGGGCTGTAAATTATTAGAAATAATGGTAGGTGGGTTGTATGCTGTTTTCCACAGATTTGAGGCTTTCCTAAAAAAAGGTTGACGCACAAGCACTGACTGTTGGATGTCCATCCAACGGCCGTCGTGCTTCTTCAATCTCTGCTCTTCCTGCTCCAGCCGCTCAAACAAGCGCCGGCGGGACTGCCTGCTCCCTCCTCCCCGCGGCCGGCTGTGCTGTCGCGCAGGCCTCATCGCCCCACCGTACTCCCATCGCTGGCCTAGCCATCCCTCTACTCACCCACACCTGCTGTTATTCTCTGGCGACGGCAGATGAACCAGTAAACCCTCGTACAGTCGTACTCCCCTCCGCGTGGGAAACAACTGCCGAGTCTTCCCTGCATCCGTGTCGTCCCCTTCCTATTCCTCGCCGTCGTCCACCGCCGTGGTGCTCTCGGAGCGGCGTGGTCAATGTGGTGAACGACCGACTTCCAACGGAAGAGTACTGTGCGTGGAGACACTGACAGCTGGGTCCACGGCCGCAGCAAGGAAGTGCCTCCTTATTTCGCGCAAAATAATTATTCCTCCACCTGACAGCGGGGACCCACCGGACGGGCCACCATATTTCGCGAAAAAAACGTTTCCCCCTGACTGCTGGGACCCACTGGCTACACCTTCGCACACAAGGAAGTGCGTCCGGGCAAAAAAAACAAAACGATTCACCCCCCTGACTGCTGGGACCCACTAGCTACATCTTCGCACGCAAGGAAGTGCCTGACAGTTGGGACCCACCTGGTCGAAGCGTACATAGCGTTGTCATTCTGGTCGCGAACGTGTACGTACATATATACTGGTGGATGTAGAGGCGCGCACGTGTCGTAGTAGGGGCGCACACGTAGCATGTACACGTATGTGTACAGACGGGCGGGGTCTCGAACGCCTACTCGCGCATACGTACGGCAAGGGCTCGTTGACATGGCTGGGTCGGAACGGAGAAACCACGTCGTCGTCGTGTTCATGGGGAGGCAACGGAATACGTCGTGTTCATGGGGAGGCAACGGAATGCGTCGTGTTCATCGGGAGGCAACGGAACGCGTGGGAGCCAACCGGCTGGGTCGGAACGGAATGCGTGGTCATGTTCATAGGGAGGGCTTGGACGGAACAGGCGATGGAAACGAGGCCTGGCGTACCGCAGAACGGAGGAAATGGCCTTGTGTTCGACCGGCCACGTTCGAAACGGGATCCTGTTCATCGGGAGGGGTCTGGCGTACCGCAAAACGGACGAAACGGGCCTCCTACGGTCGAAAGGGGGGTCCTGTTGATCGGGAGGGGTGTGGCGTACCGCAAAACGGACGAAACGGACCTCCTATGGTTGAAACGGGGGTCCTGTTGATCGGGAGGGGTGTGGCGTACCGCAAAACGGACGAAACGGGGGTCCTGTTCATCTGGAGGTGTGTGGCGTACCACAAAACGGGACTCCACGGGATATTGTTCATCTCCACCGTCGACCTCCTCCAGCCTCCACGGGCTACCGTCGACCTCCTCCAGCCTCCACGGGCTCCTGTTCATCCAGCCTCCACCGCGCGCTACTCCACCGGCTACTGTTCAACCACCCCTCCACGGGCACCCCTCCACCGTCTACTGTTCATCCAGCCCTCCACACCACGGGGTCCTGTTCAACCACCCCTCCACGGGCACCCCTCCACCGTCAACTGTTCATCCAGCCCTCCACACCACGGGGTCCTGTTCATCCAGAGGCAACGCCACCGCTCACTATTCATCCACCCCCACCCCAATGCTCACTGTTCATCCAGAGGCAGCATCGATCGGCTTCAGTTAGCAGCAGTAGCGAAGGAATCGCTCGATCGGGTTTAGCTAACAGCCATCGATCGATCACTCGGGTTCAGTAACGCGTAGCCTGCAGTGCAATCGCTCGGGTTCAGTTAGAGCCCAACGCCTCGCTTGGGTTCAGTTAGAGCCAACGCCTCGCACACACGTGCGTACGTGTACGAGAGAAACGCGCATCGCTCGGCCCCTGACCTCCCACCGTAACCGGGAACTCCCCAAAATTTTCCTCGCCCTCGCTTCTACCACGGTTTTTTCCGTCATGGATGGCCCAAAGAATGTCATGCAGCTGCGTCTCCGGCCCGCCCAGGACGAAAAGTCCATTTTCTGTCATGATTTTTTGTCATAGAAGTAGGAGCCCACCACATCTATGATGATACCGGGTTTTGTCACAATTATCGTCATAGAAGTGTCATATGTATGACAGAAAAAAAATTCGTTCCGCCCAAAATGTCACGGATGTGTCTTTTTTTTGTAGTGAATATGCTGAAAAGAATGCCATCAAGCGACCCTGGGGAGACATATTTTACAAAAATCTTCCACCCAGGTCCAGAGCTGAAGCCATTGATCAAGGCTTCTACCCTTGCATGGTCCGTGGACCACAGCCTGCTGATGCCGATCCATCTTCGCTGCTATGGTGTCGTGACGACAATCTGTTCAAGCACAACTTTCTGTTTGCCAAGAACTCGGCCAAAGAGAACAAGAAGTCGCGGGGATTAGACTTCAACCCAGGTACCTCTGCTCCTCGTGCCGATTGCACACGCGAAGCTGAACCCAATCTTGTTGGGCCCTTCTACAACCTAGAAGGTCTCAACACTCACATTATGGTTCAAGGGACTGCCGTGGATCACTCCGCAGATGACGCTGATTCTGACGAAGCGCCTGCACCATCGAAGCCAAAGAAGCTGAAGAAACCCAAGGCTTCTAAGCCTTCCACTTCACCAAAAGCTTCGTGAGCAAAGCCTCTGGCCACTGCTCCTCTTGCACCAAGTGTGCAGTCTGAAGATCTCTCACACATCTCCAAGTCTAAGAAGAGGAAGAAAAAGCCCGTGCAGAGCAACAGTCAAGCTCGTCCGGAGCTCGATTAGCAATTCGGCCTCCGTCAGCCCCAACTGAATTGCGGCACATGTGCCACGCGTACATAACTACGCACTAAAAATACCAGGGGCAAAGATGGAGGCATAGTAAAGACAAAGTCCACAATACGGCTCGACCCTATCTGGACCCGCATGTTTCTTTTCTCTTTTTTTTTCTTTTCCAGGTTCCTTACAACCCCCATCACCTTCCGACGGTACCAAGGGCCCTTTCCTAGGCCCCTCATGAAAACTGATCGTAAATCCTTTCGAAGGATAATACACCAAGGAGGAAAAACATCGTAGACGTGTGGCAGAGTATCTAAAGGATCTTTAAAGATCACCTCTTCCTTTGTTAGGACCCGTACATAGCTTTCCCTGGTGCTCGGCATGTAAAATTGCCTCAATGCTTATCGCATCATTTGTAAAAATATGTTTTGACGTATCGATCAGACTATAACAGAAACAGTTTTTCACCCAACGTATTCGGTACTGGCTTATTTCCTTATCCGTATTCCTCTTTTTTCGTTTGATTGCCATGTACACCTCGGTACGACTTAAATCGCCATGGGCTCCATTCTGCCACGTGCATTTTAAAAAATAAAATAAGCCCGAACACTTTTATAGTACAATTTGGCGTCTCGAATATAGCATTATATGCATCGGCTCCGAATCATGTCTTTGGTCAATAGTTGGGTTGCCCGGCTCCTGTGGTTACTACCTTACGTTCCGCCCGTCGGCTATGGTAGTAAAGGGAGAGCTACTGCGATTGTGTTTCCGGTTCATCCGGATAAACACCTCAGTAGAGAAAGCCGAAAACTGACTGTCATGATGCGGCGAGAGCTGATCAGCTATTCGGTGACTAAGTATAAATCTCCCGGGATTTTTCCGCATTACGCGAAGGACCGGTCTCCATCCAGGAAGGTGTCAACAACACCCAAATTCGGATAATCGAATAATACCAGGGGCTGCGCCTATAATCTCATTGTCAAACTCCTATGGCTAAGTGAGAGCGATAAAGCCATATAGTCTGATTGCATGGTTTGCCGCACTAATACCTCCTTCAAGGACCAAGCCGTTGGGTCAAGTGTGTCCAGGTGCTATTCCGAACACCCTCGTGCAACCCACGTGGGGGCTGAAGCCGACGACAGGTCGACTCTCAGATACCGTAAACGGCTGCACAGGAGGAAAAGAATTAGAGGTAAAACAAGCAACATATTATACATAAGCCTTGTTTCATAATACAAAGTTCGGGCAACACGGATACATTCATTAGAAAATAACATCCTTCGAAGACTGGCCCTCTACAATGTGGGAACCTTCCAAGACTTCATCAAGATACCGCTCTGGCGTGCGGTGCTCCTTGCCTGCGGGCGGTCCCTCGGTTGCCAGATTGACGGCGTTCATCTTCGCCCACTGTACCTTGACACAGGCGATGGCCATCCGGGAACCTTCGATATAGACCGACCGCTTTATGGCATCCAGCCGGGGGCAGGCACTAACTAGCCGCTTCACAAGCCCGAAGTAGCTGCCGGGTATGGGCTCGGCAGGCCAGAGACGGATTATAATATCCCTCATAGCTAATCCGGCCACCCTATGCAGTTCGGTGAACTGTTTCAGCTGATCGCTGAGGGGCACCGGATGCTCGGGCACAAGGTACTGTGACCAGAACAGCTTCTCCATCGAGCTCCCCTCTTCGGCTCGGAAGAACTCCACAGCATCAGCAATACTCCGGGGCAGACCCGCAAATGCTCCTGGAGAACTCCAAACCCGGGTCAGTAAGAGGTACCTTATCCTCACAAATTTGCTCTGCATATTAAAGTCCTTACCCGCCGCGATCTTCTTGGCCTCTTGAATCACCTGGCAGGCGCCTTGGGCTTCAACCCGGGCTTCTTGCGCGCTTTGGAGGGCCTTAGGAAGTTCAGCATCTTGATCCGTAATCTTCCGCTCCAAGGACTCACGTTTTCTTATGGCATCCCAGAGCTCTTGTTGAACTTCCTCTACCCTTGATTCATGATTTTGGCGGGTGGCTCGTTCCTCCTCCACCTCCTTCTTGGCTTCGACCAGCGCGTTCTTGAGGGCCTCGACCTCAGACGCGTCAACTGTAAGCATAATTACAAAACTCAGCAAGATAATAAAACAACAAGTCATATCATTTCAGATGTGAATAGGTATCACATACCTTGCTTCTCCTCCAATCGTTTGTTGGTGCGGATGAGCTCTTCATCGGCCCGATCCAGCCTCCGCATTAGTTCAGATACTTCAGCGGTATGGGCGGCTGTCGCTAACTTTGAAGCCTGTTTGTTCAAATAGACATGTATGATCATCTCCTGTGAAATATTCAATCCTCTATTCGGCCTTTCTTCACAAACACCGAACAGAGGCTCAGGGGCTACTAACTATACACATGCATCATTTTTATATAGATAAAAAGTACTACATCCCGTACCTCAAAGCCTGTTAGAAGGCTGGTGTAGGCTTCGTTCAATCCGTTTTTAGCGGACCGAACCCTTTCCACTATCGTACCCATAAGGGTACGATGCTCTTCCACAATGGAAGCGTTTTGAAGCGCTTCCACCAGATTGTCCGGCGCCTCCAGATTGACAGAGGTCACCGGTGGAGTTGACGCACCCCTTTCCTTCAATGGAGGACGCTCACTTGATCCCGGAGCCGCGTGGGTCTCCGGAATGACATTTGGTTGGGGGCCAGAGTGGGCTTGGCCCCCGTCGCCAGTCTCCATGGGGGTCGGTTCCCCCATGTTCTTGGCAGCAGAGGTATTACCCTCTGGCACCACCTTGACGGCTTCGCGCACCTTTCCATGGCCTGGAAGGGTCCCTCGGGACAACACTTCGGTGTTGTCCGTAGCAGCGGGTGGGGAGGCCGGCGGAGGCGACTCGCTCTCCATCATGGTCGAGCCCAGCGAATTCCTAGAAGATGATGATTGCCGGGGGAGATCGCAGGCCGGACTACAGTATGTGATTCTGTGTGTTAGGATCGCAAGGCATAAAGCCGGATATATATACGTTATCCTTACATACTTATGATTCGGCCGAAGGCTTCGGCCTGGGGTTCCATTCGGGGACGGCTTCGACGTCCGATTCCGAATCGTCTGAAAGGGAGAGTTTCCCCTTCTTGGACGCTTCTGCCTCTAGATCCGCGGAAGCCCCCCTTTTCTTCTTCCCCCCCTTAGGGGGAGAATTGTTCTCCTCCACTTCCTCCTCGTCTTCATCGTGGGAGGAGAGAGCTTCGGTATCTTCGGATGATATGTCTGAAGCACCTTTACAGCGAAGGCCACTTCGGACCTCCTTGCTCTTCTTCTTGGCCTTCTTTTCCGGTGTAACACCCACGATGCGGCTATATCTCCCACGTGTCGAGGCACGACTTAGAGGCATAACCGCATAGTGGTTTTGTCGCAAGAAGGGTCATCTTCACACAATACCATGTAATGAACAAGAATGGGATAAAGAGTTGGCTTACAATCGCCACTTCACACAGTACATAAATATAATTCATACATCATCCAAAATACACACCTAGACCGACTACGGTCAAGATCCAGATGAAAATAAGACAACCCCAAATGCTAGATTCCCGATCGTCCCAACTGGGCTCCACTACTGATCATCAGGAAAAGACACATAGTAACGACCACGTTCCTCGTCGAACTCCCACTTGAGATTGATCCCATCTTCTGCACCGGCATCGTCGGCACCTGCAACTGTTTTGGTAGAATCTGTGAGTCACGAGGACTCAGCAATCTCACACCCGCGAGATCAAGACTATTTAAGCTTATAGGAAAGGATGGTGTAATGAGGTGGAGCTGCAGCGGCAATAAGCATATATGGTGGCTAACATACGCAAAAGAGAGCGAGAAGAGAAGCAACGGAATGGTCGTCATCTAGCAATGACAAAGAAGTGATCCTGAACTCCCACTTACGTCATTCATAACTCAAACTGTGTTCACTTCCCGGACTCCGCCGAGAAGAGACCATCACGGCTACACACGCAGTTGATGTATTTTAATTGGGTCAAGTGACAAGTTTTCTACAACCGGACATTAACAATTTCCCATCTGCCTCATAACCGCGGGCACGGCTTTCGAAAGATAATACCCTGCAGGGGTGTCCCAACTTAGCCCATCATAAGCTCTCACGGTCAACGAAGGATAACCCTTCTCCCGGGAAGACCCGATCAGTCTCGGAATCCCGGTTTACAAGACATTTCGAGAATGGCAAAACAAGACCAGCAAAGCCGCCTGATGTGCCGGCAAATCCCGATAAGAGCTACACATATCTCGTTCTCAGGGCAACACCGGATGAGACATCCTACGAGTAAACCAGACCTCGAGTTTCCAGGAGGGGGCCCCGCAGTTTACTCAGTTCGGACCAACCCTCGAAGGAGCACTGGCCCGGGGGGGGGGGTCAAAATAAGATGACCCTCGGGCTCGCGAAAACCCAGGGGAAAAGGCTTAGTTGGAAAATGGTAAAACCAAGGTTGGGCCTTGCTGGAGGAGTTTTATTCAAGGCGAACTATCAAGGGGGTCCCATAAATCAATCATCCGCGTAAGGAACGCAAACTCAAGGAACATAATACAGGTATGACAGAAACTAGGGCGACAAGAGTGGAACAAAACACCAGGCATAAGGCCGAGCCTTCCACCCTTTACCAAAAATATAGATGCATTAATTAAATAAGATATATTGTGTTATCCCAACGTATCCATGTTCCAACATGGAACCAACTTCATCTTCACCTGCAACTAGCAACGCTATAAGAAGGGCTGAGCAAAAGCGGTAACTTAGCCAAACAACGGTTTGCTAGGAAAGGATGGTTAGAGGATGACATGGCAATATGGGAGGCATGATATATCAAGTGATAGGTAACACGGCATGGCAAAAGAGCGAACAACTAGCAAAGCAAAGATAGAAGTGATTTCGAGGGGTGGTCATCTTGCTTGCAAGGTTCTCAGAGTTGTCGAAAGCTTGATCCTCGTAAGCGTACTCAACAGGTTCCTTGTTCACGAACTCGTCTCCCGGCTCTACCCAAGACAAGAACACAAGCAACGGAACCACAATCAATCACGATAAATGCACGAGCTAGTTCACAACATAACAAGCTCAAACAAGCATGGCAGAAGTGCAAAAGATAACAGGTTCAAAGACTTGGTGAAATTACTGGACAAGGCATAAACAGCATCAGGTAGCAATGTTCAGAGCATGAAATCAACATTCTATAGGAACTTAACATAGCAAAACAAGGCATGGAAGTATTCTACTAAATGCATATGACAAAAGTCCCTTACTGACCATAAGCCAAAAAGGACAAAAAGATATGATGGCAACCTTGTAAACATAGCAAGTTTCGTTATCAGGTTGCAGAAAACAGAGCATGGCAGAAACAATAATATGAGGGCAACTTTGTGAGCTTGATGCACTCACCACAAAGCAATTCATAACAAAACAAGCATACCTACAGCAAGATGGCATGTTTGTGAAGCTATCCATGGCAAGAGAAAATACATAGCATGTATGGATAAACTACAATAAGCTTGGCAAAAATGAATATCATGTTAAGAATCTGCCAGAAATATTTTATAGCAAAAATAGAGCAAGATTGAGTTATGCTATGGCACTCCATAATTGCAAACAAGGGCAGGAATGGATCAATTACAACAATATCTACAAAACATCCTTACTGAACATCTCCAAAATATGCATGGATCTCTCTGTAGCATCAAGTTTACATGGCAACAAAATAACAGCAGACAAGGACTTGGAGAAATTACTAAGTCCCTGAAATCAGAAACATTACGGAGCCTAGTCTGCATGCTTGTTCTAGTCACCACAGAGATCACAAAAATACATGGCATACACCACTGGAAACATGGCATGGCATACAACAAAAAACATGTAGAGCTCATGCCCATAAGATGCACAGATTAAATGATACAAAAATGACAAATCTCCAAGTTCTGATAAGAACCAGAAGATAACAGCAACTAGCCCTCTTGCAACAGAGATTTGGGCATCAAGATGACCTCTAATGAACATGGTGCAATTGAACAAAATGTAGAGCATCATGAGACAAACAATTTTACATATTAAACGCACAAATCGGATCAGCATGGAGAGAGTTATGGAGCTATGAACAAGGGCACATGCTGAAGAAAATTTAAGACTTAGAGAAAATCGGGGTCTCAGAAAAGTCAACCTGCTACCGTGCTCGAACGGATCCAGATCGGGGCCTGTTCGAGGGAGCTCGCCGGCCGTCGGAGAGGAAGGGGATGGAGGCGGCGGCGACCGGAGGCAGAGGAGGGAGAGGGCACCGGGGACGGGGGCGGCGTCCGCGGCGGCGGCGGCGAGCACGCCGGCGACGGGAAGGCGGCGCCCGCGGCGGACCGGCGAGGTCGGTCGGTGGCAGCCCGGCGAGCGGCGGCGATGGTGTCGTGGAGGCAGGCGGCGGCGGGCGCGCGAGCCGGGGAGGGCCGCGGCGGCGGCGCGGGGACGGCTGCCAGGTGGCGTGACCTCACTGGTGCGGACGCGGCGGCGCAATTTGTCCGGCCGGCGGCGGACGTGTCCGGCGGCGCGATTTGTCCGGCCGGCGGCGGACGTGTCCGGCGGCGCGGAGGGAAGTTGCTAGGGTTTCGTCTGCGTTCGTTTTTCGGGAGGGTCACATATAAATAGGTAGAGGGAGCTAGGAGGCTCCAAATGAGGTGCGGTTTTCGCCCACACGATCGTGATCGAACGACCTACAGCATGGAAGAGAGTTTGGTGGGTTTTGGGCTGGTTTTTGTGGGGGTTTTGCTGCAACACACAGATGGCCTTTGCGGATGCCCAGTTAACCGTTGGAGTACCAAACAATCTCCAAATGGAATGAAACTTGACCGGTGGTCTACCGGTGGTATACTAAGGCCACTTGACAAGCCTCGACCCATTTCGAGAATGTTTGACACCCGCACACGAAAGAAAACAAGAGGGGTGCACCGGAGGAGATAGGAGCGCCAGATTGCAAAACGGACAACGGGGAAAAAGCTCAGATGCATGAGACGAACATGTATGCAAATGCAATGCACATGATGACATGATATGAAATGCATGACAAGAACAAAAGCAAAACGAAAGACAAAACCCGACCACGGAGGGAATATCATAACACATAGCCGAAAATGGCAAGAGTCGGAGTTACAAATATGGAAAGTTATATGCGGGGTGTTACATCCGGCGCCTGGTACGGCGCCGGAACCAGCATCTTCGTCAGAAGAGGAATAGCTGGGTCTTCGAGCAAGGGAGCCGGACACCTGATCCGCACCGCCTTCTTCGTCCAGCCCTGGGGTACAAGGGGAAGGTTTAAACTTACTCTTTGGACCCACAAATCAAGGATATGATTAGAAATATGAAAAACTCACTCCAGTGGCTGGATGAGCATAATCGTGGCCGAGGTCTTCGGTCGTTGGCGGCCACGTCTTTTGGGTCTTAAAAATCAGCTTCCATATATCTTCGTGCTTTGTGCTGAAGAACCGCTGCAAGGTCCAGGGACTTGCCGGATCAAACTACAGCATGGAAGAGAGTTTGGTGGGTTTTGGGCTGGTTTTTGAGGGTCTTTTGCTGCAACACACAGATGGCCTTTGCGGATGCCCGGTTAACCGTTGGAGTACCAAACGACCTCCAAATGGAACGAAACTTGACCGGTGGTCTACCGGTGGTATACTAAGGCCACTTGACAAGCCTCGGCCCATTCCGAGAATGTTTTATTCCCGCACACGAAAGAAAACAAGAGGGGTGCACTGGAGGAGATAGGAGCGCCGGATTGCAAAACGGACAACGGGGAAAAAGCTCAGATGCATGAGACGAACACGTATGCAAATGCAATGCACATGATGACATTGTTGGGGAACGTAGTAATTTCAAAAAAATTCCTACGCACACGCAAGATCATGGTGATGCATAGCAACGAGAGGGGAGAGTGTTGTCCACGTACCCTCGTAGACCGACAGCGGAAGCGTTATCACAACGCGGTTGATGTAGTCGTACGTCTTCACGATCCGACCGATCAAGTACCGAACGTATGGCACCTCCGAGTTCTACACACGTTCAGCTCGATGACGTCCCTCGAACTCCGATCCAACCGAGTGTTGAGGGAGAGTTTCGTCGGCACGACGGCGTGGTGACGATGATGATGTTCCACCGACGCAGGGCTTCGCCTAAGCTCCGCAACAGTATTATCGAGGTGTAATATGGTGGAGGGGGCACCGCACACGGCTAAGAGATCTCAAGGATCAATTGTTGTGTCTCTGGGGTGCCCCCTGCCCCCGTATATAAAGGAGACGGGGGGAGGCAGCCGGCCAAGGGGAGAGGCGCACCATAGGGGGGAGTCCTACTCCCACCGGGAGTAGGACTCCTCCTTTCCTTGTGGGAGTAGGAGAAGGGAAGGGGGGAGGAGAAAGAAGGAAGGGTGCGCCCCCCTTCCCTAGTCCAATTCGGACCAGACCATGGGGAGGGGTGCAGCCACCTTTTGAGGCCTTTCTCTCCTTTCCCGTATGGCTCATTAAGGCCCAATACGAATTCCCGTAACTCTCCGGTACTCCGAAAAATACCCGAATCACTCGGAACCTTTTCGAAGTCCGAATATAGTCGTCCAATATATCGATTTTTACGTCTCGACCATTTCGAGACTCCTCGTCATATCCCCGATCTCATCCGGGACTCCGAACTCCTTCGGTACATCAAAACTCAATAAAATTGTCATCGTAACGTTAAGCGTGCGGACCCTACGGGTTTGAGAACTATGTAGACATGACCGAGACACGTCTCCGGTCAATAACCAATAGCGGGACCTGGATACCCATATTGGCTCCCACATATTCTACGAAGATCTTTATCGGTCAGACCGGATAACAACATACGTTGTTCCCTTTGTCACCGGTATGTTACTTGCCCGAGATTTGATCGTCGGTATCTCGACACCTAGTTCAATCTCGTTACCGGCAAGTCTCTTTACTCGTTCCGTAACACATCATCCCGCAACTAACTCATTAGTCACAATGCTTGCAAGGCTTATAGTGATGTGCATTACCGAGTGGGCCCAGAGATACCTCTCCGACAATTGGAGTGACAAATCCTAATCTCGAAATACGCCAACCCAACAAGTACCTTTGGTGACACCTGTAGAGCACCTTTATAATCATCCATTTACGTTGTGACGTTTGGTAGCACACAAAGTGTTCCTCCGGTAAACGGGAGTTGCATAATCTCATAGTCAAAGGAACATGTATAAGTCATGAAGAAAGCAATAGCAATATACTAAATGATCGAGTGCTAAGCTCACGGAATGGGTCAAGTCAATCACGTCATTCTCCTAATGAGGTGATCTCGTTAATCAAATGACAATTTATGTCTATGGCTAGGAAACATAACCATCTTTGATTAACGAGCTAGTCAAGTAGAGGCATACTAGTGACACTCTGTTTGTCTATATATACACACATGTATTATGTTTCCGGTTAACACAATTCTAGCAAGAATATTAAACATTTATCATGATACATGGAAATAAATAATACTTTATTATTGCCTCTAGGGCATATTTCCTTCAGTCTCCCACTTGCACTAGAGTCAATAATCTAGATTACACAGTAATGATTCTTACACCCATGGAGCCTTGGTGCTGATCATGTTTTGCTCGTGGAAGAGGCTTAGTCAACGGGTATGCAACATTCAGATCCGTATGTATCTTGCAAATTTCTATGTCTCCCACCTGGACTAAATCCCGGATGGAATTGAAGCGTCTTTTGATGTGCTTGGTTCTCTTGTGAAATCTGGATTCCTTTGCCAAGGCAATTGCACCAGTATTGTCACAAAAGATATTCATAGGACCCGATGTACTAGGTATGACACCTAGATCGGATATGAACTCCTTCATCCAGACTCCTTCATTTGCTGCTTCCGAAGCAGCTATGTACTCCGCTTCACATGTAGATCCCGCCACGACGCTTTGTTTAGAACTGCACCAAATGACAGCTCCATCGTTCAATGTAAATACGTATCCGGTTTGCGATTTAGAATCGTCCGGATCAGTGTTAAAGCTTGCATCAACGTAACCATTTACGATGAGCTCTTTGTCACCTCCATATACGAGAAACATATCCTTAGTCCTTTTCAGGTATTTCAGGATGTTCTTGACCGCTGTCCAGTGATCCACTCCTGGATTACTTTGGTACCTTCCTGCTAGACTTATAGCAAGGCATACATCAGGTCTGGTACACAGCATTGCATACATGATAGAGCCTATGGCTGAAGCATAGGGGACATCTTTCATCTTCTCTCTATCTTCTGCAGTGGTCGGGCATTGAGTCTTACTCAACTTCACACCTTGCAACACAGGCAAGAATCCTTTGTTTGCTTGATCCATTTTGAACTTCTTCAAAACTTTGTCAAGGCATGTGCTTTGTGAAAGTCCAATTAAGCGTCTTGATCTATCTCTATAGATCTTGATGCCCAATATATACGCAGCTTCACCGAGGTCTTTCATTGAAAAACTCTTATTCAAGTAGCCCTTTATGCTATCCAAAAATTCTATATCATTTCCAATCAGTAATATGTCATCCACATATAATGTCAGAAATGCTACAGAGCTCCCACTCACTTTCTTGTAAATACAGGCTTCTCCAAAAGTCTGTATAAAACCAAATGCTTTGATCACACTATCAAAACGTTTATTCCAACTCCGAGAGGCTTGCACCAGTCCATAAATGGATCGCTGGAGCTTGCACACTTTGTTAGCTCCCTTTGGATCGACAAAAGCTTCTGGTTGCATCATATACAACTCTTCTTCCAGAAATCCATTCAGGAATGCAGTTTTGACATCCATTTGCTAAATTTCATAATCATAAAATGCGGCAATTGCTAACATGATTCGGACAGACTTAAGCATCGCTACGGGTGAGAAGGTCTCATCGTAGTCAATCCCTTGAACTTGTCGAAAACCTTTCGCAACAAGTCGAGCTTTATAGACAGTAACATTACCATCAGCGTCAGTCTTCTTCTTGAAGATCCATTTATTTTCAATGGCTTGCCGATCATTGGGCAAGTCAACCAAAGTCCATACTTTGTTCTCATACATGGATCCCATCTCAGATTTCATGGCCTCAAGCCATTTTGCGGAATCTGGGCTCACCATCGCTTCTTCATAGTTCGTAGGTTCGTCATGGTCTAGTAACATAACTTCCAGAACAGGATTACCGTACCACTCTGGTGCGGATCTTACTCTGGTTGATCTACGAGGTTCAGTAATAACTTGATCTGAAGTTTCATGATCATCATCATTAACTTCCTCACTAATTGGTGTAGGTGTCTCAGAAACTGGTTTCTGTGATGAACTACTTTCCAATAAGGGAGCAGGTATAGTTACCTCATCAAGTTCTACTTTCCTCCCACTCACTTCTTTCGAGAGAAACTCCTTCTCTAGAAAATTTCCGAATTTAGCAACAAAAGTTTTGCCTTCGGATCTGTGATAGAAGGTATACCCAACAGTCTCCTTTGGGTATCCTACGAAGACACATTTCTCCGATTTTGGTTCGAGCTTATCAGGTTGAAGTTTCTTCACATAAGCATCGCAGCCCCAAACTTTAAGAAACGACAACTTTGGTTTCTTACCAAACCATAGTTCATAAGGCGTCGTCTCAACGGATTTTGATGGTGCCCTATTTAACGTGAATGCAGCCGTCTCTAAAGCATAACCCCAAAACGATAGCGGTAAATCAGTAAGAGACATCATAGATCGCACCATATCTAGTAAAGTGCGATTACGACGTTCGGACACACCATTACGCTGTGGTGTTCCGGGTGGCGTGAGTTGCGAAACTATTCCGCATTGTTTCAAATGTAGACCAAACTCGTAAGTCAAATATTCTCCTCCACGATCTGATCGTAGAAACTTTATTTTCTTGTTATGATGATTTTCAACTTCACTCTGAAATTCTTTGAACTTTTCAAATGTTTCAGACTTATGTTTCATTAAGTAGATATACCCATATCTGCTTAAATCATCTATGAAGGTGAGAAAATAACGATATCCGCCACGAGCCTCAACATTCATCGGACCACATACATCTATATGTATGATTTCCAACAAATCTCTTGCTCTCTCCATAGTTCCGGAGAATGGTGTTTTAGTCATCTTGCCCATGAGGCACGGTTCGCAAGTACCAAGTGATTCATAATCAAGTGGTTCCAAAAGTCCATCAGTATGGAGTTTCTTCATGCGCTTTACACCGATATGACCTAAACGACAGTGCCACAAATAAGTTGCACTATCATTATCAACTCTGCATCTTTTGGTTTCAATATTATGAATATGTGTATCACTACTATCGAGATTCAACAAAAATAGACCACTCTTCAAGGGTGCATGACCATAAAAGATATTACTCATATAAATAGAACAACCATTATTCTCTGATTTAAATGAATAACCGTCTCACATCAAACAAGATCCAGATATAATGTTCATGCTCAACGCTGGCACCAAATAATTATTATTTAGGTCTAAAACTAATCCCGAAGGTAGATGTAGAGGTAGCGTGCCGACCGCGATCACATCGACTTTGGAACCATTTCCCACGCGCATCGTCACCTCGTCCTTAGCCAATCTTCGCTTAATCCGTAGCCCCTGTTTCGAGTTGCAAATATTAGCAACAGAACTAGTATCAAATACCCAGGTGCTACTACGAGCATTAGTAAGGTACACATCAATAACATGTATATCACATATACCTTTGTTCACCTTGCCATCCTTCTTATCCGCCAAATACTTTGGGCAGTTCCGCTTCCAGTGACCAGTTTGCTTGCAGTAGAAGCACTCAGTTTCAGGCTTAGGTCCAGACTTGGGTTTCTTCTCCTGAGCAGCAACTTGTTTGCTGTTTTTCTTGAAGTTCCCTTTCTTCTTCCCTTTACCCTTTTTCTTGAAACTGGTGGTCTTATTGACCATCAACACTTGATGCTCCTTTTGGATTTCTACCTCCGCAGCCTTTAGCATTGCGAAGAGCTCGGGAATTGTCTTACTCATCCCTTGCATATTATAGTTCATCACGAAGCTCTTATAGCTTGGTGGCAGTGATTGAAGAATTCTGTCAATAACGCTATCATCCGGAAGATTAACTCCCAGTTGAATCAAGTGATTGTTATACCCAGACATTTTGAGTATATGCTCACTGACAGAACTATTCTCTTCCATCTTGCAGCTGAAGAACTTATTGGAGACTTCATATCTCTCAATTCGGGCATTTGCTTGAAATATTAACTTCAACTCCTGGAACATCTCATATGCTCCATGACGTTCAAAACGTCGTTGAAGACCCGGTTCTAAGCCGTAAAGCATGGCACACTGAACTATCGAGTAGTCATCAGCTTTGCTCTGCCAGACGTTCATAACATCTGGTGTTGCTCCTGCAGCAGGCCTGGCACCCAGCGGTGCTTCCAGGACGTAATTCTTCTGTGCAGCAATGAGGATAATCCTCAAGTTAGGGACCCAGTCCATGTAATTGCTACCATCATCTTTCAACTTTGCTTTCTCAAGAAACGCATTAAAATTCAACGGAACAACAGCACGGGCCATCTATCTACAATTAACATAGACAAGCAAAATACTATCAGGTACTAAGTTCATGATAAATTCAAGTTCAATTAATCATATTACTTAAGAACTCCCACTTAGATAGACATCCCTCTAATCCTCTAAGTGATCACGTGATCCATATCAACTAAACCATGTCCGATCATCACGTGAGATGGAGTAGTTTCAATGGTGAACATCACTATGTTGATCATATCTACTATATGATTAACGCTCGACCTTTCGGTCTCCGTGTTCCAAGGCCATATCTGTTATATGCTAGGCTCGTCAAGTTTAACCTGAGTATTCCGCGTGTGGAACTATTTTGCACCCGTTGTATTTGAACGTAGAGCCTATCACACCCGATCATCACGTGGTGCCTCAGCACGAAGAACTTTCGCAACGGTGCATACTCAGGGAGAACACTTGTACTTTGATAATTTAGTGAAGGATCATCTTATAATGCTACCGTCAAACAAAGCAAGATAAGATGCATAAAGGATTAACATCACATGCAATCAATATAAGTGATATGATATGGCCATCATCATCTTGTGCTTGTGATCTCCATCTCCGAAGCACCGTGCTTGTGATCTCCATCTCCGAAGCACCGTCATGATCACCATCGTCACCGGCGCGACACCTTGATCTCCATCGTAGCATCGTTGTCGTCTCGCCACCTTATTGCTTTTACGACTATCGCTACCGCTTAGGGATAAAGTAAAACTATTACATGGCGATTGCATCTCATACAATAAAGCGACAACCATATGGCTCCTGCCAGTTGCCGATAACTCGGTTACAAAACATGATCATCTCATACAACACATTATATCACATCATGTCTTAACCATATCACATCACAACATGCCCTGCAAAAACAAGTTAGACGTCCTCTACTTTGTTGTTGCATGTTTTACGTGGCTGCTACGGGCTTAGCAAGAACAGTTCTTACCTACGCATCAAAACCACAATGATAGTTTGTCAAGTTGGTGTTGTTTTAACCTTCGCAAGGACCGGGCGTAGCCACACTCGGTTCAACTAAAGTGAGAGAGACAGACACCCGCCGGTCACCTTTAAGCAACGATTGCTCGCAACGGTGAAACCAGTCTCGCGTAAGCATACGCGTAATGTCGGTCCGGGCCGCTTCATCTAACAATACCGTTGAACCAAAGTATGACATGCTGGTAAGCAGTATGACTTATATTGCCCACAACTCACTTGTGTTCTACTCGTGCATAGCATCAACGCATAAAACCTGGCTCTGATACCACTGTTGGGGAACGTAGTAATTTCAAAAAAATTCCTACGCACACGCAAGATCATGGTGATGCATAGCAACGAGAGGGGAGAGTGTTGTCCACATACCCTCGTAGACCGACAGCGGAAGCGTTATCACAACGCGGTTGATGTAGTCGTACGTCTTCACGATCCGACCGATCAAGTACCGAACGTACGGCACCTACTAGTTCTACACACGTTCAGCTCGATGACGTCCCTCGAACTCCGATCCAGCCGAGTGTTGAGGGAGAGTTTCGTCAGCACGACGGCGTGGTGACGATGATGATGTTCCACCGACGCAGGGCTTCGCCTAACCTCTGCAACGGTATTATCGAGGTGTAATATGGTGGAGGGGGGCACCGCACACGGCTAAGATATCTCAAGGATCAATTGTTGTGTCTCTGGGGTGCCCCCTGCCCCCGTATATAAAGGAGCAAGGGGGAGGCAGCCGGCCAAGGGGAGAGGCGCGCCATAGGGGGGAGTCCTACTCCCACCGGGAGTAGGACTCCTCCTTTCCTTGTGGGAGTAGGAGAAGGGAAGGGGGAAGGAGAAAGAAGGAAGGGTGCGCCCCCCTTCCCTAGTCCAATTGGGACCAGACCATGGGGAGGGGTGCGGCCACCTTTTGAGGCCTTTCTCTCCTTTCCCGTATGGCTCATTAAGGCCCAATACGAATTCCCGTAACTCTCCGGTACTCCGAAAAATACCCGAATCACTCGGAACCTTTCCGAAGTCCGAATATAGTCGTCCAATATATCGATTTTTACGTCTCGACCATTTCGAGACTCCTCGTCATATCCCCGATCTCATCCGGGACTCCAAACTCCTTCGGTACATCAAAACTCAATAAAACTGTCATCGTAACGTTAAGCGTGCGGACCCTACGGGTTCGAGAACTATATAGACATGACCGAGACACGTCTCCGGTTAATAACCAATAGCGGGACCTGGATGCCCATATTGGCTCCCACATATTCTACGAAGATCTTTATCGGTCAGACCGCATAACAACATACGTTGTTCCCTTTGTCACCGGTATGTTACTTGCCCGAGATTTGATCGTCGGTATCTCGACACCTAGTTCAATCTCGTTACCGGCAAGTCTCTTTACTCGTTCCGTAACACATCATCCCGCAACTAACTCATTAGTCACAATGCTTGCAAGGCTTATAGTGATGTGCATTACCGAGTGGGCCCAGAGATACCTCTCCGACAATTGGAGTGACAAATCCTAATCTCGAAATACGCCAACCCAACAAGTACCTTTGGTGACACCTGTAGAGCACCTTTATAATCACCCATTTACGTTGTGACGTTTGGTAGCACACAAAGTGTTCCTCCGGTAAACGGGAGTTGCATAATCTCATAGTCAAAGGAACATGTATAAGTCATGAAGAAAGCAATAGCAATATACTAAATGATCGAGTGCTAAGCTAATGGAATGGGTCAAGTCAATCACGTCATTCTCCTAATGAGGTGATCTCGTTAATCAAATGACAACTTATGTCTATGGCTAGGAAACATAACCATCTTTGATTAACGAGCTAGTCAAGTAGAGGCATACTAGTGACACTCTGTTTGTCTATATATACACACATGTATTATGTTTCCGGTTAATACAATTCTAGCATGAATAATAAACATTTATCATGATACAAGGAAATAAATAATACTTTATTATTGCCTCTAGGGCATATTTCCTTCAGACATGATATGAAATGCATGAGAGGAACAAAAGCAAAACGAAAGACAAAACCCGACCACGGAGGGAATATCATAACACATAGCCTAAAATGGCAAGAGTCGGAGTTACAAATATGGAAACTTACATGCGGGGTGTTACAACACTCCACCACTACGAGAGGATCTCGTCCCGAGATCTAGGACTGAAAGAACTCCGGATATTCGGAACGGAGATGGTCCTCGCGTTCCCAGGTGGCTTCCCGGTCGGAATGGTGCGACCACTTCACTTTCAGGAATTTGATTGACTTGTTGCGAGTCTTGCGCTCAGTTTCTTCAAGGATAGCAACGGGGTGCTCATGATAAGACAGATCTTCTTGGAGGTCAATATCTTCGAAGTTGATGGTGCGCTCAGGCGTCTTGAAGCACTTGTGGAGCTGTGACACGTGGAACACATCGTGCACGTTCGCGAAGTTGGAAGGAAGCTCAAGTTGATAGGCGAGGTCGCCTCTTTTGCCAATGATCTTGAAAGGACCCACGTATCTAGGGGCAAGCTTCCCTTTGATACCGAAGCGACGAGTGCCTTTCATTGGAGAGACGCGGAGGTAGACATGGTCTCCGATCTCGAAAGCCACATCACGGTGCTTACTATCATAGTAACTCTTCTGGCGCGATTGCGCGGCTTTGAGATTATCACGGATGACTTTACACATTTCTTCAGCTTCAGTGATTAAGTCATTGCCAAGAAGTTGGCGTTCACCAGTCTCTGACCAATTGAGAGGAGTACGGCACTTTCTGCCATAGAGAATCTCGAATGGGGCCTTGCCCGAACTCGCTTGGAAACTGTTGTTGTAGGAGAATTCAACATATGGAAGACAATCTTCCCATTTCATGCCAAAGGAAATGACACAAGCCCTGAGCATATCTTCAAGAATTTGATTGACTCGCTCGACTTGGCCACTAGTTTGAGGATGGAAAGCTGTGCTGAAGCGAATGTTTGTGCCCATGGCCTTCTGAAAGGAGTCCCAGAACTTAGAGGTGAAGATGCTTCCACGATCTGAAGAAACCAATTGTGGAATGCCGTGCAAGGAGACAATTCTGGAGGTGTATAGCTCTGCCAACTGAGCTGCTGTTATGGATTCTTTGATTGGAAGGAAATGAGCCACTTTAGAAAGCTTGTCAATGACCACGAAGATAGCATCATTTCCGCGCTTGGACTTTGGAAAACTAGTCACGAAGTCCATTTCAATATGATCAAACTTCCACTCTGGGATAGCAAGAGGTTGGATGAGACCAGCTGGTCGTTGGTGTTCTGCTTTCACTCTTCGGCAGACATCACATTCATTCACGAATTGAGCAATTTCTCGCTTCATTCGAGTCCACCAATACGACTGCTTGAGGTCATGGTACATCTTCGTACTTTCAGGATGAATGGAAAGGAGAGAATTGTGCGCCTCGTTCATAATGACTTTCCTTAGATCACCTTTAGGAACCACAATCCAGTCCTCGAAGAATAAAGTGTCTCTGTCGTCAATGCGATAGCACTTGTATTTGGAAAGACCCTTGTCGATACCACGTTTCACCTTCTTCACCATGGCATCAAGAAGTTGTGCCTCACGAATCTGATCTTCCAAAGTGGGAGAGACTATGAGGTTGGCAAGAAAGCCTTGAGGAACAACTTGGAGATTCAGCTTGCGGAAAGCTTCACAAAGATCCGGTTGGAAAGGCTTGAGAATTAAGCTGTTGCAATAAGCCTTCCTGCTCAAAGCATCTGCAATGACATTGGCCTTGCCTGGAGTGTATTCAATACTCGGATTGTACTCTTGAATCATTTCGACCCATCGAGTCTGCCTGAGGTTGAGGTTGGGCTGAGTGAAGATGTACTTGAGACTCTTGTGATCGGTGAAAATGTCCACTTGTCTTCCCAACAAGAGATGTCTCCACGTTATTAATGCATGGACAACTGCCGCCAACTCAAGATCGTGAGTGGGGTAGTTCTTCTCATTGGGCTTCAACTGTTGAGAGGTATAGGCCAGAACTTTCTTCTCTTGCATTAACACAGCACCGAGACCTTGGAGAGAAGCATCACAGAAAACTTCAAATGGCTTGGATTCATCAGGAGGAGTTAAGACAGGAGCTGTGACAAGTTTCTCTTTGAGAGTGTTGAAAGCAACGTCACACTCAGGAGACCAGACATACTTCACATGCTTCTGGAGGAGGTTGGAAAGAGGCTTTGCAATCTTAGAGAAATTCTCAACGAATCTTCGGCAATAGCTTGCAAGACCAAGAAAACTGCGAAGCTGCTTGACATTCTGAGGAGGTTCCCAATTCACAATTGCGGACACCTTCTCGGGATTAACAGCGATGCCCTTGGCAGAGATGATGTGACCAAGGAAAAGAACTTCATCGAGCCAAAACTCACATTTTGAGAACTTCGCATAGAATTGATACTCTCTGAGCTTGTCGAGCACCAATCGCAAATGTTTGGCATGATCCTTCTTATTCTTGGAGAAGACCAAGATATCATCGAGATACACCAGGACGAATTCATTGGTATAGGGGTTGAAGATGAAATTCATCATCCGAGAGAATACTGGAGGAGCATTGACAAGGCCGAAAGACACGACAGTATATTCATAAGAACCAAAACTTGTTCTAAATGCTATCTTGGGAATATCTTCTTCACGAATGTGAATCTGATGATAACCCATACCAAGGACAAGCTTGGAGAATACTTTAGCACCTTTGAGTTGCTCGAATAGCTCATTGATGTTGGGAAGTGGATACTTGTTCTTGATTGTCTTCTTGTTCAATGGACGGTAGTCGACACAAAGTCGGTCCGTGCCATCCTTCTTCTTTACAAAAAGAACACCACAACCCCATGGAGAAGAACTCGGTCTGATCAAACCCAGACGCTCTTGTTCATTGAGCTATTTCTTCAATTCCTTCAGCTCGTTGGGTCCAAGCTTGTATGGACGCTTGCAAACGGGTTCAGTGCCAGGCTCTAGTTCAATAACGAACTCAACTGGCCGATGAGGAGGCATACCCAGAAGCTCTTCTGGAAAGACATCTTGATACTCACAAACGACTGGAATTTGAGAGATGGCATTCAATTCACCCTTCTCATTGAGAGAAAAAAACCGAATGGTTTCATCACGAGCGGCATAAATGATGACATCCTCAGAAGAATGTGTCAATTGAATTTCCCTGGCAGCACAATCAAGTTGAGCCTTGTGCTTAGAAAGCCAGTCCATCCCGAGAATTAGATCAATATCCTAGTCACCAAGAACAACTGGAGAAGACAGAAATTTATAGTTTCCCATCTTGATGGAAACATTCGGGACACAATTATTAGATGTCATTTGCTTGCCCGGAGACACAACCTTCAACGGGATAGGAATATTTTCCGTCACAAACTCATGCTTGGCAACAAAAGGTCTTGAAATGAAAGAAAGAGATGCACCAGTATCAAATAAGACTTTTGCAGGAATATCATTAACTGAGAGATTACCCATTATCACATCAGTAGATTCCTCCGCTTGAGCTGCATTCATCATGTTCACCTTTGCAGACTTTGGATTATGCTTGACCACTGCATTGCTGGAAGATCTGACAGGAGGAGGAGGAGGCAGGCGCCTTTGGTTGAAGCACTTGTTAGCATAGTGACCTTTCTGCTGACACTTGTTGCAAGTCACCTCTGAGAGTGGACGGTGATAAGAAGCATTGGACTTTGGAGCTTGATTCTAAGACTTGTTCTGATAGCCAGAGTTGGAAGAGTTGGAAGAACCATGGCCACCTTTGTTCTTCTGCTGGTAAGGCTGACGAAACGGAGGAGGAGGAGGCAACCAGAACTTCTGTTGCTTAGCTGCCACAAGTGAGGAAGAAGAAGACTGAACTGCGTCCCTGACTCTTTTCTTAGAAGCCTCACACTTGAGCTGAGCAGCCTCTTGCTTGAGTGCCATATTGTAGAATTGATCAAACTGAGTAGGCTCAACCAGAACGAGAGCTAACTGCAGATCCTCTTTAAGGCCACCTCTGAAGTGATAGATCATGCTCTTTTCATCAGGAACGTCTTGTTTAGCGAAGCGAGCAGGTTTCTGAAACTGAATGTTGTATTGATACATAGACATGTTGCCTTGCTTGAGATTGCGGAACTCTTCATGCTTGCTCTCAACAACACTTTGTGGAATGTGGTGCGCTTTGAAATCCCGACAGAAGTCAGTCCAAGTGATCACACGACCTCCTCTGGAATCTTTGTATTGTTGAAACCAATCAGCAGCTTGGTCCTTGAGCTGAAAAGAAGCGAACTTGACATAGTCCTCAGGCCTGACATTGCTACATTCAAAATGCTTGTTGATGTCCACGAGCCAATCATCGGCATCCGTGGCCTCGGCACAGTAGCTGAAAGACTTGGGCTGATTTGTGAGAAACTGGTTGAGGGTAGCGAAGTGAGGCTGATTGTTGCCTTGACCTTGATTGCCTTGATTGCCTTGCCCTTGGGTGCGTTCTTGCAAGAGTTGCAGAATCATCTGAGCATTGGCATTGGTGGCTGCCATGATAGCTTGCCATGCCTCCGGAGGCGGAGGTGGTGGCAGAGGGTTCGCTTGACTCCCTTCATTGTTATCCGGATTCTGGCGCGTTGGCGGAGCCATCCTGAAGAGGGTGACATCCGTTAGCATCTTGATAGACAAATAGATAAGTAGAATCAACGGATAGAAATTGCAACATATAGTCTTCACAATAAACATTCTAACGAAGATGAACGAATGAATTACGTAGTAAATCATCAGACTTCCATAAGTTGAGGAGCCACTTGAAAAAGATATGGAATCAACATATGACTTCGAAGCAACTCGGATACCACAATTCAAAACAAAACAAAGTATTGGCTCGCAGAATAAGCCGGAACAAACATATGATAGAGATTTCGTCCGAAGTTTTCGTGGTGGGGCCCACACGGGCTCAATCGTACAGCACCATCATGTACAAGGCTGTGCACATGACATACGAAGCGTCCCCGAGTCGGCATAGCTAAGGACTCTTTAAGACACTATGAAACCACTGTAAAATCAACCGTGTACAGGCGGAACACTAGACGTCGAACCCCAATCTCATATCATGCGTCTGTCGGAAAGATATCCTAAGGCTACTTGAATTCCCACTTATAAACTCCCGAAACTTTCTGGTTATGCAATCTGGTGTTGGGGATACAGGGGACACAAAATATATCACCCAAACTAGCAATCCCTAGATCTAGCTGTATCCATCCGTCAACACATAACCAAGAAACCTTCGGAAATCGTTTACCTCAACCTTTGAAAAGCATCCGTTATACAAGTTATGGCAATACTCCCGAACTCCCGCCCCAGTACTGGGTGGCGTCGAGGTGATCTCACCAACAACTGCATAAAAGAGATTTCGATGTCGGCAAAACTTAGGTATTCCAGAACTGCAACGATAAAATTGTGACGACAACACCTCGGAGCTCAACTCCCCGGGACACAGCCACAACCCCTAAATGTCAGGAGGCACCAAGAACAATGTTCTCATCACAAAACCATCAGAATGATTCCAAGATACCCGCGTGATCCTAAAATTTCTTTTAGTGAAATTTGAGGAGAGAATAGTCAAAACTTCTACGTCAGGAGACCTCATCAGAGCGACGAAGGTACTGAGGAGTAAAAAGAATCCTACTCTCCGATATATATAATCCTAAGACTCAAAACATTTTTGTTCTAGACTCAACAACGCCAGCGATTCGATCAAGCAGGGGGCTCCTAAGTCGGGGATGGCTCTGATTACCAACTTGTAACACCCACGATGCGGCTATATCTCCCACGTGTCGAGGCACGACCTAGAGGCATAACCGCATAGTGGTTTTGTCGCAAGAAGGGTCATCTTCACACAATCCCATGTAATGAACAAGAATGGGATAAAGAGTTGGCTTACAATCGCCACTTCACATAGTACATAAATATAATTCATACATCATCCAAAATACACACATAGACCGACTACGGTCAAGATCCAGATGAAAATAAGACAACCCCAAATGCTAGATTCCCGATCGTCCCAACTGGGCTCCACTACTAATCATCAGGAAAAGACACATAGTAACGACCACGTTCCTCGTCGAACTCCCACTTGAGATCGATCCCATCTTCTGCACTGGCATCGTCGGCACCTGCAACTGTTTTGGTAGAATCTGTGAGTCACGAGGACTCAGCAATCTCACACCCGCGAGATCAAGACTATTTAAGCTTATAGGAAAGGATGGTGTAATGAGGTGGAGCTGCAGCGGCAATAAGCATATATGGTGGCTAACATACGCAAAAGAGAGCGAGAAGAGAAGCAACGGAACGGTCGTCATCTAGCAATGACCAAGAAGTGATCCTGAACTCCTACTTACGTCATTCATAACTCAAACCGTGTTCACTTCCCGGACTCCGCCGAGAAGAGACCATCACGGCTACACACGCAGTTGATGTATTTTAATTGGGTCAAGTGACAAGTTCTCTACAACCGGACATTAACAAATTCCCATCTGCCTCATAACCGCGGGCACGGCTTTCGAAAGATAATACCCTGCAGGGGTGTCCCAACTTAGCCCATCATAAGCTCTCACGGTCAACGAAGGATAACCCTTCTCCCGGGAAGACCCGATCAGTCTCGGAATCCCGGTTTACAAGACATTTCGACAATGGTAAAACAAGACCAGCAAAGCCGCCCGATGTGCCGACAAATCCCGATAGGAGCTGCACATATCTCGTTCTCAGGGCAACACCGGATGAGACATCCTACGAGTAAAACCAGACCTCGAGTTTCCAGGAGGGGGCCCCGCAGTCTACTCAGTTCGGACCAACACTCGAAGGAGCACTGGCCCGGGGGGGTTAAAATAAGATGACCCTCGGGCTCGCGAAAACCAGGGGGAAAAGCCTTAGGTGGCAAATGGTAAAACCAAGGTTGGGCCTTGCTGGAGGAGTTTTATTCAAGGCGAACTGTCAAGGGGGTCCCATAAATCACCCAACCGCGTAAGGAACGCAAACTCAAGGAACATAATACCGGTATGACAGAAACTAGGGCGGCAAGAGTGGAACAAAACACTAGGCATAAGGCCGACCCTTCCACCCTTTACCAAAAATATAGATGCATTAATTAAATAAGAGATATTGTGATATCCCAACATATCCATGGAACCAACTTCATCTTCACCTGCAACTAGCAACGCTATAAGAAGGGCTGAGCAAAAGCGGTAACTTAGCCAAACAACGGTTTGCTAGGAAAGGATGGGTAGAGGCTTACATGGCAATATGGGAGGCATGATATAGCAAGTGATAGGTAACACCGCATGGCAAAAGAGCGAACAACTAGCAAAGCAAAGATAGAAGTGATTTTGAGGGGTGGTCATCTTGCCTGCAAGGTTCTCAGAGTTGTCGAAAGCTTGATCCTCGTAAGCGTACTCAACAGGTTCCTCATTCACGAACTCGTCTCCCGGCTCTACCCAAGACAAGAACACAAGCAACGGAACCACAATCAATCACGAGAAATGCACGAGCAACATGATGCAAAACATGTATGATATGCGATGCATATGCGAGCTCCAGAAGGAAAATGATGAACAAATGATGAACAAGGCAGTAACTTGGCAAACCAAGCATGCCACTGGAAAGATAAGATGATTTCGGTCGAAATCGATATAAAGATCACCGGAAACGGATGCACGGTTTGCAAATGGCAAGCAAAACAAGAATGACACGAATCTGCGATTAACAGCATGATAGCGCTTAGAATGCAACAAGTAACAATGCTACGGCACTCCAACGTAGCAACAAAGCATATGGCAGTAATCTACAGGAGATGCTTGACAAAATAGGAACACTGAGCTACGGCTAGTTCACAACATAATAAGCTCAAACAAGCATGGCAAAAGTGCAAAAGATAAGAGGTTCACAGACTTGGTGAAATTACTGGACATGGCATAAACAGCATCAGGTAGTAATGTTCAGAGCATGAAATCAACATGCTATAGGAACTTAACATAGCAAAACAAGGCATGGCAGTATTCTACTAAATGCATATGACAAAATTTCCTTACTGACGATAAGCCAAAAAGGACCAGAAGATATGATGGCAACCTTGTAAACATAGCAAGTTTCGTTATCAGGTTGCAGAAAACAGAGCATGGCAGAAACAATAATATGAGGGAAACTTTGTGAGCTTGATGCACTCACCACAAAGCAATTCATAACAAAACAAGCATACCTACAGCAAGATGGCATGTTTATGAAGCTATCCATGGCAAGAGCAAATACATAGCATGTATCGATCAACTACAATAAGCTTGGCAAAAATGAATATCATGTTAAGAATCTGCCAGAAATATTTTATAGCAAAAATAGAGCATGATTGAGTCATGCTATGGCACTCCATAATTGCAAAAAAGGGCAGGAATGGATCAATTACAACAATATCTACAAAACATCCTTACTGAAGATCTCCAAAATATGCATGGATCTCTCTGTAGCATCAAGTTTACATGGCAACAAAATAACAGCAGACAAGGACTTAGACAAATAGGAAAACGCGCTCGTTGCCTTCCTACGGGCGAATATCGATGTGTTTGCCAGGCAGTCATCTGATATCCCCGGTGTTCCCAGGGAGGTAATCGAGCACCACCTTGCTGTCTGCCCACATGCCCGACCCGTTAAGCAGAAGGTCCGAAAGCAAGCCTTGGAGCGGCATCAGTTCATTGCCGAGGAGATCAAGAAACTTGAGGCTGCTCGTTTGGTCAGAGGAGTACTACATCCAACATGGTTAGCAAACCCAGTGGTCGTGCGCAAGGCTAATGGGAAATGGAGGCATTGCATAGATTTCACGGATCTGAACAAGGCATGACCGAAGGACCCATTTCCCTTGTCGCGCATCGACCAGATCGTGGATTCCACATCTGGATGTGATTTTCTCTCCTTTCTGGATGCATACTCGGGATATCAACAAATCTTTATGTCCAAGGAAGACGAAGAGAAGACCTCGTTCATCACCCCGTGTGGCACATATTGCTTCGTGTGAATGCCTTTCGGGTTGAAGAGCGTCGGGTCCACTTTTGCAAGGGCAGTTCAGATTGGTTTTGAGTCACAATTGCACAGGAACATTGAAGCTTACATGGATGATATTGTGGTCAAGACCAAGGACAGATCGACCCTCATCTAGGACTTAGAAGAGATGTTTGCTAATCTACGCAAGATCAACTTGAAGCTGAACCCGGAGAAGTGTGTGTTTGGTGTTCCCTCCGGCAAGCTACTTGGTTTCTTTGTGTCCTACCGGGGGATAGAGGCCAACCCTGATAAAATCAAGGCTATTGAACAGATTCAGACACCTAAGACAGTTAGGATGTGAGGCGTTTGACTGGGTGCATTGCTGCGCTTACCAGGTTCATCTCCAAGTCCGCCGAGCGCACCTTGCCATTCTTCAAAGTCTTGAAGAAGGCAGGACCCATGAAGTGGACTCTGAAGGCAGACGCAACACTGCAAGATTTGAAGACCTACTTGTCCTCTGTGCCTACTTTGGTTTCCCCCAAACCACAAGAGCCGTTGTTGCTATACTTGGCGGCAACTAATCAAGTGGTTAGTGCAGCACTAGTGGCGTAGCGGGAAGTAGAAGAAGCAGTAGCCTCAGCCAGTGTCCCTTCCGAGGGAGAGAGTGAGCATATCTTGGCAAGACCAGACGCATATCAAGACGAAGAGGAGCACAACAGCGGAGGCAACCCCAAGGACGCGGCAAGGAAGAAAGTGGTGCAGCGCCCAGTATACGTTGTCAGCTCCCTGTTGCAGGGGGCTAGATCCAGGTATCTGGCGTGCAAAAGTTGATTTTTGGCCTTATCGTGGCCTCAAGGAAACTGTGGCACTACTTCCAAGCCCATGAGATCACGGTTGTCACCCGCTTCCCTCTGCAACAGATACTTCAAAACCCTAAGGCTGCCGGCAGGATAGTGGAGTGGGCATTGGAGTTATCCAGCTTTGGTTTAAAATTTGAAAGCACCTCAACAATCTAGAGCAGAGCATTGGCGTAGTTTATTGCAGAATGGATGCCAACCCCTGACGAGGAAGTATTGGAGACAGTTATTCCCGGCAAGGAAGCTCCCCAAGAATGGATCATGTATTTTGATGGTGCTTTCTTCCTGCAAGGTGCAGGGGCTGGCGTGCTTCTCGTTGCTCCCACTGGGGAGCACCAAAAGTACATTGTCCAGATGCATTTTCCCCGGGAGAAAGCAACCAATAACACTGCCGAGTACAAAGGGCTCCTTGCCAGGCTCAGGATTGCAACGAAATTGGGAATCAAGAAGTTGATCATCCACTGAGATTCACAACTCGTGGTGAGACAAGTCAACAAGGATTACCAAACTCCATTGATGGAGGCATATGTTGAGGAAGTGAGAAACTTGGAGGAGCGCTTTGACGTATTGCAAACAGAGCACGTACCCTGTGCGAAAAACATCATTGTTGATCATCTATCAAAGTGCGTTGTGCAGAAGCTCCCCGTGGAACTAGGAACTTTTGTTCTCCATCTTACTCAGCCCTCCGTATCCCCGGCAACAATGGCCCGGAAGAGGAGGAAACTGGACTTCAGCAAGCCTCTCCCAGTAGAGCCTCTCGAGGCTCCCGGCAGAGAGCTTGACGGAAACAACTCCCCTTCAGCTGCTGAGCTACCCCCTCCCACCAGACCACCGCTCCCCGTGGTCGAGGGGTGTGCTCCCATGAAGGAGGAGGTGCCGCTAGTCCTCATTGCCGAGCCTCAGGCTCCAACTTGGGCGCGGCACATAGTTCATTTCCTCCAAACCGGAGAACTTCCCAAGGAGCAAGAAGAAGCTGAAAGAGTAGCCCGGAGGGCCAGCATGTATCAGTTTGTCGAGGACACACTGTACAGAAGAAGGCCCAATGGTGTGAAATTGAAGTGCATTTGTCGGGAAGAAGGAAAGGAACTGTTGGCAGAGATACACAAAGGTATGTGCGGCTCCCACATTGGATCAAGGGATTTTGTTGGGAAAGCATTCTGGCAAGGATTCTATTGGCCCACAACCCTCCAAGATGCGGTCGAGCTAGTCACCAAATGTGAAGCCTGCCAGTTCCATTCGAAGAATATCCATTTGCCTGCCCAAGCTCTTCAGACAATCCCTTTGTCATGGCCGTTTTTGTTCTGGGGGCTCGATATCCTCGGCCCTTTCCCCCGTGCTACCGGGGGCTTTGAATTCTTGTTCGTTGCAATCGAAAAGTTTACAAAGTGGCTGGAAGTAGAAGCTGTGAGAAAGGTGACTACATAGTCAGCTATCAAGTTCTTGAAAGGATTGGTGTGCCGCTTCGGAGTCCCTGCCCGGATCATCACTGACAACAGCACCCAATTCACGAGCCACGCCTTCATGCAATATGTTCATGCCCTCGGAAGCAAGATCTCATTTGCCTCTGTTGCACATCCCAGAAGCAATGGGCAAGCTGAGAGGGCGAACGCTAAAGTATTGCGGGGACTCAAGACAAGAACATTTGAGAAGCTGCAGAAGTGTGGCGGGCGATGGATCGACGAGCTGCCGGTGGTTCTTTGGTCCCTCAGAACGACACCAAATCGAGCTACCGGGTAGACTCCCTTCTCCCTAGTCTATGGGGCAGAAGAAGTTATCCCCACGGAACTCATTTACGGGTCACCTTGAGTGCTTGCCTACGATGAAGTAGCGCAAGAATAGCACCCGCGTGACGACGCTGTGCTTCTCAAGGAGAACCGTCTCTGGGCTGCTACATGTGTTGCATGCTACCAGCAAGCCCTACGTCACTATCACAGCTGCAGGGTTCACGTCCGGTGTTTTGAGGAAGGCGACCTGGTCCTAGGCGCGTTCAGTCCGCCAAGGGTGCAAACAAGTTGACGCCGAAGTGGGAAGGCCCTTACCAGGTAGTACAAGTAACCAGACCTGGTGCAGTCCGTCTGGAGACCGGAGATGGCATTCAGTTGCAAAACTCATGGAATATTGAGCATCTCCGCAAGTTCTACGTATAAGGCGTGACTGTGAGGCCCAGCCCGGCAGCCACCTTTTTGTACAGGCTTTGCCTCAGTTGCATGTAACCCCTTGTACAAAGCCAGGCACAGACCCTGAGCAACAGAGAAATGAATGAAGCACCGAGGGCCCCCCGATAAGTTGCACGCATGCATAAGCATATCATGAGCATCGCATGTTCATGCAGATAAGGTTGCATCTGGCATCATTTTCATCTAACATAATCTGCATGCTCCTACCGTGGACTTGGTCCCAAAGAGGAGATGAGAAGACGAGCCTACATTGCGATCCCCGGCAAGCCAAATATATAAGTTCTTTCTCTTATCCATACGTGTTCCATAAGTAGGGAGTTGTGCATAAGAAAGCCTCGCTACCTTTGAAACTTAGGTACTCCCATCCCTTGACTTGAACGTTGTCGGATTACGGGTCCCGGAAAACCCTTGAGGTTCAAACACTGGGGTGCGCACGAAGATCTCTCTCCCCCACGAGCCCACTCTCGCAATGATCTCAAAGCCTAACTCGCCGAACCCGAAGAACAAGGGACACAAGGGTTTATACTGGTTAGGGCCACTGTTGTGGTGTAATACCCTACTCCAGTGTGGTGTGGTGGATTGCCTTGTAGGCCGAGGATGAACAAGTACAGGGGATGAACAACCTCCTGAGGAGAGGTGATCTTGAGCTCGATGAGCTTGTGTGTGTGTGTGGATGGTCTGGTTCATCCCCTCTTCCCTAATATTAGGCGGGAAGGGATCCCACAACGGCCAGTTTGAAGGGGGGCAACTAGTACAAGTTATCCTGACAAAAGGTGGTCTTCGCCTGGCAAAGACTCTGGTGGTGACGCCGTCGTGGGCTTTGCGGTCACCTCCGTCTTGCCGTCCTGCTGGTCTTGGTCTTGCTGCACCGATATGGAAACCTTTGCCTGATGCCTCGGGACTCCTCGCCTGCGCTTGCCTCTTTAGCACCAAAGAGGAAACTGGCAATCTGCGCCCGCTAGCGCCCGCCTGACCTTGGTCGTCATGGCTCACGTCACGCGCTCCTCGTGAGGTGCGCCTTGCATAGATATGTCCGCTCCTCGGGAGCCAGCCTAGGGAGGCCGCCCCGGAAGAGTCTTGGTGTCGTCCGCCTCGTGAGGCTTGGCCCCTCGTGAGGGTCTTGAGTGGTTGTGGTGAAGATGGGCCGTACCAGGCCGTTGGTGGAGCCACGCCCTGGGCCGCAGGTAGGTAAGTCTGGGTACCGCCGTTCCCAGGACGCCGACAGTAGCCCCCGGGCCCAAGGCGTACTCGTACTTGACTTCGCGGCTAAGCCAAGGGTCAAGTGCGGAGCACCGCGGGCCCTAATAGCCTGCGGCCTTGATTGATTTGTGGCGATTGACCGGTCGTTGGCGTCTCCGCTTCTCCATGCTGCCTCGGCAACTGCCCGACTTGACGAGACCCTGTTGCATGCAGAGGAAAGTCATCATTACGTTAGATCATGGAGGCCAGCGGTTGGCCTCCCTCCAGCTATAAATGAGGAGAGGGGTAGAGCCCCCATCACTCATCTCTTCCTCCATTCCGCCCGCTTCTTCTTCTTCCTTGCTGCAACACCCATGGCGCCGATACGGAGGTTCTCCGCCGCTGAGAAGGGGAAAAGCCCCCGCGAAGAGCCAGGGCTGCTGTCGGTGTCAAAACAGGCGGATCTCGAGTAGGGGGTCCCGAACTGTGCGTCTAAGGCGGATGGTAACAGGAGGCGGGGGACACGATGTTTACCCAGGTTCGGGCCCTCTCGATGGAGGTAATACCCTACTTCCTGCTTGATTGATCTTGATGATATGAGTATTACAAGAGTTGATCTACCACGAGATCGTAGAGGCTAAACCCTAGAAGCTAGCCTATGGTATGATTGTTGTTGTCCTACGGACTAAACCCTCCGGTTTATATAGACACCGGAGGGGGCTAGGGTTACACAGAGTCGGTTAGAAGGGAGGAGATCTACATATCCGTAGTACCAAGCTTGCCTTCCACGCCAAGGAGAGTCCTATCCGGACACGGGACAAAGTCTTCAATCTTGTATCTTCATAGTCCAACAGTCCAGCTAAAGTATATAGTCCGACTGTCCGAGGACCCCCTAATCCAGGACTCCCTCAGTAGCCCCTGAACCAGGCTTCAATGACGATGAGTCCGGTGCGCAGATTGTCTTCGGCATTGCAAGGCGGGTTCTTCCTCCGAATACTCCATAGAAGATTTTGAACACAAGGATAGTGTCCGGCTCTGCAAAACAAATTCCACATACCACCGTAGAGAGAATAATATTTCCACGGATCTAATCTGCTGACACATTTGGCAGCATGACATCACACCACGGCCCGGTCGTTATTCGAACCATTTTTCTCAACCAGCTGCTGCACATATTGCGAGGCAGTTTTCTTGGCACGTCTTGTCGAAGCAGAGATCGTGTCCCCTTATCACGGGATTCTCATCAATACGGGTGTGGGTAACCCAACGACGCCATCAATTACGGCGCTTGGGGAATAAGCGAGTTACCAGGCAGGTGGGGAGGCGCATAGTTTCTTCCGCCTTTATAAAGGGACAAGGATTCACCCTTTTCACCCACGCCCTCTTCCCCCTTGCTCATCCATTCTTGCGCACTCGAGCTCCAGCACCCAAGTTTGCATTTTCTCCTCAATCCACTCCAGGCATGTCCGGAGCAGGAGGCAAGTGGATGGTCTCCTCCATTACGGAGGAGGACATCAAAAAGCTACGGGGTGCCGGATATCTGGCTGCGGATATCGCACACCGGCTGCCAGATGAGGGGCAGATCGTCCCGACTCCAGAACCCCATGAGAGGGTGGTTTTTCTTACCCACTTCGTCCATGGACTGGGATTTCCCCTCCACCCGTTTGTCCGCGGGCTCATGTTCTACTACGGGCTGGAATTTCACGATCTGGCCCCCAATTTCATCCTCAACATCTCGGCCTTTATCGTCGTGTGCGAGGCCTTCCTCCGCATCAAGCCCCACTTCGGCCTGTGGCTAAAAACCTTCAATGTTAAACCGAAGGTGGTGGTTGGCCAGCAAGCGGAGTGCGGAGGCGCCATGGTGGGCAAAATGCCCAACGTCATCTGGCTCGAAGGCTCCTATGTGGAGACCATAAAGGGGTGGCAATCGGGGTGGTTCTATATCACCGAGCCGCGCGACACCAACTGGGTGGCGGCCCCCGAATTTCGATCCGGAATCCCCACGCGGCTCACCTCCTAGAAAGAGAAGGGCCTATCCTGGGGTTCCTCGGTAGAGCTGACCGGACTCCAGACCTGCATCAAGAACATGATGGGCAAGAAAATCAAGCTCGTCAACATGGTCCAAGTCATGCTCTTCCGCTGGATCCTCCCATGTCAAAGACGGGCATTCAATTTGTGGGAGTTTGACCTGGCCGAGCACCAGACGTTGCGAAGGCTCTTCGACACGACGCACAAGGACGTCTGGAAGGTGTTGTTCAAGGGTGCCGAGGTACCTCCTCCCCTTACCGAGGAAGTCATAAAGAACATCGCTGTTAAGAACATCGCTGTTAAGAGTCTTTTTTATCTGGAAAGAATTTCAGGAAGTCATATCGGCCAGATAAGCCTCTGACGGCTCCATATTGATTTTTCCAGAGTTTTCTTTCAGAAGAAGCGGGAGCCATTTTGCATTGAAACTCGGTATCAGTAGATTCATCTCCTGAGAAAGACTTCTTTCTTATTTATACAAGATTTCATAGAACACAGTGAAGCCCTCAAAGCGCTAACAAAGTCGTAAGTAGAGAAGTTTTCCAAAAAGATACCTCGTTTTCCATTAAGTGTTCATTGTCTGATGAAGCATAACGGGGGAGCCAACTCAATAACCTAGCGGAGGAACCGTCCGGACTTGAAACAGCGGATGCAACCCTTGCATTTCGTTCTTTTGTTCTTTACTCTATTTTCGCTTTGGCACTCACTTCCTTTGGAATAAGGGCATTTTTCTTCTCTACTCGTTCCGTTGACCATCAAACAGTTTCTTAATTATGTTATGTCAAATGATGGGAAAAAGGAAGGAGTAATCAAGAAAGACTAGAACTACTCGATCCATTGAAATACGATATGAAGGAAATGGACTTCAATCCTCATTATTATTGTTTGTTCTTCTGATCCCCTTGTTTTTCAGTCGCTTAATTCGGAAGAGGAAAACGACAGCAGCTAAAGTGAGAAATAAACAACTGCACGGAAAGCTTCGGTTTGAGCGTTGGTTTTGATGACAGTTAAGAAAGCTCGCCCAAAAGACGTACGTGGAACCAATGATACCAAAAAAAGAATCAAATATGAGGAGAACTGGGTGCATTGGTAAACAGCTCCGCCATAGCTTGTACGACTTCTGAATCCTATTAATGGCGCTCTCCAAATAAATAAGTAGATACAGGCGGACTACATACATGTGCTCTCCGAGTAGGGAAAGTGAGAAATCTACGGTCTTCCATCCGCGGATATGACAAATCCAATCCAATTTGGTCTTGTCCCGTGGCTCAAACCGTCGCGTAAATGCAGCTACCACTACGACGGGATACGCTAGTTATTTACTCTGTTTCAATCCCTATTTGGCCATTCAACAGTAGCGTACGGCCTATGGAAAGCATCTCTTCCTAGAGGGGACTCCCGCTTGTGATCTTCTTCCTTGGGTCGGAGAAAATAGAACTTACCAATTGGAAATGGAAATGCCGAATGAATTGAACCAAACTACGAAAACTGTGGTTGAGCTTGCCTGTCATCAACGAAGGATGGTTGTGAAGTTGGTGGAAGAAAGCAAACCAATGAATGTAGCTAGTCACCCCGAAAGGCGAGCCCATGTCTTTTGATAAACTGACAGAACCTGTTGTGTTGACTTATCTTATACTAAGGGTCCGTCCCAGCCAACAAGGGATTTCTCATAATTCTAGGATGAAACGGCATCATATCTCAGCTTGATTATGACAGAGATTCAAGTGAAAGAACCCGGTTTCAGAGCGTGGAAACGGAAAAGAATGAGGTGAAAGGGCCGACCCATGCGGCCCACTTAGAATGTGCTTTGACTTCCCCAGGTTGTACAATAGCACTATTTTCTGGACCCAAGTTTGAAAGGATTAGGGCACAGGATTGAAGAATAGCTCAGTCCGATAGAAACTTAGGTTGGGCTGGCAGAGGGATGAGTGGAGCTTCTGTATGAAATGTACTGGTGTTTCATTAGTCCCTTGATCGGGTACCCGAAGCTCGCTTTGAGGAAGCAGTGCCATTTGGTTCTTCCTTCTTTCACGTCCATCCGCGAATGATTTGAGAAATCTTTTCATCACTGTTTGGATCACAGACTTGACTGTTGTCTATAGAAAGAAAGTTCTCACTCGTTTTTTGTTTGTTTTCATGTGCGCATACACTCAGCCTAATTTAGTAAGTGTGAAGTGGAAGGGCGAGTACGGGTGAAAGCCCACTACCTTCCAGATAAAAGATATGCTCGATTTATAGATAGCTTTGCTTCACTATATATAGCGTGGGACAAATTGATAAGCTCTGAAGGCAGGAAGGGAAACCTTAGAGCTTTCTTCGCTTATCTTCCCAAGCAGACCATATGATTCTCATTATTCTATTTCTCTGTCTTTCCAACCAGCATTCCCGCTTATTCTGATTGGAGTGATGTGTGGTACCGGGGATAATGCAATTGATGGTGCTTGTGGCCCCACGGAATGACCGTATAAAAGGAAATAGGCAACAAGGGAGTTGGGTAGACTAAAGATACTGCCTTTAGCCCTCTGTGGCCTTTTTTTGAAGTCGAGTCGTAAGGAAAGATCGATAGGATTTGGTCCATTTGGTGTCCTTCCAGATGGAGAAGCGAGAACCCTTTCTGCTTTGACCGCTTGCCCTCCTGGCACAGATGTGGGAAGTTAGAACAATCAGCGTAAGCTCTTTCTCTAGGGCCACTATCAATAATGACAAGAATTCTTACCAACTAGCTGTGACACCCCAAAATTTTGACCTTATTTTTATTTATTAAAATTTGGCCAGGAAATAAAACTTTTCCATCTGTCAAGAATTACCCTCTTGTTATTGTAGATTTTTACTTCAAGTGGGGAAAACCTTCAAAGAGCATTATTGGACTTGTGTGCCCTCTTTATAAAATCAATCCTTTATCAGTGGATTTATTTGCATAATTATTTTTCATGAGCTTTATTCTTTTAAAATGATCTTTCATAAATTTGGAGCCCCTTTTTGCACTGCAACCATTTGATAAATGCTTTTAAAAATTTCACCAAAATTTGGGGATGTCATGTGAGTTTTCCCCATCACTTTTATGCAAAAACATCTTTTGGTCTTTGGAGATTTTGAGCTTCACATCAATTTTTCAAATCTGGTCCAGTAGGTATTTTGCACTACAACCTATTTAATTTTTCTTCTAAAAATTCATCCAAGTGTTTGGAGGTGTCAGTGGATGCTTACAATTCATCTTCATGCAAAAACCCAGTGATGTTCTTTGAAAAACTTGAGTGAATCATCTTCATTTCCATTCTGGTCCAGTTTGGTGATTTGTACTGCAACCCCATTTTATTTTGCTCTAATACCTTTGAGCTTTTTCCTACCTATAGTCCTCCCTACCAAACTCGTAAGTCCAGGAGATTGGACCCATTGGCATATTTTTGGTGCATGCAATGATAGCCTTTAGTTCCTGCCCAAAACTGGTTTTCTCAAAAACTTGCACTATCAACTTTCTGTTTTTGCCAAGCTGACCTTGCCACCTTCTTGAGCTCCTAAAGAGACTAGGATCTGGAGAGTTTGGACACCCCAAGAGTTGCCTAGCTGACCTTGGCATTCTGTCAAGCACCCTGTGTGCAGGAACAAATTTTTGGCATGTCCTCTGGTTTGCATTGTGGACTTGAACCCCTGAACTATCCAACATGTCCACTAGCATCCTAGCTGTCCCTAACCCGGGCCTGTTAGCTGCCAGCCTCACCCAAGCTCTCTAGAGCGCGCTGGCTTTTCGTCGAACACCTGCCGTGCGTGCTCTGGGCGCGCCCAGTGAGCACGTTTTGCACGCGCGCGCACTGAGTCGCCGCGCCGCACTGCCACCCCGACGCGTCCCGTCTCTGGCCCTGCTCGCCTGCCGAACCGCGCCAGGCACTTGCCCTATCTCCAGTACCCTCCAAGCTCTCCCTGGCACCCTACATCGCCGCCGCAGAGCCCCCTTGGCAGCACGCCGACGTCGGCAGCGGATTCTGCCGCGGACGGCGCCGCCCAAACCGCCAGCGCACGCCAGCTGCCCCAGAGCACAGGCCGTGCTTATCCTCCCGCTCGTCGGCACGCTTTCGTCGCCGCCACGATGCCCTGCAACTACAGAAAAGTGGTCGCCTGCGATCTTATTCTCGGCCACCGCGGGAGCCAGCCTCGAGCGCCTATTTAAAGGGACCCCGAGCTCAACCGATCACTCAAGCAACCCCAGGCCACCCCCATAGCCCTCCCACAGCCAGCAATCGACGGGAAAACCCTTTCTTCCCCGCCTCCGGCAAGTTCGGTCGCCGCCGCAATCCAGTGCATTGCATCGCAGCTAGGCCTTCCCCCGCCAATCCAACGCCACCAAGAACTCCCCCGTAGTCGTGCGGAGCTGCCTAGAGCCTCAACTTCGGCCAAGGATCACCGGAGCCCAGTTATCACTTCACCACCGTAGCCCCCTCCGCCGCGGAGCTCGCCGCCGGTGACCTCCTCCGTCCCCACCGGCCTAGCGCCCACCGAGAGGACCGCCTCGGTCATGCGGATCCATCCCCGCCCTCGGGACCCCGTGGGAGCCGCCGTTCGCCGCCGGCGATCGCCGGAGCCCCCCGCCGTTCGGGCAGAGAGAACGGAAGGCGAGGGAAAACGGTCAAACCTGACCAGTGGGCCCTCTGGACCCACTGTCAGTGACCCGCGCTGCCACTCTCTCTGTTTAAGTGAAAGCGCAAAGACTGGAGTGCGTCACCTCTGCTTTGAAAGCGTATTTTCCCCGCAGCGTTTTCCTTTTTCTGATTTTATTAAAACAGAACTTTGACTGATGTTTGACTGGCTATAACTTTTAAAATAAAACTCCAAATGAGGTGATTCTTTTTCCTACCTGTCTCAAATTTCCTCTAGTTTATTTTAAGATTTTTTTAAAAATATTTGAGGCAATTTTTTGTACTGTTGTTGAAATGTGTGTTGTTTGTATATTTCTCAAAATAGGATTTTTGGAGATAAGGCAACCTTCAAAAGTGCACCCCCACATGCATACACTTGAAGGCAAGCATTTCTGAACTCTGGCATAATATTTTGTGTGGTGTTTTGATATGGTTACAACACCTTTTGACTTGGAGCATACATTATTTTTATGTGACGACAAAAGATCATATGCATGAGTGCATAGTGGAGTTTTCTTTGCTGTGATAAATGGAGATGTTGGTAATGGTATTCATCCTCGTAAGCTCCCCTTGCATACCGGAAGGAAGCCGGGAAAGTCGTGGTCTTGGGTAGACACGGGCTTGTCCCTAGTACCTCGTCGGGACGAGTGTGTCCGGTATGGCATGGTGAGGCTTGACGAGTGATAAGTCTACCTGTTAATGGAAATACTTTTGTTGTGCTAATCATGCAGGGAACACTTAAACCTCCCGAGTCGGCCTTAGATCGAGTCTTGTCTAGTAACCCCCATACTTGCCTGGTACTACCACTTGTCCCTGCCTGAGGTAGGGTACGGTTCAGTAAGTTGTCAACCCCGTCCTAGCACACACCGTACAGAGAGGCCGTGAATGAGGGTCCCGTGGCCACGGATTAAAGCCTGTCATTCGGTCCGGGGGCATGGGTGTTTCTGGTTGGGACCGAGAGGGGGGCCACCCCTTAGAGCGCGCGTATAGAAATTTGATCCCATGCTACGTCGAGGTTGTAGCCTCCCCACTTAGAGTTTGGCTTGATAGGTGTTGTGGGTGATTCCAGACATCGGTAAGTTAAGCTGGTGTGTGCAGGTCAGGCGTGTTTTCAATCAAAAGACCGTAGATGGAATTAGTCCCGATGGACTAAAGAAATCCGTTACCCGTGGGTAAATAGTAAACCCTCTGCAGAGATTATACATCTATTCGAATAGCCGTGTCCATGGTTAAGGACTACAGTCTGGGATAGGTCAAGTGTCGGTCTTAGTGTCGGTCTTCGGAGGAAAAACTGTTAACCCAGAACCATGATTATGAACTGTGACATGTATGGATTATGATCATTATATTTGTGGACTAACCATCTACTTTATTTGAATTATTGAATATCCCTGGGACGGTTCTACGTCCTGGATATTCACTGTGATTAATCTTTATAAGCCCTTTATGTGGTGTCGCTCAGACGCCCGACTGCGGCATGCTGGTTATTTATTTATTGTTTATAAGCCCTTTATGTGGTGTCGCCTAGACGCCCGACTGTGGCACGCACTGTCTTTTATTTTTTGTTATAAGCCCTTTATGTGGTGTCGCCCCGACGCCCGACTGCGGCATTATTATTCTTGCAGTTTCCTCTCGAGGAGTCATTCAGACCCTCGTTTGGCACCAGTATTACTATTCTTGCAGTTTCCTCTCGAGGAGTCATTCAGACCCTCGTTTGGCACCCAGTATTTTATTTTGGTTATTTTTACCCGCATGCGTGCATCATGAACATTTTGTTTATCTCGTGACTGACGTTATGATCATAGAATATTTTCGGAACATGTTTTCCCTTGATATATTATACCCGTGTTCTTAATGTTTGCGAGTACATTCAAACGTACTCACTGGCTTGTCCCTGGCTATTGTCTTGGCCAGAATCCTTGCTTGGAGATAAGCATCGCGGTGACAACCTCGGAACCTACGCGTTGACTTTCGCAGCCTCGCGAAGATAGGAGTTATCCTGGTCAGCTGTTCTTGTGGGAAATGGAGTCCCATAAACGCAGATGAACCACAACCGCTTCCGCCATCAACCACTAGAAAACCAAATGTTGTACTCCTAGGCCACAATGGTCCTGTACTACATATTTTTGTACTTGCTTGGATTTTCTTGTATCAAGTTGGTGTCTCACCAGCTAACAGTAATCCTGGGGCTGGTGAGCACAACAGCCATTTTTTGGAGAATTAATATCCCGAAAATCCGGTCGTGACAGACTTGGTATCAGAGCCAGGCTGACCATTGGCTAATCCTATCTTAGCCAGGTCAATAAACCTAGGTTAACCAAACCATCAGACCTTAACCTAGTCCCGGCCAAGCTTCTCGCATAAGGTAGCCGCATAGTGACCCGACGCCCTTTTCGGCGGACGGTGCCCAACCTATCAACCTAGCCCGTCGATCACGCGCCAGTGAACGACACCCAACCAGTCTCTATCGCAAGCGTGTGGAGGAAGACTCCGTCCCCTTTCCCTATAAAAAGGGCACGCTAGCCTCAAACACAGCACCGCACAACCCTTTTTCCCCAAACCAAGCCACGATGCCTGGTCCCATCGTTCACAATGAGACCACAGCGACCAACCTTGGAGGTTTCGTGACCGTGCTCGCAAAGCTCACCCGCCGTGCCTATGCGTTAGAAGAGCCTCCAGAGTATGTTGTGTACCAAGGACCCATGTACGGTGAGAGCCGTCAGTACTGGGCCACTGTGCACATCTACGGTAGGGGTCTGTCGCCAGAACGCCCCTACAGGTTCACTGGAAGGACAACTTCCTTTGAGCCACAAGCCATCCAACTGGCAGCTCGAGAAGCTATAGTTCAACTCCGGCACTTGTCGCCCAGAGTTAACTGTCGCTCGTTCTACTACTACCCCAGTCGTGACGGGTATGGTAGGCCGCCCCAGGTTGCCAACGGAGACCACGAGACGGATCCTGCGCTGTTACATTTGGTGCGCTATGTAAGCGCACTAGAGCAACTGTTCGATCAGGTCACCCTTGATCTGATCGCAGCTCGTGGAGAACTGGTTCGCCGAGCCCCGGCGAGGAGAGAAGCGGAGCCCGACGCCGACAACCCAGTCGTGCTGGTCGGACACCCGATTGATCCCTTGAGGTCTGCGCCAGCTCTCAACCAGAGCGCTTTGGTGACCCCAGAAGCGCTTCGTCGCCTTTTGGGAACCCATTCCAACAGGATTGTGGCCAACAACCCCTGTGATGGTCATCACCATTTCCCCGACCCTGCAGCTCCCCAGCCTCAGCCAGCAAATCCCGACGGTGAGAACCGTGGCGAAGCGACAGCGTCCGCAAGGCCAGCCCACTTAGACATTAACGTAGTAGACTAAGTCGCTCGAGTTGTATCGAGCCTTAGTTTTCCTACGCTTTGTAATGGTGTGGGCTTGTATCGCTTTTATTGCATGCTGTCTGCTTGAGCGCCCTTATTGTTGGAGTAGTTGCTATGCATGTGTACGTTACTGTACAGATGCATTTTTAGATTTCGGGCGCAACTACCAAGACCAACCCCGTCGGCACCCACAGTAATGCGTCACATTTATGTGATATGTATATCTGTGGCTTTGACCCGAGAACAGGATCGACAGCAAGTTACCTTTCACCCCGGTAGATAACCCAGCCCCGGTGCTATATAAAGGCCACCTCGTGACCTCGCCGAGTACCCCTCACCTTTGTGCGCAGCACTCGCAGCCATTCCTTTGCCATGTCGACCCCCAGTATTTATCTGAGAACCCCAGACGCGACCCCGGGCAGCTTTGTCAAATTATTGTGGGACTTTACCTGCAGTACCATGAGTGCCACTCATCCACCCCAGTACGAGTTGCTCAAATCGAGGATCACCCCATCCACCTCGAAATATTGGGCAGTGGTGCACATCCCTCCCGCGTACCCAAACCAAGACCCAACGGAAGTCTCCTTCGTGGGGAAATCCATGCCGACTCCGCATATGGCCATAGAAGCTGCTGCATACGAGGCGCTCACTCGTCTTCGATCCGCAGTACCCTGTGCCAGCGAGCGAGGATACTATTATTTTCCGAGTCGTGCAGCACCCGGAGAAGTTGCATCTTTTCCCGGTGGACGTATTGAGAAAGATCCAGTACTGGCCAACCTTGCCCAGTACGTTATTGCCCAGGAGCGTTTAACTCAGCGAGTAATGGGCTATCTTCAGAGCCTCGCTGATTTAAATCCCCGGATCGCTATTGGCAGGCCACTGAGGCCTGACCAAGAAGGGCGCATTCATCGGCTGGTCAACCCGCTTCCCGTATGTAAGATCACCAACCAAGTTCCTTTCTTCTTTTGTTTGTACCATTTTCTGACCCTAGTATCTATAGCAAAATCGTTATTCGCCTCACTCTATAGAAGGCCTCCCGTATGTAAGATCACCAACCAAGTTCCTTTCTTCTTTTGTTTGTGCCATCTTTACCAACTTATACTTCTTGGCTGGCTTGATGCTTACAGGTCTTGCCACTAGTAAAAAAAGACACATCCATGACATTTTGGGCCGAACGAATTTTTTTTCTGTCATACATATGACACTTCTATGACGATAATTGTGACAAAACCCTGTATCATCATAGATGTGGTGGGCTCCTACTTCTATGACAAAAAATCATGACAGAAAATGGGCTTTTCGTCCTGGGCGGGCCGGAGACGCAGCTGCATGACATTCTTTGGGCCGTCCATGACGGAAAAAACCGTGGTAGAAGCGAGGGGGAGGAAAATTTCGGAGAGTTCCCGGTTATGGTGGGAGGTCGGGGGCCGAGCGATGCGCGTTTCTCTCGTACACGTACACGCCTGTGTGCGAGGCGTTGGCTCTAACTGAACCCGAGCGAGGCGTTGGGCTCTAACTGAACCCGAGTGATCGATCGATGGCTGTTAACTGAACCCGATCGAGCGATTCCTTCGCTACTGCTGCTAACTGAAGCCGATCGATGCTGCCTCTGGGATGAACAGTGAGCGTTGCGGGGGGGGGGGGGGGTTAGATGAACAGTGAGCGGTGGCGTTGCCTCTGGATGAACAGGACCCCGTGGTGTGGTGGAGGGCTGGATGAACAGTAGATGGTGGAAGGGTGCCCGTGGAGGGGTGGTTGAATAGGACCCCGTGGTGTGGAGGGCTGGATGAACAGTAGACGGTGGAGGGGTGCCCGTGGAGGGGTGGTTGAACAGGACCCCGTGGTGTGGAGGGCTGGATGAACAATAGACGGTGGAGGGGTGCCCGTGGAGGGGTGGTTGAACAGTAGCCGGTGGAGTACCACGCGGTGGAGGCTGGATGAACAGGAGCCCGTGGAGGCTGGAGGAGGTCGACAGTAGCCCGTGGAGGCTGGAGGAGGTCGACGGTGGAGATGAACAGTATCCCGTGGAGTCCCGTTTTGCGGTACACCACACCCCTCCCGATGAACAGGACCCCCGTTTCGACCGTAGGAGGTCCGTTTCGTCCGTTTTGCGGTACGCCACACCCCTCCTGATCAACAGGACCCCCGTTTCGACCGTAGGAGGTCCGTTTCGTCCGTTTTGCGGTACGCCACACCCCTCCCGATCAACAGGACCCCCGTTTCGACCGTAGGAGGTCCGTTTCCTCCGTTTTGCGGTACGCCACACCCCTCCCGATCAACAGGACCCCCGTTTCGACCGTAGGAGGTCAGTTTCCTCCGTTTTGCGGTACGCCACACTCCTCCCGATCAACAGGACCCCCGTTTCGACCATACGAGGTCCATTTCCTCCGTTTTGTGGTACGCCACACCCCTCCCCATGAACACGACGCATTTCGTTGCCTCCCCATGAACACGACGCATTCCATTGCCTCCCCATGAACACGACAACGATGCTGTTTCTCTGTTCCGACCCAACCATGTACACGAGCCCTCGCCGTCCGTATGCGCGAGTAGGCGTTCGAGACCCTGCCCATATGTACGTACGTGGCCGTATTTTCTTTCTTGTACCCTGGCCGCTGTACGTACGTGTACATGCTACGTGCGCGCCTCTACTACGACACGTACGCGCCTCTACTATGACACGTGCGCGCCTCTACATCGACCAGTATATATGTACGTACACGTTCGCGACCAGAATGACAACGCTACGTACGCTTCGACCAGGTGGGTCCCGACTGTCAGGCACTTCCTTACCTGCGAAGATGTAGCTGCTGGGTCCCAGCAATCAGGGGGGCGAATCGTTTTGGGTTTTTTTCCCGGACGCACTTCCTTGCGTGCGAAGATGTAGCTGGTGGGTCCCAGCAGTCAGGGGGCGAATCATTTTTTTGCCCGGATGCACTTCCTTGCGTGCGAAGTTGTAGCTGGTGGGTCCCAGCAGTTAGGGGGAAACGTTTTTTTCGTGAAATATGGTGGCCCGTCTGGTGGGTCCCTGCTGTCAGGTGGAGGAATCATTATTTTTCGCGTAATAAGGAGCCACTTCCTTGCAGCCGCCGTGGACCCAGCTGTCAGCCTCTCCACGGACAGTCCACGTCCGATGGAAGTCGTTCCTTGACCACGTTGACCACGCCGCGCCGAGAGCACCAGGGCGGTGGACGACGGCGAGGCCTAGGAAGGGGACGACGCAGAGCCAGTGAAGACGCGGACGTGGATGCCCACGCGGAGAGGAGTATGAGGGTTCACTCGTTTGCCTGCGGTGTGAGGTTGCCATCGCCGCAGGGCCTGGCCAGCGGTGGGAATAGTAGGGGGCGGTGAGGCCTCCACGGCAGTACAGCCGGCCACGGGAGGCAGGAGCAGGCGGCACGACCGGCGCTACTTTGGGCGGCTGGAGCAAGAAGACCAGAGGTTGAAGAAGCACTACGGCCGTTGGATGGACATCGTACGGTCACTGGAGCTAGAATCGTTCATATTGACTAAGTTGACAAAGCCCTTCGTCCCCGTCAACTTAGTAGGCCCACAAGTCAGCCTCCCACCAAGGTGGGTTCCAGCTAGCAGGGGGAGTATTCGTTTTTTGTGCGTAATAAGGAGGCACTTCCAGTGGGTCCGAGCTGACAGCGGGGGGAACAGTTTTTTCGTCAAATACGGTGGCCCGTCCGGTGGGTCCCAGCAGTCAGGGGGGAAACGTTTTTTTCGCGAAATAAGGTGGCCCGTCCGGTGGGTCCCGGCTGTCAGGTGGAGGAATAATTATTTTTGCGCGTAATAAGGAGGCACTTCCTTGCGGCTGCCGTGGACACAGCTGTCAGCCTCTCCACGTACAGTACTCTTCCGATGGAAGTCGGTCATTGACCACGTTGACCACGCCGCGCCGAGAGCACCAGGGCGGTGGACGACGGCGAGGCCTAGGAAGGGGACGTCGCGGAGCCGGGGAAGACGCAGCAGTGGAAGCCCGCGCGGAGAGGAGTACGAGGGTTCCCTGGTTCGGCTGCGGTGTGAGGCTGCCGTCGCCGCAGAATAACAGGGGGTGTGGGTGAGTGGAGGGATGGCCTGGCCAGCGGTGGGAGTAGTATGGGGGCGGTGAGGCCTCCGCGGCAGCACAGCCGGCCACGGTTGGCAGGAGCAGGCGGCACAACCGGCGCTGCTTTGGGCGGCTGGACCAAGAAGACCAGAGGTTGAAGAAGCACTACGGCCGTTGGATGGACATCGTACGGTCACTGAAGCTAGAATCGTTTATATAGACTAAGCTGACAAAGCCCTTGGTACGCTCCAACTTAGAAGGCCCACAGGTCAGCCTCCGAAACGGTGCGCCCCAGATGTCAGGGGGAGGAATCATTTTTTGGGCGGCCGAAGCTAAGAATATCCGAGATTGAAGAAGAAGCACGACATTCGTTGGATAGACATCCAACGGCCACTGCTGCTAGAACCGTGTGTTGACTATAATAAGTTGACAAAGCCTTGCATACGCGTCAACTTATTTTTTTAGGGGACGCGTCACTTAGTAGGCCCACAAGTGTGTGGCTGAGAACTTATAGCCCATTTGCGTTTTTTAAGAATGTACAACCCATTTTTTGAATTCTAATGGAATTTACAACAGCCCATTTACAGTTTGTTAAAAGTACAGCCCATTTTCAAGCTAGGACAATGATTAATAATTCCAACCAACCATTGAAGACAGAATTTAATAAAATTTCCCACATTTTGATGGGATCCAAAATATTTTTATCCCAAAATTTCTAGTCAGATTAAATATAAATTTGTATTACGTAAAAATCCAACGAAACATTGCGCGCGCAACAATGAAAATTTATGATTTTCAAAATCCATAAATAATATTTTATAAACTAATTTCGTGTTTGGTGCATTTTTTATAGTTACTACCCAGTTTTTATAATTACATCCCATTTATTATTTTTAAAGCCCATTTTCCTGTTAAGCCTAATGCATCCCTCCTAGGAAAGATTTGCAGCCTAGCAGGGCGGAGAATAACAAATTGACCTTGCCTGGGTATTCCTCAAAAAGACGTATAGCTGGGCTAGCCATTTTCATCTTGAAAAAATTAGTATCTGGGCTGGTATCTGGCCTGGGCTAGACGGGCCACAGCCCGCCCAGTTAATACCCTGCTGTCCTCTGAACAACAATGAAATCATCGCCAAGAAAAACTCTGCAGTGCTCACGCCTCAAAAACATAAATACTGCTCGAGCTGCTTGGTCCCAGCTGTCGGCCGCACCTTGTGCAATTCTCTCGTTTATATTGACTACATAGGTTGACAATGGTGTGGGACCATGATGTCAGGAAACCAGGAGAAAGCAAAAAAAATAGTTGTACGTAATAAGGAGGCACTTGCGTACGTACGACTATGGCCCTAGTGGGTCCCTAGTTTCATCTAGTCAAAATAAAGTCATCTCCTGAATCCTCATGTTCGTTGACGATGTTAACAATGCTCGACGCCACGACGAGCGCAACAACTCGAAGGACAACGGAGAGGGCCTCGCGGGCCCTACGGATGGTCTGATACAGCGCCCGCTGCTCATTCAGGAAGCCAGGATCATCGGACACCTATGAGCACCTTCGAGAAACTGAGACGGCATGAAACGGTAAGGCCGCGCTTGGGAGCTCTGGTTTATTTCAAACCTGTATTAACATACAAGTGCAATTTACTCGTCATCGGAAACAACGCGTAAAATACAGGCGTAATGAAGCCGAGGGCCCGAGGCCTGTAAGTAAAACCGGCGGGTTACGCGTGTAATTTGAGAGACCAGTGTATATTTTACGAGCACTGCTATATGGACGACATTACCAGACGATACATGCACGACGTGCGTATCATGCCATCCATGGGCATGGCTGAAACAATAGCTAACGGCTGGATTAGCAATCGCCCGAGTGTCGTTCAACGTTTTTATCGTGTGTGAAGTACTTTCGATATTTTACTAGTCGAAATCGACCAACCAAGCGCCTTCGCCCGAGACCATCTGCTTTAATTTACAAGTGTCAGTTTTATAAGCGGTTTTGGTTGGAAAATGACCATCCAATCATGGCCTAATATCATGAGTTGGTCGGAAGATCATATGGTTTCACGTCTAACCTACCCGACTTGTCGTATAGGCTATGAATGAAACATCAGACGATGAACTTCTTAAGCACGGAAACAATAGAAGAGGATGATCTTCTTAACAAGCAAATCACTGGCATTAGATCGACATGCAAAACAATACGAAGCATTATTCTCAGGAGGCACGGTGAACAACTCGTGATGCCGCATGCCACAACATTCCAAGCTCAACTTTGCAATCAAACACAAGGCCTGGCATTACATAGACAATATTCAGAACAAACTCTTAACACAGGAATATCTCAACAGAGTAACTATTTACTTCTAAACTGAACACAGGAATAGGAAAAAACACTCGACGCTGCTCACAGCAAGGGCGTCCCACTCAAAAATATCAAATGCATGTCTTCTGGCTAACATCAATGAGCAAATTTTGACAAGGTTTTCTAATTCCAATATATTAAACTAACATCTTCTTGCTAACATCAATGATTAAACTTGGACAAGCTTTTCCCATTCAAAATATGTAATGCCTATGATCATGGAGTCCTGTCGTAGCTTCTTGTACTTGTTGGGGCACTTTTTGCCCAGGGCACTCCATGTGTTGTTAAATTGCCAATGGTCTCTGCAGACTAGTCATGTCACCGGTGTCTAATAATACTCTGTAAAGCTTCTCGGTCATTCCTTCTATAATGTAGCGCAAACAGTGACTGCTTCTTTCTGCAAAGTGGAACGACCAACTGGACCCAGTAATGCAGCAGTTTGCCTTGGACACATAGGCTCCTTTTGTGCAGTTCAACTAAAATCGAAGTCGGAATAAAACCGAGCTTTAATTTTGATATCCCTGTAAGCAACAATAGGTATAAGGGAAACAATTACTGAGAAATAACGGTTGATGACTTGTACTCCCAGAAGAAAAGCATCTACTGATCTACTTTATCTTAATGGGAAACAAAGCAGGAGAGTAGCAATTCTCCATTAGTGTGATTCATTCATATTGACTGAGACATTATCTTAACAATGCCTTGTTTCAACATGTATAAAGAACGACAAAGCAAAAAAGTACCATTCCTAAAACAATGCAACTGATTCATTTTAACAGAGACATTATCTTAATAATACCTTGGTTAAACATGTAGAAAGAACTACAAAGCAGGATAGTACCATTCCTAACAAGTGTTGCAGTTTTGAACTAAGATTCAGTAGTTAATTAATTCTGAGAGTGGCATTGCTTAATTTTACCAGCGGCATTAGATTAACGAAAAGCATAAACAGTTCCAGGGGAGAGTGGGCGCAACAACAGTATGTGCTTCCATCTACTTATAAAGGGGGTGATGCAGGGTTTGTTGTAACAAAGTAACAAGCATCATGTCTGGGTTGGTCCCATTTTTGTTCACTACTTAATGGGAAAAGAAAGCAATACAATAGCTTCAATTCAACATTTATTTAAAACAGTACCAATACAAGTAGCACAACATCTCAAAGCACACTGCACAATCCTGTGGATGAAGGCCTGTAGTGACCTTTCATGAGACGGACAAGATAAAATACAAATCCACCAACACGAATAGGAAATCCAATCTCATTTTGTGAAGTTGCACTGAAATCAAGCAAAGTGTTTTGCGTAGCGAAGCTAAATGTCGCAATAGCAACAAGTTGAATAGATATCCCTGTTTAAACAGAGGCAAAAAAGGAATCAATTACTGGCTAATAAAGGAGGATGAAACATGCGGCCACAAAAATAGTAATCCCGCCAATCCCTAACAAGTGTTGCAGTTTTGAAATAAGATTCAGTAGTTAATTCTGAGAGTGGCATCAATTACTGGCTTATAAAGGGGGTGATGCTGAATTTGTTGTAACAAAGCAACAAGCATCATGTCTGGGTTGGTCCCATTTTTGTTCACTACTTAATGGGAAAAGACAGCAATACAATAGCTTCAATTCAACATTTATTTAAAACAGTACCAAAACAAGTAGCACAACATCTCAAAGCACACTGCACATCATGTGGTTGTAACCAAGATTTTAAACAACTCGCCACGAAGACTGGAAACAAATCTCGATCTCCTTTTGTGCAATTCCACCAAAATTAAGCAAAGTCACCGGTGTGACATTCAAGTTGAACTGCACAAAACACTCTTAAAACATAAGTGTTTCGAGTAGCGAAGCAAAATGTCGCAATAGCAACAAGTTGAATCGATAGCCCTGTTTTAACAGAGGCAAAAAAGGAAACAATTACTTGCCGATAAAGGAGGATGAAACAAACGGTGACAGAAAGAAGCATCTAACTTATCTTGGATGGAAAACAAAGTAGGACAGTAGCATTTCTGAAACGGTTGCATTGATTCATATTAACAGAGACATTCTCTTGAAACAACATTCGTTAAAAAATGTAATTTACTTTTAACAGTGGCATTGCTTCAATTTTCTGGCGGCATTCTTAGATTAATAACAGCAAAATAGCTGTACGGGACATGCCAGCACCATGTGCGTCCACACGTATAAATGGGTGATGCAGAGTATGTAGCCAAGCAGCATATATGCGCTGGTCCCATATTTGTTCTCTTTGAACCTTCTTCCTATGTGAGGGCAGCAAATCTAGTCCTGCACAAACTACCCGACCCCCCAGTTTCTTTCCCTTTTCAACAAAGAGATCGGTTCCTTACAGATGTGTGTACTGGGTTACCCCCTTTTTCCCTTTTCGACCTACAAAGCGGCTAGATAGCCAGTCTATACTACTTTCCACCCCTCCTTTCCTCATTGAACCACATCCTAGATTCTTGCTCCAGCCCACCGCACCCTTCTTTCCTCTTTGAACCAAGACCTAGATTCGACTACAGATCGAAAAAGATCCACATGCAGCTAGAGCAACGACGGTTTCAAAGAAACTTATACCTTAGGGTCGTCGGGATGTGGCAAGGCGTGCAGCGGGAGGCCGGATCTGCCCACACTACGTACGGTAGCGAGGAAGAAGGGGTCTGTGGCCCTCCCGCACATGCGCTGGGTGAAAGAGAACAGCGCAGCCGGCAGTGGACTGCCTCCCTCGCCGAAGGCGATAGAGTGAACGCTGCACCTCCTCCCCTTCCCGGGGGGAGAGAGAGACAAGAGGCCAACGCAGTCTTGTTTAGATCTGGTGAAGAGAGGGTGAGAGACTGTGAATATAGCAAACCCTAGCAAATGAACGATGAGCCTCCAGCGTGTAACATATATGGAGAGGGTGAGAGAGCTAGACGCGAGAAACTCTATCAAACAAGAGGCTATAATGGAGTAAAAAAATCTCTCCATAGCAGTGGTTTTAAATAGAATACGCGCGTTCCCGGAAAAAAGAAACAAAAACTGGCGGACAATTTTTAAGGGTCTGTCTAGGGCACATATAGATGTGACATAGTTATGTCACATCTAAGTTGATGTCCACTCTGTTTGTGGTCTATTTTTTTCCTAGTTTTTTTATTTCTTGTTGCTACATTATATACTTGTGGGAGCTTAGATGTGATATCCTTAAATAACATCTAGATGTGAATTAGACAAACTGATTTTCTAACGTACCGAGAAAGAAAACTCGATCAAAAACACGCCCCCGCTTCCAGGTCGCGAGAGTCGTCGTGCACACACACATAGACATAGACATGCATATCCGTGTTTACATAAAATTCCATTTCCATCTCCATCTCCAATCATATTTGTCCAACTGGCACATTATTTACGTTGTTAATTATATACGCAGCAATATTAACGTACAACATCTCTTGTTTGCGCACGTCCGGACCGCTGCCACGGCCGGCCCTGACCAACCCGAACCCTCTTCATCACCCGCGCGTGCTTCCCGCCCGAAACGGTCAGTGCCGCATTCATGCCCGGCCAGAGCGAACGGGACCTCTCACTGGCACCGGCATTGAAGCGGCGCGCCGGCCGAGAGAGCATCGCTCGCGCCGCTTCCGGGTGCACGCGGCTGCTCCGCATTCAAAGGTCGCAATAGCCGGCTACAACATGCATGTAAAAAGTTCTTGGGAGTCCGTGCTACAGCTAGCTGTGCTCCCCCAACTCGTCAATCTCTTCCAGTAGTGCTAGTAATCCATGGCGCGATCCATCGACAAGCAGGCGGGGAAGTTATCGTATACTCGGTTTGCGGTGAGTGGCATGCCGAGCGACCATGTCGGGTCGAGCCGTGGAGGAGGGTGAGACATGAACATGACAGACGTGATTTAAACGTTGGTTTTGCTCGATGGCACGATCCAATGAAACCAAACGTTGGTTTCTCTCCGTTTCCATTTTTTCTCCGGAAAAACGGAAACTTTCCACTCCATTTTCATTCCTATTCCATGGTTGCCCCGTTACAACATTCCATCAAATACAAAGGAAAACTAACACGCATGCTGATGCATCTCAATGATTCACAGATCATAGCTAATATTTACTTCACAACTAAAGAAAAAAGTTGTGAGAGCTTGTACGAAAGAAAAACTACTGATGGGGTCACTACGACTTAAACCCTAAACCCTAAACATGATTTAATTTCCTGGCCAGGTAGAACCTGTCGAAGGAAAGACGGCTGGCACCCTCGGATCATATGATGCTTTGTGCAGTTCCACTAAAATTGACCTGAGCATCCCCGCTGGCAAAGATATTGAAGAAGTGTGATTAGAATAATAGTACTGGCACTAGTTCATGAGACATAAATGCATCACAAGTAGAAGCCGGTAGAAGTAGAGAAAGATCGACATGGAGATGGAGCTACGGCAGTGGAGCAAGCCGGCTCCAAAAGGAAGATGGACTACCTGGGACATCGGGCTGTAGCTAGAAGGGTGGTTGGGACGCGGCATCGGCCCATACCGCGGTGACCCCCGATTGGGACGCACCGACTATGGGTTTTCTCCCTTGCCGATGTCGACCGCGTCTACGCAGAACATTGTTCCCTTCCCCCAGCTGCAGGATCAGGCCCGTCGTTTTATGCTTGTGAAGAGAGCTACCTAAGCAAGCAGGCTTGTAGCTTAGGCTCTTCCTAGTGTATATATAGTGGTTTTATTTTTCTCTCCATTTCAACCATTTTATATTGCGTACGTGTCATTCAAGAGTGAAATGATGGTTGCTTCTTCCGACTAACTTACTGTGTGATTTGACTGCTCCTTAGTGGCCCCTACACGTACTCCCCCTACGTGTATGCAACAGTCACACGTACACATGGACGCAAAAACGCGCGCGACGCCCTAATGCATGCATGTCCGAGCACACGACGGAACACACACGGTCACGCTCAAGTGCTCAACCTACACGTCCATGCACACACATACTCAGTCAGGGTGAGCTAGTGACCGTATAAACACCGGAAAATATATATATTGAGCGCAATGAGCGTACTATGAAGTCCACTGACCGTATTTTTACAAATATACAGTGACAGACAGTTTATTTATCTCGTTTGAAATTAAGCCATATTAACCGGAGAGGAGGCAGTATGGACTAGCATTACTTTGTTGTGCCCCGTCAACTTGCCGAACGAGGAGAAGGTTGCAGGACGGGAGAAGCTTGCGCGCGGTGGCTCGCAGGACAAGGAGAAACTTTTGACTAATGCAAGCTCTCCCTCGCTCAGGCGGTGGATGTGCAATAGTTAATTCGGTGTCAGATTGCCAGAAGCATACACTATACTACTAGTGCTATTATTGTTCGACTTCCCGAATAGGCGAACATCCAAGCGCAAAGTTTACTAGTACTACTACTATAGTCTATAAAGGTACGTACTATACTAGTACTAGGAACCGGATGGAGGAGCGTCTGCACGCTTATTATAATTTTAAAATGTGATAAAGCAATCTTCAACACATTTGGTTCTCTTCGAGGGTTCTCGCATGTGATAATGGAAGTCGATTGCATGGAACACTCGCCACAATTCTCGCTTAATTCTGGCTCATATCCTGTTACAAATAGTAGCGCTCGGTAATATTTCCTCTTTTTTTGTTATTCAGCATGTAAACAGGTCAGCAAACCTTGCGGCGCATCTTCGTGCGAATCGTGCTTGCTGCACTTTGAATGTGGCCGAGAGCTGGCTTGATGAAACACCTCGCTTCCTACTTCTTTTTTTGCGGGGTACCTCGCTTCCTAGTGACCAGTGTCTTGGCTGATCGTCCTAAGAATGCTTATATATGAATAAAGCTCTCTCATTTACCTGCAAAAAAGATTAAGCCATATTAACCGGAAAGGAGGGAGTATGGACTAGCACTACTTTTTGGTGTGTCCCGTCAACTCGCAGAACAAGGAGAAGCTTGCAGGACAAGGTGAAGCTCGCTTACGCCTTTTAACTAATGCAATCTACCCTCGGTGGACATGCATCAGTCCATTCGGTGTCAGATTGTCAGAGGCATACACTGTAGTACCCAACATGCGGAGTACCATCATTGTTCGATTTCACGAAGAGGCAAAGAGCCAAGTGCAGTAGTAAGAGTAGTACTACTACTAGAACCGCATGGTGGAGCGTCTGTACTCTTATTTTTTATCTCTGATAAAGTACACGTTTATTCCGGAGAAGGGCGGAAAACGGCAGCCCAACATGTAATGAATGATATCGATCAACCAACCATGCTCGAATATATCTTGGCCTCCGTGCGAGCCCGTCTGTGTGTTCTCGCTCCTCGTCTCTCTCAAGGATGCCGTCAAATGAGATCGGTTTGCTCAGACTCCTGTCCCACGTGTCAGTGATATGCCAAGAGGAGTTGCGTTGACCGACTGGCCATACGCGTACTTGGTTTTGCACCTTCATACTACTCCTCCCTCCGTCACAGTTTATAGGGCGCGCTTCATTATGATGAATTTCTCTCAATGCATTTCCACCACCAGAGAGACTTTAGACGCGTTTGGTTTAATGCTCAATTAATTAGGGCGTGGTAACCGCAATCAAGTCCAGAATTTTCTCTCCATGTACTGTACTACTACAGAGTGGAGTAAGTGCATGCATGTGTGTACCCAGGGCGGAAGCACTGCATGCATGTGTGTACGCATTATTCCCTCTAGTAATAGATGCCGTGCTATAACTACCAATGCTATTTTTCAGGACGATCGCTAGTCGCCTTGGTCCTACAGTTTTTTTCTTTTTTCTAAAGCGCGCTGTATAAACAGTGACGGATGGAGTAGTATGAGCGGATTCAAAGAAGAGCGTATTGATGGTTGCTTCTTCAGAGCAACTTACAGTGGGAAAGGTCGGGCTTATGATTTGACTGCTCATTACTCACTATTAATGCAGCGCAACGACCGGGCTGAGTCTCCCATGCGGTTGTGCACAACACCCTCGGTTCTTAAATATACTCCGGAGTATTTGTCTTTCTAGAGATTTCAACGAGTGACTACTCAAATATTTGTCTTTTTAGAGATTTCAAATGGATTGGCACACACAGATGTATATAGACATATTTTAGAGTGCAGATTCACTCATTTTGCTCTGTATGTAGTCACTTGTTGAAATCTCTAGAAAGACGAATAGAATATTTAGGAACGGAGGGAGTACACATACGAAGCAAAATGAGTGAATCTACACTCTAAAATATGCCCGTTTGAAATTCGTAAAAAGACAAATATTTAGGAACGAAGGAGTATAATTTTGTGCATGGCACATGGACCCGGATGATGAAGAGGCTTCTGGCAATGCAATCAAGCTTCCATCATTTGTTTACATAATTGACTTACTATACAAATAATTTTCCAGCGACATGAAATTGTACAATGGTGTGAGCTTTCAGCTTTTGTTTCGCGTGTCTTGCGATCGATGCTCTTTCGGAAAGAATAAAAAACTAACTTCCTTGCTAATGCATGTCAATTATTACTAGACCAGAGCTAATAATTACATCACAACTGTTGAGGATATAGACCTTAGAGTCACCCGCCAGGAGGGGCCGGGTTACTCATATGGTCGTTGCCAGAAGCCCAGAGCCAAGCTTGAAGACGATGGGCCAGAGATGGGCTTAAGACCCGGATATGGCTTAAGGCCCGTAGTTACAATCATTATTATGGTAGAACTTGTAGTGTAAGGCAAGAATAGTTGAGAGTCCGAGCCGGACACTCTTATGAGCCGGCCGGGACTCTGAGAGCTGCTGGGCGTCAGCCTCCCTATATAAAGGGACGACCCGGCAGCGGTTTAGGGACAAGAAAGATCTCGTCGAGAGCCAGGCCAAGCAGTTAAGCTCCCTGGTCATCGAAACCCTAATCAATATCACCTCAAACTGGACGTAGGCCTTACCTTCACCGTAAGGGGCCGAACCAGTATAACCCCCGTGTTCCTTGTCCCACTTAACCCCTTCAAGCTTCCTAGTTGCGATGGCCCCACGACTAAGTCCTAACTCGAGGACATCTGCCGTGACAATTCCACGACAGTTGGCGCCCACCGTGGGGCTAGCGCACGGTGGATTTGAGTTCTTGAAGGGCAGCTTCGAAGGGCTCAAGGGATGCGCTGTGGGCCGGATGACCAAGAGTCGTCGCGGCAAGCTCGACATTGACGATACAAACTGGGGCCCCGACGCCGGCTCAATTGAGTACGGGTACCGGGTCCCCTTCGGCGGAATTCACGTGTTCATCGGCAAGATTGGTGAGCCGGGCCCTGAGCCGGATCTCTGCGCCGATCTCATCGAGACGGCTCAGCGTGCACGACCCGCCCGGGCCCGGCCTGCCGTAAGGCATGCTTTTGTGGGATGCGTCCATGGAGGGATCTCTGACCGATCTGGGTCTGGTGATGAGACGGCCGCCGGCTCTGACGGCGAGTCGTCCACCGATGAGTCAAACTCGTTGTATCAACTTCAAGATGGCCGGCTCATGGGTTATTCCGATGGTGACAGTGTTCCGGACCCGTTTGAGCCGCCAAGTCAGGTTGGGGTCTTTATGACCGGTGCACAGCCTGTTCAGAACCCTGCTGCTGGAGCGGGAAACCCGGTGCCCTCGCTGGCTCAGGTGCTAATGGATCTCACGGACAAGATGACGGGCCTGTTAACCGCCACGGTTGACCCGGCGGATCAAGCTCAGCATGATGCGGAGGTGGCACAGTTAAAATTGGATCTAGTGAAGGCTAAGGAGGATCTGGCAGCGGAAGGGATCAGGATGGCCGCAGAGCGGGCGGCTCTCGATGCCCAAACCCAGTTGATTCAAGCGCAATCCTTCCGGCTCACGATGGATCAAAACGCGTCCAATGAGGTCCTGAGAAGGAGGCATCAAAAGGCCCAATCTCGACTCCCTCCGGTTTACGATCCACGCAACCTCTTCAACACGCCAGGTGCAGGGTCTAGTAACCCGCCTGGGGTCATAGTGCCCAGGTCGGGGACCCCTATTCAGCCACAAGTAATGGGGCCTCCCCAGATGCCCCTTGCCCCGCCTAAATACGTACCAATACCACCAGGTCATTATAACAACCCGCTGGAGAACATGGTCGCTGCGGCAGCACGGCTGGCGGCTCTTCCGGTCGACGGCGACTCTCCGACGGCTATTGAAACCCGCCGGGTCAGGGAACTCCTTCAGACAGCACTGGCACAGTAAGGGGCGTACTCCTACAGCCGGGACAGGATCCACTCGACCCCTCGTCCAGGCCGGAGCCCGAGTTACAGCCGGCACATGGTCTCAGCGACCGGCTCAAGTAACGTCCGACGCCATGACCCGCCCCCTGGCCATGGCCCGGCTCATAATGGAGTCTTTCACGCAGCATTCCTAGACAGAGCGCGGCAAGAGGCGGAGCAGGTGCCTCAGTTGACAGCCTACCAGACTCCTCCGGCTCATCCGACGACGTCCGTCGATGTGGGTATCCCTACCAGGACTGGGGGTGTCCCTTGCTTAGTACCATCTATCCGCAATGAACGTTTACCCAAGGACTTCAAAGGCCCTAGGAAGGTGCCCAACTACACGGCTGACTTACAACCCGCAGCCTGGATCGAGAGTTACGAGATGGCCATGGAACTACTGGAGGTCAGTGAGGCGGCAATGGCCAAGTACTTCACCATGATGTTGGATGGGACTGCCCGCACTTGGTTGAAAGGGCTACCACCGAACTCCATCGGGTCTTGGGCTGAGCTGAAAGCCCGGTTCATCCAAAACTTTAAGGATACCTGCAGGCAGTCTATGTCAATTGTGGATTTGACTAACTGTAAGCAGCAGGAGGGTGAATCCACGACGCATTGGGTTCGCCGGGTCAAGGAGATCATACATTCGTCAGATAAGATGGATGCCGGCTCTGCAGTCTTAATGCTGGAACAGAATTGTCGTTTCGTGCCCCTGAAGATGAAACTCGGGCGGCTTAAGCGCGACTGCAGTGATATGGGTACACTAATGGCGGCTCTTGTCAAATACGCCGATTCTGATGGTACCAAGGATCCCCCTTCAGATGATGAAAGGGCAGGGAAGGGAAAGAAGAATGGCAATGGCAAGGGTCCTCAGCATAACCCGGGGAACCAAGGAGGAGGCAAGCGCAAGGCCGATGGCAGCCTAGAGTTTGTAGCCAACGCCAGCTCACAAGGTAATAACCAGCGACGCAAGGGGAGGACCCCTCCCCGAGGCGCCGGGTCAGGTCCGACACTGGAGCAACTGTTGAATGAGCCTTGTCCAAGGCATGGCTCTAGAGAGAAGCTAGCGACTCATCTATGGAAGGATTGTGCAATCATGAAGGCCTTTAAAAGCTACAATGGCCCGGGCGGCGGCTCAGGCGCCGGCGGTTTTCATGGCCCGGGCGGCGGCTCAAATTCTAATCCTCAGAACGGTCAAGGGGGCTTTAATCAACAGTCAGGTCAGGGTCATCAACAGCAGCAGGGGGGTTATCAGACCAATCCAAAGCAGCTTAGCGGTGGACAATATCATGTGTTTACCACCAGTTTGTGTAAGCGAGATCAGAAGCTTCATAAGAGGGCTGTGAATGCTATTGAGCCGGCGGTTCCACGCTACTTACGGTGGTCTGAGCAGCCTATAGTGTGGAGTAGGGAGGATCACCCTCCACGCGTGGATAATCCGGGTCACTTGGCCCTAGTGGTGGCTCCTCAGGTGGGAGGATATAAGTTCACTAAGGTGCTCATGGACGGAGGCAGTAGCATAAACATCCTCTATTATGAGACTTTTCGTCGTATGGGGTTGATTGATAAAAACCTCAGCCAGTCCAACACTATTTTCCACGGTGTGGTACCTGGTAAGTCAGCTTATCCAGTCGGCAAGATTGAATTGGAAGTGGCCTTTGGAGATGAGATCAACTACAGGGTGGAGAAATTGACCTTTGAGGTGGTCAAGATAAGAAGCCCATACCATGCGATATTTGGACGGCCGGCTTACGCCAAGTTCATGGCACGACCGTGTTATGTGTACTTACAGCTCAAGATGCCGGGTCACAATGGGACCATTACGGTTCACGGCAGCCGGAAAGTGGCTCTGGAGTGTGAGGAAGGCGATGCGGCTTATGCAGAATCTGTTTGTGCAACAGAGGAGTTGAAGTTTTACAAAGATAATGTTGACCCAACAGATATGACCTCTTTGAAAAAGCCAACTACGGAGAATGAGCCGGCTATGAAATTTAAGTCGGCTGATGAAACTAAGCTTGTTGATTTTGTTCCAGGAGATTCATCTCAACAGTTTAGTATCAGTGCCAATCTGGATCCGAAATAGGAAAGCGCGCTCATCGAGTTCATCCGTGAGAATAGGGACATCTTCGCATGGAAACCTTCAGACATGCCAGGTGTACCTAGAGAACTCGCTGAGCACACTCTCAATGTTGATCCGAAATTTAAGCCAGTCAGGCAGTTCCTTCGGCGGTTTAATGAAGAGAGGCGGAAAGCTATTGGTGAAGAGGTGGCCCGGCTCTTGGCAGCCGGGTTTATTGTTGAAGTCTTTCACCCAGAGTGGTTAGCTAACCCGGTGCTCGTACTCAAGAAGAACGGCACTTGGCGGATGTGTGTGGACTACACGGACTTGAACAAAGCGTGTCCGGCTGATCCTTTCGCCCTTCCCCGTATTGATCAAATTATTGATGCTACGGACGGTTGTGCGCGTTTAAGTTTCCTGGACGCTTATTCCGGATATCATCAGATTAAACTGGCGGTTAAGGACCAGGAGAAGACGGCATTCATCACTCCCTTTGGAGCCTTCTGCTATGTGTCCATGCCTTTTGGGCTCAAGTGTGCACAGGCGACTTATCAGCGTTGCGTGCAGAACTGTCTTCATAAACAGATTGGGCGCAATGTTCATGCTTATGTGGATGATATTGTGGTTAAGTCCATAAGGAGGAAACCCTGATAGATGATTTGAGAGAAACCTTTGATAATCTCCGGGTCAACAAGATGATGCTTAACCCGGCCAAGTGTGTCTTTGGTGTTCCTGCAGGCAAGCTCTTGGGGTTCTTGGTTTCTGACAGAGGCATTGAAGCTAACCCAGAGAAGATCAAGGCCATCACCTCCCTGGCTAAGCCGGCGTGTATAAATGACGTTCAGCGCTTGGCGGGTCGCATCGCTGCATTAAGCCGGTTTATAAGCCGTCTGGGTGAGAAGGCCATGCCATTATATCAGTTGATGAAAAAGACTGATAACTTTGTCTGGAATGATGCAGCTAATATTTCCTTCGAGGATTTGAAGAAGCAGCTGGCAGAGCCTCCAGTCCTTGCTGCTCCGGTTGATAAGGAGCCCTTATTATTATATGTAGCGGCGAACACACGAGCCGTCAGTGTGGCTATTGTGGTGGTGCGCAAGGAGGAGGGTAAGGAGCATCCGGTTCAGCGGCCGGTTTATTATGTCAGCGAAGTGCTCATTGAGTCCAAGCAGTGGTACCTGCATTGGCAGAAGCTTGTGTATGGTGTGTTCATGGCGAGCCGGAAACTTAAGCATTATTTTCAGGGTCATCCCATCACTATCGTCAGTTCTGCCCCTCTTGGTGATATCATTCAAAACAGAGAGGCCACAGGGAGAATTGCTAAGTGGGCTATAGAACTTGGACCTCATGGTCTCAAATACGTGCCATGCACTGCTGTTAAATCTCAGGCTTTGGTGGATTTCATCAATGATTGGACAGAGTCACAGGTGCCCGAGCAGAAGCCGGATAACACATATTGGACTATTTACTTTGATGGGTCCAGGCAGTTGGAGGGCTCGGCGGCTGGAGTCGTGTTGGCTTCCCCTAAAGGTGACAAGTTCCATTATGTGCTACAGTTGCTCTTTCCTTGCACTAACAACGCGGCTGAGTACGAGGCCTTGCTCCATGGTCTTCGGATGGCTAAAGAGATGAGCTTAAGCCGGGTAAGGTGCTTCGGTGACTCAGACTTGGTGGCTCAACAGGTATCAGGAACGTGGGATTCCAAGGACCCTCTCATGGCGGCTTATCGCCGCGAGGTTGATGCCATTGCTGGGCACTTTCAGGGTTACCAAGTGGAACACATCGATCGCAGGAAGAACGAGGCGGCGGATGCTTTAAGCCGGCTGGGCTCTCAGCGAAAACCGGTGCCGCCTAACACTTTCCTGGACGTCCTGTATAGCCCTTCTGTTAAGTTGCCTACAAAGGAAGATTTGGCTGTCCCTGACCCGGAGGCACGACTGGTGGCGGTTCTCCATATCATACCAGACTGGACAATGTCATATCTGGCTTACATGACCCGGGGCGAGTTGCCTGAGGATGAAACTTTGGCCAGGCAAATAACCCGGCGGGCTAAGTCAATGATCGTTATCGATGGCGAGTTGCATCATCGCAGTGTTACAGGGGCGTTTCAGCGTTGTGTCTCCCCTGAGGAAGGTCAAGAAATCTTGCGTGAGATCCATGAAGGGGATTGTGGCCATCACGCCGGCTCAAAGTCTCTTGTGTCCAAGGCTTTTCGCCATGGTTTTTGTTGGCTGACGGCTCATGCTGATGCGGAGGACTTGGTCAGTAAATGTGATGGTTGCCAGAGGTTCTCACGACGGGCTCATGTGCCGGCTCAGGAGCTGAGGATGATCCCAATCACTTGGCCCTTTGCGGTCTGGGGGCTTGATATGGTTGGGCCTTTTAAAAGGTCCAAGGATAATAAGACCCACCTCTTGGTGGCAGTTGACAAAATCACAAAGTGGGTGGAAGCTGAGCCAGTTAGCAAGTGCGATGCAGCCACGGCGGTTCAATTTATGAAAAAGGTGATTTTCTGCTTTGGCTTTCCGCACAGCATTATAACTGACAATGGCACCAATCTATCCAAAGGCGTCATGGAAGAGTTTTGTCAACGAGAGCATATCTGACTTGATGTCTCCTCAGTTGCTCATCCTCAATCCAATGGTCAAGCTGAGAGAGCTAATCAGGAGATTCTGAAGGGCATCAAGCCCCGGCTTTTGGTCCCTTTGCAACGGACGCCGGGTTGTTGGGTGGAGGAGCTGCCCTCCGTGTTATGGAGCAACAACACTACTCCTAACAGGTCTACAGGCTTCACGCCTTTCTTCATGGTTTATGGGGCAGAGGCCGTCCTCCCCAGTGACATCCGTCATGACTCACCTCGAGTGGCGGCTTATGTCGAGGCGGACAATGAGCAGGCGCGCCAAGATGCTCTTGACTTGTTGGACGAACAGCGTGATGTGGCCGCAGCTCGCTCCGCGATTTACCAACAAGACCTGCGCCGTTATCATAGTCGCCGGGTTAAAACTCGGGTCTTCCAGGAAGGCGATCTCGTGCTCCGGCTCATCCAGGATCAAACAGATGCGCACAAGCTCTCCCCGCCTTGGGAAGGACCCTTTGTGGTCAGCAAGAACTTGCACAACGGGTCATATTACCTCATTGACATCCGGGAGCATAAAGATTCACGTAAGTCGGAGGAAGAGACCCGTCGGCCGTGGAACATAGCTCAGCTTCGTCCTTACTACACTTGAGCCACCAGCTCTCGTGATGTACATATTTCTCTCAGCCATGTATATATTATGATAAGCAATAAAGCAGGACATCTGTCCCTTTTTCTCCTCCAAATATGCACGTGTTGTTTTCATTGCAAGATTACATGATGACTTGAAGGATGATCCGGCTTATGATCGTATTCGAATCTAGCCGTAAGCAATAAGATCACTTGGGGGCTTCCTATTCAAACATGGGTCGTATTCGAACCAAAGAGAACATAGCTGTCGATACCCATTTGATTGGCAAAGTGCCGAGCTCATTGGGGAGTTTTCCTTGATCATATTTGAATCATGGTTTCACCCCTTTGGGAACCGACGTGGATCGTATTCGAATCGGCGTATTTAAACAATTCTTAAAATCACTTGGGGGCTTCCTGTTCAAACATGGGTCGTATTCGAACCAAAGAGAACATAGCTGTCGATACCCTCTTGATTGGCATCGCCACACCCACTGGGGGCTATATGATCGTATTCGAATCTTAGCATAACCCCTTTGGGCCGGGTCTCTGGTCGTATTCGAACCGGAAGCTCCTAAGTTCTTTTGTTTCATTATAGGGTTCTTCTGATCATTTCAAGGTGTGTACGGCCGGGTCTCACTTGGCCGGTTTAAACTTTGATTTCCAGTGATAGTTGGACACAATGGGTGTTATTAAGACAGGTAAACCGGAATTGAGGTGCCAACCTTATTACCCGGGTTATCTAAACCAGAAGTATGCTTGCAGGCTGCTAAGTATGATATTACGGCTGCATTAAGGATATAATTGGAGCTCAGTCCTTTTTGATTCATATTCCGGGTTATATATCTAAAACTTATGATTCTCAGGGCGATAAGCCGCCTCGAGACTTGTGATTTGCCCTTTTATGCAGGATAATTAAAGGCAGCTATTTTGAGATTAAGGAAAACAAAGGATTGATTATGACCCGGAGAAACATAAAGGAGACAACTTCATCAGACTTTAACATTCAAGGCGTGCACGATGGCACGGCAAGGATAAAAGTATTGGTCCTACTCTATTACAAAGACTCATTGAGTCCAAAAGGGTGAGGCATTGTTTGATAAGACGCCAGCTGAATTACAACGCTTGCTGAGTTGAAGTCTCTGGCTCATTCCTCTCTTCTCCTCCGGCTGATCCCAAGACCCGGAAAGTTGATGACTTCCAGTCGATGCCGCTGAGAGCTTCGAATTGGGCTTCCTCGTCAATTAACCCGGCCGGGTCAATCTCCGGGGCGAAAGTGTGCTGACGAGCCGGCGGGATCAAGTTGAGGGCTTCATAGCGCGGAGTAGGGATCCTCTGATTTTCTGCGTTGTAGCCCGGTTGATACTTGGTCAGATCGGTATCGTTGCCAATAAGAGTGGCCACCGGGCGTACGGCCTTCACGCAAGCTGCGAAGTCCTTCTGATGAAAGGCGGTGCCATCTTCCTTCAGACTTGGGTAGCCGAGGGCGATGTCTGCCGGGTCTAACTCTGGCAAGAACGCCTTGGCCCGGCTCAGCGCAGCGATCGCTCCGGCTCTTGCAGAGGCCTGTCGCAGCTCTTGGATCCGTTGAGGAAGAACGGCGAGCCGGCGAAGGACTTCCGCCAGGTGAGTCGGCACCTTGTTGGAGAGGGCCACCACAGCCAAGGCACGTTGTGACGCGGTGTAGAGTTGCTCCACCAGGGTGTAGACGGCCTTCAGCTTGGTCACCACACTCTGATTCAGGTTGGCACTTCTGGGACCTGTTTAACAAAGTCAGATAAGCCGCCGACAAGGATGAAATTATGAGATATAAACATTCTAAACTTGATGAAAGCCGGCGAGACGACTTACCGAAGATTGCGGCCACCATCTGGGACACTTGGCGCTTTAGGCCGGAGAGCTCGGCGGTCTTCTCGGAGAGAGCCTTCTCCGCTTGTTCAGCCCGGTTCACCAATGCGGCCTTTTCTTCGGCCCATGCCTTCCGCTCAGCGTCGAACTCCGTCTTCAGCTTCTCTTGCGCGGCGATGCTGGACACGAACTTGGCGTTTGCCTTCCGGGTCTCCATCTCTTGCATCTTCAGCCGGTTCTTGAGATCAGCAAGGTCAGCCTCAAGCTTCTTGCCCGCAGCCTGTATAAATTTCCGGGTTATGGCATGAACAATTACTCTACAAATTTAAAGTCCCAAGAGTTTTCCAAGCAAAGACACTTGGCACTTGGGGGCTAATGCATATTGAACGTTTCTATCTACACATTGCCGGTTCAAATGGAGTAAGCCGGAACCTAAGTCTACAACATACTCAATCATAAGTCGTCGACTTGGGGGCTAGCATGGTACAGGTAACTAAGCAGTAATTAAGAGGACAGAAGAATATTACCTCAGATTTCTGCTGGATCTGGGTCACCATAGCAATCTCTGCATCCCGGCTCTTGTGCACTTGGCTAACGAAGCGGGAGAAGATCTCTCCAATGTTCAAGTTGGAGTAGTCGGTGAGGTCCAGATTAACCCGGCGCGACTCTAGCAGCTCCCCTTTGGCGGAGCACTTGGCCAGCACAGTAGGTCTCCCCGGCTCAACGAACTCCGTCCGGGTGATTACCACGTCCGGGTCATCAGCTGGGGGAGCCGAGCTGGAGGTCTCCGGGTTAACAGCAGCTTCTGTAGTTGTCTTGGTGGTTGGGGCTGCGGCCTCAGGCGCAGAGGCAGCTGGCAGCTCTTGAGCGGCTGCCTCTGGCCCAAGCAAGTCCGGCTCATCGACCGGCTTGGACTTCTTCGCCCTCTTGGTGATCTTGGCCTGGGCACTGAAAGTAAAAAATGATTAAGCATAATAGGTAAGTGAAGACAAAAGTATAACATGAGATGGTTATCATTACCCGGGCACGGTCTTGAAAGCCGGCAGGCTTGACTGCATAGAGTCGCCGGAAGAGGGGGAAGTTTCCTGATAATTTGAGTCAGAAGAGTTGAGCGGTTGACGTATAATACCTGCCAAAGGATGAAAAGGGTACAATTTTGAGATCACCTCGGTCCGGTGTTTCCTCGATGCGTCAGGTAACCCGGAGGAGAGGTCGGTGCTTTTGTCGGTCCGGGTGTGCTGCTGGCTTTCATGAACCTGTCGCTTCAAAATAAATTGAGGGTCTTGATAGGCTAAAGGATGTGAAAAGCTTACTTTCCGGGTTACCCTTCGGACTTTCAGCTTTGGCAAGGGCTCCGAGTCGGAGGAAAGTGACATTACCTCTTCAACCACCGGGTTACTTGCGCCGGTGTCATACTGTCAATGAGAAAGTATTGATAAGGCGGATAGCAGCAAACAACAAATATAGCAAGGACTTAAAAGCTCAGGGGTTACCTCTGACTCGGAGCTGTCGCTTAATTGCATCAGCTCTGAAGCAGTAGGCCTGCTTCCTTTCTTGCGAGGGGCGGTTTTCTTAGCGGCTTTCTTCGCCTTTCTGGCCTTCTTGGCCGCCTCATGGTCATATGAGGTTTACTTAAAAATGCAATGAGGTTTTCTTAAAATGATTCAGATGAAAGTTATGTATAGATAAGGTGTTCAGATCAGCGGCTTACCGCTGGGGCTGAGTTGGTCTTGCAGAAGGGGGCTAGCCCGGTCCTTCCGCAGTCTGCCAGGCTCTCGTTCAAAAGAGCCTTGGTCATATCTTCTGCAACGTCTTCAGGAAGATCGTTGCGGCTGTGTCTCTGAGGGTCATCCTTTCGGCCCGTGTACTCACACATTAAGCCGGGGCGGCGGCTCAATGGGATCACCCGCCACGATATCCAGACCCGGACCAGATCCATTCCATTCAGACCATTGCCCAGGAGAGCCTTGATCTTGTTGATGGTGGGGAGCAGAGGTTGGCGCTCCGCTTGAGTCAGCTTGTCTGACAGTGGGTGAGTCGGCTCCAGGCGCGAGGGGCGAAAGCCAGGCAACGGACTCTCGTCAGCCGGCGACGTGTCTTGGCAGTAAAACAACGTTAGATTCCAGTCCTTGGGGTTGCTGGGCGGCTCTGCGTAAGGGAAAAGGTAGTCCCTACGCCGCTGGATGGAGATGCCACCTAACTCCAGACTTGGCCCATTGGCGCACTCATTCTGACGGTTCAAGTAAAAAAGCTCTCTGAAGAGCAGCAGACTAGGTTCTTCTCCAAGGTAAACCTCGCAGAATACTTGGAAGTTGCAGATGTTGGACACTGAGTTGGGTCCTATGTCCTGAGGCCGCAAGTCGAAGAAGTTTAGAACGTCTCTAAAAAACTTTGAGTCGGGCGGTGCGAAGCCCCGGCTCATGTGATCCGCAAAAATCACTACCTCCCCGTCCTTTGGCTGTGGTCTCTCTTCTGACGGGTCGGGGGCACGGTAGGACATGACGTCCTTCTTGGGCAGGTATCCGGACTTAAAAAAATCCGCTAGTGTCTCACTGGTGACATTGGACCTCATCCAGTTGAAAGTGATGGAGGCTTTGGGAGCTTTGGGAGGCATGGTGAAAGTCGACAGTCTATGACAAAAAGGAAAAACGTCCAGATTAATTATAAGCCGGAGGAGATCTACAGTTCAAAGCTAAGGTGGCGGCTTATGAAGGGGACTAATGGTATATACCTAAGTACAGCGGGTTATTTAAGCCGCAGGGGTATTCAGAATAATTTGATTGTCTACGGCCTTATCACAGCTAAGCCGGAGGATTCTACGGAGCATGGTTTTCTTTAACCCGGAAGGTTCTATGGCGTGTGGTTTCTTTAAGCCGGAAATGTAAACCGCCGTGATTCAATGGTTGTAGTTTTTTACTAAGTGTGGTAAAACAGGTTTCACATTTTGAAGTAACTATTTCGGATCAAAATGGTCGGGCAAAAGAAAAGTTTCTAGACCTAGAAACAGAAGCGAGGGAGTTCTTGGGTTCGAACAAGGCTCTTATGTAGTAAAAAGAGGGCTGCTTGCATGTAAAATGGGTGCTAAACAGTCACCGCAATAGTTTTATGTAGGCCTAAGATCAAAAGGAGGCAGTAAAAATCAAATCTACTGAGGCCCGCGATGAACTACGAGGAACACGGATGAACTACTCGAACCCTACTGCAGATCTGTTCTACAGGGCAGAAGAAACTTACAGGGGCTGGTGAGTCGCGGAGGTCATCGCGTTTCTCTGGTCAAATCAGGGTGATGCAGCGGCCTGAGTTGGTGACGACGAGAAGACCCGCGGTGGCGGTAGCAGCAGAGCTTGAGCAGGGCAGCAGTGGCGCAAGGAAGAAGATGAAGAAGAGAGAAGTGGCTGAAAGCCCGTCGGGCCGGCCTATTTATAAGGGAGAGCTCATAAGTGGGCGCGAGAATCAAGGAGACCACGGTGTGGTTATCTCCTCACGAGACGCCTCGATTTTCGGGATGACAGTAAATGTAAAGATCCGTTGCAGATCTGGCGGAGTAAAAAACGGGCTTAATGGAAGATGACGTAACGGCGGATTATCCGGAGTCCAGAGGATGACGTCACACCGGGTTATGGTCTTCACACAATTGTAAGCCGGCGATTTTCTGTCGAATGGATTGAAGATTGACATGAGCTGGCTCAAATCAATCTGGGGCCTAATGTTGAGGATATAGACCTTAGAGTCACCCGCCAGGAGGGGCCGGGTTACTCATATGGTCATTGCCAGAAGCCCGGAGCCAAGCTTGAAGACGATGGGCCAGAGATGGGCTTAAGACCCGGATATGGCTTAAGGCCCGTAGTTACAATCATTATTATGGTAGAACTTGTAGTGTAAGGCAAGAATAGTTGAGAGTCCGAGCCGGACACTCTTATGAGCCGGCCGGGACTCTGAGAGCTGCTGGGCGTCAGCCTCCCTATATAAAGGGACGACCCGGCAGCGGTTTAGGGACAAGAAAGATCTCGTCGAGAGCCAGGCCAAGCAGTTAAGCTCCCTGGTCATCGAAACCCTAATCAATATCACCTCAAACTGGACGTAGGCCTTACCTTCACCGTAAGGGGCCGAACCAGTATAACCCTCGTGTTCCTTGTCCCACTTAACCCCTTCAAGCTTCCTAGTTGCGATGGCCCCACGACTAAGTCCTAACTCGAGGACATCTGCCGTGACAATTCCACGACAACAACTGAAGACAGAGTTGTGAGAAGGTGTTAAATTAAAATTGATCCATGCTTTCATTGGCAGCAACGTCCCCCCAGCTCTGTCTAAATCAACAAGGCATATTGGGAAAAAAGTAGCTGTCTGGAGCATGCAACATTCCGATCATTTTGTGCAGTTCCACTAAAATAGAGTTGAGCGTCCCTGTTCCAAAGATATTAAGTGTGATTACGATAATAGAGGACTGCTGATGAAACAATAAACACACAAATAGAAGCCGGTCACCTTTGCAGTCTCTCTTAAGACTAACTAGTTGGAGAAGATTAGGCTCGGAGTTGGATGAGGAGGATAGAGCAAAACCAATCTCCCTTTGTGCAGTCGCACTGAAATGTAGAGACATTGCCCGTGTGACATTTTAGTACAACTGCACAAAACACTCTTAAGAAAAAAGTGATTTGTGCAGTTCACCAAAAGGTCGCAATAGCAACGAGTAGAAAGGAAACAATTACTGGCCAATAACAGTTGATGACACATGCGACGACAAAAAAGAAGCATATTCCTTGTCCTAAGGGAAGATAACAACACGGTTGTGTTTGTCTAAAACAGTGTGAGGACGAGAATGCAATATGGAAAGTACGCCGGACGAGCTACGTTTTGGGCAAAGAACTATGGAAGATCCACATGCAGCGACGTGGGAAGACGGGCAGTGGAGCAAGGCTGGAGGGGATACCTGGAGGTCGTCGGGATGTAACTAGGTGAGCGGCGGCGGGCGGAATATGCGAGCAGGTGGCGTAGGCCCTGCCGCGCCGGAGCTTGGTCAGAGAGAATGGCGTGTACCGCAGATCGGGACGTGCTGCCTCGGCGCCGTCAAACGGAGAGACGATGCACTTCCTCCCTTTCCCCCGACGGACGGGATGCGGCCGGATCAGTGACCAACGGTGAGAGAGAGAGAGGCCACCGCACTCCCTTTCCCCCGGCGGACAGGATGTGGCCGGATCAGTGACCAACGGTGAGAGAGAGAGGCCAACGCACTCCCTTTCCCCCGGCGGACGGGATGCGGCCGGATCAGTGACCAACGGTGAGAGAGAGAGAGAGGCCACCGCGGCCTTGTGTGAGATACTCTGAAGAGCAACAAACCAGGCAGGCAGGCTCCATTGTGTATAGTGAGCGGACTACCTTTTTCTCCATTAAAATCGTTTTATATTCTGTGTACGTGCCATTGAGCGCTATAACTTTATTTAAAACTAACGCGGCAACGTGTCAAGTCGAACTTTGTTTCGTGCATGAGTGGTACACGACCTCCCTAGGTAAACAACTGCTACATGCGTTCAAATTAGCACGTGGGCTGCCATTTTGTAAAGAAATGAGCTCCACCGTGTACCCGCGCGGGTGTGGCTGGGCACGAAGCATGAGTACGTGCACGGTGCACCTATTCTCTTCTTGTATACGTACACCACCTACGTGGGGTTGTGTGAGAGAGATACAAACCTAGAGAGATATAGTGTGTGGGTTCTTGAGAGTTTTTTGGGGGGGGGGTCAATCAAAAAAATGTAACATATGCAATGTGTGTGAAATAGAGTCCTGGATATAACATATATATAGAGGGGGCGATCCACGAGAAGAGAGTGGAGGTATCATCGGCTTGAGGTGTCCATAGAATCTAAGAGAGGGATGATGTGTGTGTGTGTGTGCGCGCGCGCGATCGATAAAGAGTGCCATCGAATTTGTGTGTGCCCACATCAAAGATATGGAGTGGCTGGCCTACTCGAACGTGAGATGGGACATGTGCAGTTTGTCTCTGTGGCATGGATACGTACCTGCAGCGCTCGACTATCGGTGTGTGGTGGGGGAAGAGGGAGGCCCAATTAACTATAGAGGTACAATGGCTGGTATATGTGTGGAGGAGGAGGGAGGCGTACCTCATGTATTAAGGAGATCGATCTGCCTCATGTATTAAGGGAGATCGATCGGCATCCATGCATATGTGCAGGAGAGGAATAAGGTTGGGAGAGAGACAGAGCTAGAGTGTTGGAGCGGGTGGTAGTGGAGTTGCTTCTAACAAATGGTGGGATAGGCTTGCTAGACAAAAGGAGGGCACGCCCGCAATATCAATAAGAGAGGAGATGGCTGCTTGTTGTCTGTGCACGTGCGTGTGAGAGATGGGTCAGGAGGCATGCACGAATGATGAGGGGGAACGATGTGGCTGTGGTAAGCAGACGTAACTACATAGGAAGATCAATCGCCCTTTGTTAGAGAAAGGAGAGACATAACTTGTGAGGTACGTCGATTGATGGGGGGGTAGTTAAAGTCGATCTAGGTATATGTTGGGAGATCGATCGGTATACATGCATCTGTGTGTTAGAAGCAAATGAGGCACGAGGAGAAGGATAGAGAGAGAGAGGGATGCATGTAGGAGGTGGTACGAGAGGCATACTATATCGAGGGGGAGGAGTGTGCGAGTACGAGAACGATGAAAAGAGTGGTGGGAGTGAGGCATGGACGGTGACAAGAGAAGAGGGGAAGCTTGTGTTTGTGCTAGGCACACCTGGCTAGAGAGGCATATCGATCGATGTGTGCCGTAAAGAAGGAGCTGGGGGGCCTACACACACCGTGGGTGAACGACCTAAAGTGAAAAGACGAATTTGCGCGATGGAGCTAGAGAATGCTGAGGGAGGGTGAGAGGGATGCGGGCGTGTGCATGCACAAGAGAAAGTTAGCGCTAGCTACAAAGATAAGAGGGTCGTGTGGGTGTAAAAGACGAATAGAGATCATATATACTTCATTATAAAAAGCGAATTCGGATATTTGAAGAATTTATCATAGTGTTTCAAACCGACGCATGTGTGAATATATATAATGGTGATACACATGGTGTGGTTATGAACATGTTATACTACATTTAATATATTTTATCTCTACTCTTATAAAAAACGGAGTTGTTGATGATGGTGTGCCTGCCATCCTGCATTATAGGCCATCCGATTTATATCTGGCGGATAGCAAGGAAACTATGATGGTTGAAGTTGGCAACAACATTATTGTAGATTCTTATTGAAATAGAGAAACGAATTCAAATTTAGTTCGAATTGCAGCGGTAGTATAGACATTTGGAATGCACTAAAATGTTGGTATGAGTACGTTACATGCATTATACAGCAAGCGAAAAAATTTAATTGGATATAACATGGATTCATACTCCCTCCTTCCATCTATATAGGGTGAGATTTTTAAGACCGCCTTTGACTATTGACAAGATTAATTGTACATGACATGCACAATGTGAAAATTATATCATTGAAAGAACCTTTCACAGACGAATTTAACGGTATGCTTTGTGTAAGTTGCATGTCATATATCATTGCTCTAATATTTGGTCAAAGTTAGCATCGAAAAACGCATTAGGCCCTATATAGATGGAAGGAGGGAGTAGCTTTGAATAGCATTTGTATAGTAAAACGGGGCAAGACTCTCTCTTTGTGTGGTGTGAATAGTTTTATTTTTTTCGTTTTCTTTTTGGTTGAGGGAAGTGCGAATTGATTTGGTACGTACAAGTACAATATTACTACACGTTAGGCTTGTCCCTAAAATTCAACCCGCGTCTTGTTATATCCCGAAAATTCAGATATCGTGCTCCCAAAATTGGCGCCTTCACAACCCGCGCCTTGCTATCCCGAAATTACAACGCGCGCGAAAACTCCCTCCAGCTGCCAAATCCCGACACGCGAAATCCCCCTTCTAACCCTGAGCCGAAATGGCCGCTAGTTCAAATCGGTGGGGGGGTACTTTTGTAACACACCCTACATTTTGGACAAGCGCGTCCCTAAGTCATGCTTCACCCCCTCCCATCGCCCCCTTTTCGCCATTCGAAATCCCAGGCCGCCATAATCTGATCTCCGCTCCAGCCATGAAACCCCACCCTCCTCCGTCCGCCACGTCACCGCTGCCCAGTCGGAGCCTCTTCCCCGACGATGTCGTCCACCGCAACGGCTCGATGTCCCTCATCCACCTCCCTGGATGAGGATCCGTCGTCCATCTCGCCGTCCCGCCGGTTCAGCCGCCCGGTCCTCCACCTCCAAGGAGCTGCTCCGACGATCGCCTCGCCTATCGCGGCTGCTCCATCCCCACAGCGCCGCCTTAACCTGCTCCACCGGAACCGCAGCATCCTCACCGACTTCTCGGACGAAGCAGAGGCCTACTCGGCGCCACCAAAGAGGTTGTACACTCATCGCATCGCACCTTCTCCTTAACTCGACCTCCCGGCGCCGACGGTGCTCCATCCCGCACACCCATGGAGCGGCTACCTTGAAGCCGGCGCCGCGGGCGACATCTCCACGGCGGCTCTCCCCCAGTGCGAGGCCCCTTCGGTGGCGGCATACATACCAGCCGGATCTGCTACTGCTGCTCCGGCTCTCGCTCGCTCGCTCGCGTTGCTGCTCTGGCTCTCGCTCGATCGCTCGCTCGCCCAGCTGTTGCTGCTGCTCTCCCCCTCGCTCGTGCTGCTGCTCTGCTTCGATTAAGCCACACTTTAGTCAACTGAATCAACTTTTGGGTTAGTCGATTTTCAAAGGTTGGGGGGGCTCACTGGAGTTAAGGAAGAACCACCCGCAGCAGGGACGGTGGCGAGTTGTTTCGGGGCGGCGAGGCGGCGCTGGGGCCGGCGGTTCGGCCGATGGTGGCTGGCGGCTTAGGGGCGTGCAGGTTGAAGATGAACTGCAGGCCCTCCCTAACCTACATGTCAAGTGCCTCTCTTCTACCATTGCGTTCAGTTTCGACAGTAGCATTCTGATTCCATAGTAAATTTCAGTTTCGACAGTTAAGTTCAGAGTCAACAGTTTTTACCTCATCTGTTGCAGTCAGGTGGTTTTTGGTGATGTTAATTTTACATCCATTTTACATCATCTATTGGAGATGCTATCAGAATCCCACTTGAGATTGATGATGTCTGTCTTGTGCTGCTTCAGCCTTGACGTCTTACGGCTCACCGGAGCTGCTCCAACGACAGAATGATCCATCACAACAGAGCAGTACCCTGGACGCTGTCTACAGATTCCTCGGATCTTCCTCCACACCTCCGACAGCCACCTCTGCCTCAACTGCTTCAGCGACCAACCCAATGATGCTGAGGTCGACACGGCTACGGCAAAGAGGTTGTACACTTGTTGCATCACTTATTACTATACATTCACGTCGATCCATTAGGGCTATTTTGGTTCAACGGAAAAACATCGATCCACTGGTTGTTACCATCACTCTAAATTTATGCATGCTCTCCTTACATAATCTCACCATATTTTTTTCGTATGCATGTCAGATATTGTACACAGTCATGCTGAACATGTAGAGAAAAAGAGAAGAGTTTTGCGCGGCAATACAATGTCATGCAGACATCGCTCCATGGTGGGTTCAATGGCAAACCCTCCCCACCCCTCTCCAGATTGTAATCCAGAGGAAGATATCTGTTCTGAGGCGGATTCAGACGCCGCTGACCACTCCTATTACCCCCGAAGATGTTTGCTCTACCTTGGCATGATGATGTTAGTCATATCATGCATATGTTGCCTTGCAGTGCCTACTTTTGAAATCATATATGTCATCTGCTTAGTTTAGACATGTTCTGTAATGCCACCTGTTTAGTTTCTATATCATATATGGGAATTATGCAGTCTCATGTCTTTTAGCCAGCCATAATATATGTGAAATGTGCAATGCCATCCTGTTTAACCAGGCATCATATATTTGAATGATATCTTGCCCATCCTTTTCTTCATTACATTTCCATTTGTCGACAATGTTTGTACATTAAACTACTCTTCCTGTGAATCAGCCATTTGGGTGGGAGATGGAAAAATTTGGAGTGAAAACAAGGCCTTCAGAGCAGACAGTGCTACCTGTCGAAGCAGATCTCTTGTTGGGTCCCGATAGCTCCTCAGAGATGGATTCAGTGACAGATGACCAGTCCTATTCCCCCATTGAGGTGTATGCTCTAACTTGGCACGGTTATACTGCTCATATCATGCATACGGTGTCTTGCATTGCATAGTTTAGACATCATATACACAATATTCAACACCATGTTCTTAGTTCAGACATCATATCGAATGCCCTCTGTTTAGCATATAAATCACATATGTGAATTAAATGATGCGATCCTGATTACTTAGATAACATGTAGGTGAATTATGTCATGCGATCCTGTTTAGTTATTCATCATATCTTTGAATTATGTTATGCCATGCTATCCAGTTTAGATAGACATCATATATGTGAAATTATGTCATGCTATTCGTTTTAGTTAAACAATATACATGCCAACTATTTCATGCCCTCTTTTTTCCACACTATCTATTGCATCTGTCTCTCATACAATGTCTGTACATTCAACTATGTTTCCTGTTTATCAGCCATTTGAATTGGAGCGGGTGATGCCAGTATCTAGCGGACTAAAAACATGGTCTTCAAATAAAACAGTGCTACCTCTTGGTGGAGATAGCACCCCGGTTGTACATGCACAAGAACCAGCCCTACCACACATAACCCAAACTCTCGCAGATTGTACCCCTACTGCGATGGACAGAGAACCAGCTTCACCCAATCTAACCCCAACCCCAGCCGATAGTAACCCAGTTCCTGTTGACACAACACCATCTCCACCACAGAGCTCCCAAACAAGAGCAGTCAGTAAGGCAGCTCCAGTGCCCAAAGGGCTAGTACTATCACGGCGAACCCCAACTCCACCAGTTAGTACACCTATTACTGTGGAGGAAGCACAACCAGCTAGTCGTAGTTTAGCATCTATCGCATTTAATGTTGTTAAATCATATGTACGTATCTTCCCATCTTGGAAATATTATACTGAAGATGAAGGAAAATGCCAGTTGCAGGTGTTTGTCCAGGAGTTATGTGTAAGTAATGTTATTCATGGCAATTACTTTGCTTTGTCCCATACATCCTACCTCCATGATGGTTATAATACAGCAAATTTTCCCATCTTTCTCTATAGAGAAGGACCGATTTGGAAACTCAGGATGAGTTAACCTGTGCTAATACCTCTGCTATCTTCAAGAATGCTTGGTGGCAGTATCGAAATTAGCTGAAGAAAACGTACTTCACCGGCAAAGAAACTCATCAAATTCCCTGACGTTCTCCTGAGACACATTTACTGGACGATGACTGGGAACGCCTTGTTCTGTACTGGTCCCGAACCAAGAATGTGGGTAAGGTCTATGAGCTCATTTTCTATTTTTAAGTATTATATTCTTGCGTCTTACTGTACTCTGTTCATGTAGAACAAGTGCCTAAACCTGAAGAACAACTGTTCTAATTTAAGATTCCATTGCTATCATAGTTAAAAAAGCGCTAGGCATTAATTGTGCATTTTGCCAACGCCTTGCGCTTTACTGACCAAAGCACATGCTTATGCGCACTTATGCACAGATTATGCGTACTTATGCGCAATGCGTTTTGCCAATGCCTAGAGCCTAGGCGCGCTTAAGCGCTCGCTTAGGCGCGCCTTTTTTAACTATGATTGCTTTGCTCTTGTATCACTATATTTACTCATACAAACTTATTTTTAAATTGAAGGATCCAATCGAAACACCAATGGCACAGTAGGTATGTTCACACATGTTTCTTTAACAGGTTTGCTCTTATCAATAGCTTTGTTGATTTCAATTTCAATTGTGTATACAGTTGACTTTCATATCATGCACATTACTAGCATCACAACAGAGCCAATAGTGTTGTTGTACATGTAGACCCGTGGTACCCATCTGAAATCTTGTTGTGCCGTGTAGTTTCCCACACTTTGTATTCTTTCACTGCTGCTTTGTCTTGAACTGATATGATTTGAACCGTGTCTCTATTTTGATTTGGCAAGACAATGCAGTGACCATAGGACATAGATATATGTTTGTTTGATGCTTTTATTATGTACTAGTACTTGGCAATAGAAGACTTGGTAGTTTAATCCTGTCCACCTTACTAATGAACTGGTTCACCGAAATAAGTTTCATATATTAGTACATGCTAAACTTGTTATGTGTCTGCTTGTTTCTTCTGTTAGAATGCTGACAGAATGTTGGGGAAGAGTGCCTTATTAAGCAATGGTAAAGGAAGTAATTCAGATAAGGTTCAGGATAGTGACACATCCTTGTTGGTCTCCAACAAAGCTGATAAAACAGCTAAGGAAGACTATCTTGAAGACAGGGAGACAACCCCAAAGTCCTGTCTTGGTTTAGTGTTTGAGTTACTGGCCACTACCGCTTGCACAAGCTATTCAAACTCACTGTCTGAATCAGTTCGGTTTCTTGAGTCTTAACTACAAGCTGAAAGACATCGATCAGCTATGCTGCGACAAGAAGCGGAAGGACTGCGGAAGTCCCTGGAGCATTCAGATGCATACTTTCTGGTGCAACAGCAAGCGTTGGAGGATTTTAGTACCAAACAGGACAAAGCTAATCAGCTTGCTAAGCTTATTGCCAGCATGGTGGATACCCAGGATAACATTACTTGAGCTCTTCTGAAGTTGTTTCAGTTATGCTCTTGTTTTGCTGCCGCGTTTATCTGCACTGGTGGCCAATTTTGACGGCTAGCGTATGTAATGTGCTGCTTTGTTCCCTATATTTGCACTGGTGGCGAACTTTGATGCCTAGTGGATGTAATATGTGTAATAGCGGTAATAGGCTAGCGTTAATTGCTTGCTTATTTATTTCCTTATTGTCTTGTTTAGTTGTTTGCTTGTAGTCACTGCAATTCTTTTTCTGTTTTTTTCTAGTGGCCACAATAGCCTATTTTTGGTAACTAGGCCAAAATAATCATGGCAACACACGGACTGTTGTAACCATGGGCCTCCTGCAGGCCATATGATCCATGGGCCTTCGTCCGGCCGTAGGATCCATCAGCCTTCTATACGGGCCTTAGGGTCCATGGGCCTTCTACGGGCCGTAGGGTCCATGGGCCTTCCACGGGCCGTACGATCCATGGGCCTTCTACGGGCCGTACTATCCATGGGCCTCATACGGGCCGTAGGATCCATGGGCCTTCTACGGGGCGTATCATCATTTCGCCAATCATGGGTCATACTATTCGTGGACCATAACGGGCCGTTAATAGGCCGTATTTGATAACTCTATGAAAACAGCCCAACGGGTTTTTTTGACATGAAAACGGCCCAACGTATTAACGGTCCGCAAATGGGCCGACTGTAACGACGGGCTAAATTTGGCCCACAAGCAGAAAATGACTGTAACGGGCCGTATGTAACCGAATGCTGCAAATGAGCCCAAGAATCAATGGGCCCTGAGAAGGCCGAAAGATAACTTGGGCTGGAAACGGCCCAATGGAATAACAGGCCGTTAATGGGTATAAAGTGATACACTGTTCATTACGGGCCAGTTTCACCACGGGCCGTTAATGGGCCAAGAGTTACAAAGGTCCTCATATGGGCCGAAAGAAGTCATGGGCCACAGATGGGCCAGAAGTTAAAATGGGCTGAATCATATTGGACGGCCCAGATGACGCTACTGGGCCTAATTCGGATAGGGCGTAACGGGCCCTGGGTTAGCGGGCTGTAAATGGGCTATATGCGAACAGGCTGTTAACAGGCTTTCCGTGGGCCGGCCCGCCACCTTTTGACCAAGTCAAACGGGCCGGCCTTTTCACAGGAATGGGCCTCTGTTGGGCCGTGCCACGTGTCACCGTATCATAGGCGCCTTCGGTACAATGAGCGGATGACATCTGTCCCAACGGTGAGCCGACACGTGTTTCCTCCAGCCAATGATGATTTTACACGTGGAAAATCCCCATTGGTCGGGGCTGTTAATGGGTTATCGGATCCAAAACCCGACCCGATAGCTTAAGGGCGTTCCGTTATGGTGGATGCCACGTGTCGGTGACCCTTGACGAAAGCACTTCTGTGACGCGCGATTTATCGTCATGGAAGTGGACACTTCCGTGATGATAATTTTGGCAATGTCATGGAACACTTCTACGACAGAACAGGTGTGACTATCTTGATTCTGTCATAAATTTGTCATGGATGTACATGCATGACAGAAAACGCGACCTACTATGACAAACACGTATCATCACGGAAGTGTATTTTTTTGTAGTGTGCCTCTGCTGATACTGGTCATGGGGACAAGAACTCCGTGGGAAGAGAGCAGATACCAATCCTAAACAACCCTTAGAATGGCCTCATCCAAACGGATGATTGTCATTCATAAGACGGGCAGGTGGTATGTTGATACTGAGCCGCTTCCCCTGTAGATGTTAGCTCGTTCTTGACAAATCCGATCGGGTCTTCATAATCTGGAGTAAAAGGATTCGAACCTTTGCATGCCGATACCAAAAACCGATGCCTTACATCGTGGCTATACTCCAAACAAATGGTAGGTTCCTGGAGAACCGTGGAAACTAGTTAGTTCAAATCAAACTCAAAAGCAATGCGCATTATCTACGCCTTTTTTTGATTCACCAAGACTAGATAAAGGCTGATACAAACGAATACTGGGAGTTCTTTCTTACGAATATAAATGGAGGAAATATCCCTAGTACCTTTGTCCTCTGCAAAGATCATAAGATCAGATGGAGTTGGATTGATTTCTCGCATCTACTAGATCAGAGATCAGAGTCAGGGGAGCTCTCGTAAGTGAGCCTAAGTAAGTAGTGTGGTTCGAGCGGATCAGTCACCGCTGAGTTCTGCTTTCCTCGCAGAGTTGGTTTTAGCTGGAACCGCGCTCTTGCCTTCTTCTAGTGCCCCTTGATTATTGATCTGAATTCAAGTTAGATTAGAGAATACCGGTGCATTTTGATCCACCCTTAGGTTTGAAAACTGTGGAGGTTCAGTTACAAAATGCAGTTTATGAGGCTGCTTTGTATGCCAGTGTGCAGGAAGGAGAGTTGGAAGATATACCTAGATCCCCCAATAGAGAAAAGAGCGAGCAGGTTACCTACTCTTGTGGTGGATGGCGGCACTAGAAGTTGATGCTTTTTATGGACGGACATAAAAATTTGATTTCCAATAGAGCTGCAAACGCTACTGTAAGCCAAAGACGAATGCTGGCCAAAAGTACGCAAAGCAGGAGAGGCGTCGTTTCCTTCAGTTCGTCAACCAACAGGTCTCCTCACTCTAGCATTTCTTCTTTGTTCGGTCGCAAGGCAGGGAAATGGAGGATTTGTTTCTGCTCTGTCCTTTACCGCATCGATGGATTCAATTTCAGTGGATAGAGCTCAACCTGTTGCCATCGTCATTTCAATCACAATTCACTTGGTAGGTAGACGCTTGTTCCGACCTCCATAGTGGCACTTTGACATTTTCTCAACAACATCTACTTCTAATCTATTTGAACGGCCCTCTTGTCATTTGACCCAGAATTGAACGAGATGACACCCACCAATATCTTCCAACATAGGATCTCCCTTACAGGGCCGTCCTTCTCTCTTTCTTCCCAAGAACATCGGGGGTCTGTTCTCTGAACGAGTCAGCACCAGCCCCGTTACCAATACGGGGATCTCGGCCATGAGAACTTGTAGAACTTGTCTATTGAATTGCATCCCCCCTAGGCCGACCAACTAAGTAGGACCCACTTAGCAAAACAGGTCTATAGGGCGCTAGGGAAGGGGTATAGAATGGTACTTGAATCTATCTATAGACATAGGATCCCCCAGCCACTGGAATCCATTGGTTTCTGTCTCAATTCGTCATTTGAACTAAAACTAACCACGAAGGGAAAAGAAAAGAAGGATTCTAGTTTCCCACTACTTGGACTCAACTTGGACTTTCGGAGGAGAAAACCATTTCCATTAATATATGACTCAGTCATAGCTAAGAGATCATCATTCTAATAACAAGGATCTAGTTTATATATCTCGAATTGGGTTCCATAAGATGCCAAAATAGTGGAAGTACCATCACGTCTACCTAAAGCAAATGGTTTCTATAGATTGAGAAATGGTTTCTATAGAATGAGATATAGTCGAATGTACCTTTAATACTTCACGTGCATTCTTCGCTTATAAATTTAGCCAAGATCCAAACATCCCAATCTCTTCATACGTTCTTCCTGTTGAACTCTTCTTTTCGCTCAACAAATGCAAGTTCGTCAGGGTTTGGTTACTAGTTTTCTTGGAAGGGTTTTCTCCCTTGATCTTTTCCCTTGTTTTATGATTGGAATGAAAGTAGGATTGTTGATCCAATCCAAACTATTTATTGAGGGAAAGTAAGATCAATAGTTGGCCCTATTGTCTGTGCTCTGTTTTTTAAGGATTTCTGTATTGGAAACATAGGCATCCTGCTATTCCCTGCTCTAGTTTCAATTCAGTCATAAACCTATGGCCCGGGTCCTTTGATACTTGATTTCCTGGGTCAACGGTACCTAGATTCCCCTTTGGCTTGATCTTACCTTGGATTTCTGATTGGAATACAGATTGGATAAACAAGAGGAACTTGGAAAACAGGGTTGGCCAAAGCATAACGATAGTGCATTCAATCGATTCCACTCTAGTTTTTCATATATTTTCCCTCAATAAATAGTTTATATATGAAAGAAAGTGCCAACTTATTGTTCTTGGAATGCTGATTTCCATGGATTTCTTCTTGGCATATCCCCCCTGATTTGATGATCTGGCTAAAACACCTATTCCTTTTTTCTGGAATTGCTGCCGAAAGCCTGTTTGCAGCATCCATAGCAATACGTTTTAGTACTCAATTTCTTTGATTTTCATTTGATGAAGTGAAGACACTTATCTATATACCATTTATAGAGTGGTAGAGTAATCTTGCAATGCGGCATGAATTGGATGACTTAATAGTTTTCTGCAGTTTAGTACTAACATGCATGTGTGGTGAACTAACTACCTTGGGAAGCAACAAATATGCCCCCAATCACGCTGCCTATGTGAACAAATTCTAAAACTTTGCATAAGCAGCTTAATTAAGTAGAAAAACCTAATCGATAGCCTGGTACTTATACTTCTTACTTTCACTTTGATTTATACTTTGACTTTCGATACCTCTCCCCTAGTGTACTCGAGATCTTGAAGGGGAAGACAGACTAGAAGACTTCCACACCATAACTTCCTTCCTTGGCTGACTGCCTGGCCTTCAAGAAACTCGAAAAACTGTAATAACTCACTTCACTATGATAACTATCTTTCGAACAGGACTACTACTTAAAGGCTAAAAAGACCTACTGCGACTGGCTCACTTGCTTGAAGGACTAATGAAAACACGTCGAACTAGCTAAAAGGACGTAAGCTAACAGCGAAACTCAAACAAAAACGGATGCTGACTCCGATATATATATTGAGGATTTTCTATAAGCCGTCGCCTCACCCTGCTCACTTACTTCCCACATGCTTTCTTAACTCACTATCTTTTGGGGTAATACACTGTATAGGTAGGAAAGAGATAAATGAAAGAAAAAGAAGATAGAAATGAATTGATAGAGTCAGATGATGTCACTAGCTTCAATGAAAGGACTAACGAGAACTTTGAAAGTTCTTCCTATCAGCATTAGTCAGCTTTCGAGTCCTTCAAGCGAGTGCCGCAGGGAAAGGAAGAGCATTTCATCATGGCCATTTATTAGGACTGCTTGGATAAGTTAGGACAGTTTCTCTAAGGCCAGCTATTGAGTTAGTCGGTTCATAGGTTGTCGTAAAATATGGGTGTAGGAAGCCTGGACTCTGATTACCGATTATGAAAGTGAGGACTCTTTTTCTCTCTCCCCATTAATGGAAAACTATCTTAACCTCCTTCAGCAAGTTCGTTATCTACAAGTAAGTTAGAGAATTCCTGTTGTCAAGCTAGTTATCTTATACAAGACTTTTCTATAAGGCCTGCAAGCAGGTTCAGGTGGAAGTAGGAAAGTAACACGACCTGGTTTTAGACCGGGTGTAACTCTTTCTCTTTTGCCCTTTATGCCAGCCTGTTCCCTAAGTAGGATAAGTTCATTGTGTTATTGTAGTATTGCTCTCCAAGCTAGGAAGGAAAGGTAAGGAGCAAGCTTATTTACTAAGATCCTAGCGAGTGGAATACTTTGAACGAGCAGGGGAGCGAGCGGAGTACTTTACGCAAGTAGTGGTTTACTAGGAACTCGTATAAGAGCTAGTCATATAGTCCTTGAAGCATTATTCCTTTTATCGGTAGGGCTGTTAGCTAGGAGTTTGAAGCTTGAGTAATTTCAGCTTTCCTGCTTTAGCTAGGAATGAAGTTGGTTCAGAGGTGTCAAGTAGAGAGGTTGGATCTTCTCGTCCTTCTCATACTGCGAGTAATATCTCTACTACACTTTCCACTTTATGTTGATCAGTTTGAGCATGAGCAGCTTGTTCAGGAGTAGCTGCCCGTGGAACTCTTGTTTTGAGGAAGCAATGAACATTGTCTTTTTCCATTCTCAATAAATGAGGAAGGAGGGGTGAGGTCCTCACTTGCGAGTGAGGCAAGGCTTTCTTTTATAATACATCCTACCTAATTTTGGTTGGCGATTGCGTTCTATTCCAATTATTCACTTGTTTTTCTTATCACTGTGGCGAGACCAGATGAGAGAGAGAACTATTTTCCATTTCCAGACAGAGCCCCGAGCCGAGGTTGGAACAATTCTTTATTTTATTGTTGGTTCCTTCTTTATTATTTATTCCAAGTTTTTCTCTTCCATTCGGTTCATTAGCTTTAGGAAAAATAGAAGCTGCGGAAATGCTCGCTTCTAAAAGGCTTAAAGGCTCTGATCAAGGCAATGAACATTTTGCACTTGGAAACTAATAAGAAAGGAATTCAAATCATAGTTCAATACAGACTTTTTCTCTTTAAAGAAGGGTGAAACTTTCCTTCCAATAATTGTGCGCTCTACCCATCTCTACTGAACAAACCCACTACACATCGAGTGGCAGGGTATGTGTGTAGGCCTTTTCAAGGACATTCGAAACAACATGTCGATAAATTGCTATAGAAAGTGGGGCTAGATCGAGAGTTCTGACCTTTTCGTGGGTTGGGTGATCTTCAAACTCTTGTTTTTCTAGCGAAAGAACGCCCTTCTGAGCGATGATCTCCTACAAGCGAGTATAGTAAGGTTTACTTCAATTGAGACAGAAATGTCACTGGTCAGCTCCTTAGCGTGACAATTAACACCACTTTCTTATTACCTAAGAGATTAGATAAGGGAAGAAGGCAGGCCAAAGCTTATAGATTCGGAGCTCGTACTTCTAACGCTTTGTCTGAGTCATTCTTACGACCCCTTCTGGCTGAGACACGAATCCTAGCCTATCTGAGTCGCAGAATGAAGGGCTCTTCAGACGGCGCCACCCAAGTCTCCTTTGATACTTCGGAGTCAGGAATTTTTTTCCATGGAAGGCGGACTTTCTGCGTTCCGCAGCACAAACAGGGTGTACAGAAGATCGATGTGCCATATTTCTAACGACCTTCATTTGTTGTATGATAAGTAGGGAAGGGAGCCTTTGATAAAGGGACCCCCAACCAAGAAATCTACTGTCTCAGAGTGACAGTCAAGCTCGTATCGCGGAACTAGAACATTTCTTTGATTGATAGGTCAGATAGGAAGCAGGCAAGCAAACCAAGTTATAGGTTTGGAAGTTAGAACCCGGAAAGGTTGTCCTGTGACTACCTTTGAAGTCTTTAGGTAGGACATCAGGCTAAGGTCTTATGATGAGCCACGCGCATATGAGGTTTACTGCAGCCCTAAAGCTCTGTCCCCTATCCTACCACTAGATCTCCTATGCCGGAACATGAACAGAGAAAGCTGTGAGTGTAGTCTTAGGAACGAACCCGGGGTTGCTCTCGCAAAAAGATTGTACTAAAGAAAGCTAGAGAGCTCAATTCCAAGCTTTAAACCTCTGGTCCACGGGTTGGTGAATGAATGGGTTTTGGGAAATAGAGAACATGGACTCGATTGAACAAAGGTGGCACCAGAATGAATAGCCCACTTGTTACGGGCAAGAATGAATGGGACTGATCGACTCGAGTTACCGAGCGACCTCCACTCTTCGACTCGAGCTTTCGCTTCTGCCTTTGTCTTGTTTTGATTTATTAGCTTTTTAGGGAAAGAAGAGGGTCTGAAATACAACTATGTCTACGAGTGCCGCGAATGAACCTTCGGTTCTTCCCAAGAACAAGGAGACACGAACTAAATAACTCGTATCAGGCAACGGGAATAGTGAACGGGAAGAAGGAACTAGTGAGGCTTTCGTTGGTCAAACAATATGCCCTCCTCACTTGAGGAGAGTGAAGGTCATGACTTATTGAAGCAGAACGTCAATTGGCCAAGAGAAGGGGAACTCCTTTTGTCAGTAACTATTGAATTGCCTATCTAACAGTGGAGCGAAGCGGAACGTTGAACGGGAAACTCGTGTCGTCGGTTATCCAATTTCCCTCCTTTCTGTTTCGACAAAGAAAACGTTTAGGTATCGGTAATAGGATTCCCACTATGATTTGCAGAAAAAGATAGATTCTATAATAATCCATAAATAATATATAGAATCAGGCTCCGTAATCAAGTGCTTGCTATGAGAAGAAGATCTACAGGCATGTACCCATTTCTCCCTGCAAAATAAGTTTCAACCCGAGTGAGTATGGACCGTACGCTCATCTTTCTTCTCAATCTACACCTCGTTCCGCGAGAGACCTATCCTCGTTTCGAAATAAAGGACCGTAGTGAGGATCGATCCTGGATAAGCGAGTCAGTGTAGGGACAGAGGCTGATGATTCAAAAGGTGATTTCTAACTACAAGATGACTTTATTTGAAAACGGAATCCAAATATCAACAAAAAGATGAATGGAAAGTCTTTTCGATATGAATTGATCTTCAACCCAATGACAATGCTTCGATTTCGATCGTGACTTCTTTCTTGGACACCTGAAGTTTGTGTTTGCATTTCATCAACGGAAAAGTGGGTTGTACCCACATGAAGAAAAGAGTTGCTCGTGTAAAGCAAGATCTTCTATTTGACTTATTTAGCTGTGTCTTGTCTTGCACATACTCGGCTCGGTGAATGGTTCATCTTCGATTGGCATGGTCCTTTGGATGTAAGAGATCTCGTTTGCTGGCCAGGCCCATCCATGAGTTTAGATCTCTATGTATGAATCTCTTATGAAATCCCATACTTTTTATCATTTCAGAACGATCAGCATACTGTGTGACTTCTGCGTGACAGTTCTTGCATTTCGTTTGTTGCTTTGCATGAACATTTAGATATTGGAATGCAAACTCCCTGAATTAGGAATTTCATAGATAGAGAAGGACGGGCAAAAAGAGAGAGACTGACTAAGTACCTGGATCAATGCTGATTGACGACTGAATAAAAATCCGGAAGCAACAACTGCACGAGAGAGAAAGAGCGGATCCACCTAAGGAAATGCAGTACCTGTTCTGTCGAAGCTAATCATGCAAAGCTAGCGTAGCGCGAGCCGTCGAAGTGAATGAATTCGAAAGAACGCAGAAGTAAGGAAATGAGACGACTCTTTCTTGAACAATTTCATAAGCAGATTTTTCATGTCATTCCCATTTAGGTTCGATTCGGATCCCTCTGTTGTTTCCCTTTCCTCCCGAACCTTTTCCTCGAAATGATAAAGAATCTGGTACACTCGAATTGTTTCATTTAAGTGCTTATTGCTTGCCAAAAATCCTACTTCTACAATTGGTAGGTCACCGGGTTATTCAAATAAGTCGTGTTTTCTGTGCTTTTCCCATGTTACAACTTCCGTACCATTTCGATCGATCCGGAATGGATCGGTTAAACATTCTATTAGGGAGCCCGGTCTTGACTCTTCTGTGTGGTATTCATTCTTGTTCGGCTCTTGGAATCACATCCAGCAGTGGTTGGAACAGCTCGCAAAATCCAACCACTTCACCTACTTTGTTGCCCCGAACCGTTTCCCGTACCTTAGAAGGATTTCATGTTCTTTCATCGATTGGGTATTCCTCTCCTTTTGTATCTCTTTATCCAATTTCGGTCTCGATTAGTTCACAAGATTGAATGGCCAAGTCATGGAAAAGCCGTTATTCGATTATTTTAAAAGAATGTTGAGCCGGGCCCGGGTATGTAAGTTCAGCGATGTACAAACAAGGATTTACTTTACTTCTGCACCTAGGTTGGGGGGTTCTATTTAGGAAGAATAAGGAAGAGGAATAGAATCTCATTCATGTGTTCATGCTAACAGAAGAGCGGATCCAATACACATAAGGCATCGGTTGTTCTTAACAGCGATGTGCCGCGGACTCAGCGCGAAGCGCCCTGCCAATCCGGTAAGTCTTCTATATCTCATAAGATGTTTATTCTCCCCAGTTTAACCACACGCGGGATCTAAGCCTCCATGCCATTTAACAGGACTGGGTAGCGACAGCAGAGCAGATCGATTGTCCAGCCCCCCTGCCCGAAGATCCAGCAGATGCTCTCCTAACGGAGATGCTGGTTCCGACGCCTTATGAGGTGCCGGCGAAGAAGGCCAAGAAGAAGGCCACGGGGACTAGGAAGGGTCTCCGGCGCAAGGTTGTATCGGACTCATCGTCCGAAAACACCGAGGCGCACTCCTCCCATGAAGACGACGAGGAGGAAGAGGAAAGTTCTCCCCCCCAGCCGGGGGAGAAAAGAAAAGGAAGGCCGCCCCGTCTGGGGCGGCCGAAGGGTCCAAGAAGGGAAGAACCCTCCTTCCGGACAACTCCACCACCGCCGCCTTCACTGAAGAGGAGTGGTTGACCAGGGACAAGCCCCTGGCGAAGTCGTAAGTATCCGGATACCACAACAATTCTTGGTACGTCTTATTGTACTGTTTCTTATCACGCCGCGCATGATTATGCAGCCCATCCCGAGCCCGCATCGACGTATCTTCGTCGGATGATTCCTTCGGCTCGTCGGATATGAACAATGATTCTCTCCCGACCGCCTTCTCCCCTCGCCCTACGGACGACGCCGAGGTGTTGTCCCAAAGGGAACTGAACCAGGGGTAGACAGTTCCGGAGGGGCCCCAAGGCGACAATCCAGGCGCTGGGCGCACGAGGGGCAAGAAACCACTTGGCCCTAACGCCGGGGGCAGCAAGTCTAGCCCCAAGCCGAATACGGCGTCGGAACCTCCAGTGGTTCTGGATTCTGTCAGGCAACCCCTCGCTAAGGGGGGCAAGCCGTCTGTGCCGATGGCCTCTGTCTATCCAAAGGCATCGGACAACTTGCTGGAAGCGCTTCGCGGCGCTTCCATTGACGAAGAGCACCGCACTATCATGAGTGCGGTAGTCAAGAAGGTTCAATCCGCTCTGAAGCCTGTGTCAGCCTCCTAACTGGCGTTGAGGTAAGTAATCAAATGATAAGAAAATATTCCGGCATAGACAGTAGCCCCTGATGCTCTGTTTGGCGTTCACAAAGGAAGGCCGGATAAAGGATCAAATAATAATCGCATGAGTCTAATCAAAATATGTCCATGTGCATATGCAGGCTTCACTGCTGGCCGCTGCTGCGCGTACTGCGGAGGTCACCGCACTGAAGCGGGACCTTGATTGGTCCAAGGAAGAGCTCGGCCTTACCAAGAGGCAGCTCGAAGAGAACAAAGGTAAGTGATACCCCGTGTGTATATTATAAAGAAAATTCTGGTTTTGGAATAATAGGGTCGTCATGAATTTTGCTAGGGGCCACGATCGAAGTGGCGGCCCTGCAGAAGGTGCTATCCGAGGCCGAAGACAAAGCGGCCAAGGAGCGCATCGAGCGAGAAAAGCAAGAAGCCCGGGTAGGCGAGGTGCAGCAAGAGCTCCAGGCTCTCTCCAAAAAACACGAGTCCTTGGAGATTGACTCTAAGACGCAAGAGTCCGAGCTTGCAAAGGCCCTCGAGAATGCACAAAATGCGAAGGCCGAAGCCCAAAAGGCCCTCCAGGAGATTCAGGCGGTCAAGAAGATAGCGGCGGGTAAGGCATTAATTATGCAAAGCAAGCATGTGAAGGAAAACTTTCCTTCTACTTAACCGAGTTTGGAGCTCTCCAGGAGCGTTCGCAGATCTTCCCCGCAGTGTGTCTGATGCCGCGGAGTTCTACCGGGCTGAGGAGGGGAGCTCGACGGAGAAGTTGTTCTGGTCTCAGTATACTGGGACCGAACACCCAGTTCCCTTGAGTGACCAGCTAAAGAACCTGGTCGAGCTCCACAAGGCGGCCGAACAGGCCATGAAGGGTCTTATAGTCCGGATGTGGCCTGGCGAGCCCCTGCCTGATAGCTACTTCGGTCTGGTGAGGCGGCTTGTGAATGCCTGCCCACGGCTTGAAGTCATAAAGCGGTCCGTCTGCATCGAGGGTGCACGCACGGCTTTTGCCCGGGCGAAGGTGCACTGGGCGAAGCTGGACGCCGAAAAGCTGGTGAAGGAGGGGCCGCCGGAAGGCTAGGAGCATCGCCACCCCGAAATGTATTATGACAGTGTCCTGAAGGGTGCTCGCCTTGCGGCGGAGGAATGTGCTAAGGATGTAATATTTGAATAAATGTACTCATGCAATCCTGTAATATGAAACGAGTTCATTTGCGCTATGCAACGCTTGTGACTTTAAAATATTACCTTCTGTGCGGCCGTTTATAAAATCTGAGAGTTGGCCAGTCGTCGGCTTCTACCCCCATGTAAGTAGTACTGAGGTGTTCGGGATAAATCTGAGCAGTCTTTATCGCAATTTTGGGTCCTTCGAGGGAGGTGTTCAGCACAACGAACCAGGCAATCGGACTATAAGGCTTTATCACTCTCACTTAGGCATAGAAGTCTACAATTTTAAATTTTGGCGAAGCCCCTAGTATTCGGAAGGCCGAACTTGGGGCGCTATATACGCCTAAGTCGGGCAAGGCCGACTCCTCGCCCGAAGCGGAAGAAGTCTTTAAGGACTTGAGACCTCTCGAACAGCGACCAACTCTCGCCCCATCATGATAGTCAGTTTTCGGCTTTCTCTACTGAGGTGCTCGTCCGGAAGAACCGGGACACAATTTCAGTAGTTCTCCCAGCGCTACCTTAGCCGATATTGCGGAACGTAAGGTACCAAAACATGGGAGCCGGGCAAACCCAACTATTGACCCAAGACATGATTCGGAGCTGATGCATATAGTGCCATAAGTTCGGGGTGCCGCACTGTCGAAAGTGTTCGAACTTCTCACGCCGTATTTATGGGGTATACTGAAGCCCCTGGCGTACTGGCCGTACCAGAATGTACGGGTGTAATTTGTCGTAAATAAGCAGACAAGGAAAAAAAGTGTAATGCAATAATAAACTAATGCTATGCATTCTTATTAAATAATACGTCGAAGCGTATGGATACAGGTAGTGCAATAAGCAAAAAATAGGACTATTTGACATGTCCTATCCAAGGGCAAGCTGCGTATGGGTATTTAAAATAGGTATTTCGATCGTTATCAAAGACCACCTGGGGATTCCCTTGTACGTCTTAGCTTCCTGCCTCCTTGATATTTCCTTCCCGTAATGCGTCCAGCAATTAGACTGCCGAAAAGGGCTTCCAGAGAGTAAGGTCCTGAAAGAGAGAAAATTATAAAGGTGTACAGCCCCTGGGGCGGTTGAGCCGCATTGTGGGACGTGTCCTGGCCGTGCCTCTGCCTATGCCCATGGTATTTTTAATGCGTAATTATGTACGCGCGGCACAGATTTCGTCGCTTGACTCGGACTAGGACGGAGGCCGAATTGCTAGGCGAGCTCTGAACATGCCAGGCGATCCTGTTGCAGGTTACTCAGGACTCGCTTGAAGGTGTCCGGGGGATTTATCCCTGAATTGGCGGTTTACCTTGAAAGGCTGCTTTGTGCTTCTGCTGCGAGGGCCGCAGTGTGCTCCTCCGTGCCAAGCGAGCGTTCTGTGTTTCCATTGACTGTTATAACCCCCCGAGGTCCTGGCATCTTGAGCTTGAGGTATGCATAATGCGGTACCGCATTGAATCTGGCAAATGCGGTTCGTCCGAGCAGTGTGTGATAGCCACTACGGAATGGGACGATATCGAAGATTAGCTCCTCGCTTCAGAAGTTGTCCGGAGATCCGAAGACCACTTCCAGTGTGATTGAGCCCGTGCAATTGGCCTCTACACCTGGGATGACACCTTTAAAGGTGGTTTTAGTGGGTTTCATCCTTGAAGGGTCTATACCCATTTTGCGCACTGTATCCTGATAAAGCAGGTTCAGGCTGTTGCCGCCGTCCATAAGGACTCGAGTGAGGTGAAATTCGTCAATGATGGGATCAAGGACCAATGCGGCAGAACCACCATGATGGATACTACTGCGGTGGTCCCTACGATCAAAAGTGATCGGACAAGAAGACCATGGGTTGAACTTTGGGGCGACTGGCTGCATCGCATAGACGTCCCTTAGTGCACGCTTTCGTTCCCTCTTGGGAATGTGGGTTGCGTATATCATGTTCACCATTTTCACTTGTGAAGGGAACCTCTTCTTTCCTCCTGTGTTCGGCGGCCGAGGCTCTTCCTCATCGTCGCTATGCAGCCCCTTGTCCTTGTTTTCGGCATTTAACTTGCTGGCCTGCTTGAACACCCAGCATTCTCCGTTGGTGTGATTGGCTGGCTTATCGGGGGTGCCGTGAATTTGACACGAGCGATCGAGTATGCGGTCCAAACTGGACGGGCCCGGAGTACTTCTTTTGAATGGCTTTTTCCGCTGACCGGATTTAGAGCCACTGAATCCGGCATTGACTGCCGTGTCTTCGGCGTTATCGCCGTTGTTGCGGCGCTTGTGTCTGTTACGACATGGCCTGCCATTACTATCTTTGGCATCTGAAGTGCCAGGATTCCTTGATGTGTTGTTGCTGCGAGCCAGCCAGCTGTCCTCGCCCGCGCAAAAGCGGGTCATGAGTGTCGTGAGGGCTGCCATGGACTTCGGCTTCTCTTGGCCGAGGTGTTGGGCAAGCCACTCATCCCGGATGTTATGTTTAAATGCCGCTAAGGGCTCGGCATCCGGACAGTCGACAATTTGGTTTTTCTTAGTTAGGAACCTGGTCCAGAATTTCCTGGCCGATTCCCCTGGCTGCTGAGTTATATGGCTCAAGTCGTCAGCATCCAGTGGTCGCACATAAGTGCCCTGGAAGTTGTCAAGGAATGCATCTTCCAAATCCTCCCAACTGCCAATGGAGTCTGCTGGCAAGCTATTTAGCCAATGTCGAGCTGGTCCTTTGAGTTTTAGTGGGAGGTACTTGATGGCATGTAGATCATCACCGCGAGCCATGTGGATGTGTAGGAGGAAATCCTCGATCCATACCGTGGGATCTGTTGTACCATCATATGATTCGATGTTTATGGGTTAAAAGCCCTCTGGGAATTCGTGATCCATTACTTCATCAGTGAAGCATAGGGGGTGTGCGGCGCCTCTGTGCCGGGCTATATCACGACGCAGTTCAAGCGAGTCTTGTCTGCTGTATTCGGCCCGACCGGATTTGCTTTTAGTATATCCAGCATGACGGTCGTCATCCCGCGTTGGGGCGCGCCCCCGTGATCCGTAGATCAATCTTGCATGTTTTGCTTTGTTTTCCAATATGTCTCGCAGGTCCCGCGTGTTGCCCCGGGCCTTGGTATTTTTGTTTGAATGGCGGCGGGGTGCGGGCTGGACTTCGGGCTGATATGCCTCTCTGTCTCGGCCATGAGGTGGCCGATCCGCCGCATCATACGCTGGTGATGTAGGTTTCAATGCTTCCTCCTCGAGTTGGGGTCGCAACCTGCGCTTTGGGTGACTCTTGGTTGGGCGTTCGAGTTCGTATTCCTCGGCCGCCAGGACTTCAGTCCATCTATCTGCTAGTAGATCTTGATCAGCTCGAAGTTGTTGTTGCTTTTTCTTCAGGCTATTTGCTGTGGCTATAAGCCGGCGCTTGAAGTGCTCCTGCTCGACGGGATCCTCAGGCATGATAAATTCTTTGTCGCCGAGGGTCACCTCATCTTCGGAGAGAGGCATATAATTGTCATCCTCTGATTCTCCGTCTGCTGCCTATTCCAGAGGGCTAGCTTGTTCATCCTCCCGCTCGGGGTCTGGCTGGAGGGGATTATACTTGTCTTCGTCACTATCGGGAGCGTTATTGTCTCTTGTGCCGGTATCGTTGCTTTTACTATGGTGAGACTTAGAGCGGCGCCGCTGACGTCGGTGCTTGGATTGCTTCTTGGAGGGATTATCCTCCGTTGTCTTACCGCCCTTCCCTTCTTTGGGGGTGTCCACCATGTATATGTCATACGATGTAGTGGCAGTCCAGCGCCCTGTGGGCGGTGGTTCTTGTTCGTCTCCTGCATCGTCGTCCATACCGTCGATTTCTTCGGAGCCGAAGTCGAGCATGTCGGTTAGATCGTCGACAGTGGCTACTAAGTGGGTGGTGGGTGGGGAGCGAATTTCTTCGTCGTCCGCATCCCATTCTAGCCGAACATAGTTCGGCCAAGGGTCTCCTGACAGAGAAAGACACCTTAACAAGTTTAGCACGTCACCAAAGGGCGAGTGCTGGAAGATATCCGCGGAGGAAAACTCCATGATCGGTGCCCAATCAGACTCGATGGGCACGGACACGAGCGGCTCGGAGCCCATGGCCGGGGACGAATCCAACGGTTCGGCAACACGGGTCTCATAAGAGGTGAAGTCAGTATTCGGCTCTATCGCCACTGAGTACGCGGCCTCCGTGGCAGGGTCCATCCACCCGTCCTCAGATGGCGCAATTTGTTCCGGATCGAGGGCCGGAGTAGCTGCAGGGGCGATCTCCTGAACACTGTTCGACGGCAGAGCCAAGTCGTGCTCGTCGTGACTGTGCGGCGCTCCTGACATGGGCTCGTATCCGTCGAAGATCAAGTCTCCGCGGATGTCGGCAGTGTAGTTCAAGCTTCCAAACCTGACCCGATGGCCAGGGGCGTAGCTCTCGATATGCTCCAGATGGCCAAGCGAGTTGGCCCGCAGTACGAAGCCGCCGAATACGAAGATCAGTCCGGGGAGGAAAGCTTCACCCTGGATCGCATCGTTGCCGATGATCGAAGGAGCCATCGAGCCTTACGGTGACGGCATAGTGGAACTCTCAATGAAAGCACCAATGTCGGTCTCAAAACCGGCGGATCTCGGGTAGGGGGTCCCGAACTGTGCGTCTAACGCGGATGGTAACAGGAGGCGGGGGACACGATGTTTACCCAGGTTCGGGCCCTCTCGATGGAGGTAATACCCTACTTCCTGCTTGATTGATCTTGAAGATATGAGTATTACAAGAGTTGATCTACCACGAGATCGTAGAGGCTAAACCCTAGAAGCTAGCCTATTGTATGATTGTTGTTGTCCTACGGACTAAACCCTCCAGTTTATATAGACACCGGAGGGGGCCAGGGTTACACAGAGTTGGTTACAAGGGAGGAGATCTACATATTTGTACTGCCAAGCTTGCCTTCCACGCCAAGGAAAGTCCCATCCGGACACGGGACAAAGTCTTCAATCTTGTATCTTCATAGTCCAACAGTCCGGCTAAAGTATATAGTCCGGCTGTCCGAGGACCCCCTAATCCAGGACTCCCTGAGCTGCTCCCATTGAAGAAGAGGCCGGTCCGCTCCCACAACATGGTCACGAGACCAGAGGTGACAAGGCCCTGGCACGAGCGGACACCCCCGGGCTACCCGCTGCCCTTGTATGCTCAGGCGGATGGCTCCAGAGGAGGAGGCAGGGGCCGACGCCCCTCGCACCATGGCCGAAGTGGCCGTGCAGTGGTGGCGCGCGCCGCCGCCCCATGAACCCACGCTGAGGGCTCCTCGCGAGAACTCGTGGTGTGGGCAGCGATGCCGCGCACTGTTGATGATACACGCCGTTCTTCGCCGAAGAGATGCCGCTGAGGGGCCACTAGAGTTGTGGTTGCAGCACACCGGGTGTGACACCCCGGCGACGGGGGCGGAGGTCGAGGTCGTCTCCCCAGGCAAGATCTTCATGACTTGCGAATGGGATGAGGTCGCTTGCGTCTGCTGCACGGAGGAGGCACTCGCCATCCATTTCGAGTACGACGGCGCCTCCACGCTGTTCTTCAAGGTCTTCGACGAGGAAGGCGATCGCCTGGAATGGTGCCCTGGAGGGGGGCCGTCAGGATGGTGCGGCAGCAGGCGCTCAGCCCGCCCTTGGACCTGCCGGCAGCTCCTCCAGCAGCAGCGGCGGCTCCTGGGAGTCCAGCGGCTCTCCCGAGCCTGGCGAGACTCCGGAGACAAGCGACGACAGCTACGTGCCCCCAAGCTCTCGTCACGCCCGGAGCGCAGCGGCGGCGTTCGCTCGTCGCTGTCGTCAATCTGGATGAGTTTGGTGTCGGCCTCCCTTGGTCCACTGTTGATGATGGCACCGGCGGCGGCACCTGTAGATATGATCTCTGATAGCTTTCTCCTTTTCTTCCCTACGAGAGGTCGACACGAAACCCGCGGGGGCGTGTAAAGACTCTGTAGCGCTTTTTGCCGTAATGTTACTCTTATTATGAAATTTGTGATTGCGCGTCTTGCTCCGGCTCGGTCCCCCCTTTCCGACCCTGCGGTAACTTAGTGCTCTATGCCGACATGTCCTAGTCCCCAGGCAGGCTGCAGCCCGAGGAGGCCAAGGCCAGGAGGTCAGCGGCCCGAGGTCCAGTAAGAGCTTTTGAGGCGCGATGCTCAAGAGGTCCCCTTTAGCGTGCAAGCAATTACATGAAGGTAGGAAAGGAAGGCGGCGTCGCCACAGCAAGGCTGCAGGGGGTGGGAATCCTGTCTCAGAGTGCCGAGCTGATTCGAGCGTGAAACTTATCTTAGTGGTCCGGAGCCGATTCCTTGAGCAGCGTCAATTCCGTGTGCCAGCTGGGTCAGGCTCGCGCGAGCTTTCCCCTCCTTTCACGCTCTTCTATGTGCTTTGCGTCCTCGGGTCCCGGACCTCGAGCGAGCTCTGCCGCCGCTGGTATGCCAGTTCGCAATGCCGTGGTCAAGGCCAGGGGGTGAGGGCTAGAGAGCCGGTAGGAGCTCCTGAGGCACGATGCTCAGGAGCCCCCCCTTAAACGCGCAAGAGAATTGTGTGAAAAAATGAAGGAGCCCGCGGTGCCGCCCGCCGTCAGCCTCCGGAGATCCCTGCAGGTTAGCGCGAGGAAGGAATACAAGTTGCAACCGCGCTTGCCGGTCTGCCACTTGGTGTTCCACAAGAAGATGAAGGCACTAAGGGCCTGGTGAGGTGACGTGCGCGGGGCGTGCCGCGAGCCAGAGCTCGACCGCTCGGATTTGTCAGCGTTGCAGGGACGGACCCGAGCACAAGCGCCATGCCAGCATGAGTAGCCACATTGTGGGATGAGAAAGGGGACCGATTGGCGATGCGGGTGGCCGCGATATAGTAGGCTGTAGGAGATAGTCATGAAACGACTCAAGCAAAGAGGCAGGTTAGCTTAGATAGATGCAAGAACGATACATGCCACAGGGACAGACCCATGCGGCCTAGGGATGATGCAGCCCGAGGGGGGCCCCCATCAAAGTAAGCTAGAGATGCAAAAGGATACACGTCGGAGGGACAGGCCAGTGCGACTTGGGGATGATGTTGCCCGAGGGGCGCCCCCAACTAAATGAATTGGAAAGAGTCAGCTGATACCGTAGCTGGAGCGGTGTTAGAGTAGCTGAAGATGTGCGTCGAAGGGTTGCTCCTCACGAGCCGCCAGGGTCCTGAGCCTCGGGAGGCTCCGCAGGCCCAGGTGGCTCCTGAAGGACCGTCGCGACCTCCTCCAGGACGGCGTGATGCCTGGCCTCCTGAGCCACCAGGATGCTCCGCAGATGATGCTGGAAGGTGACGACCGCGCTTGGCAAGCCGAATGGCATGCGAACGTAGCTGTGAGGTGGACCCTCACACCGTCCAACGCGCGAAGGCCAGAAACGTCCCTGAGATGCGACCCTGTTGAGCCCCGGAATGTAGACGCAGACCCGCGGCCCACCATCCTCGCCAGGGTGGGGAGGTGCGCCGGGTGGTGGGCGGCGGTCGCCGCGTACGGCCCTTGCCTCTTGAAGCTCCTGGATCGCCTTGGTGATGAACTCCTGAGCACTGGGCCCTTCGTGCCTTGTGCCATCTTGAGGGAAACGTGCAGTGAAGCACGCCTCCACGTCGTGCCCGAGCACCTCCCTCGTGATGTTGACTAGGTTTGAGGCCCCCAGAAGAGAGCCCCCAAGCCCAGCCTGAGGAGGGCGCCGGGTGCGCCTTCCTACGCGAGGGAGGGAGGCGCCCCATCTGCGGGCGCAGGTCCTGAGGTGGTACCGCTGGAAACGCCGCTCTCCTGAGGCCCTGGGTGGAGTAGCTGCTTCTTCTTCTTGGGAATGGCTTCAGGAGGGTATAGGGTGCCTTTGTTGTTGGGGTTTTCGACTGCTGCAGCCTGGTAGGTGCGCTCGAGGGAGCACATCGCATCTCTTTCTTCGCAGGCAACCAAGATGACGCCTGCACTCCCTGGCATCTTGAGGACGTTGTAGCCGTGGTGGGCCACTGCCATAAATTTGGCCAAGGCAGGATACCCAAGGATGGCATTGTACGGCAGGCGGATGTGGGCGACGTCGAAGTCGATGAGCTCGGTGCGGTAGTTGTCATGCTGGCCGAAGGTGACAGGGAGGCGGACCTGCCCTATCGTGGTGGTGGAGCCGTCGGTCACTCCTGCGAAAGGCTTGGTAGGCTGTAGCTGATTGTATGGCACCTGAAGGCTGTCGAACATCTCGACAGACAAGACGTTGAGCCCTGCGCCCCCGTTGATGAGGGTCTTGGTGACTTGAACGTTGCTGATGACAGGTGAGCAGAGTATCGGGAGGGCGCCGGCGGTCGCCGCGCACTTGAGTTGGTCCGCCGAGCTGAAGGTGATGGCGCACTTGGACCACCTGAGCGGGGGTGTGGCCTCAAGCCTGGGAAGGGCTGCGTTCACCTCACGAGCAAACTACTTGAAGATACGCTGAGAGGCTGGGGCTTGAGCGCCACCCTAGATGTAGGCGATGGCACGAGGCTCTTGGAAGCCCCCAGCCCCCTCGTCCTGATGATGGTCGTCGTTCCTCCTTGGCGGTGGTGGCAGAGGAGGGAGGCCGGCGTTGCCCTAAGGGCGGTCCTCACAAGGCTGCTCCCTCCAGGCGCCCTCGCGAGGCGGGTCCTGCCAGCGGTCCTCACGAGGCCGATCGCGCCACTCCTGGTGGGGGCCATGGTCGTCCCAGCGTCCTCCACTTCATCCTCCTCCTAGGTCGTAGCCTCGGTCGTTGCACTCGAGGCGTCAACCGAAGCGCCCATCACGGATGGCCCTGAGCTCCTGACAGTCATTGGTGTTGTGGCTGTGGATGTTGTGGAAGGCGCAGAACGGGTGGCTAGGCTTGGATGACTCGGGATGTTTGCGGCCGTGTTTCGTCTGCGGCTCTGCCGCGAGCACGGCAGCCCCCTTGCCCTTCACGTCCTTGCTCTTGGCCTTCTTGTCCTCCTGATCGCCAGCTGGGAGCTCGAGGAGGGAAAGGCGCCCTTCCTTGGCTCTTGCGCACTTGGTTGCCATGTTGAACATTTCCAGGGCCGTGCACAGGTCCTCGTGCATGGCGAGCTCCTCCTTCATCTTAACGTCGCGGACGCCATCAGAGAACATGGAGATGACCTCTTCGTCTGTCACCTTGGGGATCTTGAGGCGAACGCTATTGAAGCGCTGTATGTACTTCTGCAGCGTTTCCCCCGGCAGCTGCTTGATGCGCCGCAGGTCGCCCGCGGCCGGCGGGCGGTCGCGAGTGCCCTGGAAGTTGGCGACGAAACGCTCACGCATCTCGCCCCAGGAGGAGATCGATCCCGCGGGCAGGTTCAAGAGCCATGAGCGCGCACCATCTTTGAGGGCCATAGGGAACCAATTCGCCATGACCTTCTCATCGTCGTTGGCCGCCTCGATGCTTAGCTCATAGAGCTGCAGGAACTCCATGGGGTCGGGGTTGCCGTTGTAGCGCGGAGGCAGGTCTGGCTTGAACTTACCGGGCCACATGACATTGCGCAGCTCGGGAGTGAAGGCGCGGCAGCCTGCTATGGTCACCGGAGCACGTCATGGTGGTGGAGCCCGGTCTTGGTATCCATGCGCCGCCGGCGCAGGCGGCGTGCGGTCTTGTCGCAACGGTGCCGGGAGCACAGGAGCATTTCCTTGCGGCCCCGGGACTTCTTGGCAGCTTCCTTCTTCGTGCGCGGGCGCCCGGCACAGTGGGTCGCGCCGTGGGACCGCGCGTCTTGCTGTGAGGGCGTCGTCTTGGTGTGGAGGTGGTGGAGGCGCTCCGAGGGCGACGTCGCCCGCCGCTGGAGGTGGTCGAGGTAGTGAAAGGGACGGTGCATGGGAGCCCCCAGTGGCGCTAATGAGCTCGGCGATGCGGTCGAGCCAGTCGTCGACCGGGCGGTAGCGTAGGAGCTCACGCACCATGAGCAGCGCGGCCTGCGCGTCCATGGGCGCGCGTCGAGCATGGGACGACGAGCTGGCCAGAGTCAATGACGGGGTGGCGGTGCACCGTCCTGCCGCACGAAAGGGTAGAGGTCCGCTAACGGGCGCCGTGTGAGTGACGCGGGCGGCGAGGGAGGCGCGGCGCTCAGCACGGGCTCGGTGAGCATCAGACATGGATGCGATGGAGCAGTGGAACACGGACCGACGAAAGAAAAGGCTTCAGGGCACCCCTACCTGGTGCGCCAAATGTCGAATTACAGGTTCCGGCAAACTCTTCAGGTTCGAACATTGGGGTGCGCACGAAGATCTCTCTCCCCAGCGAGCCCAGTCTCGCAATGATCTCAAAGCCTAAATCGCCGAACCGGAAGAACAAGGGACACGAGGGTTTATACTCGTTCGGGCCACCGTTGTGGTGTAATACCCTACTCCAGTGTAGTGTGGTGGATTGCCTTGTAGGCTGAGGATGAACAAGTACATGGGATGAACAGCCTCCTGAGGAGAGGTGTTCTTGGGCTCGATGAGCTTGTGTGTGTGGATGGTCTGGTTCATCCCCCTGATAAGGTGGTTGCTAGTCCTATTTATAGAGGCCCTGGTCCTATTCCCAAATATTAGGCAGGAAGGGATCCCACAACGGCCCGTTTGAAGGGGGACAACTAGTACAAGTTATCCTGAAAAAAGGTGGTCTTCGCCTGGCAAAGACTCTGGTGGTGACCCCGTCGTGGGCTCCATGGTGACCTCCGTCCTGCCGTCCTGCTGGTCTTGGTCTTGTTGCACCGATATGGAAACCTTTGCCTGATTTCTCGGGACTCCTCGCCTGCGCTTGCTGTCGGAGTCAAAACCGGCGGATCTCGGGTAGGGGGTCCTGAACTGTGCGTCTAAGGCAGATGGTAACAGGAGGCGGGGGACACGATGTTTACCCAGGTTCGGGCCCTCTCGATGGAGGTAATACCCTACTTCCTGCTTGATTGATCTTGATGATATGAGTATTACAAGAGTTGATCTACCACGAGATCGTAGAGGCTAAACCCTAGAAGCTAGCCTATGATTATGGTTGTTGTTGTCCTATGGACTAAACCCTCCGGTTTATATAGACACTGGAGGGGTCTAGGGTTACACAGAGTCGGTTACAAGGGAGGAGATCTACATATCCGAATTGCCAAGCTTTCCTTCCATGCAAAGGAGAGTCCCACCCGGACACGGGACGAAGTCTTCAATCTTGTATCTTCATAGTCCAACAGTCCAGCCAAAGTATATAGTCCGGCTATCCGAGGACCCCCTAATCCAGGACTCCCTCAGTAGCCCCTGAAGCAGGCTTCAATGACGATCAGTCCGGCGCGCAGATTGTCTTCGGCATTGCAAGGCGGGTTCTTCTCCAAATTCCGAGTACCTGTCGAGTAGTGTCCGGCTTCCCATGAATGTTGCACTCCTTGGCTTCTGCACCTAAAAATGGCTATCTTCCACGTGTCGAGCGAATGCGAGAAGTCGGGGCATTTTTACACTTGCCACCCTAACCATGTAAGTAAATCGTCTATTTAAAGAGTCGGGGATCCTCATATCCAGATTACACCATCCTCCCACAGCGAGCATCCATCGGTGCGAGCCCGGAAAAGTCCGTCCCATCATGGCCGGCCATCGCAGCTCCTCCTCTCGCTCCCGTAGCCCTAAGCCAGGCAATTGGAAGAAGTGTTCCGTCCCTCACAGCCAATTAGTAGAATTACAGACCCAGGGGTTTCTCCCTCCTCCGTATATGGTCCCCGTCCGAGACGGACTAGCCACTTACAACGGCGGGGAGCAAGCGGAGAGCTTTCCCAATCCATCTATGGGGGAGCGGGTATGCCTCGTCCCTTACTTATTAAGGGGACTTGGATTTTCAATCCATTCGTTCCTCCGCGGGCTCCTGGACTTCTCCAGCCTCCAGCTGCATAACTTTACTCCCGCCTCCATATTACACATCGTTGGCTACGTTGCCCTTTGCGAGCTGTTTCTGGGCTGCGAAGCTCATTTCGAGCTATGGAAGAGGCTATTCTGCCTCGTACCCCGTACACAGGAGGGGTCAATATATCAAGTGGGCGGAGCCGAAATATGGCGCAACGCCGGGACCGGATACCTGTCCGGTAGTCCGAAGAAGACATCCGAAGACTGGCCTTCGGAGTGGTTTTATATGGAGGACGTCCCCCTTCTGGACCCTATTCGGAGGGGCCTTCCTGAGTTCAATAACGCCCCTTTGAAGAAACGCCACAGCTGGCGCCCTCGGAGCCCCCAGGAGGAACGTAACAGAGAGGTCCTTTACCTGATGGGCCGGATAAAAACGCTGGCCAAATCAGGACTGACAATAATCGAGGTTATGTTAATATGTATAATGCGGGGGGTGCAGCCACTTCAATATCGGGGACAACCCATGTGGCACTTCAATGGAGAGGACGATGCCACTCGTTGCGGCCGTAAAGGTCCGGACTCCGCCGCTGCTCTGGCGAAAATACTGTCTGATTTATATAAAGGAGAGGAAGAGGAGTTCATCCGCATTAAGCCACGGGATGGATTCTCCATGTACAACCCCCCAAACTGGGTGAGCTGCTACTTTTTACTCCAGACCTTCCTGCATTCTTCGTAATAAGTATTTACCTTGCTATTTCATAGCAGGAACTGCGAAAAGCTGTGAGGGAGGTCCACAGCCCGTCTCCACAACTAGAGGACCTTGACCGGGCCCTCGACCCCGGACTCGAAGAAGATCCGGACATATTTGTGGAGCTTAACGATAGGACGTTCTATCAGTTAAGCTGCGACGGTGCCTTGGTGGCCATCATAGCTGATTATCCTGGACTGCTCCCTGCATCGCATGTAAGTAAAACCGTAGTCCAAACTTCCGAGAAGGATCCCTTTTTTGCACTTCACCTACCGCACACATATGGTGTCTTACAGGGAAGGCCCTCGGGACGCCATGCCGAACCCGCAGTGACTCACCAACAAGGGGCACCGAAACCGGGTAGGCTTAAAAGGAAGGCGGTCAGGACTGAGGCGCCGTCGCAGAGGTATGAAAAAGAATCCTGCTCCGTGGTTGTCGTCTTGAAAATATAATAACGTCCATGGTCCCTGGCAGGAAAAACGCTCACCGGACCGTATCCGGAGAGCCTGCCGGGCACGCCTCCACCAGCCGAGCTCCAGAGCCGGACTCAGAGGTAGGTGCTAACGTGGGGACAATGCCGGATGTTCCTCCTACAGAGGATGCGGATAGGCTGGCCGCTACGAATTCTGAAGTGGAGAGTGCCATGAATCACAGGCGTCGCCGGGCCTTATTCCGCGACCCTGGTTTCTCTGAAGAGGCGTTCGATGCCTTCAACTCAGGGGACGCGTACATCCGAGCTGCTCAAAATGGTCTTGCCAGAGCCACGGACCAGTATGTAAAGGATATACGGGTAAGAAAATTTGATAATTATGTATATCAGTAGCCCCTGAGACTTGAAACAGTTGGCACAACTGATTTAAGGATCATTATTTGTGTAGGTTCTTACGGGGAAGAATACCCAGTTGTCTCAAGAGCTGGAGGAGTGCAAAGCCCAGCTATGGGCCGCAGTTGCCACAATGAAGGAGTCCAAGAAGGCCCCATCTGGTAACACTTGTTCCTATCGAAAAGTACGACATATACCAGTTAGTATTCGGTATGCATGCAAATCTAACAATAGATTCTGCAGATGATCCCGGAGTGAATCCGGAGGTCGTGCGAGGGGATGAGCAACATGCTCAACGACAGTTAAAGGCTGGCGAGCGCGTGCTTACGCAAGTTAGGCGGGAGAAAAACGATCTCCAAGATGCCAATACCCGGCTGAATGTTGAACTGAAAGATGTTCGGGCCCAGCTTGCTGACTCCGTAAAGGAGAATAAGAGGCTTCGACGCGGCATTTTTAGTAAGTGCCTGAACGAACTTTTATAGAGTTCGGCGAAGAAACCGGCTAACAGAGTTATATCTGTAGGTATGCTGACGGGTCGTCCCGTAGAGGAAATGCCCGGGTCTGCGGGTGATCTTTTGCCAGAGCTATCACAACTTCACGAACAAGTTCGACAGGTGATGCAGGGCATTGCCCAAGCCTTGTGGCCATCCGCCTCCCTGCCAGGAGGTATGGGGGAGCTTGTAGAGATGCTCAAGGGAGCGCGGTGGCGCTTCCGATTATGGAAGATATCAACCTGCCGACAAGGTGCAAGGGAAGCCTGGGCCATGGTGAAGACTCGATATACCAAGGCTGACCCGAACCACATGGCCGAGGTTGGACCTGTGGGGTCTGATGGGAAAGAGATCCCCGTTAGTTTGGTGTATGACCAGGTGAAATTAGCCGCAAAGTATTCCCAACAGGATTGCTAGAAAGCCTGTTGGATGGTATAGAAGAAGAATTTAGTCAGTCTAAGTGACTGTGTACTTCAAGTGACATATATTGTCCCTAGCCGGATTGTAAATCATTTGCCATGGCGGACCTTTTCGCTTCGACCTCCAGACCCGACAGTCCGGAGTGTATCCAAATACCCGCTCAGTTATGTAAAAACTGGGGTACGCGTGGAAACCAGGCGTAGGGGTCATAAGTGCTTGAATAGACAAGTACCCAATTAGCTCTGTTATATTACATGGATAGTAAGAAACATCTTCCAGGGAGAATAGTTCCGTTAAGGGTTCCTTTCCCTGGGTACGCATGCATTAATGTGCATGTCCGAACTGCGAAAAGTGACGCAGGATATAAACATCTGGGGGCATGTATTACAATAAGTAAAAGTCATCTTTTGTTCACCGACCGAATATTCCCTTAAGAACTCTAGCTTTCGTCTTCACCCAGTCTGAGGTACACATCTGGCTGACCCGGCAGTAACAATCGCAGAGGTGCTCCCCTTATGCCCTAGCTGAATTAACGGGAACGTAGGGCATAAACACAAGAGCCAGGCAACCCATCTTGGCCAAAACTTAAGTCATATCGATGCATAGAATGGTGAAGAAAAGGTACATGTGGAAAAGTAACACATGTGCGGGGGGCGTAGAGCCCGGACCATAGTTATATTATGCTTCTATATAAGAAGCCCCCAGGCATAGTGAGCACGCCTAGCGCGTCAAGATTGTGTAGTCAAGACACATTTTAACCTTTTAAGGCCGTGAAGAAAAAGGGAAGAAAGAAAGAAAGAAAACACAGATAACAGATATATATATATAATTGACGTAGATAAGGAGACGAACACAGAGTCCGGCACTAGGCGTAGAACCTTCGAAGTCTGGCTGCATTCCATGGGTTTGGCTCGAGTCGATTGTCCGATGCATCCCGCAGACGGTACGCTCCACCGGTCAGAACTTTGTCAATAACGAAGGGACCTTCCCATTTGGGCTTGAGTTTGTCCTTTTTCTTCTCTGGTAGGTGTAGAACGAGTTCACCAACGTTATAAGTTTTGGCCCTTACTTCTCTGCTTTGATACCGTCGAGCCTGTTGCTGATAGAATGCGGAGCGGGCTTTTGCGACGTCACACTCCTCCTCCAGGGCGTCCAAAGTGTCTTGCCAATCAAGCTCAGCTTCTTTCTCTTCGTACATGCGCACTTGAGGTGAGTCATGAATGATGTCGCAGTGCAGTACCGCCTCTGCGCCGTACACCATAAGAAACGGTGTGTATCCGGTAGTGCGATTCGGTGTGGTCCGCAGCCCCCATAGTACGGAGTCGAGTTCCTCGACCCAGTGTGTGTCTCATTCCTTCAAGGATTGCACTAATCTGGGTTTAATTCCGCTCATGATAAGACCATTTGCTCGCTTGACTTGACCGTTAGTTTGAGGGTGATAGACAGAGGCATAATCGAGCTTAATGCCCATGCTGCTGCACCAAGTTTTTACCTCGTCGGCTGTAAAGTTCGAGCCGTTGTCGGTGATGATGCTGTTGGGGATGTCGTAACGGTGTACAACCCCGGATATGAAGTCTATCACTGGTCCGGACTCGGCCGTTTTAACTGGTTTGGCTTCTATCCATTTGGTGAATTTATCCACCGTGACCAATAGGTATTTTTTCTTATGGCTTCCTCCTTTACGGGGTCTGACCATATCAAGCCCCCCGACCGCAAAGGGCCAAGTAATGGGGATTGTTTGGAGAGCGGTAGGTGGCATATGGCTTTGGTTTGCAAAAAGCTGGCAACCGACGCAACGTTGAACGAGTTCCTGTGCGTCTGCTCAGGCCGTCAGCTAGTAAAACCCTGTACGGAAGGCCTTGCTTACAAGGGCCCGAGCTGCAGCGTGGTGGCCGCCAAGTCCAGCATGAATTTCTGCCAAAAGTTGCCGTCCTTCCTCTTCGGAGGTGCACCTTTGAAGCACTCTGGTAGCGCTTTTCTTATAAAGCTCTCCCTCATGGACCTTGTAGGCTTTAGACCGCCGCACAATGCAACGTGCCTCGTTTGGGTCGTCAGAGAGTTCTTGCCTAGTTATGTAAGCCAAGAAGGGTCCTGTCCACGAGGCGATGATAGCCATAATCACATGGGCCGAAGGTGTTATTTCGGTGGCAGAGCCTCCGATTATGTCAGAGTGTTCGGGGTCTGGCGTTGTGGCCGGGTCCGGACTGTTCTTGCCGGTCTCCCCTTCCCACACCACAGATGGCTTAAACAGCCTTTCCAAGAAGATATTAGGTGGGACAGGGTCGCGCTTAGCACCGATGCGGGCGAGGATATCCGCCGCTTGATTGTTTTCTCGGACCACATGGTGGAATTCGAGCCCCTCGAACCGAGCTGACATTTTGAGGACGGCGTTGCGGTAAGCCGCCATTTTTTGGTCCTTGGCGTCAAAGTCTCCATTTATTTGAGATATTGCGAGGTTCGAATCCCCACACACCTCTAGGCGTTGAATGCCCATGGAGACTGCCATCCGAAGACCATGCAACAGGGCCTCATATTCTGCTGCGTTCTTGGAGTCTGTGTATAGTATTTGGAGTACGTATTGGACTTTGTCTCCGGTGGGGGATGTCAGGACGACGCGTGGCCCCAGACCAGCCAGCATCTTAGAGCCGTCAAAGTGCATGATCCAATTGGAGTACGCGCCCTACTCTTTAGGGAGTTCGGCTTCTGTCCATTCGGCGATGAAATCAGCCAGTACTTGTGACTTAATGGCTCGCCGTGGTTTGTATGTTATGTCGAACGGGAGGAGCTCAATAGCCCATTTAGCAATCCGGCCCATGGCATCGCGGTTATTTATTATGTCGTTGAGTGGTACTTCAGAGGCCACCGTAATTGAACACTCTTGAAAGTAGTGTTGTAGTTTCCGGGATGCCATGAAGACCGCGTATGCTATCTTTTGATAATGTGGGTACCGTGATTTCCATGGAGTGAGGACAGTGGATACATAGTATACCGGCTTTTGAAGCAGGAACTTATGTCCGTCCGTCTCTCGTTCGACGACGAGCACTGCGCTTACAGCTTGGTGTGTTGCCGCTATATATAACAGCATTGGTTCGCCGATATTTGGTGCGGCCAAGATTGGGTTGCTGGCCAAGACGGCTTTTATTTCTTCCAATCCAGCTGTGGCCGCATCCGTCCACTCGAAGTGTTCGGTGCGTCGAAGAGGGCGATAAAGGGGTAGTGCCTTTTCTCCCAATCGGAGAGAAAGCGGCTTAGGGCAGCCACACATCCAGTTAATTTCTGGATTTGCTTGAGGTCTGTTGGGATAGCCAACTGTGACAGAGCTCGGATTTTGGCCGGATTTGCTTCAATTCCTCTATTGGAAACGATGAAGCCAAAGAGCTTACCGGCGGGCATGCCGAAAACGCATTTTTCCGGATTGAGCTTGATGTCATATGTTCGGAGACTGTAGAACGTGAGCCTCAAGTCGTCTATTAAGGATTCGACGTGTCTGGTTTTAATGACCACATCGTCTACGTATGCCTCCACGATTTTGCTGATTTGTGTCTCCAGGCATGTTTGGATCATGCGTTGATAGGTTGCACCAGCGTTTTTGAGCCTGAAAGGCATGGTGTTAAAACAGAAGGGGCCGTATGGAGTTATGAATGCCGTTGCGGCTTGACAGGACTCCGCCATCTTGATTTGATGGTATCCGGAGTATGCGTCGAGGAAACACAATGAGTCGTGACCTACGGTAGCGTCGATAATTTGATCGATGCGGGGGAGGGGGAAGGGATCCTTGGGGCAAGCCTTGTTAAGGTCCTTGAAATTGACACATAGGCGCCAGGATTTGTCCTTCTTTGGTACCATTACCAGGTTTGCTAGCCAGTCCGGATGTTTTATTTCTCTAATGAATCCGGCCTCGAGTAACTTAGCTAGCTCCTCTCCCATGGCTTGTCGCTTAGGCTCTGAGAAACACCGAAGAGTCTGCTTGACTGGCTTGTATCCCTTTAGAATGTTTAGGCTATGCTCGGCCAGCCTGCGTGGGATTCCTGGCATGTCTGAAGGATGGCAGGCGAAGATGTCCCAATTCTCGTGCAAGAACTCCCGCAGTGCGGCGTCTGTTGTGGGGTTCAGCTGTGCCCCGATGGATGTTGTTTTTGTAGGGTCCATTGGGTCGACCTGGAATTTGACTATTTCGTCTGCTGGTTTAAAAGAGGTGGACTTGGGCCTTTTTTCGAGTATCACGTCGTCCCTGTCCACTGTGGAGCGCAGCGCAGTTAGTTCTTCGGCCGCAAGGGCTTCAGATAACGCCTTGAGGGCCAGTGCGGCGGTTTTATTTTCGGTGCAGAGTGTTATGTCCGGATCACTAGCTAGAGTGATGATTCCATTGGGCCTGGGCATTTTGAGCTTCATGTACCCGTAATGGGGTATCGCTTGGAAGATCGTGAATGCCTCCCGCCCTAAAAGGGCGTGGTATCCGCTACTGAACGGGGCCACTTGGAATGTGATTTCTTCGGACCTATAATTCTCTGGCGTGCCGAATACCACATCTAGTGTGATTTTTACCGCACATCGTGCCTCCCGACTAGGGATGATTCCTCTGAAGGTCGTCCTGCTTTGCTCAACGTGGCTCTTGTCTATTTCCATTTTGAAGAGTCTCCTCGTAGATGAGGTTTAATCCGCTGCCACCGTCCATGAGCACTTTAGCAAGCAGGAAGCCGTCCACAATTGGACTAAGGACCAAAGCGGCTGGTGCTCGAGCTGTTCGGAATTGAGGTTCGTCACTGGCATTGAAGGTTATAGCCGTGTCGTTCCATGGATTTATTGTTGCAACGTGGCAGACTTCAGCAAGGCTGCGGAGTGCTCGCTTGCGTCTATTATTTGAGGCGAAGGTCTCGAAGAATGTCAATATTGTATTGTTATTTTCCACGGGATGGTGCTCTGTGGTATTGTTGATGAGGAGATCCTCACCGCTCTTGGCCACCTGCCGGAGTATCCAACATGCTCTAAGGCTGTGTGTTGGCATGGTATCCGGTGTACTGTGGATTTTGCATGGCCCATTGAGCCATCCCTCCAATATAGTTCCACGCCCTGTAGTGGGCTTTGGTTTCTTTGTAATTGGATCGGGTGACTTACGAGAGTACACCCTTTTAGTTCGGGCGGGGGGTCTAGTGAGAGCCGGAGGATCCCAGAATTTTGTTTGGGTTTTCCAGGCACTTTCCATCGCACAGTACTTCTGTACTATGGCCGCCAAGTCAGCGAAGTGTGCTATGTCACGGCGACTTATGGCGTTGAGAATTCCCTTGTCCGTCAATTTTTGCAAAAGAATGAAATTGCGTCTTCCTCGCGACAGTCCTTGACCTTGCTCATTACAAGGAGGAATCTGGCCCAATAGTGATGTACTGTCTCTTGGGGCTTTTGTCTAATGTGGGAAAGATCACTTATGTCTGGGTGGGTGGGTAGATTTAGGTCCAAACCCTGACCCGATCGGAGTCCCGGGGGCGGAGGAGTTTCCGAGCTTGGCAGTTCGGGCTCCAGGATGTTGCCCAATAGTTCTGGCCCGCTGTCTGATTCTAGGTTCGAAGCTTGGGCCATGTCCTCCCGTAGATGGGTATCCGGCTCGGAGAGCTCGGGAATCCGGACATAGTTTGTTCTCAAAATAGAGGAAGAATCACTACATTGCTCCTCCACACTACAAAAAAATACACTTCTTTGATGATACGTGTTTGTCACAGTAGGTCGCATTTTCTGTCATGCATGTACATCCATGACAAATTTATGACAGAATCAAGATAGTCATACCTGTGTTGTCATAGAAGTGTTCCATAACATTGCCAAAATTATCACCACGGAAGTGTCCACTTCCATGATGATAAATCGCGCGTCACAGAAGTGCTTTCATCAAGGGTGACCGACACGTGGCATCCACCGTAACAAAACACCGTTAAGCTGTCGGGTCGGGTTTTGGATCCGATAACCCGTTAACAGCCCCGACCAATGGGGATTTTCCACGTGTAAAATCATCATTGGCTGGAGGAAACACGTGTCGGCTCATCGTTGGGACAGATGTCATCCACTCATTGGACGGAAGGCGCCTATGATACGTCGACACGTGGCACGGCGCAACAAAAGGCCCATTCCTGTGAAAAGGCGGGCCCGTTTGACTTGGTGAAAAGGTGGTGGGCCGGCCCATGGAAAGCCTGTTAACGGCCTGTTCGCATATAGCCCATTTAGAGACCGCTAACCCAAGGCCCATTACGCCCTATCCGAATTAGGCCCAGTAGCGTCATCTAGGCCATCCAATATGATTCCAGCCTGTTTTCACTTCTGGCCCATGTATGGCCCATGACGTCTTTCGGCCCATATGAGGCCCTATGTAACTCTTGGCCTATTAACGGCCCGTGGTGAAACTGACCCGTAATGAACAGTGGATCACTTTACACCCATTAACGGCCCGTGGTGAAACTGGCCCGTACTGAACAGTGTATCACTTCATACCCATTAACGGCCCATGGTGAAACTGGCCCGTAATGAACAGTGTATCACTTTATACCCATTAACGGCCCGTTATTCCATTGGGCCGTTTCCAGCCCATGTTATCTTTCGGCCTTCTCAGAGCCCATTTATTCTTGGGCTCATTTCCAGCATTCGTTTACTTACGGCCCGTTACTGTCATTTTCTGCTTGTGGGCCAAATTCAGCCCGTGGTTACAGTTGGCCCGTTTGTGGTCCGTTAATACGTTGGGTCGTTTTCATAGCGTCATCAAATACGGCCTATTAACGATGGCCCGTTATGGTCGGCCCATGAACGGACGATTCCAACTCTAGCCCTTTTACGGCCATAATGCGGCCTGTTATTGGCCCATGTTTGGCCAATCGATCATACGTCCCGTATAAGGCCCATTGATGATACGGCCCGTCGAAGGCCCATTGTTTCAACAGCCCATAGAAGGCCCATTGTTTCCATGGCCCGTAGAAGTCCTACTGTTTCTATGGCCCGTAGAAGGCCCATTGTTTTTACGGCCCGTAGGAGGCCCAGTGTCACTACTGTAAATATTAGCCCATAGTTATTGTGGCCTAGTTTTAAAAAAATAGGTTATTGCAGCCACTAGCAAACCGCGGAAAAAGAACTGCACTGACTACAAGCAAACAAATAAACAAGAAAACAAGGAAATAAATAAGCAAGCAACTTATGCTAGGTTATCACGGCTATTACACATATTACATCCACTGGGCATCAAAGTTCGCCACCAGTGCAAATATAGGGAACAAAGCAGCATATAAACGCCACAGCAAAACAAGTCCAGAACTGAAACCACTTCAGAAGAGTTCAAGAAACAATATCTTGGGTACCCATAATGCTGGCAAGATGCTTAGCAAGCTTATTAACTTTCTCTTGTTTGGCGCTTAAATCCTCCAGCGCTTGCTGTTGCACAAGAAAGTACGCATCTGAATTCTGTAGGGACTTCCTCAATCCTTCAGCTTCTTGCCACAGCACAGCTGACTGATGCCTTTCAGCTTGTAGCCGAGACTGAAGAAGCCGAAGTGATTCAGGCAGCGAGTTCGAAGAGCTTGTGCCAGCGGTACTGGCCAGTAACTCGAACACTACATCAACGCAGGACTGTGGGGTTTTCTCACTCTCTACAAGACCGTTTTTATCACCTTTCTTGGAGACCAACAGGGTTGTCTCACTATCTTGAACCTTATCTGCATTACTTTTTCTACCATTGCATAGTGGGGTGCTCTTCTCCAATATTCTGTTTGCATACTACAAGAGAAACAAGCAGACACATCACAGGTTTAGCTTGTAGTATACGAAACTCATTTTGGTAAACCGGTTCAGTAGTAAGGTGGACAGGATAACAGCATGAAACAAACATATATCTATGTACTATGGTCACTGTATTGTCCATATCATTCTAGTTTATGTTCCCTAATCAAGATAGAGACACAGTTAAACTCATATATTTTTAAGACATAGCAGCATAGACAGAATATAAGTGTGAGAAACTACACAGCATTGGCAGCACTTGTAATGTTCATCACATGAGAACATAACTTTTTATACAACTTAAACCGAAATCAACATAGAGCAACAAGTTAGAACAGCAATCCAGTTAAAGAAATAGGTTTAAAACATACCTGTTGCGCCATTGGAGTTTCAATTGGATCCTTCAAATTCGAAAGTAGTTGGTATGAGTAAATACGGTGATGCAACAGCAAAGGCGTACGGAATCTGACCTGAGAACAGTTGCTCTTCTGCTTTGATCGTGGAGTTTGGGTTAGCTGTGGTGGTCTTCATGCTTTGGGCACTGCAGTAGCTTTACAAACCGCTCATGTGGGGGTACTCTGTGGTGGACATGGTACTTTGTCAACTATAAGTGGGTTACTATCCGCTGGGGTTGCGGTTAGATGGGTTGTAGCTCGTTCTCTACCCAACGGTGTAAGTGTGCAATCGGGAAGAGTCTCGATTATGTGTGGTGGGGCTAGTTTGTGGGCTAGTACAACCATGGTTCTATCTACATCGACGGGTACCACTGTCTTTTGTGAAGAACGGGTTTTTGCTCCCTTAGATACTGCCATCACCCCCTCCAATTCAAATGGCTGATAAACAAGAAAAGAAATTGAACGTACATACATTGTATGATAGACAGATGCGGTAATTCAAATATATGTTGTCTAACCAAACAGGACGACATGACACAATTTCACATATATGATGCCTAACTAAACAGGATAGCATGACACAGTTTCAGATATATGATGGATAACTTAACAGGATATAATGGCATAATTCAACATATGATGAGTACCTAAACAGGATGACATGACAAAACTATATGATGTCTTTCCAAAATAGGTTGGGATGAAATAATTCACATACATGTTGTCTAAGTATACAGGATGGCATGATATAATTGACATAATTGATTCATATACTAAGCAGCTGGCACTCGCATGTATGATCTCTAAACTAAGCAGATAGAATTCAATATTGTGCATATGATGTCTAAACTAAGAAATGCAAGACACCATATGCATCATATGAGAAATATAAACATTGAAACTTATAGCATACACCTCAGGTGGGATATAGGACTGGTCATCTGTCTCTGAATCCTCCTCTGAGGAGCTCCCTATAACCATCGAGATATATGCTTCAACAGGTACCATTGCCTGCTCTGAAGACCTTATTTTCACTCCAGATTTTTCCATAACCGGCTCAAATGGCTGATACACATGAAGAGTAGTTCAATATACACAGATTGTCGACAAATGGAATTCGTAATGAAAAAAAGATGGCATGAGATAATTCACATATATGATGCCTGGCTCCATGGCGGTGCATAATTCACATATATGATAACTGGCTGAAAAACATGGCATTGCATAATTCACATATCTGATATAGAAAGCAAACAAGAGGCATTCACACAAAGCATGTCTAATCTAAGCAGATGGCATGGCAATGCAAGACACCATATGCATGATATGAGCAATATAACCCAGCCAAGTTAGAGCATGCACCTCGGGGGGGGGGAATACGACTGGTCATCTCTCTCTGAATCCTCCTCTGAGGAGCTATCTGTAACCAGCAAGAAATCTGCATCGACAGGTAGCACTGACTGCTCAGAAGACCTTGTTTTCGCTCCAGATTTTCCCATGACCGACTCAAATGGCTGATGCACAGGAAGAGTAGATGAATGTATAAACATTGTTGACAAATGGAATACATTATTGGAAAAAAATATGGCACAATACAATTCACATATACGATGACTGGCTAAACAGGATGGCATTGCATGATTCACGTATATGATGCCTGGCTAAAGAAGACGGCATTGCATAATTCCCATATACTCCCTCCGTTCCTAAATATTTGTCGTTTTAGAGATTTCAAATGGACTACCACATACGGATGTATATAGACATATTTTAGAGTGTAGATTCACTCATTTTGTTCCGTATGTAGTCACTTGTTGAAATCTATAAAAAGACAAATATTTAGGAATGGTGGGAGTATGATATAGAAACCAAACAGGTGGCATTCACACAAAACAAATCTAAACTAAGCTGATGACATATAAGATGTATAATGTATGCAATGCAAGGCGCCATATGCATGATATGACCAACATCAGCATGCCAGGTTAGAGCAAACACCTTAGGTGGTAAACAGGCATGGTCGGCTCCTTTTGAATCTCCATCTGAACAGTTATCTTCCTCTGGAATACAATCTGGAAATGCAGGAGGGGGCCCACTTCGCCCACCATGGAGCAGCGTCTGCATGACATTATATTCGCACGCAACGGTCTTCTCTTTTTCTCTACATGTTCAGTATGATTGTGTACAATATCTGACATGCATAATAAAAAAATAGTTAGATTTTGTAAGGCCTAAGGGGTGCGTGCAAAAATCAAGACTGATGGTAGCAAACGAGTGGATGGATCCAAAACTAATGATAGCAGGTAGATTATAGCTTCAGTTTAAAAAGATAGACAATGGATCATCTATTGTTTGTTGCCCACCCAACATGAACCACATAGAAGACCCCAGATGAACCAGATAGTAGACAGATACTATTCGTTGCTGGCTCGATATGAGACCCATGGGCAATTCAAAACTCAAGATTGAACGATAAAGTAGCAGGTAATAATAACCGATGTATAACGTAAGCAAACATGAAAGACTGCGACCTCTCTTCCGGAACTGTGTAGTCCTCAGGTTCATCTGCTAAGTCGATGATGGTAATGCAGTTGGCGTGGCTGCCGGCAACGGGGAAGATGACCTGAGGCGGCGAAAGGAAGTCTACAGGGGGGATCTCTGCTGCAGTGAGTGCTTCTGTCGATGGTGCACCTCAGGTGGGGTGGATGACGGCACGGCAGGAGCAGGACATAACACACAGAGTTTTCTTTGACGCCTATCTGAAAATGAAGTAAATCTGTAAGGGCTCCTTAGAATTGGAGGATTCTATAAACGCAGGGATAGGAAAAACACAGGACTAGGATAGGAATGCACGTGCAAAACAGAGCATTTGGAAACATAGGATTTCAGTCAACCTGGGTGTTTGGCTCACATGAATTGGAAGAACAGAGGAATGGAGAAACAAACTGATGCGACGAGTGTACAACCTCTTTGGCATAGCCTTGTGGACCTCAGCATCATTGGGTTGGATGTGGAGGATGGTGATGATGCTCGTGTGACCGTCGGAGGCGGGGAAGAAGATCCGAGGCCTCTGGAAATGGCGCCGAGGGTACTGCTCCGCTGTGATAGACGGTTCCGTCGTTGGAGCAGCTCCGCTAAGGTGTACAGCGACGAGGCTGAAGCATGACAAGACAGACAACGTTAATCTGAAGTGGGACCCTAATATCATCTGCAATAGATGATGTAAAATACATCACCAAAAAGTGCAAGATGTAAAACGCATCAGCCGCGCCACGGCCGCTCCGACAGATGCTGTTTGTACTGTTCACTCTGAACTTAACTGAAGAAAATGAACTTCATAGTCGAAACTGAATTTTACTATCGAAACAGATTGAACTAGTAACAGAGCATTGAAATAGATGTTTAGGGCATTCGAGCACTAGTAGCAGAGAAGCAGTGATCTAAATCAGCAGATGCTCGAGCAGGGAACACACTAGCAGAGAGCAAGTCGTGCAGTAGCACCGCGAGCGAGTGCTAAAGCAGCAACTCCTGTAGCTGCCGGAGGTCGTGCAGCAGCAGCAGCGCAAGCGAGAGCAAGAGCAGAGCAGCAGCACGAACGAAAGCAGGAGCGGTGCAGCAGCGCGACCGACAGCAAGAACAGAGCCGCAGCGCGAGCGAGAGCCGGAGCAGCTGCAGCTAGTGCTGTTGTGGAAGTCACCGCCGAGGAAGCAACGACATAGGGGAGAGACGTCGTGGATGATGTGGCCAGCGACGGCGCCGTCGATGGAGACACGCCATGTCTGCTCGGTATCGAGCACCAGCAGCCCCGTGAGATCGAATAAAAGATAAAATGCAGTGGTGAGTGCAGAACCTCGTTGGTGGCGCCGAGTTGGCCTCGGCTTCATCGGAGGAATTGGTGAGGGTGCTGCGGTTTCGGTGTGGCAGGTCAAGACGGCGCTGTGGGGATTGAGGTGGCGCGATAGATGAGGCGAACGTCGGGGAAGCTCCTTGGAGGTGGAGGACGGGGCGGCTGATCCGGCGGGACGAGGAGATCGACAACGGATCCTCATCAGGTGCGGTGGATGAGGGATGGCGAGCTATTGCGGTGGACGACGTAGTCGGGGAAGAGTCTCCGGCTGGGCGGCGGTCGGGAGGCCGACGGAGGAGCGTGGGGTTTCGCGGGTTTTGGAGGCCTTGGTGTACGAATGGGGGGGCGAAGGGGGAGGGGGAGCCAATCTTAGGGACGCGCTTGTCCGAAATGTAGGGTAAGTTACCAGCGTACCCCCACCGGTTTTGACATCGCGACGTGGAGCTTCATTTCCTGCTGAGGGATAGAAGGGGGATTTCGCGTGTCTGGGCTGCGGGAGCGATTTCGGATGAGGAGGGAGTTCTCGCACGCGTCCAAATTTCGGGATAACAAGGCGCGGCGCGGGTTGAAGAAGCGGGAGTTTCAAAGCAGGTGAGACGAAAGATACTCGAGCTTGAAAATTTCGGGATAACAAGGTGCGGATTCCGTGTTCGGCAGAACAAACTTAACGTGTAAAAAAAACAATTCATACCAGACACAAGAGAGTCATGTCCCCTTTTACTATATTGCTATAGATGCCATTGAAAAAACTATAAGAAAAATGTAAAAAAAATCGGGAGAACAAGATTACCCTGCACAGTACCAAATCGATTCGCACTAACCTCAACAACAACAATAAACAAATCAATTCCCACCAAAGAAAGAGTAATGTCCCTTTTTATATGATTACAGATGCCATGATCTCCAATTTCAATTTTTGAATCCACGTTATGTTGAATTCAAATATATCGTTAGGTGACCTTGCGGTTTATAATTGATGTAGTCGTACATTTTGATCTTCCATCATATATGTACATTTTACTCCACCATGTGAACATATATATTGTCGTCTACCATATGGACTAAATTTGAAACAATTTTCCTTATTTGAATACGATTGTTGTCAAGTTATACAATCATTTAAATATTATCTTAATAACAAAAAACATACATATAGCAGTAATCTTATTTCACTATGAACTACATGTACCATATGCTCTCCAATTCAAATATTTGTATCCATTTTATGTTGAATTCAAATCATAGTACATTATTGGTCTAGGTAGCGAGATGTTTGGGATAATCAGAACCCTATTTTCATACGTATAATTTTTGGCTGAATTGGGACAAGTTTTGGTATAAGCCTCTAGCAAAACCAGAGATTCTATCAACAAGCCTCGTGGTTCCGAGAGGGAACGTGTCACCTTTGTGTGCGAAATGATATACGTTGCCTCCTCCCTGATTTTATTTACAGAGGCAACATAGAACTATATGAGTGCCCTGTTAAATTTTGGAATTATTTCAGGTTCATTTGGCCTTTTTATACATTAATTGAGTTTCTGGACTTTTAATGTGCATAATATAAATATGAATTGCATGCACATGCTCCGGTGCACCAAAGTGGGTTGAAAAATCACATGTGTGTCCTTGGTTGAATTTCTAGGTCCCATGGAAGAAAGGAGAATGAAATTCAAACATCTGGGCGTCATGACTCGGCCGAGAACATCGAGAAACTTTGATTTTAAATTCATGTAAATCCAAAACTCGCCTGGAAATCATGAAACTTGGCATGGTGTCATGTCATGGCACTGACATGTTGTGGTAAAAAATTGGGCCGATTTGGAAGCTCGTGGTTCTAAGAGGGAACGTGCCACCTTTGAGTGTGAAACGATATATGCTGCCCCCCTTGAGTTTCTTAACAAAGGCAACATAGAACTACATTAGTGCCCTGTTAAAATCTGGAATTATTCCGGGTTCGTTTGTCCTTTTTGTTGGGTAACGTAGCAGAAATTCAAAATTTTCTACGCATCACCAAGATCAATCTATGGAGTTTACTAGCAACGAGAGGGAAGGAGTGTATCTACATACCCTTGTAGACCACGAGCGGAAGCGTTCAAGTGAACGGGGTTGATGGAGTCGTACTCGTCGTGATCCAAATCACCGATGATCCTAGCGCCGAACGGACGGCACCTCTGCGTTCAACACACGTACGGAGCAGCGACGTCTCCTCCTTCTTGATCCAGCAAGGGGGGAGGAGAGGTTGATGGAGATCCAGCAGCACGACAGCGTGGTGGTGGAAGTAGCGGGATTCCAACAGGGCTTCGCCAAGCGCTGCGGGAGGAGGGAGATGTGTCATGGGAGGGAGAGGGAGGCGCCAGGGCTTAGGTATTGCTGCCCTCCCTCCCCCCCACTATATATAGGGCCAAGGGAGAGGGGGGCGCAGCCTTGGCCCTTCCTCCAAGGAAGGGTGCGGCCAGGGAGAAGTCCATCCTCCCCAAGGCACCTCGGAGGTGCCTTCCCCTTTAGGACTCTCCCTTTCCCTTATCTCTTGGCGCATGGGCCTCTTGGGGCCGGTGCCCTTGGCCCATATAGGCCAAGGCGCACACCCCTACAGCCCATGTGGCCCCCCGGGGCAGGTGGACCCCCTTGGTGGACCCCCGAACCCCTTTCGGCACTCCCGGTACAATACCGATAATGCGCGAAACTTTTCCGGCGACCAAAATAAGACTTCCCATATATAAATCGTTACCTCCGGACCATCCCGGAACTCCTCGTGACGTCCGGGATCTCATCCAGGACTCCGAACAACTTTCGGGTTACCGCATACTAATATCTCTACAACCCTAGCGTCACCGAACCTTAAGTGTGTAGACCCTACGGGTTCGGGAACCATGCAGACATGACCGAGACGTTCTCCGGCCAATAACCAACAGCGGGATCTGGATACCCATGTTGGCTCCCACATGTTCCACGATGATCTCATCGGATGAACCACGATGTCGAGGATTCAATCAATCCCGTATACAATTCCCTTTGTCAATCGGTATGCTACTTGCCCGAGATTCGATCATCGGTATCCCGATACCTTGTTCAATCTCGTTACCAGCAAGTCTCTTTACTCGTTACGTAACACATCATCCCGTGATCAACTCCTTGGTCACATTGTGCACATTATGATGATGTCCTACCGAGTGGGCCCAGAGATACCTCTCCGTTTACACGGAGTGACAAATCCCAGTCTCGATTCGTGCCAACCCAACAGACACTTTCGGAGATACCTGTAGTGCACCTTTATAGCCACCCAGTTACGTTGTGACATTTGGTACACCCAAAGCATTCCTACGGTATCCGGGAGTTGCACAATCTCATGGTCTAAGGAAATGATACTTGACATTAGAAAAGCTTTAGCAGACGAACTACACGATCTTGTGCTAGGCTTAGGATTGGGTCTTGTCCATCACATCATTCTCCTAATGATGTGATCCCGTTATCAACGACATCCAATGTCCATGGTCAAGAAACCGTAACCATCTATTGATCAACGAGCTAGTCAACTAGAGGCTTACTAGGGACATGGTGTTCTCTATGTATCCACACATGTATCTAAGTTTCCTATCAATACAATTCTAGCATGGATAATAAATGATTATCATGAACAAGGAAATATAATAATAACCAATTTATTATTGCCTCTAGGGCATATTTCCAACAGTCTCCCACTTGCACTAGAGTCAATAATCTAGTTCACATCACCATGTGACCAACATCCAAAGAGTTTACTAGAGTCAACAATCCAGTTCACATCACTATGTGATTAACACTCAATGAGTTCTGGTTTGATCATGTTATGCTTGTGAGACAGGTTATTAGTCAACGGGTCTGAACCTTTCAGATCCGTGTGTGCTTTACGAATATCTATGTCATCTTGTGGATGCTACCACGCGCTACTTGGAGCCATTTCAAATAACTGCTTTACTATACGAATCCGGTTTACTATTTAGAGTCATCCGGATTAGTGTCAAAGTTCGCATCGACGTAACCCTTTACGACAAACCCCTTTTCACCTCCATAATCGAGAAAATTCCTTAGTCCACTAGATACTAAGGATAAGTTCGACCACTGTCATGTGATCCATTCCCGGATCACTATTGTACCACTTGACCAACTCATGGCAAGGCACACTTCGTGTGCGGTACACAGCATAGCATACTGTAGAGCCTACGTCTAAAGCATAGGGGACGACCTTCGTCCTTTCTCTCTCTTCTGCTTTGTCAGGTCTTGAGTCTTACCCAACACTCACACCTTGTAACACAGCCAAGAACTCCTTCTTTGCTGATCTATTTTTGAACTCTTTCAAAATCATGTCAAGGTGTGCGTTCTTTGAAAGTATCATCAGGCGTCTTGATCTATCTCTATAGATCTTGATGCCCAATATGTAAGCAGCTTTATCCAGGTCTTCCTTTGAAAAACTCCTTTCAAACAACCCTTTATGCTTTCCAGAAATTTTACATCATTTCGGATCAACAATATGTCATTCACATATACTTATCAGAAATGTTGTAGCGCTCCCACTCACTTTATTGTAAATACAAGTTTCTAACAAACTTTGTATAAACCCAAAAACTTTGATCACTCCATCAAAGCGTATATTCTGACTCCGAGATGCTTGCTCTAATCCATGGAAGGATCGCTGGAGCTAGCATACCTTTTAGCATCCTTAGGATCGACAAAACCTTTCTGATTGTATCACATACAACCTTTCCTTACGAAAACTGGTAAGGAAACTTGTTTTTGACATCCATCTGCCAGATTTCATAAATGCAGCTAAGGCTAACATGATTCCGACGGACTTAAGCATCGCTACGGATGAGAAAATCTCATTGTAGTCAACTCCTTGAACTTGTGAAAATTCTCTTTGCCACAAGTCGAGCTTCATAGACGGTAACATTACCGTCCATGTCCGTCTTCTTCTTAAAGATCCATTTATCTCAATGGCTTGCCGATCATCGGTCAAGTTCACCAAAGTCCATGCTTTGTTCTGATACATGGATCCTATCTTGGATTTCATGGCTTCTAACCATTTGTCGGAATACGGGCCCACCATCGCTTCTCCATAGCTCGTAGGTTCAGTATTGTCTAACAACATGATATCTAAGACAGGATCACGTACCACTCTGAAGTAGCACGCATCCTCGTCGTCCTACGATGTTTGGTAGTGACTTGATCCGATGTTTCATGATCACTATCATAAGCTTCCACTTCAATTGGTGTAGGTGCCATAGGAACAACTTCCTGTGCCTTGCTACACACTAGTTGAAGTTATGGTTTAATAACCTCATCAAGTCTCCACCATCCTCCCACTCAATTCTTTCGAGAGAAACTTTTCCTCGAGAAAGGACCCGTTTCTAGAAGCAATTACTTTTGCTTCCAGATCTGAAATAGGAGGTATACCCAACTGTTTTGGGTATTCTATGAAGATGCATTTATCCGCTTTGGGTTCGAGCTTATCAGCTTGAAACTTTTTCACATAAGCATCGCAGCCCCAAACTTTTAAGAAACGACAACTTAGGTTTCTCTAAATGGTGTCGTCTCAACGGAATTGCGTGGTGCCCCTTTTAAAGTGAATGCGGTTATCTCTAATGCCTAACCCATAAACGATAGTGGTAATTCGATAAGAGACATCATGGCATGCACCATATCCAATAGGGTGCAGTTATGATGTTCGGACACACCATCACACTGTGGTGTTCCAGGTGGTATTAATTGTGAAACACTATCCACAATGTCTTAATTGTGTGCCAAACTCGTAACTCAGATATCGCTATGATCATATCATAGACATTTTATCCTCTTGTCACGACGATCTTCAACTTCACTCTGAAATTACTTGAACCTTTCAATAATTCAGACTTGTGTTTCATCAAGTAAATATTCTTAGCATCTACTCAAATCATCTGTGAAGTAAGAACATATCGATATCCATTGCGTGCCTCAGCACTCATTGGACTGCACACATCAAATGTATTACTTCCGACAAGTTGCTCTCTTGTTCCATCTTACTGAAAACGAGGCCTTTCAGTCATCTTGCCCATGTGATATGATTTGCATGCCTCAAGTGATTCAAAATCAAGTGAGTCCAAACGATCCATTTGCATGGAGTTTCTTCATGCATATATACCAATAGACATGGTTCGCATGTCTCAATCTTTTCAAAAACGAGTGAGTCCAAAGATCCATCTACATGGAGCTTCTTCATGCGTTCTATACCAATATGACTCAAGTGGCAGTGCCACAAGTATGTGGCACTATCATTACTATCTTATATCTTTTGGCACGAACATGTGTATCACTGCGATCGAGATTCATTTTAGGTGCAAGACCATTGAAGGTATTATTCAAATAAATAGAGTAACCATTATTCTCCTTAAATGAATAACCGTATTGCGATAAACATAATCCAATCACGTTTATGCTCAACGCAAACACCAAATAACAATTATTTAGGTTTAACACCAATCTCGATGGTAGAGGGAGCATGCGACGCTTGATCACATCAACCTTGGAAACACTTCCAACACATATCGTCACCTCACCTTTAGCTAGTCTCCGTTTATTCCGCAGCTTTTATTTTGAGTTACTAACACTTAGCAACCGAACCGGTATCTAATACCCTGGTGCTGCTAGGAGTACTAGTAAAGTACACATTCGTATAATGTATATCCAATATACTTCTGTCAACCTTGCCTGCCTTCTCATCTACCAAGTATCTAGGGTAGTACTGCTTCAGCGACCGTTCCCCTCATTACAGAAGCACTTAGTCTCGGGTTTGGGTTCAACCTTGGGATTCTTCACTAGAGCAGAAAATGACTTACTGTTTCATGAAGTATCCCTTTTGCCCTTGCCCTTCTAGAAACTAGTGGTTTTACTAACCATCAACAATTGATGCTCCTTCTTGATTTCTACTTTCGCGGTGTCAAACATCGCGAGCTGCTCAAGGATCATCATGTCTATCCCCGATATGTTATAGTTCATCACGAAGCTCTAATAGCTTGGTGGAAGTGACTATGGAGAACCATCACTATCTCATCTGGAAGATTAACTCCCACTCGATTCAAGCGATTGTGGTACTCAGACAATCTGAGCACATGCTCAACGATTGAGCTTTTCTCCCTTAGTTTGCAGGCTTAAGAAACTTGTCAGAGGTCTCATACCTCTTGACGTGGGCACTAGTCTGAGATCCCAATTTCAGTCATCGGAACATCTCATATGTTCTGCGACATTTCAAAAACGTCTTTGGTGCCACAATTCTAAACCGTTAGCATTACGCACTGAACTATCACGTAGTCATCAAAACGTGTATGTCAGATGTTTCGCAACATCTACAGACGAGGCTGAGGTTCAACACACCGAGCGGTGCATTAAGGACATAAGCCTTCTGTGCAGCAATGAGGACAATCCTCAGTTTACGGACCCATTCCGCATAATTGCTACTATCAACTTTCAACTAAATTTTCTCTAGGAACATATCTTTAAACAGTAGAGCTAAAGCGTAAGCTATGACATAATTTGCAAAGACCTTTTGACTATGTTCATGATAATTAAGTTCATCTGATTATTTAATGAACTCCCACTCAGATAGACATCCATCTAGTCATCTAAGTGATACATGATCCGAGTCAAACTAGGCCGTGTCCGATCATCACGTGAGACGGACTAGTCATCATCGGTGAACATCTCCATGTTGATCGTATCTACAATACGACTCATGTTCGACCTTTCGGTCTCTTGTGTTCCGAGGCCATGTCTGTACATGCTAGGCTCGTCAAGTCAACCAAAGTGTTTTGCATGTGTTCCGAGGCCATGTCTGTACATGCTAGGCTCATCAACACCCGTTGTATTCGAACGTTCGAATCTATCACACCCGATCATCACGTGGTGCTTCGAAACAACGAACCTTCGCAACGGTGTGCAGTTAGGGGGAACAAGTCTCTTGAAATTTTAGTGAGGGATCATCTTATTTATGCTACCGTCGTTCTAAGCAAATAAGATGTAAACATGATAAACATCACATGCAAATCATAAAGTGACGTGATATGGCCAATATCATCTTGCGCCTTCTGATCTCCATCTTCGAGGCGCGGCATGATCACCTTCGTCACCGGCATGACACCATGATCTCCATCATCATGATCTCCATCATTGTGTCTTCATGAAGTTGTCTCGCCAACTATTACTTCTACTACTATGGCTAACGGTTAGCAATAAAGTAAAGTAATTACATGGCGTTTTCATTGACACGCGGGTCATACAATAAATTAAGACAACTCCTATGGCTCCTGCCGGTTGTCATACTCATCGACATGCAAGTCGTGATTCCTATTACAAGAACATGATCAATCTCATACATCACATATATCATTCATCACATCCTTTTGGCCATATCACATCACACAGCATACCCTGCAAAAACAAGTTATACGTCCTCTAATTGTTGTTGCATGTTTTACGTGGCTGCTATGGGATTCTAGCAAGAACGTTTCTTACCTACGCAAAAGCCACAACGTGATATGCCAATTTCTATTTACCCTTCATAAGGACCCTTTTCATCGAATACGATCCGACTAAAGTGGGAGAGACAGACACCCGCTAGCCACCTTATGCAACTAGTGCATGTCAGTCGGTGGAACCTGTCTCACGTAAGAGGACGTGTAAGGTCGGTCCGGGCCGCTTCATCCCACGATGCCGCCGAATCAAGATAAGACTAGTAACGGCAAGTAAATTGACAAAATCGACGCCCACAACTACTTTGTGTTCTACTCGTGCATAGAAACTACGCATAGACCTAGCTCATGATGCCACTGTTGGGTAACGTAGCAGAAATTCAAAATTTTCTACGCATCACCAAGATCAATCTATGGAGTTTACTAGCAACGAGAGGGAAGGAGTGCATCTACATACCCTTGTATACCACGAGCGGAAGCGTTCAAGAGAACGGGGTTGATGGAGTCGTACTCGTCGTGATCCAAATCACCGATGATCCTAGCGCCGAACGGACGGCACCTCCGCGTTCAACACACGTACGAAGCATTGAAGTCTCCTCCTTCTTGATCTAGCAAGGGGGGAGGAGAGGCTGATGGAGATCCAGCAGCACGACGGCGTGGTGGTGGAAGTAGCGGGATTCCAACAGGGCTTCGCCAAGCGCTGCGGGAGGAGGGAGATGTGTCACGGGAGGGAGAGGGAGGCGCCAGGGCTTAGGTATTGCTGCCCTCCCTCCCCCCACTATATATAGGGCCAAGGGAGAGGGGGGCGCAGCCTTGGCCCTTCCTCCAAGGAAGGGTGCGGCCAGGGAGGAGTCCATCCTCCCCAAGGCAGCTCGGAGGTGCCTTCCCCCTTTAGGACTCTCCCTTTCCCTTATCTCTTGGCGCATGGGCCTCTTGGGGCTGGTGCCCTTTGCCCATAGAGGCCAAGGCGCACACCCCTACAGCCCATGTGGCCCCCCGGGGCTGGTGGACCCCCTTGGTGGACCCCCGGACCCCTTTCGGCACTCCCGGTACAATACCGATAATGCGCGAAACTTTTCCGGCGACCAAAATAAGACTTCCCATATATAAATCTATACCTCCGGACCATTCTGGAACTCCTCGTGACGTCCGGGATCTCATCCGGGACTCCGAACAACTTTCGGGTTACCGCATACTAATATCTGTACAACCCTAGCGTCACCGAACCTTAAGTGTGTAGACCCTACGGGTTCGGGAACCATGCAGACATGACCGAGATGTTCTCCGGCCAATAACCAACAGCGGGATCTGGATACCCATGTTGGCTCCCACATGTTCCACGATGATCTCATCGGATGAACCACGATTTCGAGGATTCAATCAATCCCGTATACAATTCCCTTTGTCAATCGGTATGCTACTTGCCCGAGATTCGATCGTCGGTATCCCAATACCTTGTTCAATCTCGTTACCGGCAAGTCTCTTTACTCGTTCCGTAACACATCATCCCATGATCAACTCCTTGGTCACATTGTGCACATTATGATCATGTCCTACCGACTGGGCCCAGAGATACCTCTCCGTTTACACGGAGTGACAAATCCCAGTCTCGATTCGTGCCAACCCAACAGACACTTTCGGAGATACCTGTAGTGCACCTTTATAGCCACCCAGTTACGTTGTGACGTTTGGTACACCCAAAGCATTCCTACGGTATCCGGGAGTTGCACAATCTCATGGTCTAAGGAAATGATACTTGACATTAGAAAAGCTTTAGCAGACGAACTACACGATCTTGTGCTAGGCTTAGGATTGGGTCTTGTCCATCACATGTTTCTCCTAATGATGTGATCCCGTTATCAACGACATCCAATGTCCATGGTCAGGAAACCGTAACCATCTATTGATCAACGAGCTAGTCAACTAGAGGCTTACTAGGGACATGGTGTTGTCTATGTATCCACACAAGTATCTATGTTTCCTATCAATACAATTCTAGCATGGATAATAAACGATTATCATGAACAAGGAAATATAATAATAATCAATTTATTATTGCCTCTAGGGCATATTTCCAACAGTTTTTTATATATTAATTGAGTTTCTGGTCATTTAATGTGCATATGTCAAATTTGAACTACAAGCACATGCTCTCGTGCACCAAAGTTGGTTGAAAAATCACATTTGTGTCCTCGGGTAAATTTCTCGGTCCCATGCAAGAAGTGTGACTAAAATTAAAACATCTGGGCATCGTGGCTCGGCCGAGACCATTGAGAAACTTGATTTTAAAATTCTTGTAAATCCAAAACACGTCTGAAAATCATGAAACTTGGCATGGATGTCATGTCATGGTACTACCATGTTGTGGTAAAAAAATTGGCCGAATAGGAACAGATTTTGGTATAAGCTTCTTGCAAACCGAAGCTTCTCTCAAGAAGGCTCGTGGTTCTGAGAGGGAACGTGCCACATTTGAGTGCGAAACGATATACGTTGTCCCCCTTGAGTTTATTTACACAGGCAACATAGAACTACATGAGTGCCCTGTTAAATTTTGGAATTATTCCGGCTTCGTTTGGCCTTATTTACACATTAATTGAGTTTTTGGTCATTTAATGTGCATAATTCAAATTTGAACTACAAGCACATGCTCTCGTGGACCAAAGTTGGTTGAAAAATCACATTTGTGTCCTCGGGTGAATTTCTACTCCCTCCTTCCATCTATATAGTTCCTAATGCGTTTTTCGAGGCTAACTTTGACCAAACGTTAGAGCAATAATATATGACATGCAACTTACACAAAGCATACCTTCAAATTTGTATGTCAAAGGAGCTTCCAATAATATATTTTTCATAGTATACATCTCATGTGCTATTAATCTTGTCAATAGTCAAAGGCTATCTTGAAAAACACATTAGGCCCTATATAGATGGAAGGAGGGAGTAGGTCCCATGCAAAAAATGAGAATAAAATTCAAACATCTGGGCATCGTGGCTCGGTCGAGAACATTGAGAAACTTGGTTTTAAAATCATGAAACTTGGCATGGTGTCATGTCATGGTAGTACCATGCCGTGGTAAAAAAATTGGCCGAATAGGAACAAATTTTGGTATAAGCTTCTTGCAAATCGGAGCTTCTCTCAAGAAGGCTCGTGGTTCTGGGAGGGAACGTGTCACCTTTGTGTGCATAATTCAAATTTGAAATACAAGCACATGTTCCAGTGCACCAAAGTTGGTTGAAAATCACATGTGTGTCCTCGGGTAAATTTCTAGGTTCCATGCAAGAAATGGGAATGAAATTCAAAATTCTGGGCGTCGTGGCTGGGTTGGAAACATTGAGAAACTTAGTTTTTTAATTCATGTAAATCCAAAACACGCATGAAAATAATGAAACTTGGCTTGGTGCCATGACATGGCACAAACATGCTGTGGTAAATTTGCAGTCTGATTTGCGAAGGCGCACACATTAACAATCAACAAAGTCATTTTGGAACAAGTGTTGTCATGTTACAATCGGAAACACAAGTATTATTGAAACCGTGGGCGTTCTACTTACTAGTACCATTTACGTGCCGCCACGCGTCCCCATTTTTTATTAGCTAGGAGGTGCCGTGCAGGGTAGCTATTTGAGTACGAGAGGCGTGCGATCAAACCCCTGCGCGTGCTTATCGGGAGGAGAGCCCTTTGACCTCCATCTGCCATCCACCTCTCTCCCAAGGTCTCCATTAATGGTGCCCGATCCTCTGTTTAATGGCGTGGCTATGTCTCACTCGACTGAGATTTAAGAGAGAAAAAAGAAAATCTGAAAGCACGGATCTTGATGTAAGATCCGACGGACCTATATAGCATCTACTGCGGCTTATAGCAAGACGGATGAATATATAAGGACGATTAATTTTTTTTTGATCAAAGAAGGGCTTGCCCCTTCCAATTTTCATTACTGAAAACCACCACAATTCACAAGAAGTTCTGCACAACTCCAGCCTAACACGAAGGACTAAAAGCTACCAGATTGAAATCGCAACATCCCAAGAGGCCAACAAAGGCCAAACATCCGTGCTAGAACCCAACATTTCACAACCGACAACACAATCCACATCCTAAACCGATTATTACATCAAAAGAAACCAGGAAACTGAAGGAAGCCCAGCAGCAACTAGAAGAACAGCAACGCCAGGGTCGCCACAGCAAGAGTTTTCTTCATTCTAGCCTCGCAACATTGATCTTCCACAGAAAGATAAGGACGATTAATTGTCTTACATAATTAGAAAGATAATTAAAAAAGCCACATGTGGCTACGCCCGAAATACACAAGGGCAAAAGAAGAAGGAAGACAAGGATCTGGCTCGCTGATCTCTACTTTCTTGATGCGTTGCTGCAGGCCGCGGGAACTAGTCTCCGCGGCGAGCGCCGATGAGCTCTTTTGTGTCGTCAAGACGCTGTTTGAGAACATCCACGGATTCCTCCACCAGCCTTTGGCGCTCGTTGCGGAGCATGTCATTCTCGTCCATAAGTTTCTTGACGATGACGCCGGTCCTCTTCAACAAGGCACTGGTCTCCTCCTGCTGGTCTGCAATTTGGACGATCTTCTCCCTCAGTAGGTCACGCTCGGCCCGGAGCCTCTCATTGCCCTCCCTTAGTTGTCGGATGACGCCGGTAGCCAGTTCAAACGAGGCTTTCATGTCGTCCTGCAACCTCGCCCAGCCGGAGATCTGATCCATCTGGCTATGGACGATCGCATGCATGCGCCTGTAACAGTCGTCGCCTGCCCACGAGAAATTTTCCCAGGCCACCGCGGCGCGGCGGGACATCTCTGCTGCATTCGTGGCACGGCGGGACATCTCTGCTGCTTCCGCGGCACGGCCGGACCAGTCTGCTGCATCGACGGCGCGGCGGGACCTCTGTGCTGCTACTTCCGCGCGGCGGGACATGTCGGCTGCTCTCGCAGCGAGGCGGGACATCTCTCGTGCTTCTGCTTCCATGCTCACCTCTCCGTGGTGGCAATCTCTCGACCCAGAACTCACGCTGGCCATGGCAGATGCAAGGGAAGGATGCTGAATGACTTGTTTGTTTTTGTGGATGAGGAGTTGAGGAGGAATGTGCAGTCATCTTGGCATACTAGTATTTATAACCGAGTACTAATACGCTCCTAAGTGGGAAACCGTTTAGGTTGTGATCGGTGTGAACAGGTTTGCAATTCAATATAGCGTGGTACTAATACGCTCCTAAGTGGGAAACCGTTTAGGTTGTGATCGGTGTGAACAGGTTTGCAATTCAATATAGCGTGGAGTAATTTGGAATGTGACGAGACGCAAGCTCAAAATTTATTGACGGTTCTAGTTTCGAAGTGCGGCACTATTCCCAGATGGAGTACTTCTTTTTCTACTCCCTCCTTTCCAGTTTTATAGGGCTTATCTCAAAATTTTAGTTTTTCCATTTTATAAGGCTCAATTTGGTTGTTCCCCAACACATGTTCAGATTCCAAGGTGCATTAAATCATTGCATGCAAGTATTAAGAGAAAGTTGACCAATGCATGTACTTTATGCATGCATGCATTGCAATTAATGCATTGATAAACATAATTTTTTGAGAAAAACAACAGCATTAATTAGGTGCTTTTGCAAACTACAAAAAATATTCCACCACTCACCATCTTGGTTGGTGACATTTTTGAATTAAGCCATATAAACCGGAAAGGAGGGAGTACTGCTGTGTACGTGCAATAACTGGCACCGTTGTATACATATCTTACGGTTAATGGGGCGTTCGACAGGAATAGCCGCGTGGCGAGCTCTCACACACGCGTCTGTTTTTTCCCGAAAAGGACGATGATGAGCCCCGGCCTCTGCATCTGGGAGTCACACACGCATCTGTAGCTACGAATTGTAGTGTTCTCAACCATCTGATTGGCTCTATCATGGATGTACCTATATACTAAAAGATGTCTAGATACATCTATATTTTGATAAATGGAAGGCATGTATTGTGGAACGGAGGGAGTGCTTGTCATCAAAATGGATAAATAGGGACGTATCTAGAACTAAAATACATCTACATACATCTCCTTTTATCCATTTTGATGACAAGTAGTACTTCTTACCCAAAGGAATTTATATCCAACAGACACAAAATATTCGTTCGACTGTTGGAAATTACTGATCTAATGTCGAAGTAATTTCTGCATCGCCACCAAAACCCACCATTTCTTAAGCTAAAGTAGACCAAGGTATTCCCTATATTATCATATTACTAAGATAAACAGAAGGCACTGTAGAAACATTTAGGACGTGAGCTTGTCAATCTGAATGTGGAGGGACACAAGCTTAGCCCCGGCCAGCAGCTTGGGTGGAACTGTCAAGAAGGTCAGCTCCTGCACGTCGACGTCGCCGGGATCCTTGCTGCTTGTCACCTCCATTTCCACCTTGACGGCGTCGGTCGTGCCTTTGGGCTCCCCCGGCGGGCCGTTCGCCCACAGCTTGGCCACGTAGTGCGGCAGTGGGGACGCCCCCGCTCTGATGCAGACGACCGACATGTCGATAGGCGCGCCGATGTCGAGCACGCCGCCGACCAAGAAAAATGCGCGGCGGTCCTCCTCCGCGAACAGCAAGAGTCGTGGCTCCGACAGTGGCACTTGCAGCTGGAGCACCTTGTCGTACTGGATCCTGTGCACGGGCATGGGATGCGCGGTGCTGATGTGGTGGTAGAGCGCCGGCGGCGGGCCTTCGTAGCCGCAGACGGGCACGGGGCATTTGCAGGGCGCGAGCGGACACACGCTCTGGTGATCGGCGAGCTTGTGGTAAGTGACGTAGAGCCCACAGCCTTCGTGCGGGCACTCCACCCTCACTGACGAAAGGACGGAGTCCACCGCCGTGTTCCTCACATCGAAGCCACCGCCGCGCTCGCACTTCTGGCACTGGCGCTAGTTCCCGGGGTGCTCGACGCGGCAGTCCGCGCAGGCCAGGTGCCCTCCCTTGCACTGCAGAAATCAATCGAACAGCACATCAATCAAGAAACCTGCACCTTGCTCAATCAGCCGAACAGACGGGGTGTATTCGAACCTCATACACTGGAGGCATCAAGGGGCGGAGGCACAAGGGGCAGTGGAGCACGGTGAGGTCCATCGAGACCTTAGAGAGCTCCATCGTCGGGTCCTGTTCGGTCTGCATGATCTCGCCCTCCTCGTGCACAACCATCTCTCGACTTGGGCCGGGGTATTACAAAGCTTTACCGTCACATATTTTATACTACTTCAAGGTGCATTAAATCAACACATGCAAGTATCAAAAGGAGAGTCACGGCATGCATGCATGCGTTGTAATTAATGCATCGGTAAACGCAAATTATTGAAATATATCGAGTGCAGTGCTTTGATGTGTCGCGTCAACTCGTACATCAATGAGAAGTTTGATTATCCTCTCCCCCGCGGACTTAACTGCACCTGCCTTTGGCTGTATGACAGGTTGGCCACACACCTGTCGGGCCCACCTGTCATACATGCAAAGGCAGGAGCGTCCCTGCCTCGCCCATGAGCGTGGTGGCTGGCAAGACTAGGAGAAGCTTTCGCTACACGCTCTCCCTCCCGCACGCGGTGGACATGCAGAAGTTCAATCGGTGTTAGATGGCTAGAAGCGTACTGTAGTACTCCTCCAGTGCAGTAGTACTCCATCATTGTTCGACTTCCCGAAGAGGCGAAGAGCCAAGCGCAGCCCGGACACTCGTGTGGCAGTTTCATGTGTAGAGTAGTCTAGGATAGCATGTACCGTGCCTGTAAGCTTAAAATCGTTGGGGTCGGCACCATGCTATGTGGCCGTCTCGAAGTTTAAAAAAAAATTAAAATAGTCTTCTGGCCCTACCTGACACCCTGGTGATTGTAGTTTGCACGCTCATCTGGTCAAGACAGGAATATATATTTTAATTTGTTTTTTTTAGAAAAGGGGGGACTCCCCGGCCTCTGCATCATAATGATGCATACGGCCACATATATTTTAATTTGTGGTGGGTAAATGTTAGAGGTTGCAGCAAATATATTGTACACTGCAGGTCTTTCAGCCAAGTTTAGAGGCAAGCATGTGGGGCCAGTGCTATGATGTGTCGCGTCAACTCGTACAACGAGGAGAAGCTTGATTTTACTACACGCCTTCTTCCTCACCCATGCGCGTGGTTGCTCGCAAACGAGGACAGGCTTTTGCTTAGTAGTGCTTCTACAACAAGCTATCCGTCCCGCTCGCGGTGGACGGACATGCAGCAGTGGATTCGACACTGTAGAAGCAGTAGTAGTAACATCATTGTTCGTCTTCTCGAAGAGGCGAAGAGCCAAGCGCAAACCGAACGTTGCAGTTGCGAACATTGGAGCACGCATACAGCCAGGCTCTTGCATGAGACAAAATTGCTATGTGAGCCCACTATTGTACTAGTACGTACAACTACTTGCTAGTATAGCCCTGTAAACCAGAAAGGAGTATTTGCCCTTCTAGAGATTTTCAACAAGTGACTAGACTACACCGAGACGGAGTACATATGGAGCAAAATGAGTGAATCTGCACCGTAAATAAATACATACTAGTTCTATCGTTTTCCTCTCCGAGGTGCACAATATTGAGTATACTCACTAGTCTCTTTTTGACACGCATTTACGTTTTTTACACAGTACATACGCAAGCGCTCATATACACGCGCATACACTCACCCCTATGAATGCACACACGCACGTCACTATCATCTTGAAATTTACGAAGTCACCATAGGCACCTCGTCGTCGACGGGTCCATAGGTGCTTGAATGCCAAGGAGGGAGAGGGTAGCGGTTCTCGAGACCTTGAATGGTCAATGATGCATCCTCAATTACATGCAGAGGGAATTAATTGGAGAAGCAGAATCGAGCCAGCACGATGTGAATGCAACACAGTTTGGACTCTCATATAATAAAGGTGCCCCATACTCCAATCCATCTACTCCCAAGTCTCTGCGCAACACTGCTCACTCCAATCCAAGACCAAGTGACCAGAAGCCACAAGCACCTATGGAGGCGATGGACGCGAGCGGCAGTCGGCTGTGCCAAATCATCCAAGGCGCCGGCCTACGGCCCCGCACCGCGCAGCGTTTCCAGACGGTGCTGGCGACCGCAGGCATCGTAGCCCTCGCTGACGCCGGCTTCACCTCTCGCATGGACGACATGATGGTCAACTCCATCCGCAATATCACCACCGTCAAGAAGCGCGCGGACGACCTTGCCGTACTGCCCCAGCCCGCGCGCCCAGGCTCCTCATTGCCTGCCACCCTCATTGGCCTCCATGGTGACGAACTCTTTCAAGCCCTGGTGTCCCTGCATATGCCGGAGGTCGCGACGAAGAATGTGCACCTCGAGGCGGCGCTCGCCGCGCAGCGCCTCGCCATGCAAGAAACCGTCGACCTGCACATCCACGTCTACGAGGAAATCTTCTACATAGGCCACTACAAGGCAAGCGAGGACAGAAAGACGTTGGCCTTGTTCCAGCGGCTGGAATCTTTGGACGCCATTGTTCAGAAGCACGTCGACCTGGCCATGAAAGCCGGTGCTACTTAGGCGCCGTTCGGTGGGCCGGTGCCCTGAGTCGAGGAGGTGGACGTCGTCGATGGATGCATCTCTTCTTGCCTCCTGTAACCAGCACTTCATCGCCTCGTGGCCTTAATGTTTTATTAGTATAGTACTCCCTCCGTTCCCAAATAAATGTCTTTCTAAAGATTCCAGCAAGTGACTACTACATACGGAGCAAAATGAATGAATCTACACTCTAAACTATGTCTACATACATCTGTATGCTATATTCCATTTGAAATAGTATCTAAAAAGGATTATATTTATGAACGGAGGGAGTATATGGCATTTTTATTCCAGTCGTAACGTTTTCACTGTGAGGTGGGGCCGCAGTTGAGCAAACCCACCCCGCCCACCGGGCGTCGGCCGAGTTTAGAATTAGAAGAGAGAAACGAGGGAGGAGAGCTAGCTGTAGCATGGACGCTGTTGTCAGCTGGGACTCGTGTTTATAGAATAGGAGTACTGAGCACTCGTGCCTCTTTTTTTTTTAGGGAAAAATTAGTCGTATGTCTAGTACCACTAGTTGGGTGCGTGCGACCTATAGCTGTCATCACTTTAGGTCTCCTTTTCGAACCACGGCTACGCTTCACGGTACATATTATTTCACGCATTTATCCTCCTATATGTACTCCTAGGCTATTTCCACGCGCTCCCATTCGCCGACATGTGGGACATAGAGCATCTGGGTCGTAGTGCATGCACGACTCGGAGCATATGCCGGGGTACTTTACATTTCTGACCTCACGAATTACATGCAAACCCCCCGCAGAAGAATAAATAAATAAATGAATTACTACATGAAACCGGATTATTTTTGTGGAAACCGGAGCACGTTCATTAAATTTTGGACATAACACGTTTATAAAAAATGACCGGACCGAAACCAGTCTAAGGGCCTTTTTGATTTTTCCCGCAAAAAAAAGGGCCTCTTTGATTCGCAGGATACTGAAAACATAGGAATGGGGAAAGTATGATGGCGATGAACCGAGACGAGGAGAACTCTAACTCAGTTAGAGGTTAGAGTTAGATTCTAACATTGAACTAACTCTAAACCAAAGAGGTGTATGGATGGCAGGGTTAGATTGACAATAAATGCTCTATCTCAATCATTTGACTACTTTGGACCCTATTTCCTGCCGGATTTGGAGGGTGCTTGGATACATTTTAGTTCCATGACTAAAAGTAGTGGGACTAAAACTTGCTAGCCTCACCAATGCTTGGATCCAAATACTAAAGAGACTAAAATCAAGTTAATGAGCATTTATTATCCTCCAAACCCTCCAATCCAGAACTCGCCTGTGTTAAAGGAGTGGAGTTAAATGAGGAGAGAGAGGACTAATCCACATTTTAGTAGGGGTACCTCTGACTAAAAATTTGTAGTCTCAAGACTAGTTTTAGCCCCTCTTTAGTCAGGGGTGCTTGGAACTTTAGCCTCTTAAAGAGACTATTTTTAGTCAGACTAAAATAAGTCCCTTGGATCCAAGCACCCTCTTGGTGTGGCCTCCTCCCGCTCACAATTGACATAAACGAACCATCTATACAAATCAAGCATGATAATTTTTACTTTGTCCATACAAATGAGATATCCCACTTAAACATACAAGTCGTCAATCAAGCTTCACAAAATAAAAAAACACTTCATGAAACAAAGAATGAGCTAACTCATCACGGAAGTCATTCATGATAGGGAGCGAGCCCGGAGCCCCTCACGCACCGAGGGAGGAGCTCGCCATCGTCGCTCTGGAGGAAGGCTCTGTAGAGCCCAAGCCCCGGGAACCCCTCCGACGCTGGCCCTTGCGAGTTGAGGTCGACACCGGCATGGGTAGCAGGGCCGCTTGCCGCCGACTGGGAACTTAATCTTTGGGCCTCTAGAAATAATGCAAGCCTGTAACTAAAATACCTAGAAAGGTGAACTGGATCTTTGGGCCTCTAGAAATAATGCAAGCCTGAAACTGAAATACCTAGAAAGGTGAACTGAATCTTTGGGCCTCTAGAAATAATGCAAGCCTGAAAGTGAAATACCTAGAAAGGTGAACTGAATCTTTGGGCCTCTAGAAATAATGCAAGCCTGAAACTAAAATACCTAGAAAGGTGAACTAAATCTTTGGGCCTCTAGAAATAATGCAAGCCTGAAACTGAAATACCTAGAAAGGTGAACTGAATCTTTGGGCCTCTAGAAATAATGCAAGCCTGAAATTGAAATACCTAGAAAGGTGACCTGAATCTTTGGGCCTCTAGAAAGATTTATTACCTCCTCAAGCAGCATCGAACAATTCCATGTGTGCACCACAAATCTATACCAAGTTTGATCAGGATCTACTTTTCCAAATCAGAATTAGCGCTAGAGCAAGCAAGATCAATGATATGGCCGTGAGACAGAGAAGGAACGAACAAACTCACCCCTCTCGCGACCTCCCTGGTAGATGCACCGCTGCCGCGCACAACAGAGGGAGAAAAACGACTGGTGAAGGGGGAGCGGGGCGACCTTCGAAGACCGGAGGGAGAGGGCGGCCAGAGTAGGGCGGCGGAGGCCGGAAGGAGAGGGCGGCCGGAGGAGAGAGAGGGCGAGCGGCCCTATGGGGAACAGAGAGGAGTCGTGCGAGAGGGGGGAGCGATCTGGTGCGGGCAGGGGAGATTTTTTTAGTTCTCTTCTAGTGGGCCCGAGGATAACTAACCCAATTAGAACCTCTCCACCGGGCTAGTTTTTTTAGCTGGGTTAGAGCAAACGAGCTCAAACTAACCCCTCTTGTTTCGATAATTTGAGGCTATTTCAACCCAAACTAGCTCTAACTCAGGGATCCAAACAAAGAGGAGTGTTACTGTACATGCTACAGTGTGGACCGTAGCACATTGTTTTTTATGGCCATATCACCACATTGTTTTCTACTGCTGGTTCACTGGGCTACCGTGGTTCGCACTGCTAGTTCACTGGGCTGCCGTGGTTCGCACTCCTCCGACCTGAGTAGTACTCTAGTATAGTACTAGTATATACCGCATCATTCTTTGCTTCTTCTTACTACTCCGACATGTGGGAGAGCCAGCATCCGGGTCGACGTGTCATGCACCAGATTAGAGCGCGGAACGGAAGGGGGGCATCACCCCGGTCGGAGCGCCAGTAATTCATGACCATAGTGAGTGGTCATATCACAAGTGTTTCCAGTAGTAACGCGCCGTCAAATCGCACAGCCCCACTCCCTCACCCTCCTCGCCTCTCTGTCAAACCGCCTACCCGAAAACTGCCGCGCGTACTGCCCGGGAAAAGCCCCTCCCTCAACTTTTAACTACGCGAAAATAGTTCGAGCTTGTTCGTTCTATATAAATACAATACTTACTGTATGTTTATTCACCCGTGGGGTTGTTCAATGAATGGAGGGGCGGGGAGCACAAGTGAACAATATTGTAGTACTACTAGTAGTAAGTAGGAGTCGTACAGTAGTCACCTTAAATAGAGAGTTTCTTTTCATTAATGCCACGTACACAAATTGAAACGCTTGTTGTGGAGAGAAAAAAGATAATCACTCCACTATATATGGACGCAGGGGGCTGAGTGCTTGCTTTACTAGGGTTACTCTCTTCATTCTCTCATCCTCTCCAGATATAAACAAGACAGCGGTAGCGACATTTTCTCTCTGCTCACCGCTGGTCACAGATCCGGCCGGATCCCTTTGGCCGGTGTGTGTAGAGGACTAAAAGGCTCATCGTTCACGCGGTCATCGCCGCCGAGGGAGGAAACCCACAACTGCTGGAGGGGCCCAATCCTCTGCCCGTGCCATTCTCTCCGACACAGCGCCGACTCGGGAGGTCCTCCGACCCTTCTTCCTCCCTGCTGTATTGTCCGCAGATCCGACCTGCCGCCGGCGACATCCCGGAGACCCTCACGTATAAGTTCTTCGAAAGCGGCCTTGCTCTACTGCCCCAGCTCCCCACGTGTCTGCATGTGCATCTTTTTCTACTCCCATCAGCTCTTCCAAAGCCACCTAAATTTTTAGTATTATTAGAGGTAAAGCTACTTCATGCATTCGAATCTAGGGCTTTGTTCAAACAACAAAGAAAGGGGGGAAAGTTGTAGCATGAATCTAGGACTTGATTCAAAGAGGAAATAATATGGTGAAAGTAGTAGAGACCGGTACCCAACCGGTCTCTTGGTTGAAAAGGGAAATAATGGGAAAACGCAGTACAAACTGGATAAGGAACAGATCTATTATTAGTTGAAAAAAGGATAGAAAGTGGCGGCTGGTGGACAAGTCAACAGAGTATGTCCAGGATTAGATTTGCTGCAATCACATAGTAAAAGGTCTCCAGGATTAGATTTGCTGCCCTCACATAGTAAAAGGTCTCAGGATTAGATTTGCTGCCCTCACATAGTAAAAGGTCTCAGGATTAGATTTGCTACCCTCACATAGTAAAAGGTCTCCAGGATTAGATTTGCTGCCCTCACATTGTGAAAGGTCTCCATGATTAGATTTGCTGCCCTCACATAGTACAAGGTCTCCAGGATTAGGTTTGCTGCCCTCACATAGCATGAACAAACTCGGCATCACCACTTTATGCCTCCTTGTAGGTACATTGTGGTGATGCGTCCACTGTCACATGTCCTTATACCAACCTCTTGCTGTTGTTGATGTAAGGGCGCATGTAAAATGAAGCGATCACACTGTTACCTTAGGGACATGTCTAACCAGTGTTATTGTTAATCTAATGCCTCTAGTGATAAGATGTAATTAAATTGTGTTACAAATGGCACTCCTGCTGTTTTCCCCAGTATGATAAGTAAGTTGCTCCTTTACGCTGCTGAGTGTCCTGGTGTCCCCACGGTCCCATGCCCTTAAACTAACTCTTTAGCTGTTGTTGATTTACTGTGTCTGGTAAACAAGCAATGCCACCATTAAAGTAATCCTGTTGAGGATATAACCATTAGAGTCACCCGCCCAGGAGGGGCCAGGTTACGTCATAATGGTCATCACGCGAAGCCCAATACCAAGCTTGAAGACGGCGGGTCAATAATGGGCTTAAGACCCGGAGATGGCTTAAGGCCCGTAGTAATAAACCGCCGTATGGCAAGACTTGTAGTATAAGGCAAGAATAGTTAAGAGTCCGAGCCGTACACTGTTATGAGCCGGCCGGGACTCTGAGAGCCGCTGGGCGTCAACCTCTCTATATAAAGGGACGACCCGGCGGCGGTTTGGAAACAAGAAAGATCAGTCGATAACCAGGCAGGGCGGTTTAGCTCCAGGTGGTCGAAACCCTAAGCAATACAACCTCAAACTGGACGTAGGCTTTTACCTTCACCGTAAGGGGCCGAACCAGTATAACCCTCGTGTTCCTTGTCCTGCTTAACCCCTTTAAGCTTCCTAGCTGCGATGGCTCCATGACTAAGTCCTAGCACGAGGACATCTGACGTGACAATTGCACGAGAGTTGGCTCCCACCGTGGGGCTGGCGCACGGTGGATTTGAGTTCTTGAAGGGCAGCTTCGAAGGCCTCAAGGGATACGCTGTGGGCCGGATGACCAAGAGTTGTCGCGGCAAGCTCTACATCGACGATGCAAACTGGGGCCCCGACGCCGGCTCAATTGAGTACGGTTACCGGGTCCCCTTCGGCGGAATTCATGTCTTCATTGGCAAGATTGGTGAGCCGGGCCCTGAGCCGGATATCTGCGCCGATCTCATCGAGACGGCTCAGCGTGCACGACCCACCCGGGCTTTACCTGCCTTGAAGCATGCCTTCGTGGGATGTATCCACAGAGGACTCTCTGGAGGATCTGGATCTGGTGATGAGACGACTGCCTGCTCTGACGGCGAGTCGTCTACGGATGAGTCAAACTCGTTCTATCAACTTCAAGATGGCAGGCTCAGGGGTTGTTCCGATGGCGACAGCATTCCGGACCCCTTTGAGCCGCCGAGCCAGGTTGGAATCTTCATGGCCGGCGCGCAACCTGTTCAAAACCCCGCCTCCGGGTCAGGAAGCCCGGTGCCTTCGCCGGCTCAGGTGCTGATGGATCTCACAGACAAGATGACGGTCCTGTTGACCGCTACGGTTGCTCCGGCGGATCAAGTTCAGCATGACGCGGAGGTGGCATAGTTAAAGTTAGATCTAGCAAAGGCCAAGGAGGATCTGGCGGCGGAGGGGATCAGGATGGCTGCAGAAAGGGCGGCTCTCGACGCCCAGACTCAGCTGATTCAGGCACAGTCCTTCCGGCTCATGATGGATCAAAACGCGTCCAATGAGGTCATGAGAAGGAGGCATCAAAAGGCCCAATCTCGACTCCCTCCGGTTTATGATCCTCGAAACCTCTTCAACACGCCAGGTGCAGGGTCTAGTAACCCGCCAGAGATCATAGTGCCCGGGGCTGGGACGCCAATTCCGCCCCAAGTGATGGGACCTCCCCGGGTGAACCTTGCGCCGCCTCGGTACGTACCAATACCACCGGGTCATTATGCTAACCCGTTGGAAAACATGGTCGCCGCGGCGGCACGGCTGGCGGCTCTCCCAATTGATGGTGACTCTCCAACGGCGGTTGAAACCCGCCGGGTCAGAGAACTCCTTCAGACGGCTCTGGCACAGCAAGAGGCGTATTCTTATAGCCGGGACAGGATTCATTCAATCCCTCGTCCAGGCCGGAGCCCTAGTTCTAGCAGACACATGGTCTCAGCGACCGGCTCAAGTAATGTCCGACGCCCTGACTTGCCTCCTGGCCACGGCCCGGCTCATAACGGAGCCTTTCACGCAGTAGACCAAGATAGGGCACGGCAAGAGGCGGAGCAGGTGCCTCAGTTGACGGCTTACCAGCCACCCCCGGCTTATCCGACGGCTTCCATCGATGTGGGTATCCCTACGAGGACTGGAGGTGTCCCTTGTCTAGTGCCGGCTCTCCGCAATGAACGTCTGCCCAAGGATTTCAAAGGGCCTAGGAAGGTGCCTAATTACACGGCTGATTTACAACCCGGAACCTGGATCGAGAGTTACGAGATGGCCATGGAATTGCTAGAGGTCAGCGAAGCGGCAATGGCCAAGTACTTCACCATGATGTTAGATGGGTCTACCCGCACTTGGTTGAAAGGGCTGCCACCGAATTCTATCGGGTCTTGGGCCGAGCTGAAAGCCCGGTTCATCCAAAACTTCAAAGATACCTGTAGGCAGTCTATGTAAATTGTGGATTTGACTAACTGTAAAGAGCAGGAGGGTGAGTCTACAACACATTGGGTTCGCCGGGTCAAAGAGATAATACATTCATCTGATAAGATGGATGCCGGCTCTGCAGTCTTAATGTTGGAGCAGAATTGTCGTTTCCTGCCCCTGAAGATGAAACTCGGGCGGCTCAAGCGCGACTGCAATGATATGGGTACGCTGATGGCGGCTCTCGTCAAGTACGCCGACTCTGATAGTACCAAGGACCCCGCGTCAGATGATGAAAGGACAGGGAAGGGAAAGAAGAACGGCAATGGCAAGGGCCCTCAGCATAACCCGGCAAACCAAGGAGGTAGCAAGCGTAAGGCTGATGGCGGCATAGAGTTTGTGGCCAATGCCAGCTCACAGGGTAACAACCAGCGACGTAAGGGGAGGCCACCCCCCCCCCCCCCCGAGCCGGCGGTTCAGGCCCAACGCTTGAGCAGCTGTTGAATGAGCCTTGTCCGAGGCATGGCTCTAGGGAGAAGCCAGCTACTCATCTATGGAAAGATTGCGCAATCATGAAAGCTTTTAAGAATTCCAATGCCTTTAATGGCAACAATGGCTCGGGCGGCGGCTCAGGCGCTGGCGGCTTTCATGGCCCGGGCGGCGGCTCAAATTTCAATCCGCAGAATGTTCAAGGGGGCTTTCATCAGCAGTCCGGCCAGGGTCATCAACAGCAGTACAGAGGGTACCAGACCAATCCCAAGCAGCTCAATGGTGGACAGTATCATGTGTTTACCACCAGTCTGTGTAAACAAGATCAGAAGCTTCATAAGAGGGCCGTGAATGCGGTTGAGTCGGCGGTTCCACGCTATCTGAGATGGTCTGAGCAACCTGTTGTGTGGAGTAGGGAAGATCACCCTCCCCGGGTTGATAATCCGGGTCACCTGGCCCTGGTGGTGGCTCCTCAGGTGGGAGGATATAAGTTCACTAAGGTGCTCATGGATGGAGGCAGCAGCATCAACATCCTCTATTATGAGACCTTCCGTCGTATGGGGTTAATTGATAAGAACCTCAGCCAGTCCAATACTATTTTCCATGGTGTGGTGCCTGGTAAGTCGGCTTATCCAGTTGGTAAGATCGAGCTGGAGGTGGCCTTTGGAGATGAGTACAATTACAGGGCGGAAAAATTGACCTTTGAGGTGGTCAAGATAAGAAGTCCGTATCATGCCATATTTGGGCGGCCAGCTTATGCCAAATTCATGGCACGGCCGTGTTACGTATACTTACAGCTCAAGATGCCGGGTCACAATGGGACCATTACGGTCCATGGGAGCCGAAAGATAGCCTTGGAATGTGAGGAAGGTGATGCGGCTTATGCAGAATCTGTTTGTGCAACAGAGGAGTTGAAATTTTACAAGGACAATGTTGACCCAAGAGATATGACATCTCTGAAAAAGCCAACCACGAAGCATGAGCTGGCAATGAAATTTAAGTCAGCTGATGAGACTAAACTTGTTGATTTTGTTCCAGGTGACTCATCTCAGCAGTTCAGCATCAGTGCCAATCTGGATCCAAAATAGGAAAGCGCGCTCATCGAGTTCATCCGTGAGAACAGGGACATTTTTGCATGGAAACCTTCTGACATGCCAGGTGTACCTAGAGAACTCGCTGAGCACACTCTTAATATTGATCTGAAATTTAAGCCGGTCAGGCAATTCCTTCAGCGGTTTAATGAGGAGAGGCGGAAAGCCATTGGTGAGGAGGTGGCCCGGCTCTTGGCGGCCGGGTTTATTGTCGAGGTCTTTCATCCGGAATGGTTAGCTAACCCGATGCTCGTCTCAAGAAGAATGGCACCTAGCGGATGTGTGTGGACTACACGGACATAAACAAGGCGTGTCCGGCTGATCCTTTTGCTCTCCCCCATATTGATCAAATCATTGATGCTACGGCGGGTTGTGAGCGCTTAAGTTTCTTGGATGCTTATTCTGGATACCATCAGATTAAAATGGCAGTTAAGGACCAGGGGAAGACAGCGTTCATCACTCCCTTTGGAGCCTTCTGTTATGTGTCTATGCCTTTTGGACTCAAGATTGTGTGCAGAATTGTCTTCATGACCAGATTGGGCGCAATGTTCACGCCTATGTGGATGATATCGTGGTTAAGTCCAGGGAGAAGGAGACCCTGGTCGATGACCTTAGAGAAACCTTTGATAATCTCCGGGTTTACAAGATGATGCTTAACCCGGCCAAGTGTGTTTTTGGTGTTCCCGCAGGCAAGCTTTTGGGTTTCCTGGTTTCTAACAGAGGCATTGAAGCTAACCCGGAAAAAATCAAGGCAATCACCTCTCTGGCTAAGCCGGCGTGTATAAACAACGTCCAGCGTCTGGCAGGCCGCATCGCTGCTTTGAGCCGGTTTATAAGCCGTTTGGGTGAAAAGGCCATGCCACTGTACCAGTTGATGAAGAAAACTGATGATTTTATCTAGAATGATGCTGCTAATGCTGCTTTCGAAGATTTGAAGAGACAGCTGGCTGAGTCCCCAGTCCTTGCTGCTCCGGTTGACAAGGAGCCCTTATTACTGTATGTAGCTGCTAACACACGAGCCGTCAGTGTGGCTGTGGTGGTGGAGCGCAAGGAAGAGGGTAAGGAGTATCCGGTTCAGCGGCCGGTTTACTACGTCAGTGAAGTGCTCATTGAGTCCAAATAGCGGTATCCGCATTGGCAGAAGCTTGTTTATGGTGTGTTCATGGCAAGCCGGAAGCTTAAGCATTATTTCCAGGGTCACCCCGTCACTGTGGTTAGTTCTGCTCCCCTTGGAGATATCATGCAAAAAAAATAAGCCACAGGGAGAGTGGCTAAGTGGGCTATAGAGCTTGGGCCTCATGGTCTGAAATACGTACCACGCACTGCTGTTAAATCTCAAGTTTTGGTGGATTTCATCAACGATTGGACAGAGCTACAGGTGCCTGAAGAAAAGCCGGATAATACATATTGGACTATTCACTTCGATGGGTCTAGGCAATTGGAGGGCTCGGGGGCTGGAGTTGTATTGGCTTCCCCTAAAGGTGACAAGTTTCATTATGTGCTACGGTTGATGTTTCCTTGTACTAACAATGCGGCTGAGTACGAGGCCTTGCTCCATGGTTTTCGAATGGCTAAGGAGATGAGCTTGAGCCGGGTAAGGTGCTTCGGCGACTCAGACTTAGTGGCTCAACAAGTATCAGGCAAGTGGGATTCCAAGGACCCTCTCATGGCGGCTTATCGCCGTGAAGTTGATGCCATTGCTGGACACTTTCAGGGTTACCAAGTAGAGCACATCGATCACAGGAAGAACGAGGCGGCTGATGCACTAAGCCGGTTGGGCTCTCAGCGAAAGCCGGTGCCGCCTAATACTTTCTTGGACATCTTGCATAACCCTTCTGTTAAGTTACCTACAGAGGAAGACTTGGCTGTCCCTGACCCGGAAGCACAGTTGGTGGCGGCTCTTCACATCACCCCAGACTGGACAGTACCATATTTGGCTTACATGACCCGGGGAGAGTTACCTGAGGATGAAACTTTGGCCAGACAAATAACCCGGCGGTCTAAGTCAATGGTAATTATCAATGGTGAGCTACATCGCCGCAGTGTCACTGGAACTTTCCAGCGTTGTGTTTCCCCTGAGGAAGGGCAAGATATTTTGCGTGAGATTCACGAGGGGGATTGTGGCCATCATGCCGGCTCAAAATCCCTTGTGGCCAAAGCTTTTCGTCATGGTTTTTATTGGCTGACGGCTCATGCTGATGCGGAAGACTTGGTCAGTAAATGTGATGGTTGCCAGAGGTTCTCGCGACGGGCTCATGTGCCGGCTCAAGAGCTGAGGATGATTCCAATTACTTGGCCATTTGCGATCTGGGGGCTTGATATGGTTGGGCCTTTTAAAAGGTCGAAGGATAAGAAGACCCACCTCTTGGTGGCAGTTGACAAGTTCACAAAGTGGGTTGAGGCGGAGCCAGTTAGCAAGTGTGACGCGGCCACTGCAGTTCAGTTCATGAAAAGGGTGATATTTCGCTTTGGTTTTCCACACAGCATTATAACTGACAATGGTACCAATCTGTCTAAGGGCGCCATGGAGGAGTTTTGTCAGCGAGAGCATATTCGACTTGATGTTTCGTCAGTGACTCACCCTCAATCCAATGGTCAAGCTGAGAGAGCTAATCAGGAGATTTTGAAGGGCATCAAGCCCCGGCTTTTGGTCCCTTTGCAATGGACGCCGGGTTGTTGGGTGGAGGAGTTACCCTCCGTGTTATGGAGCATCAATACTACTCCTAACAGGTCTACGGGTTACACGCTGTTCTTCATGGTTTATGGAGCGGAGGCAGTCCTCCCTAGCGACATCCGTCATGACTCACCTAGAGTGGTGGCTTATGTTGAGGCGGATAATGAGCGGGCGCGCCATGATGCTCTTGACTTGTTGGACGAACAGTGTGATGTGGCAGCAGCTCGCTCGGCGATTTACCAACAAGACCTGCGCCGTTATCACAGCCGCCGGGTTAAGTCCCGGGTCTTCCAGGAAGGTGATCTGGTGCTCCGGCTCATCCAAGATCAAACAGATGCACACAAGTTATCCCCGCCTTGGGAAGGGCCCTTTGTGGTCAGCAAGAACTTGCACAACGGGTCATACTACTTTATCGATGTTCGGGAGCATAAAGATTCACGCAAGTCGGAGGAAGAGACCCGTCGGCCGTGGAACATAGCTCAGCTTCGGCCTTATTACACTTGAGCCACCGGCTCTCATAATGTACATATTTCTATAGCCATGTATATATTATGTTAAATAATAAAGCAGGACCTCTGTCCTTTTCTCCTCCAAAGGTAAACGTGTTATTTCCATTACCACATCACATGGTCACTTGGAGGTGGATCCGGCTTATGATCGTATTCGAATCTAGCCGTAAACAATATAATCACCTGGGGGCTTCCTGTTCAAACATAGGTCGTATTCGAACCAAAGAGAACATAGCTGTCGATACCCACTTGATTGGCAAAGTGCCGAGCTCATTGGGGAGTTTTCTTTGATCATATTTGAATCATAGCTCAACCTCCCTTGGGAACCGACGTGGATCGTATTCGAATCAGCGTCGTTAAACAACTCTTAAGATCACTTGGGGGCTTCCTGCTCAAACATGGGTCGTATTCGAACCAAAGAGAACATAGCTGTCGGTACCCTCTTGATCGTCATCGCCAAAGCCATTGGGGGCTATATGATCGCATTCAAATCTTAGCTTAACCCCTTTGGGACAGTTCTCTGGTCGTATTCGAACTGGAAGCCCCTAAGTTTTTGATCTTCTGACTTACAACAAGTTCTCTTGGTCACATCAACAGTGTGCAAGGGCGGCTTTTACTTTGCCGACTTAATTTTGATTCACAACATTGATAACACATACTAAGTATTCTTGATGCTGGTAAACCGGAATTGAGATCTTCATCTCATTATTCGGGTTACATAAACCGGAAGTATGCTGGAAGGCTTGTAAGTATGCTATTATGGTTACATCAAAGACATAATTGAGGGCCAGTCTTTGGTGACTTTTGTTCATATTCCGGGTTATATAAGGTCTATGATTCTCAGTGCGGTAAGCCGCCTAGAGACTTGTGACTTGTTTTCTATGCAGGATGGTTAAAGACAGCTATTCGAGCTTAAGGAAAATAACTGATCAATTATAACCCGGAGGAATAAGAAGAAGCAGCTTCAGTGGAGTTAAGCATTCAACACGTGCATGATGGCGCGACAAAATTAAGTGTTTATCCTACTCTATTACAAGACTCCCCGAGTCCAAAAGGTGAGGCATTGTTTTAAGGTGCAACCATGAGCCGCCTAAAAATCAAGGTGCTTGTGGAGTTGAAGCTTCCGGCTCATCCCTCTCCGCTCCTCCGGCTGATTCCATGACCTGGAAGGTTGATGATTTCCAGTCAATGCCGCTCAAGGCTTCAAATTGAGCCTCGTCATCAATTAACCCGGCCGGGTCAACTTCTGGGGCGAAGGTGTGCTTACGCTTCGGAGGGATCAAGCTGATGGCTTCATAACGTGGAGTGGGGATCCTCTGATTTTCCGCATCGTAGCCCGGCTGATACTTGCTAAGGTCGGTGTCATTCCCAATCAGGGTGGCCACCGGGCACACGATCTTCACACAGGCAGCAAAGTCTTTTTGGTTGAAGGGGGTGCCGTCTTCCTTCAGACTGGGGTATCCAAGAGCGATGTCGGCCGGCTCTAGCTCCGGGAGGAAAGCCTTGGCCCGGCTCAAAGCAGCTATAGCTCTGGCTCTTGCAGAGGCCCGTCTTATCTCTTGGAAGCGCTGAGGAAGAACGGCCAGCCGCCTGAGTACATCCGCCAGGTGAGTCGGAACCTCGTTGGACAGAGCCACAACGGCTAACGCACGCTGTGACCCGGTATAGAGTTGCTCCACCAAGGTGTACACGGCCTTCAGCTTGGTCAGAATATTCTGGTTAAGGTTGGAGCTTCTGGGACGTGTTTAACAAGGTCAGGTAAGCCGATGGCAGTAGTGGGACTTACGAGACATAAAGCATGTAAGCTGGTTAAAGGCTTGCAGAATGACTTACCGAAGATTGCGGCGACCATCTGTGACACATGGCGGTTTAAGCCGGAGAGCTCGGCGGTTTTCTCCGTCAGAGCAGCCTCCGCTTTTTCGGCCCGGCTGATCAAGGCGGTTTTCTCTTCAGCCCAAGTCTTCCTCTCTGTCTCAAATTTCCTCTTCAGCTTTTCTTGCGTAGCAACACTGAACTCAAATTTGGCGTTGGCCTTCCGGGTCTCAGTTTCCTGAGTCTTCAGGCGGTTCTTCAGCTCAGAGATTTCAGCTTCAAATTTTTTGCAGGCAGCCTGTACAAATTCCGGGTTACAGTTTCAGTAATTATTATGAAACATTAAAGTCCCAAGCACTTTGCAAGCAAAGACACTTGGCACTTGGGGGCTAATGTATGCTGAAAGATTCTATTTCTGATTGCTGGTTAATGAAGGTAAGACGGAAGTTAAGTCTACAACATATTCTATCATAAGTAATAGACTTGGGGGCTAGCATGGTAAGGATGACTATGGAGTAAGCAAGAGAGTTGTACCTCAGATTTCTGATGTATCTGCTTCACCATGTCAATCTCCAGGTCCCGGCTGTTGTGCACTTGACCAATGTAACTTGAAACAATGTCTCCAATGCTCAAATTCGCATAGTCAGTGATCTCCAGCCTGGCCCTGCGGAGCTCCAACAGTTCTTCTTTGGCAGAGCATTTGGCCAGCGCAGTGGGTCTTCCCGGCTCGACAAACTCTGTCCGGGTGATTACAACGTCCGGGTCATCGGCCGGCTGAGCTGGGCTGGGGACCTCTGGGTTAGTGGAAGCCTCTATGACTGGATCGTCAGTTGGAGCGGTGGCTTCAGGAGCTGAGGTAGATGCCGGATCATGAGCAGAGGCCTCCGGTTCAGTCAGGGCCGGCTCTTTGACCGGCTTGTTTTTCTTCTCCCTTTTGCTGAGCTTTGCTTGAGCACTGAAAGGACAAAAGGTTAGTACAAAAGCATGAGTAAAGATAAGCACAACATAAGATGATCATCATTACCCGGGTGCGGTCTTGAAAGCCGGCAGGTTAGATTGCATAGAATCACCAGAGGAAGGTGAAGTTTCCTGATAATTTGAATCAGAAGAATTGAGCTGTTGATGAGTAACGCCCGCCAAAGGATGAAAAGGATATAAGTTGGAGATAACCTCGGTCCGGCACTTCCTTGATGCTTCAGGTAAGCCGGAGGAGAGGTCTGCATCCTTGTTGGTCCGGGTGTGCCGCCGGCTCTCATGAATCTGTCGCTTCAAAAGAAATTGAGGATCTTGATAAGCTAAAGGATGTGAAAATCTTACTTTCCGGGTTACTCTTCGGACTTTCAGCCTTGGCAAGGGCTCCGAGTCGGAGGAAAGTGTAGTTACCTCTTCAGTCACCGGGTTACTCACTCTGGTGTCCTCCTGCTAATAATCAGTATCGATAAGGCGGATAGGGATAAATAAGAAACAAAAGAAGAGCCTAAAGAATCAAGGGTTACCTCTGACTCGGAGCTATCACTTAGTTGAAGCAGCTCTGAGGCAGTAGGCCTGCTTCCCTTCTTGCGGGGAGCGGCTCTCCTAGCGGCTTTCTTAGCCTTCCTGGCTCTTTTAGCCGGCTCATGGTCATATTTGACCTTCCAGAACTTGTCATTAGCCTGAAAAATACAACAAAGATTTCTTAAAGTTCAGATGAAAACTATTAAAAGGAAAACCAAGGTGTTCAGGTCAGTGGCTTACCGCCGGAGCCGGGTTAGCTTGGCAGAAGGGGTTTAAGCCAGTCCTCCCACAGTCGGCTAAGCTCTCATTCAGGAGAGACTTGGTCATGTCGTCCACGACGTCCTCAGGAAGATCGTTGGGGCTATGCCGCAAAGGGTCATCCTTCCGGCACGTGTAATCACACATTAAGCCGGGGCGGTGGCTCAAGGGGATCACCCGCCAAGAGATCCAGACCCGGACCAGATCAATGCCGTTGAGGCCATTTCCCAGGAGAGCCTTGATCTTATTGATGGTGGGGATCAGAGGTTGACGCTCAGCTTGAGATAGTCTTTCTGGCAGGGGGTGATTTGGCTCCAGACGCAGGGCACGAAAGCCGGGCAGAGGGCTCTCGTCAGCCGGAGAAGTATCCTGGCAGTAGAACCATGTTTGGTTCCAGTCCTTTGGATGGCTTGGCGGCTCAGCGTAAGGAAAGAGGCAATCTCTCCGTCGTTGAATGGAGATTCCACCAAGTTCCAAGCTCGGCCCGTTGGCACACTCGTTCTGGCGATTCAGATAAAACAGCTCTCTAAAGAGCAGTAGGCTGGGCTCTTCTCCAAGATAGACTTCGCAGAATACTTGAAAATTGCAAATATTCGACATGGAATTGGGTCCTATGTCTTGCGGCCGCAGATCAAAGAAGTTCAGAACCTCTCTAAAGAATTTTGAGCCGGGTGGTGCGAAGCCCCGGCTCATATGATCAGCAAATATCACCACCTCGCCATTTCTAGGTTGAGGTCTTTCCTCTGACAGGTCAGGAGCACGATAAGACATGACCTCCTTCTTGGGCAGGTAACCCGTCTTCACGAGATCGGCTAAAGTGTCATCAGTAACATTGGATCTCATCCAGTTGCACGTGATGGGTGCCTTGGGAGCTTTGGGTGGCATTGTGAAAGATGAAGCCTATGACAAAAGGGAAATGTCCGGTTCAATTATAAGCCGGAAGAAATTTATAGTTCAACACTCAAAATGGCGGCTTATGAAGGGGCCTAATGACATATGGCTAATTGCGTCGGGTTATCTAAGCCGCTGTGGGCGTCGTGAGTAATTCAAAGTTGTCTACAGTTTGATCATAAATGAGCCGGAAATTTTATGGCGCGTGGCCTCTTTTAAGCCGGAGATATGAGCCGTCATAGCTAAACAGAGGCAATTTTTGACTAAGTGTGGCGCAAACAAGTTTCACAGATTGCAGTAATTATTTTGGATCAAACGGTCGGCTAAAAAGAAAAATTTCTAGACCTAGAACTGACACAGAGGAAGTTCATAGGCTCGAACGGGGCTCCTGTGCGGTAGAAAGGATCTATGTGCATTTGGAACGGGTGCGAAACAGCTACCGCAGCAGTTCTATACTGTCTAAAGATCAAGAAGGGGTGTGAAAAGTGGAATCTATCAAGTGTTCGTGACGAACGGCGACGAATACTGACGAACTCGAAGGTCACTAATGCGGATCTGAGGAACAGGGAGGAGAAAGCTTACAGATGTGGAGTTACTGCGGAGGTTCGTCGCGTTTTTCTGGTCACGTCAGGTTGATGCAGCGGCCTAAGTTGGTGAAGACGAGGAGGCTTGCGGTGGTGGCGGCGGAGCTCGAGCGGCAATACAGTGGCGAGAGGAGGAAGAAGATGGAGGCGACAAGTGAGGGAAGACTCATGGGCCGGGCTTATTTATAAGGTGCGGCTAGTAAGTGGGCGCGAGAAACGAGGAGGCCACGACGTGATTATCGTGCCACGAAAGCGCCTCGATTTTCGGGATAGCCATTAAAGATAAGATCCGTTGGAGTATAACAGAATACAAAATGGACTTAATGGAAGATGACGTCATGGCGGGTTACCAGGAATCCAGAAGATGACGTCACGGCGGGTTATAACCTTCGCACGACCATAAGCCGGAAGATTTTTTCTCTCAAGGGAATTGAAGATTGACATGAACCGGTTCAAATCAATCTGGGGCCTAATGTTGAGGATATAACCATTAGAGTCACCCGCCCAGGAGGGGCCTGGTTACGTCATAATGGTCATCACGCGAAGCCCAATACCAAGCTTGAAGACGGCGGGTCAATAATGGGCTTAAGACCCGGAGATGGCTTAAGGCCCGTAGTAATAAACCGCCGTATGGCAAGACTTGTAGTATAAGGCAAGAATAGTTAAGAGTCCGAGCCGAACACTGTTATGAGCCGGCCGAGACTCTGAGAGCCGCTGGGCGTCAACCTCTCTATATAAAGGGACGACCCGGCGGCAGTTTGGAAACAAGAAAGATCAGTCGATAACCAGGCAGGGCGGTTTAGCTCCAGGTGGTCGAAACCCTAAGCAATACAATCTCAAACTAGACGTAGGCTTTTACCTTCACCGTAAGGGGCCGAACCAGTATAACCCTCGTGTTCCTTGTCCCGCTTAACCCCTTTAAGCTTCCTAGCTGCGATGGCTCCACGACTAAGTCCTAGCACGAGGACATCTGACGTGACAATTCCACGACAAATCCCATATTTGAGGAATCTCATTGTTGATTGTAATGCTTCTGGTAACATGAAGCATTGCTGACGTTTTAAAATTTCTACTGTCCTTGCGTGACTGCCATGAACATAATTATGATTCTTCTTTTCATTTTGTATATGTTTCGTATATTCTTGTTGACCAGCAACTGTTTACTTTCTATCTTTTTGTGCAGATAGGGATATCCATTTCACCTTGTTGCTATTGTGACCTTTTGGTGAACTGCACAAAACACTTTTTTGGAATGAGTGTCTTGTGCAGTTCAACTAAAATTTTACATGGGCAACATCTCTCAATTTTGGTGGAACTGCACAAAATGGTGATTGGAGTTTCCAAAATCTCCGTCAAATTCTGCTGGTAATCTCGTGCAACATTTTATTAGCCTTTGCAAGATGAGTCGTAGCTGAATGATGCAACCTATGCTTCATTTCAGGCGAACTGCAGAAAAAGTAGCATGAATTGAACCATCGGGTGGAGCTGCAGGTTGACTTCCACTAGTGCCACTATTATAGTAATCATGCTCTTTATTATCTGCGCTGTGCAAACAGGAATACTCAACTACAGATGTTGTGATGGTCAAGAGCATTCGCCAAGTTCTTCGATTGTATGACATGGCTAGCCAAGATGGATTTAATCCCGATATTCACTTTATCAAAAGGCTCTAATGGGTTGGTTCTGAATCTTGCAAGCTGGGAATCAGTGAGATGTGTAGGCATCTTTGTTGTACTTATTATTTGAATCTTATTTGTTGGTTCTAAATCTTGCAAGCTGGGAATCAATGAGATGTGTAGGCATCTTTGTTGTACTTATTATTTGGATCTTATTTGTTGGTTCTGAATCTTGCAAGCTGGGAATCAATGAGATGTGTAGGCATCTTTGTTGTACTTATTATTTGGATCTTATTTGTTGGTTCTGAATCTTGCAAGCTGGAAAACACGTCATGATGATGCAGAGGACAACAACCATAACAAACAGTTCAAACTTGGTAGTATTATCTTTGTGAAAGTGCGACAAATGTGCTGATCGTGAGCGTCCTGAGAATAATAATTCTAATTGTTGTGCATGTTGATCCTGTGGCACTGATAGAACGAGCGAATGCATTGCTTGTTTTAAATATAAATTTCTATTAAAGATAATTAAATTTAAGTAAAGTGACCACTAACTCCTGTTATTACAGTACCAATACAGACCCGCTCGTGAACCGACGTGTGGCCGAGGGTGCATCTTCTGCCTGGCATGCAGCGGACGAGGGAGGGGTAGTAACTATTGTCGCCTGTACACACACAGCTTACTGTTGAATCCAGTTCCCCAAGAGCTGAAAAACGATCTGCTGCCGCCGCCTACACACTCGTTCACTCGAAGAGACTCCAATGGCGATCTGAGGGGTGAGCCTGCTGGATATGGACTTCAGCAAGGAGTTCCCCTTTGAGTTCGCCGTTCAGTCCTATGGCTGCACCAAGTTGAATGTGATGTACACCAATGATACGGACTCGGTGAAGCTCTGCCTCGCCTCAGTCCTATGGCTGCACCAGGTTCTGGAGCATTCGCCCGTTTCATCGGCAGCGCCGGCTGCACCTTTGCTACGGTGGAGAGAAGGAAGAACGCGACGATTCGGCCATCTGGTGCAATAGGCTTGTCGACATCCAGAACCAATACAAGATCATCAGGAACGGGCAGGAGAAGGACTCCGTGGTTGACCTTGCTGAGACCATCATCGACCCCTGATACGCCAACATGAAAGAAGACAACCTGGACACATGGGAGGTACCTCTGAATCTAGCCTACATAACCTACACGGCCAAGGACGCATACGCATGCTACGACATGTACAGGCGGATCTTGGACATGAGGGCGTGTCTCCTTCCCGTAACCGACGAGTACACGGACAGCCGCAGCGTCATGATCAAGCATGCCAGGAAGGTCTAGATATTGTACTTTATCTGTTTATAAGCACCTTTATCATCTGAGTGTTTCATGCATTAGCCTATGTGTCATAATTATCTGTTTTGTCCGAAATATTTCTTTTAAGAACCCATTATTTGATTGCTTTTTAGTGGCTATTTGCTTATGTATGTAAACTAGTTCACTTGTCCGTAAAAAAACTAGTTCACTCGGCTGCCGTGCTTTGAATCTCCTTCCTCCCAACATATTCCCCTCCTCAGGTGGACCCAGCAGGTCTCTGAATTTTCTCCCACTTTCTTTTTCGATGTAAACTGAGTTTTCTCCCAGTACTTTCCCCTAGAACCAACTCAACTGTCCCACGTCTAGCTAAAAAATAATAATACCCCACGTACTATTAACTCATCAAATTAAAATGATATTTTATTTCGTAAGTTGAAAGTTCTTACAAAATAATAATAATAATTGTTTATATATAACTTGGCAAGTTAACTCCTAGTGATTGCGTACATAAGCTTGCAAAGATTTTACTGACGTGCAATCATGTGTTTATGTTTTTATAACATTTCTCTGTCTACCCCAACATGATATTTTCACCCAGCACAGCAAGTCCGCGGATTTCGAGAAAAATGCAAATGGGATTTAAACGGGCTGCATAGATGCTACATCATTGTTTCACCCAGCCCACCAAATGGACTAAAAACACAAATGGACTGGCTGACATGTGGGCCAGTAGGTCGAAGCCTAAGAAGGCGTTGGATTTACATCCAACGGCCGGCATTCTTCTTCAATCTCTCGTCTTCTTCCCCCAGCGCTGCCGGAACCACCTGCTCCAGCCTTCGGCGTCCAGTGGTGTTGTTTTGCGCTCCTCAGCGAAACGCTACCCTGCCGACGGCCAGGCCATCCCTCCACTCCGCACCTCCTGTTATTCTCTGCCGAGTGTAGGCCCACCCCTCACCCGAACCAGTCAAGTTTCCCACTCCTCTCCGTCTGCGACTCCACTGCCGCGTCTTCCCCATCTCCGGGTCATTCCAGTCTGGGGCCTCGCCGTCGTCCACTGCCTCGGTGCGCTCGGCGCGGCGTGGTCAACATACGAGAGTCATCGGAAGAGGACTGTACGTGGAGAGCCTGACGGCTGGGACCCACGAGGTCCATGGTCGCACGCAAGGAAAGTTCCTCCTTATTACGGACTGTACGTGCACTGTACGTGGGAAGGGCTTCTGTATTTCGCGAAAAAACGTTCCCCCCGCTGACAGGTCGGACCCACCAGCTATATCTTCACACGCAAGGAAGTGCCTCCTTATTACGCACCAAAAAATGAATACCCCCTGCTAGCTGGGACCCACCATAGTGGGTGGCTGACTTGTGGGCCTACTAAGTTGACGACGACGGAGGGCTTTGTCAACTTAGTCAATATGAACGATTCTAGCTCCAGTGACCGTACGATGTCCATCCAACGGCCATAGTGCTTCTTCAACCTCTGGTCTTCTTGCTCCAGCCGCCCAAAGCAGTGCCGGTCGTGCCGCGTGCTCCTGCCTCTCGTGGCCGGCTGTGATGCTGCGGAGGCCTCACCGCCCCCTACTACTCCCACCGCTGGCCCAGGGTATCCCTCTACTCACCCACACCTCCTCTTATTCTGCGGCGGCAGCAGCCTCACGCCGCAGCCGAACCAGTGAACCCTCGTACTCCTCTCCGCGTGGGCATCCACTGCCGCGTCTTCCCCGGCTCCGCGTCGTCCCCTTCCTAGGCCTCGCCGTCATCCACCGCCTTGGTGCTCTCGGCGCGGCGTGGTCAATGTGGTCAACGACCGACTTCCATCAGAAGAGTACTGTACGTGGAGAGGTTGACAGCTGGGTCCACGGCCACAACCCAGATTTTTTGTCATTTGCCAAGTAAGTCACTTTGTCAGGCCTGTTGGGCTGCAAATCTTTCAAGACGAGGAGAGCTTCATTCGGCTGGCCGAGAAAATGGCCTATCAGTAATGAGAAATGGGTTGTACATTTTTAAAACACATCAAACCGGCAATTAGTTTCAAATATCTTTTTTTCATTTTGAGATTTTAAATTACATTAATTTTTATGCGTGGAGAATTTGTTGGATTTTATATTGATATACATTTATTTTTAAAATCAGTTTGAATGTAAGTCGAAATTTTGAGATTAAAAACAGTTCGGACCGCACCGAAATATGCAAAATTTCCTATAATTTTTTAACCGTGGCCACAATATGGGCTGTAATGCTAACAAAAAGAATATGGGCTCCAAAAAAACCTTAAGAATTAGCAAATTGGCTTTAAATTATTAGAAATAATGGCAGATGGGATGTATGCTGTTTTCCATAGATTTGAGGCTTTCCTAAAAAAAGGTTGATGCACAAGCAGTGACTGTTTGATGTCCATCGAACGGCCGTCGTGCTTCTTCAATCTCTGGTCTTCCTGCTCCAGCCGCTCAAACAAGCGCCGGCGGGACTACCTGCTCCCTCCTCCCCGCGGCCGGCTATGCTGCCGCGCAGGCCTCACCGCCCCACCATACTCCCATCGCTGGCCTAGCCATCCCTCTACTCACCCACACCTGCTGTTATTCTCCGGCAACGGCAGACGAACCAGTAAACCCTCATACAGTCGTACTCCCCTCTGCATGGGAAACAACTGTCGAGTCTTCCCTGCCTCCATGTCGTTCCCTTCCTAGGCCTCGCCATCGTCCACCGCCCTGGTGCTCTCGGCGCGGCCTGGTCAACATGGTCAACGACCGACATGCATCTGAAGTGGACTGTACGTGGAGAGGCCGACAGCCGGGTCCACGGCCGCACGCAAGGAAATGCCTCCTTATTACGCGCAAAATAATGATTCCTCCACCTGACATCAGGGACCCACCGAAAGGGCCTCTATATTTCGCGAAAAAAATGTTACCGCCGCTGACAGCTCGGACCCACCAGCTATATCTTCGCACGCAAGGAAGTGCCTCCTTATTACGCACAAAAAAATGAATACTCCCCCTGTTAGCTGGGACCCAGTATAGTGGCAGGCGGACTTGTGGGCCTACTAAGTTGACGGGGGCGGAGGGCTTTGTCAACTTAGTCAATACTCCAGTGACCGTATCATGTCCATCCAATGGCCATAGTGCTTCTTCAACCTCTGGTCTTCTTGCTCCAGCCGCCCAAAGCAGCGCCGGTCGTGCCGCCTGCTCCTGCCTCCCATGGCCGGCTGTGCTACCGCGGAGGCCTCATCGCCCCCGTACTACTCCCACCACTGGCCAGGCCATCCCTCCACTCACCCACCCCCTGTTATTCTGCGGCGACGGCAACCTCACACCACAGCCGAACCAGTGAACGCTCGTACTCCTCTCCGCATGGGCATCCACTGCCGCGTCTTGCCCGGCTCCGCGTCATCCCCTTCCTAGGCCTCGCCGTCATCCACCGCCGTGGTGCTCTCGGCGCGGGGTGGTCAATGTGGTCAACCACCGACTTCCATCGGAAGAGTACTGTACGTGGAGAGGCTGACAGCTGGGTCCACGGCAGCCGCAAGGAAGTGCCTCCTTATTACGCGGAAAATAATTATTCCTCCACCTGACAGCGGGGACCCACCGGATGGGCCACCAGTATTTTGCGCAAAAATCGTTTCCCCCTGACTGCTGGGACCCACCGGACGGGCCACCGTATTCCGCGAAAAAAACGTTCCATCCGCTGTCAGCTCGGACCCACCGGAAGTGCCTCCTTATTACGCACAAAAAAATGAATACTCCCCCGGCTAGCTGGGAACCACCTTGGTGGGACGCTGACCTGTGGGCCTACTAAGTTGACGGGGACGAAGGGCTTTGTCAACTTAGTCAATATGAACGATTCTAGCTCCAGTAACCGTACAATGTCCATCCAACGGCCGTAGTGCTTCTTCAACGTGGTCAACGAACGACTTCCATCGGAAGAGTACTGTACGTGGAGAGGCTGACAGCTGGGTCCACTGGCCACAGCCCAGTTTTTTTATGATTTGCCAAGTAAGTCGCTTTCTCAGTCATGTTGGGCTGCAAATCTTTCAAGACGAGGAGAGCTTTCATTCGGCTGGCCGAGAAAATGGCCCATCAGTAATGAGAAATGGTTTGTACATTTTTAAAACACATCAAACCGACAATTAGTTTCAAATATCTTTTTTTTCATTTCAAGATTTTAAATTACATTAATTTTTATGCGTGGAGAATTTGTTGGATTTTATATTGATATACATTTCTTTTTAAAATCAGTTTGAATGTGAGTTGAATTTCGGGATTAAAAACAGTTCGGACCGCACCGAAATATGCAAAATTTCGTATAATTTTTAAACCGTGGCCACAATATGGGCTGTAATGCTAACAAAAAGAATATGGGCTCCAAAAAAAACCTTAAGAATTAGCAAATGGGCTGTAAATTATTAGAAATAATGGCAGATGGGTTGTATGCTGTTTTCCACAGATTTGAGGCTTTCCTAAAAAAAAGGTTGACGCACAAGCACTGACTGTTGGATGTCCATCCAATGGCCGTCGTGCTTCTTCAATCTCTGCTCTTCCTGTTCCAGCCGCTCAAACAAGCACCGACGAGACTGCCTGCTCCCTCCTTCCCGCGGCCGGCTGTGCTGCCGCGCAGGCCTTACCGCCCCACCATACTCCCATCGCTGGCCTAGCCATCCCTCTACTCACCCACACCTGCTGTTATTCTCCGGCGACAGCAGACGAACCAGTAAACCCTCATACAGTCGTACTCCCCTCCGCGTGGGAAACAACTGCCTGGTCTTCCCTGCCTCCGTGTCGTCCCCTTCCTAGGCCTCGCCGTCTTTCACCGCCGTGGTGCTCTCGGCGCGGCGTGGTCAATGTGGTCAACGACCGACTTCCATCATAAGAGTACTGTGCGTGGAGGCGCTGACAGCTGGGTCCACGGCCGCAGCAAGGAAGTGCCTCCTTCTTACGCGCAAAATAATTATTCCTCCACCTGACAGCGGGGACCCACCGGACGGGCCACCGCATTTCACGAAAAAAACGTTTCCCCCCTGACTGCTGGGACCCACTAGCTACACCTTCGCATGCAAGGAAGTGCGTCCGGGCAAAAAAAACAAAACGATTCACCCCCCTGACTGCTGGGACCCACCAGCTACATCTTCGCACGCAAGGAAGTGCCTGACAGTCGGGACCCACCTGGTCGAAGCGTACGTAGCATTGTAATTCTAGTCGCGAACGTGTACGTACATATGTACTGATGGATGTAGAGGCGCGCATGTGTCATAGTAGAGGCGCGCACGTAGCATGTACACGTACGTACAACGGCCAAGGTGCAAGAAAGAAAATACGGCCACGTATGTGTACATATGGGCGGGGTCTCGAACGCCTACTCGCGCATACGTATGGCGAGGGCTCGTTGACATGGCTGGGTCGGAACGGAGAAACAGCGTCGTCGTCGTGTTCATGGGGGGCAACGGAATGCGTCGTGTTCATGGGGAGGCAATGGAATGCGTCGTGTTCATCGGGAGGCAACGGAACGCGTGGGAGCCAACCGGCTGGGTCGGAACGGAATGCGTGGTCGTGTTCATCGAGAGGGCTTGGACAGAACAGGCGATGGAAACGAGGCCTGGCGTATCAAAGTACGGAGGAAACGGCCTTGTGTTCGACCGGCCACGTTCGAAACGGGATCCTGTTCATCGGGAGGGGTCTAGCGTACCGCAAAACGGACGAAACGGACCTCCTATGGTCGAAACGGGGGTCCTGTTGATCGGGAGGGGTGTGGCGTACCGCAAAACGGACCTCCTACGGTCGAAACGGGGGTCCTGTTGATCGGGAGGGGTGTGGCGTACCGCAAAACGGGACTCCACGGGATACTGTTCATCTCCACCGTCGACCTCCTCCAGCCTCCACGGGCTACCGTTGACCTCCTCCAGCCTCCACCGCGCGCTACTCCACCGGCTACTGTTCAACCACCCCTCCACGGGAACCCCTCCACCGTCTACAGTTCATCCAGCCCTCCACACCACGGGGTCCTGTTCATCTAGAGGCAACGCCACCGCTCACTGTTCATCTAACCCCCTCCCCCCCCCCCCCCCCCGCAATGCTCACTGTTCATCCAATCGACCGGCTTCAGTTAGCAGCAGTAGCGAAGGAATTGCTCGATCGGGTTCAGTTAAATGCCATCGATCGATCGCTCGGGTTCAGTGACACGTAGCCTGCAGTGCAATCACTCGGGTTCAGTTAGAGCCCAACGCCTCGCTCGGGTTCAGTTAGAGCCAATGCCTCGCACACACGCGCTTACGTGTACGAGAGAAACGCGCATCGCTCGGCCCCTGACCTCCCACCGTAACCGGGAACTCCCCGAAATTTTCCTCCCCCTTGCTTCTACCACGGTTTTTTCCATCATGGACGGCCCAAAGAATGTCATGCAGCTGCGTCTCCGGCCCGCCCAGGACGAAAAGCCCATTTTCTGTCATGATTTTTTGTCATAGAAGTAGGAGCCCACCACATCTATCATGATACCGGGTTTTGTCACAATTATCGTCATAGAAGTGTCATATGTATGACAGAAAAAAATTCGTTCGGCTCAAAATGTCACGGATGTGTCTTTTTTTGTAGTGCCACCACCGCTATCTGATGGGTGACCGACGAAGAGTTAATCTCCCTTTGGTCGGGTTTAAGCCCGATCCGATCATAGTCCGTAGCGACCCCCAGGGCGGCGATGCGATCCAAGAGCTCGTTCAAGGAAGAGAGCTCCATTGGATCCATCTGCTCGGCGAATCCGGAGCCGACGTGGAGGCTGTTTTTGATGACCCGAGAAGTCATCGTCGGCGCGACGGCCGAACGAGCGGTCATGATGAAGCCGCCTAGTCGGAGAGTTTGGCCTACAGCCAGGGCTCCCCTAGAGGTAATGTTGTCCTTGACAACAAGACGAGCCATCAAGCCTTATCGTGATGGCACAGTGGAACTCTCAATGAAAGCACCAATGTCGGTGTCAGAACCGGCGGATCTCGGGTAGTGGGTCCCAAACTGTGCGTCTAAGGCGGATGGTAACAGGAGGCGGGGGACACGATGTTTACCCAGGTTCGGGCCCTCTCGATGGAGGTAATACCCTACTTCTTGCTTGATTGATCTTGATGATATGAGTATTACAAGAGTTGATCTACCACGAGATCGTAGAGGCTAAACCCTAGAAGCTAGCCTATGATTATGGTTGTTGTTGTCCTATGGGCTAAACCCTCCAGTTTATATAGACACCGGAGGGGGCTAGGGTTACACAGAGTCGGTTACAAGGGAGGAGATCTACATATCCGAATTGCCAAGCTTGCCTTCCACACAAAGGAGAGTCCCACCCGGACACGGGATGAAGTCTTCAATCATGTATCTTCATAGTCCAACAGTCCGGCCAAAGTATATAGTCTGGCTATCCGAGGACCCCCTAATCAAGGACTCCCTCACTTGCCTCTTTAGCACCAAAGAGAAAACTGCCACTCTGCGCCCGCTGGCACCCGCCTGACCTTGGTCTTCATGGCTCACGTCACGCGCTCCTCGTGAGGTGCCCCTTGCATAGATATTTCCGCTCCTCGGCAGCCAGCCTAGGGAGCCCACCCCGGAGGAGGTCTTGGTGTCGTCTGCCTCGCGAGGCTTGGCCCCTCGCGAGGGTCTTGAGTGGTTGCTGGTTAAGATGGGTCGTACCAGGCCGCTGGTGGAGGCACGCCCTGGGCCGCAGGTAGGCAAGTCTGGGTACCCCCATTCCCAGGATGAAGAAAAACGTTGCTTCGGTCAAGATGGCCGCAGTTGTGACACCCAAGTTTTTATTTGGATTTTTTCAAAAGATTTTATTTGACTTGAGGGAGGTGATTTAAATTTTTCTTCAAGAGAACTCTCCCTCTCAAATATTTTTTTCCTTATGGAATTTTTTTATGTGGATTCACCCAAGATCTGTCTTTGATCTTGGAGGTTCTTGCTTTTCATTTGGACTCAAGACAAATACTTTTCACTTGGGAAATTAACTTTTGAAAACCTCCTTGAAATTTTGCACTATGGCTTTTGGAAAGTCCTTTGCCACTTTCAACAATTCCTTCTTGCCATGACCTTAGTGCAAATCCTCTCTCCTAACACTTCCCTCACCTTTGGATCATGATCTGCATCAAATCCAGCAAGTTGAACCTCCCCATGTGGTTGTTTCCATTTAAATTCTATTCAAACAAATTTCTATCTTCTCTTCTAGCTCTTGGAGATTTTCAAAGGAACTCCATTTTCTGTTTGATTTTTGCCCCCAAACCAACTCTCCTCCCTGGTCCTTTGTACCCTCAACCTAGCACCATGAAGATCCACTGGTCTTCAGTTCAAAATTTTCAAACTACACTTGCTGCAAGTTTGGACCAGATTTGCCAAATTTGGTGAAATTCGTTCCAAACCTTCTCCAAAAATTCCAAGTAAAATCAGGCAGCCTCTGGGTGCATTGAGTGGTCATCTCACCAAGTTACAGCTCCAGAAAATTTTATCTCATAGCCAAAACCTCCTGTCGAACACCTGCAGTGCATGGTCATTGTCAAGTTCAGAGTTTCAGAGATTCAGTCAAGTGGCTGCTGTCGTTTTCTTCAGAAGCGGACGTCGATCTCGCCAGTGCCACCGCGTCGCCTTGCTCCTCGCCCCCGCCCTCTTGTTCCTGCACCGCACGAACGCCTGGCGCCTTGCGGGCATCGGCGACGAGCAGCATAAGGTGCGCCGCCCCGTGACCGACGCCGGCGGCGGCTTTGCGGACGCCAGCAGGAGACACGGCGCCGACGACGCCACCCAGCGCCGCCCAAACCACCGGAGCTCGCCGCGTGGCCTTCCACTCCCCCGAACGCGCTGCCGCTCTCGTCGTGAACCGCAGGGCGCGGAGCGCGCTCTCTGCCGCCGTTGAGCCCGTGCGGTCACCTCACCGTGGACCGACGCCATTACGCCAAGACCGACCCCGTTTAACTGCAAAACGAGTCCAGTAACCTCCACTGATGCTGCCCGGCCGCTCAAACCCCCTGCCAATCCACTGCTCCGCCGTAATCGCTCGCCGGAGACTCCGTTCACGGCCACCCCGTCGATCTGCCTATAAATAGAGGCCCCGAGCTTCAACTCGAGCACCCACCAGCACTACACTCCCACTAGAGCATGCCGAGCCACTGGAAGAGCCCCGAGGAGGTCTCCTTCCTCGACTCCGGCCGCCGCGACCCGCCACAGGATCCAGCCCGATTCGCCCCCGTGTGTGCTCCTCCGCCTCCATTCTCTTAGCAGTAGCTTCACCATGCACCCCTCTTTCTGACCCGCACTTCAATTTGAAGCTTGCAGCCCTCCACCGGAGTTCCCCATCCTCACCCGAGCCGCCGTCCGCCGGAGAAAGTGTCGCCGTCGACGTAGTGCTCCCCGTTGGACGAGTCCACCACCCACCGACGCGGAAGAGGACGCTGAAGCTCTTGGTACCCTCCGTTCCTGCTAACTCGCCGTGGTTCGACGCCGGCGAGCTTTTCAAACCTGACATGTGGACCCCGCATGTCAGCCTCTGTTCTTTTATTCGCGAACCGTTTTTTGTTGGCGCCTTCGGGCAGAATACGTTTTCTCCTTTGCGCTTGCGCATTCCCAGCCGAAGCGTTTTCTGTTTTCTCAGTTAAAACCCTGGAACTTTTCTGTTTCATTACAGATATGTCCCTGGACAGAAACCTTTATAACTTTTTAACAAAAAGGTATTTTTGAGTGATTCTTTTTCTGACAATCTTCAAATTTTGTCTAGTTTTTTATGGGATTTATTTGAAACATATTTGGAAAGGTTTCTGTGCATGTGTTGGTTTTCACGTTAGTACCCATTTCGTGATTGCCGTAGGTTCCGGGGGAGGTGACGGAGCCGCGAACTTCGCCGAGCTAGACTCCGACTTCTCCGAACCAGGCAAGCATGTTTTGAACATTTGATATGACAGATGTTTTACATGTTCACGTGAGAGTTTGTGCATGGCATATGGGTGTCAGTAAATACCTCGTTGCTTGTAAGGCAACGACCCGGTTGTTCCAAAGTTGTGATGACCTCTGATGAGAGGTGGCCTAATCATGTGGTGACATGAGGGGCAGCAAGGTGGTACTGTTGTAGCATGCCAGCCTTGCGTCATCCGACTCTCTTCGACGTTAACGTGGTTGGAGCCATGTTATCGATCTTTTTCCGCATGTTCCGAAGTTGCGATGATCTCTGATGAGAGATGGCCAAATCATGTGGTGACATGAATGGCAGCAAGGTGGTACTGTTGTAGCATGCCAGCCTTGCGACATCCGACTTTCTCCGACGTTAACGTGGTTGGAGCCGCGTTACCGTTCTTTCCCCTTTCCGTGCTACCACATGTCTCATTGCCAGGATGCGGTTTAGTAAGTTGGTAACCTCTTTCCGTGTACACACCAAACAGAGAGGCCGGGATGATGGTACCTTGGCCCAGGATTAAAGCCAGTCATTCGGTCAGGGGGCATGGGTTTTTCCGGTTGGGACCGAGAGGGGGGCACCCCCTTAAAGCGCGCGTATAGAAATTTGATCCCATGCTACGCGAGGTTGTAGCCTCCCCGTCTCAAGGTTTTTCTTGAAAGTTGCCGAGGGTGATCCCTGGCTTCGGATGGTTGAATTGGGTGTGTACTGGTTAGACGTGTTTCTTCCAAAACACCGTAGACGGAACTAGTCCCTGTGACTACTGAAATCCGTTGGCTGTGGTTAAGTACAAACTCTGCAGAGTCAATTCTTTCCAAATCATCGTACCCACGACCAAGCAGTGTAAGAATTATTTCCATATCTATCTGTAACAAAACTTGCCCCGGCGAACAAGCTCAAGTGGTAAATCCAGATTTATTGTTATTCCTGTGGATGGACTAACTTTATATTTGTCTCATGCCTGTGATAATTTATGTTCCCAAACTATTGTATTAATGAGTTGTGATATAAGCCCTTTATGTGACGTCGCGCAGACGTCCGACTGTGGCGTGTACTTGTTTCTTACTTTAAATATAAGCCCTTTATGTGACGTCGCGCAGACGTCCGACCGTGGCGTGTACTTGTTTCTTACTTTAAATATAAGCCCTTTATGTGATGTCGCTCAGACGTCCGACTGCGGCATGCACTGTATATTATTTTCTGTTATGAGCCCTTTATGTGGTGTCGCCCCGACGCCCGACTGTGGCACTATTGTTCCGCATTTTCCGCTCGAGGAGTCTTTCAGACACTCGTTTGGCACCCGCATTAATATTCCGCATTTTCCGCTCGAGGAGACTTTCAGACACTCGTTTGGCACCAGTATTACTATTCTGCACTTTCCGCTCGAGGCGTCATTCAGACCCTCGCTTGGCACCCAGTATTTATTACCGTTATGTCTAATCGCACCAGTTAACTTGTTCATATGCTTCATGTTTACATTTGTTATATCTTTTGTCCGAACTGTCTTGCGAGTACTTTCATAGTACTCACCTGGCTTGTTGATTTGGCCAGATGTTGACGAAGGCGATCTCTTGGATGAAGAGTTTGATAGCGCGTCCGATGCCTAGAGGAGTCCCAGTCAGTCCTGCGTGATCCCGGTTATTGGTCACTTGTATTGTATACGCTTCCGCCACCCGCAATAAGTCTTCTCGAGCCTCACTCCGACGCTCGAAGAGCTGTAGTCTTCTGGAATCATATCACTCGCTTCGCGGTGATATTTCCACCACCGTTATTATCGTGAGTTAATAGTTGCCACCCTATCCGCCGTTTTGTTTTAACGGCGCGCATGTAATAAATTGTTGGGCAGTCTCTGCTCAACCTTGTATTATATTTAGTACTCCTGGTATTTTTCTTCTATGACCAAGATATTGTCTACTAGTGAGAAGGAATTCTTCCTCACTGGTCCGTAAAAGGGATTGGTCTCTCAATAATTATTTTATTAAAAAACCGGTCGTGACAAGCTTGGTATCAGAGCCAGGCTGACTGTAGGAAGCCACTAGGTGCGATCGCTAATCGGTTATTAGCATTTTTGTGCTTTTTCTGCATTTTGCAATTGTAGCTATTTTCTGTTGGTCATCATAAATTTATGACATGACTACTCAGAATTTTTGCCTACTTTTGTAGATGGCTGGCAGCAGCTATGAGAATCGAGTGTTCACCAACGTGCCCGAGGGGTTTGTCAAGCTCCTCGTCTCCATCACCAAGCTCGCGATCGGGCCAGCAGCTCGCCCGGAGTTCACGCTCTATCAGCACAAGCTCAGTGACGACGTGTCTATGCACCAAGCCGTGGTGCAGTTCAGGGGAGGACGTTCTGCTGCTCGTCACTTCCGTTTTACGGGAAGGGCCATGCCTACGGAGAGGCATGCCATGCAGATGGCTGCCCGCGAGGCGTTAGCTCGCCTTCGGGACATCCTTCCTACGATGAAGACTCGTCGCTACCGCTACCTCCCATGCCATGTGCCTTACACCAGCCACTATGCGTTCGCCTGCCATCGGGGAGAACGAGATGAAGCCATCGAGATGGTTGTGGAGTATCTCAAGGCTCTGGAGGAGTCTTTCGACAACCTCGTAGATGATCTTGTGGCTGCCCGCATGGACTTCGTCCGGGGCGATCCTGCCAGCAGGAAGGAGCTTCTCCACACGGTGCCGCCTCTGACATTCGTCTCGTCTTCAGCCTCGTATGCACCGGCCGTTTTGGCCACTGCTCGTCGTCTGCCTACCACTGAGGAGTTCGACCGAGTCATCGCTCCTACTCCAGTCAGAGCCGCACCGCCTGCCGCACGCGCTCTACCACCAGTCGCCCCCGCACCATCACCGCAGCGCAGCGTCACGCGCCAGGAGCCAGCTAGAGAGGAGGTGGAGGTTGATTCTCCTGGACCGCTGAGCCTTGCCATCGGCAAGGGGAAGGAGATCTTCACCATCTCCGACTAAGAGCACCGAGTAGCCGCGTGTTATGCCTGCTTGTATGATGTGTTGTTTTATCTGTGCGCTAGTTTGTATTGGTGTGTTTGCTGCCTTCCAGAGTAGTACGCTAGTTTTTTAAATAACATGTCAGGATATGTACGCGCATCCTGAGTGCTGTATATTGTGTTTGCTTTTCGCATGTAGGATTTATGTTAAGCACTTCTTCTCCATGAAAAATCATTTGTGTTCCTTTGAAAACCTTGAAGCCTTTTGATTATTGACGTTGCGAGATTTTTTTTGAACTACACAATTTTTCTCATGGGTTTTGCAAATAATACCCCAGACTGGAAAAATGTCTCGCCCGTGGACTCGCTCCATGCCCAATCAACCAGAAGAGGTTTACGGGACACAGACCAGCAACAATTTCACTCAGGGTCAGTCCAGCCAACAAGACAGCGAAGCAGCACTGTCTCAAGTATGCCGTCTCTTTGAGCAAAGCCAGCAACAGCACCAAGAGATGATGAATCATGTCATCAACATGGGAAACCACCGTGAACCCTATCAACCCCATTCCAAGTTATCTGAGTTACAGAAGACTCGCCCCTCAACCTTTGCTCACACCGACAGACCGCTGGAAGCCGATGATTGGCTCCGTGAGATTGAAAGGAAACTGATTATTGCTCAGTGCTCAGATCATGAGAAGGTGCTTTATGCACCGCACTACCTTACTGGAGCAGCCGCAGCATGGTGGGAAAACTTCCTACACATGCATCCCAGGGAACACAACATCACCTGGGAAGAGTTCAAGGAGGGCTTCCGTGGGGCACACATCCCCAGGAGCATCCTAAAGATCAAGAAGAGAGAGTTTGATGACCTGAAGCAGAGAGGCATGTCAGTAACAGAGTACAATGGTCAATTCACCCAGCTGTCTCGTTATGCCTACGACGAGCACATGACAGAAAACAGGAAGATGGAAAAATTCCTGGACGGCCTGGCACTAGCGTTAAGATGCCAACTGATCGTGCACACCTTTCCGGATTTTAAGACGCTGGTAGACAAGGCCATCACCTTGGAGAATGAGCGCCGTAGTCTAGAAGATATCCGTAAGCGGAAGAGGGACAAAACGACTCTTGCCCGCAGCAACCGAGGCAAGACTGAGGTCCCAAGGACAGACGCAAGGAGATCCACGACTACTGAGCCAAGGCCCGTCGGACAGTTTCATGCCAGGGACAAAGAGTTCACATACCGTCCAGGGGTCACCTGCTATGCTTGTGGTCAACAAGGGCATTATGCTAAACAGTGTCCGAAGCCGAGAGACTCGGCACCCAAGCCGAACAATGGTGGGAACAATCCAGCCCCCAAGCGCAACAACTTCAACCCCAGCAACAACCACAGGAAGGGTCACCTGAACCATGTGACCAGGGAAGAAGCGCAGAGTGCCCCAGACATCATGCTCGGTACGTTCCCTGTCAACACAGTACCTGCCACGGTTTTGTTTGATTCTAGAGCTTCCCATTCGTTCGTTTCGAAGAGTTTTGTTTCGCAACACGGTTTTCCGATACTCCCCTTGGAAAAATCTATGATCATCAAGTCCCCCGGAAATAAGCAAATCGCTCAAGGTTACTGCCAAGGAGTGGTCATTGAGTTCGAAGGACTACAATTCCACGCGAACCTCATCGTGTTGGAAAGTAAAGGACTGGATGTCATTTTAGGGATGGACTGGTTGACCACCAACAAAGGATTCATCGACTGTTTCAATCGGACAGTGATTCTCACTCACCATCACGGCAAGACTATAAGAGTTTCCGCTCAAGAAAGGCCACAATCACAGAAACCAAAACTGAACAAAATGGACATTGCAGAACTGAGAAAAGTTCCAGTGGTATGCGAATTCCCTGATGTGTTCCCAGAAGAACTGCCAGGCATGCCACCAGACCGAGAGATAGAATTCAGCATTGAACTAGCACCTGGCACTGCCCCCATCTATAAGAAGCCATATAGAATGGCACCCTCAGAATTGGTGGAGTTGAAGAAGCAGATAAAGGAATTGTTGGACAAAGGATTTATTCGAGCCAGCTCCTCACCTTGGGGTTCGCCTGTGTTGTTCGCCAAAAAGAAGGATGGGACACTGAGGCTGTGCATAGACTACCGAGCCCTCAATATGGTCACCATCAAAAACAAATATCCGATGCCACGAATAAATGATTTGTTTGACCAGCTCGCACAGGCCAAGGTATTCTCAAAAATTGATTTGATATCGGGATATCACCAATTGAAGGTACGGACGGAAGATATTCCCAAGACAGCTTTCACTTCCAGATATGGGTTATACGAGTTTACAGTGATCCCTTTTGGACTAACCAACGCCCCCGCATATTTCGTCCACCTCATGAACAAAGTGTTCATGAAATTCATGGACAAATTTGTGGTGGTATTCATTGACGATATTCTGGTTTACTCGAGGACACCAGAAGAGCATGCTGAGCACCTCAGAATTGTTTTGGGAGAATTGAGGAAACATCAGTTGTACGCCAAATTTAGCAAGTGCGAATTTTGGCTAAGACAAGTTGGTTTCTTAGGCCATATACTGAACCAAGAAGGCGTGGTCGTAGACCCAGAAAAAGTCAAGGCCATACTGGACTGGAAGCCACCCGCGAATGTTACAGATGTGCGGAGTTTCCTAGGAATGGCCGGATATTACTGAAGATTTATTGAAGGGTTCTCCACTGTGGCAAAACCTATAACACAGTTACTCAAGAAGGACAAGAAATTTGTGTGGACGGAAGCATGAGAGCAGAGCTTCCAAGAACTCAAGAAGAAACTGACAACCGCACCGGTCTTAACCATACTGGACATACACAAGAGCTTTGAAGTGTATTGTGATGCGTCCCGAAAAGGTCTCGGATGTGTGCTAATGCAGGATGGCAAGGTTGTCGCATATGCCTCCAGGCAGCTGCGAAAACATGAGGAAAATTACCCAACACATGACCTGGAGCTAGCAGCAGTTATACATGCACTCAAGGAGTGGAGGAACTTTCTGTTGGGAAATCGCTGTGAAATATATACGGACCATAAGAGCCTCAAATATATTTTCACATAGCCAGAGCTGAATTTACGCCAACGACGCTGGTTGGAACTGGTCAAGGACTATGACATCGGTATTCACTACCACCCAGGGAAAGCAAATGTAGTGGCCGATGCCCTTAGTCGAAACCCCAGCCCGGACAGTGACGGTCAGCAAAATTTGAGGCCTGAGTTTCAGCGAGAGTTCACTCGGCTCAACCTGATGTTAGTCTCTGAGGGCACCGTATCGAACCTGGAGATACAATCCACCCTAGTGGAACAAATCAAGAAGGCTCAACAAGGACATCCCAGTATCGAAGGCATAAAGAAGAAAATGAACCTTAGTAAGACTTCAGAATTCGTCACGGACAGTGAAGGAACATTATGGTACCGGGATAGGCTTTGCGTACCCAACATTGAGGAACTCAAGCAACAGATCTTGACGGAAAGCCACACCGCCCCATACTCGATCCATCCTGGAGGAACCAAAATTTACAAGGACATCCAGGAAAGGTTTTGGTGGCACGGTATGAAAAGAGATATAGCCACATTCATCGCTTGTTGCGATTCATGTCAGCGCATCAAGGCCGAGCACCAAAAGCCAGCAGGGATACTCCAGCCTAACAGGATACCGGAGTGGAAGTGGGACGAAATCGGAATGGACTTCATTGTCGGATTACCCCGATCACAACGCGGAAATGACGCCATATGGGTCATCACAGACCGACTAACCAAGGTTGCTCATTTCATTCCCGTGAAGACTACCTACTCCACACAAAGACTGGCAAAACTTTATCTCTCCCATATAGTTTGCTTGCACGGAGTCCCAAAGACTATAATATCAGATCGAGGCACCCAATTCGTCTCCAAATTTTGGGATCACCTACAACAAGCTCTGGGCACGCAACTGGCTTTCAGTACAGCATACCACCCTCAGACCGATGGACAAACAGAACGTGTAAACCAAATCCTAGAGGATATGCTAAGAGCCTGTGTGCTCACCTATGGATCCAGTTGGGAAGAGAGTTTGCCGTATGCCAAATTTGCTTACAACAACAGTTACCAAGCCAGCTTGCAAATGGCACCCTTTGAAGCGTTGTACGGACGAAGATGTCGTACCCCTCTGAATTGGTCAGAAACAGGTGATAGCCGTATCTTCGGCCCAGACATGCTTAAAGAGGCCGAGGAGAAAGTTAAACAAATCAGGGACAGACTCAAGACAGCACAGAGCCGACAAAAGAGCTACTATGATCAGAAGCACCGTGAGGTCAGCTTTGAACCTGGTGATTCCGTATACCTCCGCGTATCTCCTATGAGGGGTCTGCAACGGTTCAAAATTAAGGGGAAGCTAGCCCCAAGGTTTATTGGACCATTTTGTGTAAAGGCACGAAGAGGCACGGTGGCCTACCAACTAGACCTCCCCCAAGGAGCTGTCAGACGTCCATGACGTGTTCCACGTCTCACAGTTAAGAAAATGTGTGAACAACCCAGAAAAACATGTACCTCATGAGGACATTGATATGCAACCAGATCTCACCTACAGAGAAAGGCCAGTAAAGATTTTAGAAGAGTCTGAACGGAGGACCCGTCAGAAAAGGACAAGATTTTTCAAGGTTCAGTGGAGCAACCACAGTGAGGATGAAGCTACATGGGAAAGGGAAGATTTCCTTCGAGCAGAGTATCCACATATATTTGAGGATCAGCAGAAATCTCGAGGACGAGATTTTTCCTAAGGGGGTAGGTGTTGTGACACCCAAGTTTTTATTTGGATTTTTTCAAAAGATTTTATTTGACTTGAGGGAGGTGATTTAAATTTTTCTTCAAGAGAACTCTCCCTCTCAAATATTTTTTTCTTTATGGAATTTTTTTTATGTGGATTCACCCAAGATCTGTCTTTGATCTTGGAGGTTCTTGCTTTTCATTTGGACTCAAGACAAATAATTTTCACTTGGGAAATTAACTTTTGAAAACCTCCTTGAAATTTTGCACTATGGCTTTTGGAAAGTCCTTTGCCACTTTCAACAATTCCTTCTTGCCATGACCTTAGTGCAAATCCTCTCTCCTAACACTTCCCTCACCTTTGGATCATGATCTGCATCAAATCCAGCAAGTTGAACCTCCCCATGTGGTTATTTCCATTTAAATTCTATTCAAACAAATTTCTGTCTTCTCTTCTAGCTCTTGGAGATTTTCAAAGGAACTCCAGTTTCTGTTTTGATTTTTGCCCCCAAACCAACTCTCCTCCCTGGTCCTTTGTACCCTCAACCTAGAACCATGAAGATCCACTGGTCTTCAGTTCAAAATTTTCAAACTACACTTGCTGCAAGTTTGGACCAGATTTGCCAAATTTGGTGAAATTCATTCCAAACCTTCTCCAAAAATTCCAAGTAAAATCAGGCAGGCTCTGGGTGCATTGAGTGGTCATCTCACCAAGTAACAGCTCCAGAAAAATTTAGCTCATAGCCAAAACCTCCTGTCGAACACCTGCAGTGCATGGTCATTGTCAAGTTCAGAGTTTCAGAGATTCAGTCAAGTGGCTGCTGTCATTTTCTTCAGAAGCGGACGTCTATCTCGCCAGTGCCACCGCGTCGCCTTGCTCCTCGTCCCCGCCCTCTTGTTCCTGCACCGCACGAACGCCTGGCGCCTTGCAGGCGTCGGCGATGAGCAGCAGAAGGTGCGCCACCCCGTGACCGACGCCGGCGGCGGCTTTGCGGACGCCAGCAGGAGACACGGCGCCGACGACGCCACCCAGCGCCGCCCAAACCACCGGAGCTCGCCGCATGGCCTTCCACTCCCCCGAACGCGCTGCCGCTCTCGTCGTGAACCGCAGGGCGCGGAGCGTGCTCTCTGCCGCCGTTGAGCCCGTGCGGTCACCTCACCGTGGACCGACGCCATTACGCCAAGACCGACCCCGTTTAACTGCAAAACGAGTCCAGTAACCTCCACTCATGCTGCCCGGCCGCTCAAACCCCCTGCCAATCCACTGCTCCGCCGTAATCGCTCGCCGGAGATTCTCCGTTCACGGCCACCCCGTCGATCTGCCTATAAATAGAGGCCCCGAGATTCAACTCGAGCACCCACCAGCACTACACTCCCACTAGAGCACGCCGAGCCACTGGAAGAGCCCCGAGGAGGTCTCCTTCCTCGACTCCGACCGCCGCGACCCGCCACGGGATCCAGCCCGATTCGCCCCCGTGTGTGCTCCTCCGCCTCCATTCTCTTACCAGTAGCTTCACCATGCACCCCTCTTTCTGACCCGCACTTCAATTTGAAGCTTGCAGCCCTCCACCGGAGTTCCCCATCCTCACCCGAGCCGCCGTCCGCCGGAGAAAGTGTCGCCGCCGACGTAGTGCTCCCCGTTGGACGAGTCCACCACCCACTAACGCGGAAGAGGACGCTGAAGCTCTTGGTACCCTCCGTTCCTCCTAACTCGCCGTGGTTCGACGTCGGCGTCCACCACAGTCTTCGGGCGCCGGCGAGCTTTTCAAACCTGACATGTGGACCCCGCATGTCAGCCTCTGTTCTTTTATTCGCGAACCGTTTTCTGTTGGCTCCTTCGGGCAGAATACGTTTTCTCCTTTGCGCTTGCGCATTCCCAGCCGAAGCGTTTTCTGTTTTCTCAGTTAAAACCCTGGAACTTTTCTGTTTCATTACAGATAAGTCCCTGGACAGAAACCTTTATAACTTTTTAATAAAAAGGTATTTTTGAGTGATTCTTTTTCTGACAATCTTCAAATTTTGTCTAGTTTTTTATGGGATTTATTTGAAAAATATTTGGAAAGGTTTCTGTGCATGTGTTGGTTTTCACGTTAGTACCCGTTTCGTGATTGCCGTAGGTTCCGGGGGAGGTGACGGAGCCGCGAACTTCGCCGAGCTAGACTCCGACTTCTCCGAACCAGGCAAGCATGTTTTGAACATTTGATATGACAGATGTTTTACATGTTCACGTGAGAGTTTGTGCGTGGCATATGGGTGTCGGTAAATACCTCGTTGCTTGTAAGGCAACGACCCGGTTGTTCCAAAGTTGCGATGACCTCTGATGAGAGGTGGCCTAATCATGTGGTGACATGAGGGGTAGCAAGGTGGTACTTTTGTAGCATGCCAGCCTTGCATCATCCGACTCTCTTCGACGTTAACGTGGTTGGAGCCACGTTATCGATCTTTTTCCGCATGTTCCGAAATTGCGATGATCTCTGATGAGAGATGGCCAAATCATGTGGTGACATGAATGGCAGCAAGGTGGTACTGTTGTAGCATGCCAGCCTTGCGACATCCGACTTTCTCCGACGTTAACGTGGTTGGAGCCGCGTTACCGTTCTTTCCCCTTTCCGTGCTACCACATGTCTCATTGCCAGGATGCGGTTTAGTAAGTTGGTAACCTCTTTCCGTGTACACACCAAACAGAGAGGCCGGGATGATGGTACCTTGGCCCAGGATTAAAGCCAGTCATTCGGTCAGGGGGCATGGGTGTTTCCGGTTGGGACCGAGAGGGGGGCACCCCCTTAAAGCGCGCGTATAGAAATTTGATCCCATGCTACGCGAGGTTGTAGCCTCCCCGTCTCAAGGTTTTTCTTGAAAGTTGCCGAGGGTGATCCCTGGCTTCGGATGGTTGAATTGGGTGTGTACTGGTTAGACGTGTTTCTTCCAAAACACCGTAGACGGAACTAGTCCCCGTGACTACTAAAATCCGTTGGCTGTGGTTAAGTACAAACTCTGCAGAGTCAATTCTTTCCAAATCATCGTACCCACGACCAAGCAGTGTAAGAATTATTTCCATATCTATCTGTGTGACAAAACTTGCCCCGGCGAACAAGCTCAAGTGGTAAATCCAGATTTATTGTTATTCCTGTGGATGGACTAACTTTATATTTGTCTCATGCCTGTGATAATTTATGTTCCCAAACTATTGTATTAATGAGTTGTGATATAAGCCCTTTATGTGACGTCGCGCAGACGTCCGACTGTGGCGTGTACTTGTTTCTTACTTTAAATATAAGCCCTTTATGTGACGTCGCACAGACGTCCGACTGTGGCGTGTACTTGTTTCTTACTTTAAATATAAGCCCTTTATGTGATGTCGCTCAGACGTCCGACTGCGGCATGCACTGTCTATTATTTTCTGTTATAAGCCCTTTATGTGGTGTCGCCCCGACGCCCGACTGTGGCATTATTGTTCCGCATTTTCCGCTCGAGGAGTCTTTCAGACACTCGTTTGGCACCCGCATTAATATTCCGCATTTTCCGCTCGAGGAGTCTTTCAGACACTCGTTTGGCACCAGTATTACTATTCTGCAGTTTCCGCTCGAGGCGTCATTCAGACCCTCGCTTGGCACCCGGTATTTATTACCGTTATGTCTAATCGCACCAGTTAACTTGTTCATATGCTGCATGTTTACATTTGTTATATCTTATGTCCGAACTGTCTTGCGAGTACTTTCATAGTACTCACCTGGCTTGTTGATTTGGCCAGATGTTGACGAAGGCGATCTCTTGGATGAAGAGTTTGATAGCGCGTCCGATGCCTAGAGGAGTCCCAGTCAGTCCTGCGCGATCCCGGTTATTGGTCACTTGTATTGTATACGCTTCCGCCACCCGCAATAAGTCTTCTCGAGCCTCACTCCGACGCTCGAAGAGCTGTAGTCTTCTGGAATCATATCACTCGCTTCGTGGTGATATTTCCACCACCGTTATTATCGTGAGTTAGTAGTTGCCACCCTATCCGCCGTTTTGTTTTAACGGCGCGCATGTAATAAATTGTTGGGCAGTCTCTGCTCAACCTTGTATTATATTTAGTACTCCTGGTATTTTTCTTCTGTGACCAAGATATTGTCTACTAGTGAGAAGGAATTCTTCCTCGCTGGTCCGTAAAAGGGATTGGTCTCTCAATAATTATTTTATTGAAAAACCGGTCGTGACAGTAGTGGCCTTTGGTGAAAAAGGACTGGCGGGGGGCTGGTCCCTCTGTATGATTTGTGCCCGGTAGGCCTAACTCCGTGGCAACAAATAGAGGGTACCGGCAGGATAGACCGCCGGGGGAAACTTGTTTACTTAAAAGTATGGAGGCACCCCGCCTCTGCATTGGACATATTACATGCACGAGTCCCTGGCAAGGTTTGTCCTTTTCGTTAATATGCTGATTAGACAAGTATAGACCTTACAGTACACAAACATGGATTAAAGACATTACATAATTTAAACTAAAATTTAGCAAGTGCCTACAGATTTAAGATTAAAAAGATAAGTTCCCCGTGATGCCCTTTCTTGTCCCTCTACTCCTAGGCACTATGGCAGGAGATGAAGGGGGCAAAAGGGGCGCCTGGGCAGAAGCCCAGCCTGACCCTGTCAGGCTCTAGAAGAGGTAGCTCGGCAAGAGTGGAAGGGCGCAGACAAAGGTGATGGTGCAGGAATCAGCGGAGACGACCCGTCAACCGCCACCACCAGGGCCAGCAGGCCGCGGCAGGGCGAATGAAGCTGCAGCCCGCGAGGAAGCCTGCCGGGGCCCAGCTGGAAGGCTGCTGGAGGAGCCGGGAGCACCATCTCCACCACCACACCCAACTCCCCGGCAAATCACCTTGCCAAAGAGGAGATGCAGATGCAGATGGTGCTACCGCCGGCTGACGGTGACGGCACGGCTGGCATTAAGCCGGAGTCGGATTCGTCGCCCTCCCGGGTAGCGTCGTCGTCATCGTCGTCACTGTCCTCCTCGTCACTATCGCTCGAGGAGGAGCTTTCGTCGTCGGTCGAGCTCTCCGTGCAGCATCCTAAGCGAGCACCCGAGCTCCCAAAAACCTTGACATAAAGGGAACCGCCCTCCATTAACTTAAAATGGAGGACGTGCCCTTCCGACAGGCTATGGGCATGGGCAAAAGTCTTCCAGGCTTGACGAAAGTACATGACGTGAGGGGCGGGGAAATCTACATCCACCCATATGCTGCCATTCCCATAGCCCCTCATGTGCAGTTTCAACGCTCGCGGCTGCTTGAGCTGCATCGCCCTTGTGAATGGGGTGGGGAGGCGGAGACGGTCGTGCGGAGGCTTATACAGCCTGATGACGAACTCCAAGGGCTAGTCTCCGACGTGACCCTCCAATGGGGGAGGAGCATCCGGTGCAGGCACGACCTAGGCGCCGCCCCACCCCCCTCAACCTCGTACACCATGACGACCTCGGCCACGTCCCCTTCCGCCTCCTCTCACGGCGGACTGATACATCTCCAACGTATCTATAATTTTTGATTGCTGCATGCTATATTATCTACTGTTTTGGACATTATTGGGCTTTATTATTCACTTCTATATTATTTTTGGGACTAACCTATTAACCGGAGGCCAATTCCGAAATTGCTGTTTTTTGCCTATTTCAGAGTTTCGCATAAAAGGAATATCAAACGGAGTCCAAACGGAATGAAACCTTCGGGAACGTGATTTTTAGGAAGATTATGATCCAGGAGACTTGGACCCTACATCAAGAAACAAAGGAGGAGGCCACGAGGTAGGGGGCGCCCCCCCCCACCAGGGCGCGCCGTCCACCCTTGTGGGCCCCCTGTTGCTCCACCGACGTACTCCTTCCACCTATATATACCTACGTACCCCCAAACGATCAGATATGGAGCCAAAAACCTAATTCCACCGCCGCAACCTTCTGTACCCACGAGATCCCATCTTGGGGCCTGTTCCGGAGCTCCGCATCCATCAGGGAGGGCTTCTACATCGTCACCATAGCCTCTCCGATGAAGTGTGAGTAGTTTACCTCAGACCTTCGGGTCCATAGTTAGTAGCTAGATGGCTTCTTCTCTCTTTTTGGATCTCAATACAATGTTCTCCCCCTCTCTCATGGAGATCTATTCGATGTAATCTTCTTTTTGCGGTGTGTTTGTTGAGACCGACGAATTGTGGGTTTATGATCAAGATTATCTATGAACAATATTTGAATCTTCTCTGAATTCTTTTATGTATGATTGGTTATCTTTGCAAGTCTCTTCGAATTATCAGTTTGGTTTGGCCTACTAGATTGATCATTCTTGCAATGGGAGAAGTGTTTAGCTTTGGGTTCAATCTTGCGGTGTCCTTTCCCAATGACAGTCGGGGCAGCAAGGCACGTATTGTATTGTTGCCATCGAGGATAGCAAGATGGGTTTTTTATCATATTGCATGAATTTATCCCTCTACATCATGTCATCTTGCTTAAGGCGTTACTCTGTTTTCATGAACTTAATACTCTAGATGCATGCTGGATAGCAGTCGATGAGTGGAGTAATAGTAGTAGATGCAGGCAGGAGTCGGTCTACTTGTCTCGGACGTGATGCCTATATACATGATCATACCTAGATATTCTCATAACTATGCTCAATTCTGTCAATTGCTCAACAGTAATTCGTTCACCCACCGTAAAATACTTATGCTCTTGAGAGAAGCCACTAGTGAAACCTATGGCCCCCGGGTCTATCTTCATCATATTAATCTTCCAACACTTAGTTATTTCCTTTGCTTTTTACTTTGCTTTTATTTTTACTTTGCATCTCTACCACAAAAATACCAAAAAAATTATCCTATCATATCTATCAGATCTCACTCTCGTAGGTGACCGTGAAGGGATTGACAACCCCTTATCGCGTTGGTTGCGAGGAGTTATTTGTTTTGTGTAGGTACGAGGGACTCGCGCGTAGCCTCCTACTGGATTGATACCTTGGTTCTCAAAAACTGAGGGAAATACTTACGCTACTTTGCTGCATCACCCTTTCCTCTTCAAGGGAAAACCAACGCAGTGCTCAAGAGGTAGCAAGAAGGATTTCTGGCGCCGTTGCCGGGGAGTCTACGCAAAAGTCAACATACCAAGTACCCATCACAAATCCCTTATCTCCCGCATTACATTATTTGCCATTTGCCTCTCGTTTTCCTCTCCCCCACTTCACCCTTGCTGTTTTATTCTCCCTCTGTTTTTCGTTCGCCTCTTTTTCGCTTGCTTGTCATTATGGCTAGTCCTCTATCTGCTCCGTTGTCTCTCGAGAATGAAGTTCTAAATTTTAAACAAAGGGAGGGAGAAAATCTAAAAGACGCTTGGTATAGAATTTGCAATGCTCAAAATAGATCTACCAGGAAGCAATCTACTTCCGTTCTTCTCCGCAATTTTTATGTAGGTGCTAATCCTTGGTATAGATATATCCTTGATACCATTATCGGAGGGAATTTCTTGGGTAGCCATACTTTTGACTCTTATAATGCTATGATAGATTTGTTTGGCTCACCACCACTTTTGGTTAATGGAACTATGTTAACTTTGGAGCATGTAATGCAAAGACTTGAAATTATTGAAAATAAGGTTGCTACTGTAGAGTTAATCGAAAATTTGGATAAAAAGATCCACAACCAAATTACCCAATACGGATCTAAGTTAGGAGTAACTTTGAAAAATATTAAGGAGAAGGAACCCATAGTTAATGAGAGAATAAATCAAGATTCCACTAGAATCGATAAACTTGAGGGTATCATTACCAACTTGGGAACTGCTTTTTCTTCCGTAAAGAATACTCCAAGTCCTCCTACTAAAATTTCCAAGCTTATGTATGTTCCTAAAAATAAGGGTGAATCCTCTAATAAGGAAACTGCGGATCTCAAATCTATAAGTATTCATCCCAATCTTTTTGCCATCATTAAGGAACCATTTGCTACGAATGAATTTTTCGATCTTGTGCCTAAAATTTTGATAATTACTAAAAAGAAAGAAATTCCTAAGGATGATAGATGTCCCATTGAAGAATTGCCTACCAAAGATGGCAATACCTAGATCTATCCTTGCTTTTATGCCTAGCTGGGGGCGTTAAACGATAGCGCTTGTTGGGAGGCAACCCAATTTTATTTTTAGTTTTTTGCTTTTCGCTTCTGTTTAGGAATAAATATTTGATGTAGACTCTGTTTGGATGTGTTTTTATGTTTTAATTAGTGTTTGTGCCAAGTTAAACCTATAGGATCTTCTTGGATGATAGTTATTTGATCTTGCTGTAATTTCCAGAAACTTTCTGTTCACGAAAACAATTGTTAAAAATCACTAGAACGTGATAAAATAGTGATTCCAATTTCTACTGATCAATAAACAAATTGTCTAGGTCTTCCTATTTTGGCTGATTTTTTGGAGTTACAGAAGTTTGCGTTAGTTACAGATTACTACAGACTGTTCTGTTTTTGACCGATTTTGTTTTTCGTGTGTTGTTTGCTTATTTTGATGAATCTATGGCTAGTAAAATAGTTTATAAACCATAGAGAAGTTGCAATACAGTAGGTTTAACACCAATATAAATAAATAATGAGTTCATTACAGTACCTTGAAGTGGTCTTTGTTTTCTTTCGCTAACGGAGCTCACGAGATTTCTGTTGAGTTTTGTGTTGTGAAGTTTTCAAGTTTTGGGTGAAAGATTTTGATGGATTATGGAACAAGGAGTGGCAAGAACCTAAGCTTGGGGATGCCCATGGCACCCCTAAGATAATCTAAGGACACCATAAGGCCAAAGCTTGGGGATGCCCTGGAAGGCATCCCCTCCTTCGTCTACTTCCATCGGTAACTTTACTTGGAGCTATATTTTTATTCACCACATGATATGTGTTTTGCTTGGAGCATCTTGTATGATTTGAGTCTTTGCTTTTTAGTTTACCACAATCATCCTTGCTGTACACACCTTTTGAGAGAGCCATACATGATTTGGAATTTGTTAGAATACTCTATGTGCTTCGCTTATATCTTTTGAGTTATATAGTTTTGCTCTAGTACTTCACTTATATCTTTTAGAGCATGGTGGTGGATTTGTTTTATAGAAACTATTGATCTCTCATGCCTCACTTAGATTATATTGAGAGTCTGGAATAGCATGGTAATTTGCTTAAATAATCCTAATATGCTTGGTATTCAAGATTTGTAAAACATTCTTATGAGTGTGTTGAATACTATGAGAAGTTTGATGCTTGATAATTGTTTTGAGATATAAAAGATGGTGATATTAGAGTCATGCTAGTTGAGTAGTTGTGAATTTGAGAAATACTTGTGTTAAAGTTTGTGATTCCCGTAGCATGCACATATGGTGAACCATTATGTGATGAAGTCGGAGCACGATTTATTTATTAATTGTCTTCCTTATGAGTGGCGGTCGGGGACGAGCGATGGTATTTTCCTACCAATCTACCCCCCTAGGAGCATGCACGTAATACTTTGCTTTCATAACTTCTAGATTTTTGCAATAAGTATATGAGTTCTTTATGACTAATGTTGAGTCCATGGATTATACACACTTTTCTTCCTTCCACCATTGCTAGCCTCTCTAATACCGCGCACTTTTTGCCGGTATCATACACCCACCATATACCTTCCTCAAAACAGCCACCATACCTACCTATCATGGCATTTCCATAGCCATTCCGAGATATATTGCCATGCAACTTTCCACCGTTCCGTTTATTATGACACGCTCCATCATTGTCATATTGCTTAGCATGATCATGTAGTTGACATTGTATTTGTGGCAAAGCCACCGTTCATAATTCTTTCATACATGTCACTCTTGATTCATTGCATATCCCAGTACACCGCCGGAGGCATTCATATAGAGTCATATTTTGTTCTAAGTATCGAGTTGTAATTGTTGAGTTGTAAGAAAATAAAAGTGTGATGATCTTCATTTTTAGAGCATTGTCCCAAGTGAGGAAAAGGATGATGGAGACTATGATTCCCCCACAAGTCGGGATGAGACTTCGGATGAAAAAAAAGGAAAAGAGGCCATAAAAAAGAGAGAAAAGGCCCAAATAAAAAAATGAGAGAAAAAGAGAGAAGGGACAATGTTACTATCCTTGTACCACACTTGTGCTTCAAAGTAGCACCATGATCTTCATGATAGAGAGTCTCTCATTTTGTCACTTTCATATACTAGTGGGAATTTTTCATTATAGAACTTGGCTTGTATATTCCAATGATGGGCTTCCTCAAAATGCCCTAGGTCTTCGTGAGCAAGCGAGTTAGATGCACACCCACTTAGTTTCTTTCGTTGAGCTTTCATATACTTATAGCTCTAGTGCATCCGTTGCATGCCAATCCCTACTGGAGGACTATATGATTTAAATACTTTGTGTGGTGAAGATAGAGCATAGCCAGACTATATGACTTTGTAGGGATAACTTTCTTTGGCCATGTTATTTTAAGAAGACATGATTGCTTTGTTAGTATGCTTGAAGTATTATTATTTTTATGTCAATACTAAGCTTTTGTCTTGAATCTTTCGAATCTGAATATTCATACCACAATTAAGAAGAATTACATTGAAATTATGCCAAGTAGCACTCCGCATCAAAAAATTTGTTTTCATCATTTACCTACTCGAGGACGAGTAGGAATTAAGCTTGGGGATGCCTGATACGTCTCCAACGTATCTATAATTTTTGATTGCTCCATGCTATATTATCTACTGTTTTGGACATTATTGGGCTTTATTATTCACTTTATAAATTATTTTGGGACTAACCTATTAACCGGAGGCCCAGCGCAGAATTGTTGTTTTTTGCCTATTTCAGAGTTTCGCAGAAAAGGAATATAAAACGGAGTCCAAACGGAATGAAACCTTCGGGAACGTGATTTTTAGGAAGATTATGATCCAGGAGACTTGGACCCTACGTCAAGAAACAAAGGAGGAGGCCACGAGGTAGGGGGCGCGCCCTCCACCCTCGTGGGCCCCCTGTTGCTCCACCTACGTACTCCTTCCTCCTATATATACCTACGTACCCCCAAACGATCAAATACGGAGCCAAAAACCTAATTCCACCGCTGCAACCTTCTGTACCCACAAGATCCTATCTTGGGGCCTATTCCGAAGCTCCGTCGGAGGGGGCATCCATCACGGAGGGCTTCTACATCATCACCATAGCCTCTCCGATGAAGTGTGAGTAGTTTACCTCAGACCTTCGGGTCCATAGTTAGTAGCTAGATGGCTTCTTCTCTCTTTTTGGATCTCAATACAATGTTCTCCCCCTCTCTCGTGGAGATCTATTCGATGTAATCTTCTTTTTGCGGTGTGTTTGTTGAGACCGATGAATTGTGGATTTATGATCAAGATTATCTATGAACAATATTTGAATCTTCTCTGAATTCTTTTATGTATGATTGGTTATCTTTGCAAGTCTCTTCGAATTATCAGTTTGGTTTGGCCTACTAGATTGATCTTTCTTGCAATGGGAGAAGTGTTTAGCTTTGGGTTCAATCTTGCGGTGTCCTTTGCCAGTGACAGTAGAGGCAGCAAGGCACGTATTGTATTGTTGCTATCGAGGATAACAAGATGGGGTTTTTATCATATTGCATGAATTTATCCCTCTATATCATGTCATCTTGCTTAAGGCGTTACTCTGTTTTCATGAACTTAATACTCTAGATGCATGCTGGATAGCAGTCGATGAGTGGAGTAATAGTAGTAGATGCAGGCAGGAGTCGGTCTACTTGTCTCGGACGTGATGCCTATATACATGATCATACCTAGATATTCTCATAACTATGCTCAATTCTGTCAATTGCTCAACAGTAATTCGTTCACCCACCGTAAAATACTTATGCTCTTGAGAGAAGCCACTAGTGAAACCTATGGCCCCCGGGTCTATCTTCATCATATTAATCTTCCAACACTTAGTTATTTCCTTTGCTTTTTTACTTTTCTTTTATTTTTACTTTGCATCTCTACCACAAAAATACCAAAAATATTATCCTATCATATCTATCAGATCTCACTCTCGTAAGTGACCGTGAAGGGATTGACAACCCCTTACCGCGTTGGTTGCGGGGAGTTATTTGTTATGTCTAGGTACGAGGGACTCGCGCGTAGCCTCCTACTGGATTGATACCTTGGTTCGCAAAAACTGAGGGAAATACTTACGCTACTTTGCTGCATCACCCTTTCCTCTTCAAGGGAAAACCAACGCAGTGCTCAAGAGGTAGCACGGACTCAGCCCCCGCATCTTCAGAAGGAGGAGGGAGGCGCTGTCGAGCAGAAGTTCTCGTCGCCAATGGAGAACACCAGACCCCCGGCCTCTTACCATGGTAAGCAAAGGCGATAGCAAGAATGGAGGGGAAAGGAGGTGCCGGAAAGCGTGTCGCCCCGCGTCCCCTTTTATAGGCAAGCGAGGGAGGGGGCCTAGATTTTTCCGTGGAGGTTGCCGCCCCGTTCAACCAATCTGACTCCTCCTCCGCTCGAAGAATCAAGGCCGACCCTCCGCTCTAATCCACGGCGCCTGGCTTTCTGCCATGGCACCCGTTCCCGTACCCTCCGCATCTACCACCAACCCTGCACAATGCATGCAATACACGTGGCAGAAGCGCTTGGAGCGGGAAGGATAGTGGGGTGGCAGTTACCGCCCTGTGAACGTGGGACATGGGTACCCCGCAAGGCGTGGCCCATTATCTGCCCACTAAAATTGGCATTGTGTGACGCGCGGGAGAACAGGAAACTAACCTGGGCTTAGGTTAATGAAGAAGCAAAGAAGATCTCAAGGGGCGAGCCACCGCTACGCTCCTGCCTGTGCACTGGTTAGGGCCTAACCCAAAGACGCCCGACAGCGCGTTCGGGCCAGGCCCAGGGGCTCCTGTCGGTGCAAAAAAACCTGGGTCTGTTACCCAGACTGTGCACAGGCCTAAAGACGAGATTCCAACACCCGAGACCAGACCAAGCACCAAGAGATCAGTTCCTTCAAGAATCAAAGTGCAGATCAAGAAGACCAAGTTAAGCCAGAGAAGCATGATATCACCAAGGGGAAGCCTCCCTTGCGCGGCAGGCGAGCCTGCCGAGGTCAAGGTTGCCCCGGAAGCAAGCCTCAAGACTGTCCCGACAGGCTTACCGGGGCTTTCTAGGGCGCGCTGCCCCTCCTAAGCTTCACCGCTCCACCTCACACCGACGCAAGTCGCCTATCGGTGCGGTGTCAAGCCCCTCAGTGACTAAGTGGCTTTTTCTTGCCACATGCCAGTGATACGTCTCCAACGTATCTATAATTTTTTATTGTTCCATGCTATTATATCATCAATCTTGGATGTTTTATAATCATTTTATATCATTTTTGGTACTAACCTATTGACATAGTGCCAAGTGCTAGTTGCTGTTTTCTGCATGTTTTTTACATCGCAGGAAATCAATACCAAATGGAGTCCAAATGCAACGAAACTTTATGGAGATTTTTTTGGACTAGAAGACACCTAATGGGCCAAGGCTGCGCCTGGGGGTCCTCCGAGGACAGCACAACCCACCAGGGCGTGCTAGGAGGCCAATGCGCGCCCTAGTGGGTTGTGCCCACCTCGGGTGCCCCCTGGACCGCCTCTTTGCTCTATAAATACCCCAATATTCCAGAAACCCTAGGGGAGTCGACGGAAATCAATTCCAACCACCGCAGAGTCCAGAACCACCAGATCCAATCTAGACACCATCACGGATGGGGTTCACCACCTCCATTGCTGCCTCTCCGATGATGCGTGAGTAGTTCTTTGTAGACCTTCGGGTCCGTAGTTAGTAGCTAGATGGCTTCCTCTCTCTCGCTGAATTCTCAATACAATGGTCTCTTGGAGATCCATATGATGTAACTCTTTTTGCGGTGTGTTTGTTGGGATCGGATGAACTTTGAGTTTATGATTAGATCTATCTTTTTATATCCATGAAAGTATTGAGTTTCTTTGATCTCTTTTATGCATGATTGCTTATAGCCTCGTATTTCTTCTTCGATATTTGGGTTTTGTTTGGCCAACTTGATCTATTTATCTTGCAATGGGAAGAGGTGCTTTGTAGTGGGTTCGATCTTACGGTGCTTGATCCCAGTGACAGAAGGGGAACCGACACGTATGTATCGTTGCTACTAAGGATAAAACGATGGGGTCTATCTCTACATAGATAGATCTTGTCTACATCATGTCATCATTCTTATTACATTACTCCATTTCTCCATGAACTTAATACACTAGATGCATGCTGGATAGCGGTCGATGTGCGGAGTAATAGTAGTAGATGCAGGCAGGAGTCGCTCTACTAATCTTGGATGTGATGCCTATGTAATGATCATTGCCTGGATATCGTCATGATTATTTGAAGTTCTATCAATTGTCCAATAGTAATTTGTTCACCCACCGTTTTCTATTTTTCTTGAGAGAAGCCACTAGTGAAACCTACGGCCCCCGAGTCTCTTTCTCATATTATTTGCCTTTGCGATCTATTTTCCTTTGCTTTTATTTTCAGATCTATTAAATCAAAAATACAAAAATAAATTGCTGTGTTTTATTCTTATTTATTTTATTTGGCGTTCGATCTATCAATCTACTACAATTTTATTCACGCCTGTTTGCCTATCTTGAGGCGCTGCTTCCCGAAAGGGATTGACAACCCCTTTTACATGTCGGGTTGCGAGTAGTTGTTATTTGTGTGCAAGTGTTGTTTACATTGTGTTGCTTGGTTCTCCTACTGGTTCGACAATCTTGGTCTCATAACTGAGGGAAAAACATACCGCCACTCTGTTGCATCATCCCTTCCTCTTTGGGGAAATACCGACGTAGCTTCAAGCCGCATCAAAAGGAATTTCTGGCGCCGTTGCCGGGGAGGATCTTCAACATATACCAGGTTCCTAGTCACAAATCTAATCTCCTCGCAATTTATATTATTTGCCATTTGCCTCTCGTTTTCCTCTCCCCCACTTCACAACAAAATTCTCGTTTTATTCGCCCCTCTTTTTCGTTCACCGTTTTCTCGTCAGATCTATCCGTGTTTTCGCTTCCTAGTCTTAATGGCTAGCGTTCCTACTCCTCCTTTGTCGCCAGATTTTGAAGTTCTTTACTTCAAAAAAAAGCAGGGAGAAAATTTGAAAGATGCTTGGTATAGGCTTATGGAATCTTAATGTATTTGCAATTTAAAGGGGGATGCTAAGATCGTGCTTCGTAATTTTTACATAGGATTGGCTTTGCATCATAGACAACTCCTAGATTTTGCCGCTAAAGGGAATTTTATTGAGCTTCATGCTAATGCTGCCTATGAAATTTTAGAAGGAATTTTGGGAGTTCCACCTCAAAAGATGGGGGTTTCTTTCACCCCTGAGGGAGTTCAAATGTTGGACAAACTTGGTGATTTGCATAAACATATGTTTGAAATACAGAAGTATAATGAACCCCTCAAACACCTCAATGGTAGTATCAATCGCATGAATACCTTGATTATTCTTTGCAACACGCGATTGGATATTTTGGATCTAAAGATGGTTTCTTATCCGGAGAATTTAGGGAAGTGTAAGGAGCCTCCCGGGTTTGAGAAAAACCTTACAAAAGTTGCCAAAACTACGGAAGACAAAACTTAGATCCTTGCTTTATGCCTAGCTAAGGGCGTAAAACTATAGCGCTTGTTGGGAGGCAACCCAATGAATAAATTTTATTTTTGCTTTTTGCTTTCTGTTCTTGAGTGTTTACACAATTATGCTACTGTTATGATTGTGTTTTTTGTGTTTTAATTAGTGTTTGTGCCAAGTAAAGCCTTTAGGATCTTCTTGACTGATAGTTGTTTGATCTTGCTGAAAAACAGAAACTATTGCTCTCACGAAAACAATTCTCATTTTTTACCAGAGCGTGATAAAATGCCAATTCTTTTTGCAGTAGATTAATATACAAATTGCTCAGGTCGTCCTAATCTTTCAGAATTTTGGAGTTTCAGAAATATTCGAAATAGTCAGATTGCTACAGACTGTTCTGTTTTCACATATTCTGTTTTCTTTGCGTTGTGTGCTTGTTTTGATGGCTCTATGGTTTTCTTTGATGAGTTTCTGCCATAGAAAAGTTGGAATACAGTAGATATAATGCAAAAACAAAATATGAATTGGTTTGATACAGTACTTATAGTAGTGATTTGCTTTCTTTTACTAACGGATCTCACGAAGGTTTTGTTGAGTTTTGTGTGATTGAAGTTTTCAAGTTTTGGGTTATCTTACGATGGATGAAGGAATAAGGAGTAAGAAGAGCCTAAGCTTGGGGATGCCCCAGCATAGCAAGCTATTATCCAAAAGAGAGCAAGCAACTAAGCTTGGGGATTCCCCGAGTGGCATCCCCTCTTTCTTCTAACGACCATCGGTATTTTACTCGAAGCTATATTTTTATTCGTCACATACTATGTGTTTTGCTTGGAGAGTCTTGTATGATATGAGTCTTTGCTTGTTTTATTTTGTGTTTTAAGTCTTGATTCCTTGCTGGACACACCTATTTGGAGAGCCAAAATTATGTCATGACTTGTTAGAATTACTCTCTATGCTTCACTTAAATTTTTATGAGCTATGGACTTGCTCTAGTGCTTCACTTATATCTTTTTGAGCATGGTGTGCTTTAGTATTTTTGAAGAAATGCTCTCTTGCTTCACTTAGATTTATTTGAGAGTTAGTAAAATTTTCAAGAAATTCCCTCTTGCCTCACTTAGATTTATTTGAGAGTTAGTAAAATTTTCAAGTAATTCTCTCTTGCTTCACTTAAATTAATTTCAGAGAAAGAAACATTATGCTCATGATCTTCACTTATATTTGTTTGAGCTTATCAAAAGCAACACATGAAAATTAGTTCCAAAGTGATAGATATCCAAGAAGGATATAATAAAAACTCTCATGAAGATCATTGGACCAAATAAACTTTTATTCTTAGTAATAGTTTTGAGATATGATGATGCGATATGTGAGTCATGTTGATGAGTAATTATGCTTTAGTAAGAATATTGGTGTTAAGGTTTGCGATTCCCTGTGCAAGCACGAAAGTCAATAATTATGCAATGAAATTATATCCTACTTGTGGTGCATTATTCGGTGTTAATTATGCTTAATGCTCGCTTATGAGATTATTCGTTTCTTGCTTGGTTGCTTCTCAATCTTTTGCTAGCCTTCATTTTGCACTAAGTATAATCACTACTTGTGCATCCAAAAACCTTTAAACCAGTTTTGCCACATGAGTCCACTATATCTACCTATATGCGGTATTCTTTTGCCGTTCTAAGCAAATTTGTATGTTCCATCTCTCATTTTCAAAATAAACTTCTCTTTTGTGTGTTTGTACCGCTCGCGGAGCGGTGAGGGGTGGCTAATATTTTCCATGCTAGATGTGTTATTCTCACGATGAGTGATTATTCACTTGTCATTGCACGAGAGTAAGGCAAAGGTATCAGGGATGCCCAGACCTGAAATGAAAAATGAATTTACTTTATGTTGCCAAATAATAAATTCCTTGGAGAGTCTTGGTATGGAAGGCAACCGTGGATACGGCTAGCTGTGGAAAGTGAAAGTATGGTTGAAAAAGGAATAAAATTTATTTTCTGTTTGGGAACCGCCTATGATATATCTAGCATGGGAAGTGTTGGGAACTCTAAGCCGTTTTCATTGGTGGGAAGGACACACCTCCCAAAATGTTTTTATCTCTAAGTTTTTCGCTTTGAGCTCTGGCACCTCTACAAGTCCCTACTTCCCTCAGCGAACGACCTTTCTTTTACTTTATGCAATTTTTATTTTTGAATTTCAGTCTCCATCTTCTCTTATAAAAGCACCAACTAGGAGGCACTATGATCGTACTTGAGCATTGGGTGTAGCTAACATACGAGTGTGTTTCATGAATGGATCAATGACTGAGCATAATGGGCTAGGGATAACTTATTTTAGCGTTGATATTTTAAAAGACATGGTTGCTTGTTGATATGCTTGAGTATTTAAGTTATCATGTCAAAACTAGACTATTGCTTTGAACAATATAAAAGTCCAAATGTCCATGCTATAAATAAAAGAAATATGATATGACATGTTAGGCAGAATTCCACATCAAAAATTCTGTTTTTATCACTTACCTACTCGAGTACGAGTAGGAGTTAAGCTTGGGGATGCTGATACGTCTCCAACGTATCTATAATTTTTGTTTGTTCCATGCTGTTATATTATCAATCTTGGATGTTTTATAATCATTTTATAGTCATTTTATATCATTTTTGGAACTAACCTATTAACACAGTGCCAAGTGCTAGTTGCTATTTTCTGCATGTTTTTTACATTCCAGGAAATCGATACCAAACGGAGTCCCAATTCAACAAAACTTTACAGAGATTTTTTTGGACCAGAAGACACCTAATGGGTCAAGGCCGCGCCTGGGGGGTGCTCCGAGGAGAGCAAAACCCACCAGGGCGCGCCAGGAGGCCCAGGCACGCCCTGGTGGGTTGTGCCCACCTCGGGTGCCCCCGGACCGCCTCTTTGCTCTATAAATACCCCAATATTCCAGAAACCCTAGGGGAGTCAACAAAAATCAATTCGAGCCGCCGAAGAGTCCAGAACCACCTGATCTGGTCTAGACACCATCACGGATGGGGTTCACCACCTCCATTGGTGCCTCTCCGATGATGCGTGAGTAGTTCTTTGTAGACCTTGAGGTCCGTAGTTAGTAGCTAGATGGCTTCCTCTCTCTCACTGAATTCTCAATACAATGGTCTCTTGGAGATCCATATGATGTAACTCTTTTTGCGGTGTGTTTGTTGGGATCGGATGAACTTTGAGTTTATGATCAAATCTATCTTTTTATATCCATGAAAGTATTTGGGTTTCTTTCATCTCTTTTATGCATGATTGCTTATACCCTCGTATTTATTCTCCGATATTTGGGTTTTGTTTGGCCAACTTGATCTATTTATCTTGCAATGGGAAGAGGTTCTTTGTAGTGGGTTCGATCTTACGGTGCTTGATCCCAGTGACACAAGGGGAACCGGCATGTTTGTATCGTTGCTACTAAGGATAAAACGGTGGGGTCTATCTCTACATAGATAGATCTTGTCTACATCATGTCATCGTTCTTATTCCATTACTTCGTTTCTACATGAACTTAATACACTAGATGCATGTTGGATAGCGGTTGATGTGTGGAGTAATAGTAGTAGATGCAGGCAGGAGTCGCTCTACTAATCTTGGATGTCATGCCTATGTAATGATCATTGCCTGGATATGATCATGATTATTTGAAGTTCTATCAATTGCCCAACAGTAATTTGTTCACCCACCGTTTGCTATTTTTTCTTGAGAGAAGACACTAGTGAAACCTACGGGCCCCGGGTCTCTTTCTCATACACTACAAAAAAAGGACACATCCGTGACATTTTGGGCCGAACGAATTTTTTTTTCTGTCATACATATGACACTTCTATGACGATAATTGTGACAAAACCCGGTATCATCATAGATGTGGTGGGCTCCTACTTCTATGACAAAAAATCATGACAGAAAATGGGCTTTTCGTCCTGGGCAGGCCGGAGACGCAGTTGCATGACATTCTTTGGGCCGTCCATGACGGAAAAAACCATGGTAGAAGCGAGGGCGAGGAAAATTTCGGGGAGTTCCCGGTTACGGTGGGAGGTCGGGGGCCGAGCGATACGCGTTTCTCTCGTACACGTACGCGCGTGTGTGCGAGGCGTTGGCTCTAACTGAATCCGAGCGAGGCTTTGGGCTCTAACTGAACCCGAGTGATTGCACTGCAGGCTACGCATTACTGAACCCGAGCGATCGATCGATGGCTGTTAACTGAACCCGATCGAGCGATTCCTTCGCTACTGCTGCTAACTGAAGCCGATCGATGCTGCCTCTGGACGAACAGTGAGGGTTGCTGGGGGGGTTGGATGGACAGTTCCCGGTGGGGGTGGATGAACAGGACCCCATGGTGTTGCCTCTGGATGAACAGGACCCCGATCGATCGAGCCGGTTGGGGCTGGATGAACAGGACACCGTGGAGGGCAGGATGAACAGGACCACCCCGTGGAGGGCAGAATGAACAGTAGACGGTGGAGGGATGGATGAACAGTAGCCCGTGGAGGGGTGGTTGAACAGGAGCCCATGGAGAGGGCTGGTTGAACAGTAGCCGGTGGAGTAGCGCGTGGTGGAGGCTGGATGAACAGGAGCCCGTGGATGAACAGTCCAGGTGGAGGCTAGAGCAGGTCGACGGTGGATGAACAGTAGCCCGTGGAGGCTGGAGGGGGTCGATGGTGGAGATGAACAGTGTCCCGTGGAGTCCCGTTTTGCGGTACGCCACACCCCTCCCGATGAACAAGACCCCCGTTTCGACCGTAGCTCTCCAACATAAGTCTGTTTCCTCCGTTTTGCGGTACGCCACACCCCTCCCGATGAACAGGACCCCCGTTTCGACCGTAGCGCTCCAACATAAGTCTGTTTCCTCCGTTTTGCGGTACGCCACACCCCTCCCGATCAACAGGACCCCCGTTTCGACCGTAGGAGGTCCGTTTCCTCCGTTTTGCGGTACGCCAGACCCCTCCCGATGAACAGGATCCCGTTTCAAACGTGGCCGGTCGAACACAAGGCCGTTTCCTCCATTCTGTGGTACACCAGGCCTCGTTTCCATCGGCTGTTCCATCCAAGCCCTCCCGATGAACACGACGACGCATTCCGTTCCGACCCAGCCCATTGGCTCCCCATGAACACGACTACGACGCTGTTTCTCCATTCCGACCCAGCCATGTACACGAGCCCTGGCCGTACGTATGCGCGAGTAGGCGTTCGAGACCCTGCCCGTATGTACGTACGTGGTCGTATTTTCTTTCTTGCACACTGGCCGTTGTACGTACGTGTAGATGCTATGTGCGCGCCTCTACTAGGACACGTGCGTGCCTCTACACCGACCAGTATGTACGTACACGTTCACGACCAGAATGACAATGCTACGTACGCTTAAACCAGGTGGGTCCCGACTGTCAGGCACTTCCTTGCCTACGAAGATGTAGCTGGTGGGTCCCAGCAGTCGGGGGCGAATCATTTTTTTTGCCTGGACGCACTTCCTTGCGTGCAAAGATGTAGCTGGTGGGTCCCCGCAGTCAGGGGGAAACGTTTTTTTCGCGAAATATGGTGGCCCATCCGGTGGGTCCCCGCTGTCAGGTGGAGGAATAATTATTTTCCGCGTAATAAGGAGGCACTTCCTTGCTGCGGCTGTGGACCCAGCTGTCAGCCTCTCCATGTACAGTCCACGTCCGATGGAAGCCGTTCCTTGACCACGTTGACCACGCCGCGCCAAGAGCACCAGGGAGGTGGACGACGGCGAGGCCTAGGAAGGGGATGACACGGAGCCGGGGAAGACGCGGCAGTGGAAGCCCGCGCGGAGAGGAATACGAGGGTTCACTGGTTCGGCTGCGGTGTGAGGCTACCGTCGCCGCAGGGCCTGGCCAGCGGTGGGAATAGTAGGGGGCGGTGAGTTCTCCGCGGCAGCACAGCCGGCCACGGGAGGCAGGAGCATGCGGCACGACCGGCGCTGCTTTGGGCGGCTGGAGCAACAAGACCAGAGGTTGAAGAAGCACTACGGCCGTTGGATGGACATCATACGGTCACTAGAGCTAGAATCATGCATATTGACTAAGTTGACAAAGCCCTCCGTCCCCATCAACTTAGTAGGCCCACAAGTCAGCCTGCCACTATACTGGGTCCCAGCTAGCAGGGGGAGTATTCATTTTTTTTTGTGCGTAATAAGGACGCACTTCCTTGCGTGCGAAGACATAGCTGGTGGGTCCGAGGTGTCAGCGGCGGTAACGTTTTTTTCGTGAAATACAGAGGCCCTTTCGGTGGGTCCCAGATGTCAGGTGGAGGAATCATTATTTTGCGCGTAATAAGGAGGCATTTCCTTGTGTGCGGCCGTGGACCCAGCTGTCAGCCTCTCCACATACAGTCCACTTCAAATGCATGTCGGTCGTTGACCACATTGACCAGGCCGCGCCGGGAGCACCAGGGCGGTGGACGACGGCGAGGCCTAGGAAGGGAACGACACAAAGGCAGGGAAGACTCGACAGTTGTGTCCCACGCGGAGGGGAGGACGACTATACGAGGGTTTACTGGTTCGTCTGCCGTCGCCGGAGAATAACAACAGGTGTGGGTGAGTAGAGGGATGGCTAGGCCAGCGATGGGAGTACGGTGGGGCGGTGAAGCCTGCGCGGCAGCACAGCTGGCCGCGGGGAGGAGGGAGCAGGCAGTCCCACCGGCGCTTGTTTGAGCGGCTGGCGCATTGCCATCTAAAGACCGATAGAATGCCTCCTCCCTCCGTCTGCCTTCCGGTGAAAAACTGAACACTAGTTCCGGCGGTGACCGCCTCCGACTGTCATGACCGGTTTTTCAATAAAATAATTATTGAGAAACCAATCCCTATTACGGACCAGCGAGGAAGAATTTCTTCTCACTGATAGACAATACATTGGTCACAGAAGAAAAAAATACCAGGAGTACTAAATATAATACAAAGTTGAGCAGAGACTGCCCAACAATTAATTACACGCACGCCGATAAAACAATACGGCGGATAGGGTGGCAAACTACTAACTCACGATAATAACGGTGGTGGAGATATCATCGCGAAGCGAGTGATATGATTCCAGAAGACTACAGCTCTTTGAGCGTCGGAGTGAGGCTCGAGAAGACTTATTGCGGGTGGCGGAAGCGTAAACAATACAAGTGACCAATATCCGGGATCGCGCAGGACTGACTGGGACTCCTCTAGGCGTCGGACGCGCTATCAAACTCTTCATCCAAGAGATCGCCTTCGTCAACATCTGGCCAAATCAACAAGCCAGGTGAGTACTATGAAAGTACTCGCAAGACAGTTCGGACATAAGGTATAACAAATGTAAACATGAAACACATGAATAAGTTAACCAGTGCGATCAGACATAGAGATAATAAATACTGGGTGCCAAGCGAGGGTCTGAATGACGCCTCGAGCGGAAACTGCAAAAAAGTAATACTGGTGCCAAACGAGTGTCTGAAAGACTCCTCGAGCGGAAAATGCAGAATAAAATACAGGTGCCAAACGAGTGTCTGAAAGACTCCTCGAGAGGAAAATGCGGAATAATAATACAGGTGCCAAACGGGTGTCTGAAAGACTCCTCGAGAGGAAAATGCGGAATAATAATACAAGTGCCAAACGAGTGTCTGAAACACTCCTCGAGAGGAAAATGCGGAATAATAATGCCACAGTCGGGCGTCGGGCGACACCACATAAAGGTCTTATAACAGAAAGTAAAGACAGTGCATGCCGCAGTCGGACGTCTGAGCGACATCACATAAAGGGCTTATATCGAATTTCATTATTACAACAGCTCGGAGACATAAATTAACACAAGCATGAGACACAAAATAAAGTTAGTGCATCCACTGGAATAACAATAAATCTGAGATTTTACCACTTGAGCTTGTTCACCGGGGCAAGTTTTTCACACGGATAGATTTGGATATAAAGTCTACATTACTGATCATGGATACGATGATTTGGAAAGAATTGACTCTGCAGAGTTTGTACTTAACCACAGCCAACGGATTTCAGTAGTCACGGGGACTAGTTCCGTCTACGGTGTTCTGGAAGGAACACGTCTAACCAGCACACACCCAATTTAACCATCCGAAGCCAGGGATCACCCTCGGCAACATTCAAGAAAAATCTTGAGTCGGGGAGGCTACAACCTCGTGTGGCATGGGATCAAATTTCTATACGCGCGCTATAAGGGGGTGCCCCCCCTCTCGGTCCCAACCGGAAACACCCATGCCCCCTGACCGAATGACTGGCTTTAATCTTGGGCCAAGGTACCATCATCCCGGCCTCTCTGTTTGGTGTGTACACGGAAAGAGGTTACCAACTTACTAAACCGTATCCTGGCAATGAGACATGTGGTAGCACGGAAAAGGGAAGGGACGGTAACACGGCTCCAACCATGTTAACGTCGGAAAAGTCGGATGACACAAGGCTGGCATGCTACAACAGTACCACCTTGCTGCCCTTCATGTCACCACATGATTAGGCCACCTCTCATCAGAGGTCATCGCAACTTTGGAACATGCGGGAAAAGATCGATAACGTGGCTCCAACCATGTTAACGTCGAAGAAAGTCGGATGACGCAAGGCTGGCATGCTACAACAGTACCACCTTGCTGCCCTTCATGTCACTACATGATTAGGCCACCTCTCATCAGAGGTCATCGCAACTTCGGAACAACCGGGTCGTTGCCTTACAAGCAACGAGATATTTACCGACACTCGTATGCCACACACAAACTTTCACATGAACATGCAAAACTTCTGCCATATCAAATGTTCAAGCATGCTTCCCTGGTTCGGAGAAGTCGGAGTCTAGCTCGGCGAAGATCACGGCTCCGTCACCTCTCCCGGAACCTACGGCAATCACGAAACGGGTACTAACGTGAAAACCAACACATGCACAGAAACTTTGCCAAATATTTTCCAAATAAATCCCATAAAAAACTAGACAAAATTTTAAGAATGTCAGAAAAAGAATCACTCAAAAATACCTTTTTATTAAAAAGTTATAAAGGTTTCTGTCCAGGGACCTTTCTGTAATGAAACAGAAAAGTTCTAGGGTTTTAACTGAGAAAACAGAAAACGGTTCGTTTGGAAATGCGCAAGCGCAAGAGAGAAGACGTATTTTGCCCGAAGGCGCCAACAGAAAACGGTTCGGGGAAATAAAACAGAGGCTGACACGCGGGGCCCGCATGTCAGGTTTGAAAGCTCGCCGGCGCCCGAAGACGGCGGTAGACGCCGGCGTCGAACCACGGCGAGTTAGGAGAAACGGAGGGTACCAAGAGCTTCAGTGTCTTCTTCCGCGTCGGTGGGTGGTGGACTCGTCCAACGGGGAGCACCACGTCGACGACGACACTATCTCCGGCGGGCGGCGGTTCGGGTGAGGATGGGGAACTCCGGTGGAGGGCTGCAAACTACGAATTGAGGCGCGGGTCAGAACAAGTGATGCAAGGTGAAGCTACTGGCAAGAGAATGGAGGCTGCGGAGCACACACGGGGGTGAATCGGGTTGGATCCCGTGGCGGGTCGCGGCGGCCGGAGTCGAGGAAGGAGACCTCCTCGGGGCTCTTCCAGTGGCTAGGCGTGTTCTAGGGGAAGTGCAGGGCTGGTGGGTGCTCGAGTTGAAGCTCGGGGCCCCCATTTATAGGAAGATCGACGGGGTGGCCGTGAACGGAGAATCTCCGGCGAGCGATTACGGCGGAGCAGTGGATTGGCAGAGGGTTTGAGCGGTCGGGCAGCATCAGTGGATGTTACGGGACTCGTTTTCAGCTAAACGGAGCTGGCCCTGGCGTAATGGCGTCTGCCCACGGTGAGGTGACCGCACGGGCTCAACGGCGGCAGAGAGCGCCTTGCGGTTCACGACGAGAGCGGCAGCGCATTCGGGGGAGTGGACGGCCACGCGGCGGGCTCTGGTGGTTTGGGCGGCGCTGGGTGGAGTCGGCGGCGCCGTGTCTCCCGCTGGCGCCCGCAAAGCCGCCGCCGGCGTCGGTCACGGGGCGGCGCACCTTCTGCTGCTCGTCGCCGACGCCCGCAAGGTGCCAGGCGCTCGTGCGGTGCAGGAACAAGAGGGCGAGGACGAGGAGCAAGGCGACGCGAGGGTACTGGCGAGATCGATGCCCGTTTCTGAAGAAAACGACAGCAAGCACTGAACTGAAACTCTGAATTTACTGAAACTTGACAGTGACCATGCATTGCAGGTGTTCGACAATAGGTTTTGGTAAAGAGATGAATTTTTTTGGAGCTGTAACTTGGTGAGATGATCACTCAAAGCACCCAGGGGCTGCATGAATTTACTTGGAATTTTTGGAGAAGGTTTTGAATGAATTTCACCAAATTTGTCAAATCTGGTCCAAACTTGCAGTAGGTGTAGTTTGAAATTTTTTAACTGGAGACCAGTGGATCTGCATGGTTCTAGGTTGAGGGTTCAACGGACTAGGAGGGGAAAGAAGTTTGGTGGTAAAAGTCCAAACAGAAAATGGAGTTCCTTTGCAAATCTCCAAGAGGTAGAATTGAAGGCAGAAAATATTTGAATAGAATTTGAATGGAAAATAAATACATGGGGAGGTTCAACTTGCTGGATTTGATGTAAATCATGATCCAGAGGTGAGGGAGTGTTTAGGAGAGAGGATTTGCACTTATGCCATGGCAAGAAGGAATAGTTGAAAGTGGCAAAGTACTTTCCAAAAGCCATAGTGCAAATTCAGAAAAAGGTTTTCAAAAGTTCTTTTCCCAAATGAAAAACATTTTATCTTGAGTCCAAATGAAGAGCAAGAACTCCCAAGGTCAAACGCAGATCTTGGGTGAATCCAAATAAAATTTTTGCCATAAAGAAAATATATGAGAGGGAGAGTTCTCTTGAAGAAAAAAATTTAAATCACTCCCCTCAAGTCAAATAAAATCTTTTGAAAATTCCAAATAAAAACTTGGGTGTCACAACACCTACCCCCTTAGGAAAAATCTCGTCCTCGAGATTTCGGCTGATCCTCAAATAGATATGGGTACTCTGCTCGAAGGAAATCCTCCCTTTCCCATGTAGCTTCATCCTCAGTGTGGTTGCTCCACTGAACCCTGAAGAACTTTGTCGTTTTCTGACGGGTCCTCCGTTCAGACTCTTCTAAAATCTTTACTGGCCTTTCTCTGTAGGTGAGATCTGGTTGTATATCAATTTCCTCATGAGGTACATGTTTCTCCGGGTTACTCACACATTTCCTCAACTGCGAGACGTGGAATACGTCATGGACGTTTGATAGCTCCTTGGGCAGGTCTAGTTGGTAGGCTACCGTGCCTCTTCGTGCCTTCACACAAAATGGTTCGATAAATCATGGGGCTAGTTTCCCCTTTATTTTGAACCGTTGCAGACCCCTCATTGGAGATACTCGGAGGTATACGGAATCACCAGGTTCAAAGCTGACCTCACGATGCTTCTGATCATAGTAGCTCTTTTGTCGGCTCTGTGCTGTCTTGAGTCTGTCCCTGATTTGTTTAACTTTTTCCTCGGCCTCCTTAAGCATATCTGGGCCGAAGATACGGCTGTCACCTGTTTCTGACCAATTCAATGGGGTACGACACCTCCGTCCATACAATGCTTCAAAGGGTGCCATTTGCAAGCTGGCTTGGTAACCGTTGTTGTACGCAAATTCGGCATAGGGCAAACTCTCTTCCCAACTGGATCCATAGGTGAGTACACATGCTCTTAGCATATCCTCTAGGATTTGGTTTACACGTTCTGTCTGTCCATCAGTCTGAGGGTGGTATGCTGTACTGAAAGCTAGTTGCGTGCCCAGAGCTTGTTGTAGGTGTTCCCAAAATTTGGAGACGAATTGGGTGCCTCGGTCCGATATTATAGTCTTTGGGACTCCGTGCAAGCAAACTATACGGGAGAGATAGAGTTTTGCCAGTCTTTGTGTGGAGTAGGTAGTCTTCACGGGAATGAAGTGTGCAACCTTGGTTAGTCGGTCTGTGATGACCCAGATGGCGTCATTTCCACGATGTGATCAGGGTAATCCGACAATGAAGTCCATTCCGATTTCGTCCCATTTCCACTCCGGTATCCTGTTAGGCTGGAGTAGCCCTGCTGGCTTTTGGTGCTCGGCCTTGATGCGCTGACATGAATCGCAACAAGCAATGAATGTGGCTATATCTCTTTTCATACCGTGCCACCAAAATCTTTCCTGGATGTCCTTGTACATTTTGGTTCCTCCAGGATGGATCGAATATGGAGCGGTGTGGCTTTCCGCCAAGATCTGTTGCTTGAGTTCCTCAATGTTAGGTACGCAGAGCCTGTCCCGGTACCATAATGTTCCCTCACTGTCCGTGACGAATTCTGAAGTCTTACTACGGTTCATTTTCTTCTTTATGCCTTCGATACTGGGATGTCCCTATTGAGCCTTCTTGATTTGTTCCACTAGGGTGGGTTGTATCTCCAGGTTCGATATGGTGCCCTCAGAGACTAACATCATGTTGAGCCGAGTGAACTCTCGCTGAAACTCAGGCCTCAAACTTTGCTGACCGTCACTGTCCGGGCTGGGGTTTCGACTAAGGGCATCGGCCACTACATTTGCTTTCCCTGGGTGGTAGTGAATACCGACGTCATAGTCCTTGACCAGTTCCAACCAGCGTCGTTGGCGTAAATTCAGCTCTGGCTGTGTGAAAATATATTTGAGGCTCTTATGGTCTGTATATATCTCACAGCGATTTCCCAACAGAAAGTGCCTCCACTCCTTGAGTGCATGTATAACTGCTGCTAGCTCCAAGTCATGTGTTGGGTAATTTTCCTCATGTTTTCGCAGCTGTCTGGAGGCATATGCGACAACTTTGCCATCCTACATTAGCACACATCCGAGACCTTTTCGGGACGCGTCACAATACACCTCAAAGCTCTTGTGTATGTCTGGTACGGTTAAGACTGGTGCGGTTGTCAGCTTTTTATTGAGTTCTTGGAAGCTCTGCTCACATGCTTCCGTCCATACGAATTTCTTGTCTTTCTTGAGTAGTTGGGTCATAGGTTTTGCCACAGTGGAGAATCCTTCAATAAACCTCCTGTAATATCCGGCCATTCCTAGGAAACTCCGCACATCTGTGACGTTGGCTGGTGGTTTCCAGTCCAGTATGGCTTTGACCTTTTCTGGGTCTACGGCTACGCCTTCTTGGTTCAGTATATGGCCCAAGAAACCAACTTGTCTTAGCCAAAATTCGCATTTGCTAAATTTGGCGTACAACTGATGTTTCCTCAATTCTCCCAAAACAATTCTGAGGTGCTCAGCATGTTCTTCTGGTGTCCTTGAGTAAACCAGAATGTCGTCAATGAATACCACCACAAATTTGTCCATGAATTTCATGAATACTTTGTTCATGAGGTGGACGAAATATGCGGGGGCGTTCGTTAGTCCAAAAGGCATCACCGTAAACTCGTATAACCCATTTCTGGAAGTGAAAGCTGTCTTGGGAATATCTTCCGTCCGTACCTTCAATTGGTGATATCCCGATCTCAAATCAATTTTCGAGAATACCTTGGCCTGTGCGAGCTGGTCAAACAAATCATTTATTCGTGGCATCGGATATTTGTTTTTGATGGTGACCATATTGAGGGCTCGATAGTCTATGCACAGCCTTAAAGTCCCATCCTTCTTTTTGGCGAACAACACAGGCGAACCCCAAGGTGAGGAGCTGGCTCGAATAAATCCTTTGTCCAATAATTCTTTTATCTGCTTCTTTAACTCCACCAATTCTGAGGGTGCCATTCTATACGGCTTCTTATAAATGGGAGCGGTGCCAGGTGCTAGTTCGATGCTGAATTCGATCTCTCGGTCTGGTGGCATGCCTGGTAGTTCGTCCGGGAACACATCAGGGAACTCGCATACCACTGGCACTTTTCTTAATTCTGCGATGTCCATCTTGTTCAGTTTTGGTTTGTGTGATCGTGGCCTTTCTTGAGCGGAAACTCTTATAGTCTTGCCGTGATGGTGAGTGAGAATCACTGTCCGATTGAAACAGTCGATGAATCCTTTGTTGGTGGTTAACCAGTCCATTCCTAAAATGACATCCAGTCCTTTACTTTCCAACACGATGAGATTCGCGTGGAATGGTAGTCCTTCGAACTCAATGACCACTCCTTGGCAGTAACCCTGAGCAATTTGCTTATTTCCGGGGGACTTGATGATCATAGATTTTTCCAAGGGAAGTATCGGAAAACCGTGTTGCGAAACAAAACTCTTCGAAACGAACGAATGGGAAGCTCCAGAATCAAACAAAACCGTGGCAGGTACTGTGTTGACAGGGAACGTACCGAGCACGATGTCTGGGGCATTCTGCGCTTCTTCCCTGGTCACATGGTTCAGGTGACCCTTCCTGTGGTTGTTGCTGGAGTTGAAGTTGTTGCGCTTGGGGGCTGGATTGTTTCCACCATTGTTCAGCTTGGGTGCCGAGTCTCTTGGCTTCGGGCACTGTTTAGCATAATGCCCTTGTTGACCACAAGCATAGCAGGTGACCCCTGGACGGTATGTGAACTCCTTGTCTCTGGCATGAAATTGCCCGACGGGTCTTGGCTCAGTAGTCGTGGATCTCCTCGTGTCTGTCCTTGGGACCTCAGTCTTGCCTCGGTTGCTGCGGGCAAGAGTCGTCTTGTCCCTCTTCCGCTTGCGGATATCTTCCAGACTACGGCGCTCATTCTCCAGGGTGATGGCCTTGTCTACCAGCGTCTTAAAATCCGGAAAGGTGTGGACAATCAGCTGGCATCTTAATGCTGGTGCCAGGCCGTCTAGGAATTTTTCCATCTTCGTGTTTTCTGTCATGTGCTCGTCGTAGGCATAACGAGACAGCTGGGTGAACTGACCATTGTACTCTGTCACTGACATGCCTCTTTGCTTCAGGTCATCAAACTCTCTCTTCTTGATCTTTAGGATGCTCCTGAGGATGTGTGCCCCACGGAAGCCTTCCTTGAATTCTTCCCAGGCGATGTTGTGTTCCCTGGGGTGCATGTGTAGGAAGTTTTCCCACCATGCTGCGGCTGCTCCAGTAAGGTAGTGTGGTGCATCAAGCACCTTCTCATGATCTGAGCACTGAGCGATAATCAGTTTCCTTTCAATCTCGCGAAGCCAATCATCAGCTTCCAGTGGCCTGTCGGTGTGAACAAAAGTTGAGGGGAGAGTCTTCTGTAACTCAGATAACTTGGAATGTGGTTGATAGGGTTCACGGTGGTTTCCCATATTGATGACATGGTTCATCATCTCCTGGTGCTGTTGCTGGCTTTGCTCGAAGAGACGGCATACTTGAGATAGTGCCGCTTCGCTGTCCTGTTGGCTGGACTGACCCTGAGTGAAATTGTTGCTGGTCTGTGTTCCATAAACCTCTTCTGGCTGATTGGGCATAGAGCGAGTCCAAGGGCGAGACATTTTTCCAGTCTGGGGTATCATTTGCAAAACCCATGAGAAAAGCTGTGTAGCGCAGGAAAACTCTTGCAAAGGCAATGATCAAAAAGGCTTCAAGGTTTTCAAAGAAACACAAATGATTTTTCATGGAGAAGAAGTGCTTAACACAAATCTTACATGCGAAAGCAAACACAAGATACAGCACTCAGGTTGTGCATACACAACCCTGACATGTTATTAAAAACTAGCGTACTACTCCGGAAGGCAGCAAACACACCAACACAAACTAGCGTACAGATAAAAACAACACATCAAACAAGCAGGCATAACACGCGGCTACTCGGTGCTCTCAGTCGGAGATGGTGAAGATCTCCTTCCCCTTGCCGATGGCAAGGCTCAGCGGTCCAGGAGAATCAACCTCCTCCTCTCTAGCTGGCTCCTGGCGTGCGACGCTGCACTGCGGTGATGGTGCGGGGGCGACTGGTGGTAGAGCGCGTGCGGCAGGCGGTGCGGCTTTGACTGGAGTAGGAGCGATGACTCGGTCGAACTCCTCAGTGGTAGGCAGACGGCGAGCAGTGGCCAAAACGGGCGGTGCATACGAGGCTGAAGACGAGACGAATGTCAGAGGCGGCGCCGTGTGGAGAAGCTCCTTCCTGCTGGCGGGACCGCCCCGGACTAAGTCCATGCGGGCAGCCACAAGATCATCTACGAGGTTGTCGAAAGACTCCTCCAGAGCCTTGAGATACTCCACAACCATCTCGATGGCTTCATCTCGCTCTCCCCGATGGCAGGCGAACGGATAGTGGCTGGTGTAAGGCACATGGCATGGGAGGTAGCGGTAGCGACGAGTCTTCATCGTAGGAAGGATGTCCCGAAGGAGAGCTATCGCCTCACGGGCAGCCATCTGCATGGCATGCCTCTCCGTAGGCATGGCCCTTCCCGTAAAACGGAAATGGCGAGCAGCAGATCGTCCTCCCCTGAACTGCACCACGGCTTGGTGCATAGACACGTCGTCACTGAGCTTGTGCTGATAGAGAGTGAACTCCGGGCGAGCTGCTGGCCCGATCGCGAGCTTGGTGATGGAGACGAGGAGCTTGACAAACCCCTCGGGCACGTTGGTGAACACTCGATTCTCACAGCTGCTGCCAGCCATCTACAAAAGTAGGCAAAAATTCTGAGTAGTCATGTCATAAATTTTATGATGACCAACAGAAAATAGCTACAATTGCAAAATGCTGAAGAAGCACCAAAGACGCTAATAACCGATTAGCGGTCGCACCTAGTGGCTTCCTACAGTCAGCCTGGCTCTGATACCAAGCTTGTCATGACCGGTTTTTCAATAAAATAATTATTGAGAAACCAATCCCTATTACGGACCAGCGAGGAAGAATTTCTTCTCACTGATAGACAATACATTGGTCACAGAAGAAAAAAATACCAGGAGTACTAAATATAATACAAAGTTGAGCAGAGACTGCCCAACAATTTATTACACGCACGCCGATAAAACAATACGGCGGATAGGGTGGCAAACTACTAACTCATGATAATAACGGTGGTGGAGATATCATCGCGAAGCGAGTGATATGATTCCAGAAGACTACAGCTCTTCGAGCGTCGGAGTGAGGCTCGAGAAGACTTATTGCGGGTGGCGGAAGCGTAAACAATACAAGTGACCAATATCCGGGATCGCGCAGGACTGACTGGGACTCCTCTAGGCGTCGGACGCGCTATCAAACTCTTCATCCAAGAGATCGCCTTCGTCAACATCTGGCCAAATCAACAAGCCAAGTGAGTACTATGAAAGTACTCGCAAGACAGTTCGGACATAAGGTATAACAAATGTAAACATGAAACACATGAATAAGTTAACCAGTGCGATCAGACATAGAGATAATAAATACTGGGTACCAAGCGAGGGTCTGAATGACGCCTCGAGCGGAAACTGCAGAAAAGTAATACTGGTGCCAAACGAGTGTCTGAAAGACTCCTCGAGCGGAAAATGCGGAATAAAATACAGGTGCCAAACGAGTGTCTGAAAGACTCCTCGAGAGGTAAATGCGGAATAATAATACAGGTGCCAAACGAGTGTCTGAAAGACTCCTCAAGAGGAAAATGTGGAATAATAATACAGGTGCCAAACGAGTGTCTGAAAGACTCCTCGAGAGGAAAATGCGGAATAATAATGCCACAGTCGGGCGTCGGGCGACACCACATAAAGGGCTTATAACAGAAAGTAAAGACAGTGCATGCCGCAGTCGGACGTCTGAGCGACATCACATAAAGGGCTTATATCGAATTTCATTATTACAACAGCTCGGAGACATAAATTAACACAAGCATGTGACACAAAATAAAGTTAGTCCATCCACTGGAATAACAATAAATCTGAGATTTTACCACTTGAGCTTGTTCACCGGGGCAAGTTTTTCACACGGATAGATTTGGATATAAAGTCTACATTACTGATCATGGATACGATGATTTGGAAAGAATTGACTCTGCAGAGTTTGTACTTAACCACAGCCAACGGATTTCAGTAGTCACGGGGACTAGTTCCGTCTACGGTGTTCTGGAAGGAACACGTCTAACCAGCACACACCCAATTTAACCATCCGAAGCCAGGGATCACCCTCGGCAACATTCAAGAAAAACCTTGAGTCGGGGCGGCTACAACCTCGCGTGGCATGGGATCAAATTTCTATACGCGCGCTATTAGGGGGTGCCCCCCCTCTCGGTCCCAACCGGAAACACCCATGCCCCCTGACCGAATGACTGGCTTTAATCCTGGGCCAAGGTACCATCATCCCGGCCTCTCTGTTTGGTGTGTACACGGAAAGAGGTTACCAACTTACTAAACCGTATCCTGGCAATGAGACATGTGGTAGCACGGAAAGGGGAAGGGACGGTAACACGGCTCCAACCATGTTAACGTCGGAAAAGTCGGATGACACAAGGCTGGCATGCTACAACAGTACCATCTTGCTGCCCTTCATGTCACCACATGATTAGGCCACCTCTCATCAGAGGTCATCGCAACTTTGGAACATGCGGGAAAAGATCGATAACGTGGCTCCAACCATGTTAACGTCGAAGAAAGTCGGATGACGCAAGGCTGGCATGCTACAACAGTACCACCTTGCTGCCCTTCATGTCACTACATGATTAGGCCACCTCTCATCAGAGGTCATCGCAACTTCGGAACAACCGGGTCGTTGCCTTACAAGCAACGAGATATTTACCGACACTCGTATGCCACACACAAACTTTCACATGAACATGCAAAACTTCTGCCATATCAAATGTTCAAGCATGCTTCCCTGGTTCGGAAAAGTCGGAGTCTAGCTCGGCGAAGATCGCGGCTCCGTCACCTCTCCCGGAACCTACGGCAATCACGAAACGGGTACTAACGTGAAAACCAACACATGCACAGAAACTTTGCCAAATATTTTCCAAATAAATCCCATAAAAAACTAGACAAAATTTTAAGAATGTCAGAAAAAGAATCACTCAAAAATACCTTTTTATTAAAAAGTTATAAAGGTTTCTGTCCAGGGACCTTTCTGTAATGAAACAGAAAAGTTCCAGGGTTTTAACTGAGAAAACAGAAAACGGTTCGTTTGGAAATGCGCAAGCGCAAGACAGAAGACGTATTTTGCCCGAAGGCGCCAACAGAAAACGGTTCGGGGAAATAAAACAGAGGCTGACACGCGGGGGCCGCATGTCAGGTTTGAAAGCTCGCCGGCGCCCGAAGACGGCGGTGGACGCCGGCGTCGAACCACGGCGAGTTAGGAGAAACGGAGGGTACCAAGAGCTTCAGTGTCTTCTTCCGCGTCGGTGGGTGGTGGACTCGTCCAACGGGGAGCACCACGTCGACGGCGACACTATCTCCGGCGGACGGCGGTTCGGGTGAGGATGGGGAACTCCGGTGGAGGGCTGCAAACTACGAATTGAGGCGCGGGTCAGAACAAGTGATGCAAGGTGAAGCTACTGGCAAGAGAATGGAGGCTGCGGAGCACACACGGGGGTGAATCGGGCTGGATCCGGTGGGGGGTCGCGGCGGCCGGAGTCGAGGAAGGAGACCTCCTCGGGGCTCTTCCAGTGGCTAGGCGTGTTCTAGGGGAAGTGCAGGGCTGGTGGGTGCTCGAGTTGAAGCTCGGGGCCCCTATTTATAGGCATATCGAAGGGGTGGCCGTGAACGGCGAATCTCCGGCGAGCGATTACGGCGGAGCAGTGGATTGGCAGAGGGTTTGAGCGGTCGGGCAGCATCAGTGGATGTTACGGGACTCGTTTTGCAGCTAAACGGAGCTGGCCCTGGCGTAATGGCGTCTGCCCACGGTGAGGTGACCGCACGGGCTCAACGGCGGTAGAGAGCGCGCTCCGCGCCCTGCGGTTCACGACAAGAGCGGCAGCGCATTCGGGGGAGTGGACGGCCACGCGGCGGGCTCTGGTGGTTTGGGCGGCGCTGGGTGGAGTCGGCGGCGCCGTGTCTCCCGCTGGCGCCCGCAAAGCCGCCGCCGGCGTCGGTCACGGGGCGGCGCACCTTCTGCTGCTCGTCGCCGACGCCCGCAAGGTGCCAGGCGCTCGTGCGGTGCAGGAACAAGAGGGCGAGGACGAGGAGCAAGGCGACGCGAGGGTACTGGCGAGATCGATGCCCGTTTCTGAAGAAAACGACAGCAAGCACTGAACTGAAACTCTGAATTTACTGAAACTTGACAGTGACCATGCATTGCAGGTGTTCGACAGTAGTTTTTGGTAAAGAGATGAATTTTTCTGGAGCTGTAACTTGGTGAGATGATCACTCAAAGCACCCAGGGGCTGCATGAATTTACTTGGAATTTTTGGAGAAGGTTTTGAATGAATTTCACCAAAATTGTCAAATCTGGTCCAAACTTGCAGTAGGTGTAGTTTGAAATTTTTTAAATGGAGACCAGTGGATCTTCATGGTTCTAGGTTGAGGGTTCAAAGGACCAGGAGGGGAAAGAAGTTTGGTGGTAAAAGTCCAAACAGAAAATGGAGTTCCTTTGTAAATCTCCAAGAGGTAGAATAGAAGGCAGAAAATATTTGAATAGAATTTGAATGGAAAATAAATACATGGGGAGGTTCAACTTGATAGATTTAATGTAAATCATGATCCAGAGGTGAGGGAGTGTTTAGGAGAGAGGATTTGTACTTATGCCATGGCAAGAAGGAACAGTTGAAAGTGGCAAAGTACTTTCCAAAAGCCATAGTGCAAATTCAAAAAAAGGTTTTCAAAAGTTCTTTTCCCAAATGAAAAACATTTTATCTTGAGTCCAAATGAAGAGCAAGAACTCCCAAGGTCAAAGGCAGATCTTGGGTGAATCCAAATAAAATTTTTGCCATAAAGAAAATATATGAGAGGGAGAGTTCTCTTGAAGAAAAAATTTTAAATCACTCCCCTCAAGTCAAATAAAATCTTTTGAAAATTCCAAATAAAAACTTGGGTGTCACACCGACCATGCCTATCTCGGATGGGCGGGGGCATGGCGGACGTGGCGAGAGCGAGGATAAGTGGCGAGCAACGTTGGGCCGGTGGGGGCTTATGAGGATAGGGCGAGTTGGGTCACGGTGCCACCATAGATGGCCGAGAAACAGTACTTACAAATGGAAGGTAGCGCGACGGTCATTAGAATTCAATGCATAATGAAGCAGGCATGGCTTAGCACGCCAGCTTGTCGTGGAAAACTAGAGAAACTGAAATTCTGACTGTGCCGTCCCGTCCCATCCGTGTTGGGTCGCACGTCGGCCTTACGGTCAAACGAGTGCACTCGAATCATCTCCCTCCTTGTCAATAATGATTCCACGGATTTAAAAGGCCCGCAACAATTAGAGCGCATCTTTTTTCGCATTAGTTAGCTGCCTTAATTACGGCCGGCTGCATGCGGGCACTCAAAATCGCTCACAGCTAGTAAGCGGAGCAGCATGCAACGAGTCGCAGCCGAGGGCATTAATTGATGAACTTTAGCTAGGAGATAAGGCATTTGCGAACGTTTTTGCTAGCAGTTTCTTCAGATTCACATGGCATTTTCTTCAGAGCAGCTTGTCCGTTTCTTCAGAGGTAGGCATTTCTATTCAAAAAACTGCCACTTCGGATCATGCGTCGCAACTAAAACAGCCAGGAGCGCATTAGTAGGCTAGCTAGTGATCGATCGGTAACTTGTAAACACTAAGCGAACAGATATAAGGAACTGTTAATGCATCTCAATGATTCACAGATCATATACAAATATGTAGCTCCAAAAGCAAAGATCAGCCACAACTAAAACTAACTAGTACGATTCCCATACATAAGATCAACATGTTAATGCATCTCAATGATTCACAGATCATATACAAATATGTAGCTCCAAAAGCAAAGATCTAGAAAAAACATATGTTCTTCCTACTAACATGGATGCTTCTCTTGGCCAAGATTCAGTACAGACTGAATGAAAAATTTGTTTGTGAAGTCTACAATTCCTCTTGCAAACGTAAGTGGTTTCACCAACAGCTGGAACCATGGGAATGAACCATACATGATGGAGGAACATCCACTGCAATATGATTTGGTCATCTCTTGATCACACGGCGAGACTATTTTCGGAATACAAACTTTAACTTAGGCAAAATGATGCCCATTGTATAATCAGACCAAAGCAATGAAGCACCTAGTGTTGGCCAATAAATAGTATAGTACTACTTTTCTGCAGTCCATGAAGTGACTATCCAATCTTTCTGTGCCTATTTTCAAATGGCACTGCATGCAGTGACTATACTATTCTCTTGTGCAGTTCAACCAAAATTGCGGTCACTTTGTGTGTTTGCTAAATAGCAATGGGTAGACATCTCTGTCTGCACAAATATCAAGCAGCTAGTAAACATATACCCCACCTTGTATTTTCGGTTTAAACATGTCTCTTCCGCTTAGATCTGTCATGTTTTGCACTGGACAATTTGATACAGTCATGTTTTGCCCTGGACAATTTCATACTGAATTGATTTGCTTGTTCAGAGCAGAAATATAGCGCCTATTCTTCATCAGACCAAGGATATCCATGTTCGTAGTGATCGAAGAGGTGAAATCGATACAACCGAAATTGAGCATCCAGTCATTGAATCATGTCCTGCACCTCCAATGTAGGTCCACCCTGCCAATAAATTCACATGCAATCCACTAGTATTACTATCTAATGACAGTACAAAAAGAGTAGCAAGATAGTAGCAAACCATGTATCTTCTTAATGAGCAGCTCATAGTGCCACCAATTGGATATAAAGGTTTGGGAGAAAACATGCTCCTAATGTTGAACCAGTTGGACTTTTTGTGCAGTTCCACTAAACTCGAGCATCCCTGTTTGCATAGATATTGAAAGTGTGATTACTATAAAAGTGGCACTAGTTGAAGCATAGACTCACAAATATAAGCATTCCAATTTCTTAATGGGAAAAGGTAGCAAGACTGTTTCTAACCACCTTTTTGAAGGAATAAATAAGACAACAGAGGCTGATGTTAGAAAGGCATATATAGTTCTTTCTGAAAGAATGATCGATTCCTGACCTTTCCTCTTCTTTTAAGCATATTTTGTGCAGTTCAACTAAAATAAAATGCCATCACCGCCTTGACAATTCAGTGACACTGTACAAAAGGAAATGACTTAACATTACATCATGATGTCAGGTATGTAGTCGACAGGCATTAGAGACAAACTTACAGACCTCCTCCGATAACATAATGAACATTAATTTTAACAAAGGTGTGACTAGCTTTACCGGGATAATTTGAGTGAACTCTACACCCTCTGTTCCTTAATATAAGAGGTTTTTGCGGTTCAGTTTAAAGTACCCAAACATCTACTAGTATTTAGAAAAACAGGTAGTGGTTTTCTTGAGCACATATCTGGGAAAGCTTGCCACCCTTTATTTATGTCCATACGCTAATGCAACACCATTTGAAATTTCGAATACTACAAATATACACTAATCCAGTGGCTAGTGCAATAGTAGACTAGTTATTTTATTACAGGGTACAGTACAATGGTTTTACTGAACAGATTTCAATAAACTCTGGCACTGGAAGATTTCTATAAGAATTAACAATACAAAATGTAAAGGTAACATGTTTCAGCATTGGTATACTAGCTGTGCATGAGCATTAAACCAAATACAAAAGTCTGAAGGTAACTAGCATTATTAACTAATGACAGTATAAAAAATTTGCAAACCATGTACCTCCAAGGTAAATATCATTTCGAACTCGGGGGGGGCTTAAAAATTGCTATCCCAATCTTGATAATCGATCAAACATAAAAACTTGATCGAACGAATCAAGAGAACAGCCGGAGGAGGAGGTGCCCACTCTTAACCTTTCCTCTTGTCTTCATAATTTTTTGTGCAGTTTAACCAAAATAAAATGACATCAGCGCCTTGGCATTTTGGTGACACTGTACAAAAAAATTAACTTATCTCATGAAAGTGAGGTATGTAATCTATAAGCATTAACAGTGCAAAAATCTGAAGGTAGTAACAAGTTTCATCGTTGGTATACTGGTTGTGCAACATCATTAGAATGCCTTAGTTGAAAAATGTTTAATACATCCACAATCAACAGCTAACCCTGAAATAATCTAGTGACATTAAATGGCATTGCTTAAATTTATCGGTGGCATTAGACTAAGTGCGGCATTAGTTAAATGTGCCATCACTATAGCAGTAGCATTGCTTGACTTGACTGCTGGCGTTATACTAACAGCAAAAAAGTTAGACTAAGAGCATGCGAGGCCCATTCGGACAGTGGGCGCACCAGTACGATGTACCTCCACGGACGCATAGAGTGGTGAGGGAGGTATGGTTGCCCAGAGCAACAAATATCCAGGCAGCATATGTGGATTACGTCCCATTTTTGTTATGTTTAGCCACCTTTTCCCTATGTGAGGACAACAAACCGATCGACCTGGTCATTCTCTATTGCGTTGTCATGCCTTTCTACCCTTCTTCAACCAAGAGACACGAGACTCGTTCCTTAGCTACTGATTTTCCCCTTCTCAACCTAGATGCGGGTTTGATGCCTACTCTCTTGGACAGTACAGTCTCCCTTCCTTTCCTTATTCAACCCAGACATGGATTAGTCTGCATGAAGTAGGGTTTCCTTTAATAGTGCAAATTAAGGTTTTCGTCTGCGTGACCAGCAGAGCAGAGGATAGCAAATTGGGAAGATGGTGGAGTGGAAAAAGATCCACATGCAGCGACATGGCAGATGGGGCAATAGAACAAGGGTATGGTTCGAAAAGAGGTAGCATACCTGAGGGTCGGCGGGAAGTGGCTTCGCTCGTGGTCATCGTCCTCCACACGCACTACGACAGCGAGCTTGGGGACGGAGGCCATCCCGCGCGGGCGCTAGGTCTGAGAGGATGGCCTTGTCGTCAGTGCGTGACCTCGCTCGCCGACGACGAGTGCGTCAACACTGCACGTCCTTTTCTTCCCCGGCGGATCTATGACCACCGGTGAGGAGGGAGAGAGAGGCCGTCTTTTTTAGATCTGGAGAGAGGGAGATAGTGTGAGAAGCATGTGGGAAGCCCTTAGCAAGAAAGCTCTGAAGCTCCAGCCTATATATCTTTTTTATACTACTAGTACTAGAGGTGGAGTAGTGGTAGAGTAGTTTATATTTTCTCTGCAAACAGTACCAGTTAGTCATGCTTCAAAACTGAACGGCACGCCATTAAAAAAATAAAGTCGAGAAATAATGCGGCACCTCGGGCCAACGCGGCCAGATCGCATTTTGCATGAGAAATTACACACGGTGATTCGTTGACATGTGGTCCCGTTCCAACATGTCAGTGACACGACGGCGAGTCCTTTTGTACAATTTGCGAAAGGACATGTAGGCCGGGGCGCCTCTTCGTGTACCGTGGCAAACTGGCAACCGTCCACTGACTCTTCGCCTTTCCCTCTTGATTTGGAACTACTGTCGCACGCTCTTCCTCCCTCCTCCATTTGCCTTCACCCTTCCTTCTGCCATTGTTCGATCGTCTTCTCCATGGAGGGAACAAGCCAGAAACGACCCCGTTATTCTTGCCCCGATCTGAAAGATGACGTGGTGGGGGAACTCATTGATCGGTGCGACGTCATCACCTCGGCTAGCATGGCAGGTTCGTTCAAGCCCATTCTCGACTCAACTAATAACATCATTACAAGGAACCCAAGGGTCCAGGAGCGGTTTGATCTCCCTTATATTCTTCGCTATAAGCCTGTTCACATGGGCGCAGACGACGGAGGCCTCGCCTTGTGCAAGTTGATGCCGCTTGATAATGATACGTGTGATCTCATGATGCCATCACTTAAGGGTAAGTCCTGGGCTGGCACAAATGGAGATTGGGTTATTTATATTGGGTACAATTGCGAGTGGGAACTTGTGAATGTGTACACTCGTCAGCGGATTCCACTTCCAAAAATCTCCGAGTGCCCTGAGGTTGAGCACACAGATGATCTACGTACGTTCAAATACGATCATGGTGACTGTCGTCTACTGAAGATAGCAATTTGTCGAGTTCCCAACCGCTCTTGGAATTACAAGAACTATCAAGTTGTTGCTATCTTCGACAAGCTTGTTGCTCTCCTTCGTGGTTTGACTGGATGGATATTGCTCAAAAATCAGTTTCTATACATGGATGTGTACTGTGATGCAATTGAATACGAGGATCTTGTGTTTGCTGCCACCACTCGTGGCACTGTTTTTGCATGGGATCCTCGTAGTTTCGGTACGTTTGTCTTCCACCGTAATTATAATTGTTTCATCCACATGCATGCGGGTTAGCAAGTTTCCCTTTACTAATTAACCTTCTTCTTGTGTTTCCAAGGTCCTGTGAACATTCCACCACCTATACTTGAAAAAATTTATAAGCAAGGGGGAGATGACGATGGTGATGATTACGAGCATGAGGAGGAGCGTAACTTATATACTCAGTGGCGCCTGGCAACTAATTCTGATGGATCACCTCTTCTTGTTTGTATACAGTGCACTCAGACTGTTACTACTGAGGAAGCAGGTGTTGTCTCCCATGGTCGCCCTCTCCTGACCTATTGCAGCACCCGTTGCATGGTATTCAGGATGGATACTAGTGTGCTAGCGCAAACACCTTCTCCCTGGTTCAGTATTGATAGCCTTGGAACAAACTCGCTCTTCCTTGGACCAAACTATCCAATGATGGTGAAAGGCGGTCCAGCTGTTGTTGACACAACGTTACTACCATTTATGAGAAGCAATTGTATCTATACCTCGGACATTTCGGTGGTTCCCTACCCTGGTCCTAATATATGCCGCTTCAGCCTGGATGATCAGTCCTGCGTTGCTCTCGATATTGACAATAGCTGGCCCTTCCCAGAGCACCTATGGTTCAAAGCAAGCGTTTCCAACGCCGAGGATTGGTTGAGTTGAAGTTCATTTCATTGCTTGTTATTTGTTGTGTGATGAAAACTTTAGTATTTTCTAGAATGTTTTGTTGGAAATAATCTATAATCCAACATGTATCCTCGTTGTCGTTGTGTGTTGATGACTTGTTGTATTTAATGAATGGTACATTTCAGTTGCGAATGCATGTCATAGACTCAATTTATGAATGGTTTTCAAGTCACTTCTTGGAGTGTGAGTACCATAGTAGTATAGCCAGCATCCGGTTAGTATATGAAGTTGCCACATCACATAGAGCCAACCTAATATTGGAGTATGCTAGCCCTCCACCGGGGCGCCGCTTCAAACGGCGGAGGAAGTGAGAGGTCGCGTCACCTTGTGTCCAGATCTGAGATGCCACGTGTACCAGATGAATGACTCCAAGTTCGACCACCGTGATGTTAGGTGCGAGCCCAGGAACACTGTTGGAGAGACCCCACTCATAATTTTCCTACATTGGTTGTTTGATTCATAGGATGGAATGCTATAGGATTTTTTTCCTATGTAATCATCTTTTAATTGGCAATCTAGCATCCAGTCCAACTTTTGTTTCACTTCCTTTGTTCCTACGAAGAGAGTACTTGCTCTAAATGATGTGCCGCTGCAAGAGCCGCCTATATTTATTAACCATGCTCTAAAAAGGTGGACCAGCTTTGGCTATAGTAGTACTGTACTAGGTTAGTAGGTGACCTTGCACTTGGCTCTTCTCCTCTTCCGGAAGTCGAACAATAATGATGGTACTACAGTAGTACTTCTGGCAATCTGACACCAAATGTACTGCTGCACGTCCACCGCTTGTAAGCAAAAGTTTCTCCTCGTGCTGCGAGCCACCACGCACGCGTTGGCGAGGGAGAAGGCATAGTAAGCAAGCTTCTCGTCGTTCTACGAGTTGACGGGACACATCAAAGTTATTTATTAGTACTCTTGGAGTAAACTCGCTCTTGGAGTAAACTCGCTCTTCCTTGGACAAAACTATCCAATGATGATGAAAGCCGATCCAGCTGCTGTTGACACAATGTTACTACCATTTATGAGAAGCAACTGTATCTATACGTCGGACATTTCGGTGGTTACCTACCCTAGTCGTGATATAGTAGGCCGGTTCAGCCTTGATGATCAGTCCTGCGTTGGCCTCGAGATTTTCAATAGCTGGCCCTTCCCAGAGAATCACTTGTGGTTCAAAGCAAGCGTTTCCAACGCCGAGGATTGGTTGAGTTGAAGTTCATTTCATTGCTTGTTATTTGTTGTGTGATGAAAACTTTAGTATTTATAATCTATCCTCGTTGTTGTTGAGGGTTGATGACCTGTTCCATGTAATAAAATGATATGCCTGTGATAAACTTACTAAATTTATGAATGGCTATCGAGTCCCTTCTCTGAGTGGGTGCTGCGACGAGGCAAAAAAATATTTTCCGAATACATAATTGTACGTGCATTGCAACAGGTTATCGGATGAGGCCAATCAACAATAGTACACTATTTGTACTAGCTTCACATGCTGCACTATCTCTACGTCTACGTACGTAATACAACAATTTTTTAACTTGAGACCAGCCACCCATCCTCACAAAGAACACTTTTTAACCTAGCACAGACCCCAGGAAATTTGGCCACAGTGTGAGGTGGGCCATATGTTAATGTGTTCGCTATACGTAACCAGCACCTCGAATCCTCGATACTACTACTATAAGTAGTACTAGGAGTAGTAGGGTGGCATGGGCCAGAACAAGCATTCACATCCAGGAGTACGGCACACACCACCAGCACGACTTCCATCTGACACCATATTTCTTGGAGTCCGTGCTACAGCAATCTCTTCAACCTAGTCGTTTCTCTAACTCAGCCATCGCGCGGCGGGCGAGGTGGGGGTTTGCCGATAGTCGGTTTCCTCAACTGCGGTCCCACTTGTAAGGCCAACTCCAATGCACGACCCCAAACTGACCTCTGTTTTGCCCGGATTCTGTCCGTTTGGGTAGGGCAATGGGGTCGTGTCCGGGCCATTTCTCGGATGCGGTGGTCGTGCGCCGAACGCGCGACCGCATCCCGGCCGCGTACATTTTTCTTTGCAAACACATATGTTTTTTTCATCATTGATTTTTTGGTACATGGAAATACATCACCAAAATTTTGACTAGAAAAGCAAGACCAAAGAAAACAAGAACCACAAGAATACATTTTAGAAGATATCCAACTTCCATAACTGCTCCTGTAAGTTGGATTAGTGCCTTGTCGATGCATTCATTGTTGATCTGCGGAGGCTCGATCTTGCATGCTTGTTTCTTCTTCGAGTGTAAAGAAGTAGACGTGTCTAGCCTCTATTCTATCAACAAGTGCACTAGTCTCATCTCTAGCCTCTATGCTAGCTAAAAGTGCTAGAACATCTACTAAATTGTGCTCTATCAATATATCATTGTACTCTTCTTCCCAATACCAAAACTTGCATCCATTCTACACAATAAAATTTTAAGTTAGCACAACTAGTCTAATCCGAGAGCATAACCGAAGATTTGGTCGAGTTCTTCCTCCTTTTGCCGACACGTGGGACATCCAGCATCCACGTCGTGCCATGCAAGAAAATAGAGTGGTAGGTGAAGCCACGTGATGTGCATCTTGGGTTAAACTGTAAATAGAATCTTACTACTCTTGAGTAACTCCAAAAGCAGCCACTGAAGATCTTTATTGGATTTGTTTTTCATCACCAGCACGTCGAGGTGAAAGATGTGCAGGTTAAGTGGGTCCTCTTGCGTTTTCACTGACATGTGGGACCGCATATGAGCAAACAGACGATGGGCTCCGCGCGTCTGCTGGCTGGCTGAGAAGAGAGATAGAGGAGGGCCGAGCACGGACTCCAGGAAATTTATTCTACGTACTCGATATAGTGGAGTAACCAGCACCTCGATATAGTGGGGTGGCATGGGCCATAACTAGCATTCATGTCTAGCAGTACGGCACACGCCACCCACACGAGTCCCATCCGACACCAATTTTCTTGGAGTCCGTGCTAGCTACAGCCATCTCTTCTCCCTCCTGTTTTCTCAGCCATCGCGCGGTGGGCAGGGTGGGGGTTTGCCGATAGTCGGTTTACTCAACTGCGGTCCCACTTGTAAGTGAAAATGCAACACAACACGCATTCCCCCTTGAGCGGCGTGCCAGACAAACCGTGTGGGGGTGCGACGCGAACACGGCAGGCTTTTCCTTTTGAACGTGTAACTTGTAAAATTTGGTTCTGCTCCATGGGGCAACCGATAGATAGAAATAACGATTTTCCCTAGAGTAATGAGAAGTTTGGTTCTGGCATGGTTCATGCATGGAGTACGTAGGAAAATTATGAAGTTGATGCGAAAGGTAAGATAATTACTAGTAGTACCATATAGTACTACATGGATTTGACGGAAAGATAAAGATACATACGGATCCATCAACGACATCCTCACGCCCTAGTGCACCGGGTCACCAACCGACGTGTGAGGAGCAGCGGCGTTGGCGGCAAGCTCAACGTGCTTCTAAACAATGCCGTCCAAGGTTGCCCTGCGGTCCAAGAAGGCCAGCGTCTTATCGTCCTCCTCTTGCATGTAGTAGTCCTTGTGGACGATTTGCGCGTAGACGTGGGTGATTATGTCGATGGTGTCTTGCTGCGCCAGGCGCTGCGCGGCAAGCGCGACCTCGAGGTGGACATTCTCCGGCATGACGGCGGGCAGTCGCAGGGCCACCAGTGCGTCGAAGAGGTTGTCACCATAGAGGCTGTTGAGGGTGGCAGGCATCGCAGAGCCTGGGCGCGTGGGCTGGAGGCGTACGTCAAGGTCATCCGCGAGCTTCTTGACGACGATGAACTTGTCGAGGAAGCCAACGAGGACCTCATCGAACAAGGACACGAAGTTGTCGTCCAAGCAGCCCCTCGCCCTGGCGGCCTCAAGCACTACCTGGAGACATTCCTCGGTGGCAGGATGCAGGCCGGTGTCGTGGACCATCTGGCATAGCCGGCTGATGCTCGCACTCATCGCCTCCATGGGTCTAGCTTCTAGTCAACTGATCTTGCGATTGGAGTGATCACTCTTGCCCTTAGGTGCGTAGGTGCGTAGGATTTCGTAGATTGGACTGGCGGGAGCCTTTATATGAGAAGTGCAGACTGCGTTGAATTCACGTGCGTGTTGGCCATCTACTCCTCGCCCTTCTACTGCACCTGCCTTTGGCTGTATGACAGGTTGGCCGGCCACCCGTTGGACCCACGTGTCATACACCCAAAGGCAGGTGCAGTAAGTCAATGAAGCTGCGTCCCCCTCCATGCCCGTGCATGCTTTCAATGACTTGAGACTACCAAACATCACATGCGGTGGTTAGTTCATTGCATGTAATCCTATTAAGTAGCAAAAAGACATTAAGTTACCTCGCCGATAGGAATAAAACAATACACCATGTATTTATTTACAAAGGGAGTATAGCCAGCATCCGGTTAGTATATGAAGTTGCCACATCACATAGAGCCAACCTAATATTGGAGTATGCTAGCCCTCCACCGGCGCGCCGCTTCAAATGGCGGAGGAAGTGAGAGGTCGCATCACCTTGTGTCCAGATCTGAGATGCCACGTGTACCAGATGAATGACTCCAAGTTCGACCACCGTGATGCTAGGTGCGAGCCAAGGAACACTATTGGAGAGACCCCCCCTCATAATTTTCCTACATTGTCGACGACGGGTGCCTATGGTGACTTCGTAAATTTCAAGATGATAGTGCCGTGCGTGTGTGCGTTCATAGGGGTGAGTGTATGCGCGTGTATATGAGCGCTTGCCTCTGTATTGTGTAAAAAAACGTAAATGCGTGTCAGAAAGAGACTAGTCAGTATACTCAATATTGTGCACCTCGCAGACGAAAACGATAGAACTAGTACATATTTATTTACGGTGCAGATTCACTCATTTTGCTCCATATGTACTCCGTCTCGGTGTAGTCTAGTCACTTGTTGAAATCTCTAGAAGGGCAAATACTCCTTTCTGGTTTACAGGGCTATACTAGCAAGTAGTTGTACGTACTAGTACAATAGTGGGCTCACATAGCAATTTTGTCTCATGCAAGAGCCTGGCTATATGTGTGCTCCAATGTTCGCAACTGCAACATTCGGTTTGCGCTTGGCTCTTCGCCTCTTCGAGAAGACGAACAATGATGTTACTACTACTGCTTCTACAGTGTCGAATCCACTGCTGCATGTCCGTCCACCGCGAGCGGGACGGATAGCTTGTTGTAGAAGTACTACTAAGCAAAAGCCTGTCCTCGTTTGCGAGCAACCGCGCGCATGGGTGAGGGAGAAGGCGTGTAGTAAAATCAAGCTTCTCCTCGTTGTACGAGTTGACGCGACACATCATAGCACTGTCCCCACATGCTTGCCTATAAACTTGGCTGAAAGACCCGCAGTGTACAATATATTTGCTGCAACCTCTAACATTTACCCACCACAAATTAAAATATATGTGGCCGTATGCATCGTTCTGATGTAGAGGCCGGGAGTCCCCCCTTTTCGAAAAAAACAAATTAAAATATATATTCCTGTCTTGACCAGATGAGCGTGCAAACTACAATCACCAGGGTGTCAGGTAGGGCCAAAAGACTATTTTAATTTTTTTTAAACTTCGAGACGGCCACATAGCATGGAGCCGACCCCAACGATTTTAAGCTTACAGGCACGGTACACGCTATCCTAGACTACTCTACACATGAAACTGCCACACGAGCGTCCGGGCTGCGCTTGGCTCTTCGCCTCTTTGGGAAGTCGAACAATGATGGAGTACTACTGCACTGGAGGAGTACTACAGTACGCTTCTGGCCATCTGACACCGATTGAACTGCTGCATGTCCACCGCGTGCGGGAGGGAGAGCGTGTAGCGAAAGCTTCTCCTAGTCTTGCCAGCCACCACGCTCATGGGCGAGGGAGGGACGCTCCTGCCTTTGCGTGTATGACAGGTGGGCCCGACAGGTGTGTGGCCAACCTGTCATACAGCCAAAGGCAGGTGCAGTTAAGTCCGCGAGGGAGAGGATAATCAAACTTCTCGTTGATGTACGAGTTGATGCAACACATCAAAGCACTGCACTCGATATATTTCAATAATTTGCGTTTACCGATGCATTAATTACAACGCATGCATGCATGCCGTGACTCTCCTTTTGATACTAGCATGTGTTGATTTAATGCACCTTGAAGTAGTATAAAATATGTGACGGTAAATCTTTGTAATACCCCGGCCCAAGTCGAGAGATGGTTGTGCACGAGGAGGGCGAGATCATGCAGACCGAACAGGACCCGACGATGGAGCTCTCTAAGGTCTCGATGGACCTCACCGTGCTCCACTGCCCCTTGTGCCTCCGCCCCTTGAATTGTGGTTTCTGAACGAGTTGTGCTGAACTTCTTGTGAATTGTGGTGGTTTTCAGTAATGAAAATCAGAAGGGGCAAGCCCTTCTTTGATCAAAAAAACAATTAATCGTCCTTACATATTCATCAGTCTTGCTATAAGTCGCAGTAGATGCTATATAGGTCTGTCGGATCTTACATCAAGATCCGTGCTTTCAAATTTTCTTTTTTCTCTCTTAAATCTCAGTCGAGTGAGACATAGCCACGCCATTAAACAGAGGCTCGGGCGCCATTAATGGAGACCTTGGGAGAGAGGTGGACGACAGATGGAGGTCAAAGGGCTCTCCTACCGATAAGCACGCGCAGGGGTCTGATCGCACGCCTCTCGTACTCAAATAGCTACCCTGCATGGCGGCTCCTAGCTAATAAAAAATGGGGACGCGTGGCGGCACATAAATGGTACTAGTAAGTAGAACGCCCATGGTTTCAATAATACTTGTGTTTCCGATTGTAACGTGACAGCACTTGTTCCAAAATGACTTTGTTGATTGTTAATGTGTGCGCCTTCGCAAATCGGACTGCAAATTTACCACAGCATGTTGGTGCCATGTCATGGCACCAAGCCAAGTTTCATTATTTTCATGCGTGTTTTGGATTTACAGGAATTAAAAAACTAAGTTTCTCAATGTTTCCAACCTAGCCACGACGCCCAGAATTTTGAATTTCATTCCCATTTCTTGCATGGAACCTAGAAATTTACCCGAGGACACACATGTGATTTTTCAACCAACTTTGGTGCACTGGAACATGTGCTTGTATTTAAAATTTGAATTATGCACACAAAGGTGACATGTTCCCTCCCAGAACCACGAGCCTTCTTGAGAGAAACTCCGATTTGCAAGAAGCTTATACCAAAATTTGTTCCTATTCGGCCAATTTTTTTTTACCACGGCATGGTACTACCATGACATGACACCATGCCAAGTTTCATGATTTTAAAACCAAGTTTCTCAATGTTCTCGACCGAGCCACGATGCCCAGATGTTTGAATTTTATTCTCATTTTTGCATGGGACCTACTCCCTCCTTCCATCTATATAGGGCCTAATGTGTTTTTCAAGACAGCCTTTGACTATTGACAAGATTAATAGCACATGAGATGTATACTATGAAAATTATATTATTGGAAGCTCCTTTGACATCCAAATTTGAAGGTATGCTTTGTGTAAGTTGCATGTCATATATTATTGCTCTAACGTTTGGTGAAAGTTAGCCTCGAAAAACGCATTAGGACCTATATAGATGGAAGGAGGGAGTAGAAATTCACCCGAGGACACAAATGTGATTTTTCAACCAACTTTGGTGCACGGGAGCATGTGCTTGTAGTTAAAATTTGAATTATGCACATTAAATGACCAGAAAGTCAATTAATGTGTAAATAAGGCCAAACGAAGCCGGAATAATTCCAAAATTTAACAGGGCACTCATGTAGTTCTATGTTGCCTTTGTAAATAAACTCAAGGGGGACAACGTATATCGTTTCGCACTCAAAGGTGGCACGTTCCCTCTCAGAACCACGAGCCTTCTTGAGAGAAGCTTCAGTTTGCAAGAAGCTTATACCAAAATTTGTTCCTATTCGGCCAATTTTTTTACCACAACATGGTAGTACCATGGCATGACATCCATGCCAAGTTTCATGATTTTCAGACGTGTTTTGGATTTACAAGAATTTTAAAACCAAGTTTCTCAATGTTCTCGGCCGAGCCACGATGCCTAGATGTTTTAATTTTATTCTCATTTCTTGCATGGAAACTAGAAATTCACCCGAGGACACAAATGTGAATTTTGAACCAACTTTGGTGCATGAGAGCATGTGCTTGTAGTTCAAATTTGACTTATGCACATTAATGACCAGAAACTCAATTAATGTATAAAAACGACAAACGAACCCGGAATAATTCCAAAATTGAACAGGGCACTAATGTAGTTCTATGTTGCCTTTTTTAAGAAACTCAAGGGGGGGGGCAGCGTATATCGTTTCACACTCAAAGGTGGCACGTTCCCTCTTAGAACCACGAGCTTCCAAATCGGCCCAATTTTTTACCACAACATGTTAGTGCCATGACATGACACCATGCGAAGTTTCATGATTTCCAGGCGAGTTTTGGATTTACATGAATTTAAAATCAAAGTTTCTCGATGTTCTCGGCCGAGTCATGACGCCCAGATGTTTGAATTTCATTCTCATTTCTTCCATGGGACCTAGAAATTCAACCAAGGACACACATGTGATTTTTCAACCCACTTTGGTGCACCAGAGGATGTGCATGCAATTCATATTTAGATTATGCACATTAAAAGTCCAGAAACTCAATTAATGTATAAAAAGGCCAAATGAACCTGAAATAATTCCAAAATTTAACAGGGCACTCATATAGTTCTATGTTGCCTCTGTAAATAAAATCAGGGGGGAGGCAGCGTATATCGTTTCGCACACAAAGGTGACACGTTCGCTCTCGGAACCATGAGGCTTGTTGAGAGAATCTCCGGTTTTGCAAGAGGCTTATACCAAAACTTGTCCCAATTCAGCCAAAAATTATACGTATGAAAACAGGGTTTAGATTATCCCAAACATCTCGGTACCTAGACCAATAATGTACTATGATTTGAATTCAACATAAAATGGATACAAATATATGAATTGGAGAGCGTATGGTACATGTAGTTCATAGTGAAATATGATTACTGCTATATGTATGTTTTTTGTTATCAAGATAATATTTAAATTATTGTATAACTTGACAACAATCGTATTCAAATAAGGAAAATTGATTCAAATTTAGTCCATATGGTAGACGACAATATATATGTTCACATGGTGGAGTAAAATGTTCATATATGATGGAAGATCAAAATGTATGACTACATCAATTATAAACCGCAAGGTCACCTAAAGATATATTTGAATTCAACATAACGTGGATTCAAAAATTGAAATTCGAGATCATGCCATCTGTAATCATATAAAAAGGGACATTACTCTTTCTTTGGTGGGAATTGATTTGTTTTTTGTTGTTGTTGAGGGAAGTGCAAATCGATTTGGTACTGTGCAGGGTAATCTTGTTCTCCCAATTTTTTTTACATTTTTCTTGTAGTTTTTTCAATGGCATCTATAGCAATATAGTAAAAGGGGACATGACTCTCTTGTGTCTTGTATGAATTGTTTTTTTTACATGTTAAGTTTGTTCTGCCGAACAAGGAATCCGCACCTTGTTATCCCGAAATTTTCAAGCTCGAGTATCTTTTGTCTCACCTGCTTTGAAACTCCCGCTTCTTCAACCCGCGCCGCGCCTTGTTATCCCGAAATTTGGACGCGCGCGAGAACTCCCTTCTCATCCGAAATCGCTCCCGCAGCCCAGACACGCGAAATCCCCCTTCTACCCCTCAGCCGGAAATGAAGCTCCACGTCGCGGTGTCAAAACCGGTGGGGGTACGCTTGTAACTTATCGTACATTTCGGACAAGCGCGTCCCTAAGCTTGGCTCCCCCTCCCCCTTCGCCCCCCCCCATTCGTACACCGAGGCCGCCAAATCCCGCGAAACCCCATGCTCCTCCGTCGGCCTCCCGACCGCCGCCCAGCCGGAGACTCTTCCCCGACTACGTCGTCCACCGCAACAGCTCGCTGTCCCTCATCCACCGCACCGGATGAGGATCCGTTGTCGATCTCGTCATCCCGCCGGATTAGCCGCCCCGTCCTCCACCTCCAAGGAGCTGCCCCGATGTTCGCCTCGTCTATCGCGCCACCTCAATCCCCACAGCGCCGTCTTGACCTGCCCCACCGGAACCGCAGCACCCTCACCAATTCCTCCGATGAAGCCGAGGCCAACTCGGCGCCACCAAGGAGGTTCTGCACTCACCGCTGCATTTTATCTTTTATTCAATCTCACGGGGCTGCCGGTGCTCGATACCGAGCAGACATGGCATGTCTCCATCGACGGCGCCATGGCCGGCCACATCATCCACGGCGTCTCTCCCCCATGTTGTTGCTTCCTCGGCGGCGACTTCCACAACGGCACTAGCTGCAGCTGCTCCGGCTCTTGCTCGCGCAGCGGCTCTGTTCTTGTTGTCGGTCGCGCTGCTGCACTGCTCCTGCTTTCGTTCGTGCTGCTGCTCTACTCTTGCTCTCGCTTGCGCTGCTGCTGCTGCTGCTGCACGACCTCTGGCAGCTACAGGAGTTGCTGCTTTAGCACTCGCTCGCGGTGCTACTGCACGACTTGCTCTCTGCTAGTGCGTTCCCTGCTCGAGCGTCTGCTGATTTAGATCACTGCTTCTCTGCTACTAGTGCTCGAACGCCCTAAACATCTATTGCAATGCTCTGTTACTAGTTCAATCAGTTTCGACAGTAAAATTCAGTTTCGACTGTGAAGTTCATTTTCTTCAGTTAAGTTCAGAGTGAACAGTACTTACAGCATCTGTTGGAGCGGCCGTGGCGCGGCTGATGCGTTTTACATCTAGCACTTTTTGGTGATGTATTTTACATCATCTATTGCAGATGATATTAGGGTCCCACTTCAGATTAACGTTGTCTGTCTTGTCATGCTTCAGCCTCGTCGCCGTACACCTTAGCGGAGCTGCTCCAATGACGGAACCATCCATCACAGCGGAGCAGTACCCTTGGCGCCGTTTCCAGAGGCCTCGGATCTTCTTCCCCGCCTCCGACAGTCACACCAGCATCATGACCATCCTCCACGTCCAACCCAATGATGCTGAGGTCCACAAGGCTATGCCAAAGAGGTTGTACACTCGTCGCATCACTTTGTTTCTCCATTCCTCTGTTCTTCCAATTCATGTGAGCCAAACACCCAGGTTGACTGAAATCCTATGTTTCCAAATGCTCTGTTTTGCACGTGCATTCCTATCCTATTCCTGTGTTTTTCCTGTCCCTGCATTTATAGAATCCTCCAATTCTAAGGAGCCCTTACAGATTTACTTCATTTTCAGATAGGCGTCAAACAAAACTCTGTGTGTTATGTCCTGCTCCTGCCGTGCCGTCATCCACCCCACCTGAGGTGCACCATCGATAGAAGCGTTCACTGCAGCAGAGATCCCCCCTGTAGACTTCCTTTCGCCGCCTCAGATCATCTTCCCCGTTGCCGGCAGCCACGCCACCTGCTTTACCATCATGGACTGAGCAGATGAACCTGAGGACTACACAGTTCCGGAAGAGAGGTCGCAGTCTTTCATGTTTCCTTATGTTATACATCGGTTATTATTACCTGCTACTTTATCGTTCAATCTTGAGTTTTGAATTGCCCATGGGTCTCATATCGAGCCAGCAACGAATAGTATCTGTCTACTATCTGGTTCATCTGGGGTCTTCTATGTGGTTCATGTTGGGTGGGAAACAAACAATAGATGATCCATTGTCTATCTTTTTAAACTGAAGCTATAATCTACCTGCTATCATTAGTTTTGGATCCATCCACTCGTTTGCTACCATCAGTCTTGATTTTTGCATGCACCCCTTAGGCCTTACAAAATCTAACTATTTTATTATTATTATGCATGTCGGATATTGTACACAATCGTATTGAACATGTAGAGAAAAAGAGAAGACCATTGCGTGCGAATATAATGTCATGCAGACGCCGCTCCATGGTGGGCGAAGTGCCCCCCCTCCTGCATTTCCAGATTGTATTCCAGAGGAAGATAACTGTTCAGATGGAGATTCAAAAGGAGCCGACCACGCCTGTTTACCACCTGAGGTGTTTGCTCTAACCTGGCATGCTGATGTTGGTCATATCATGCATATGGCGCCTTGCATTGCTTACATTATACATCTTATATGTCATCAGCTTAGTTTAGATTTGCTTTGTGTGAATGCCACCTGTTTGGTTTCTATATCATACTCCCACCATTCCTAAATATTTGTCTTTTTACAGATTTCAACAAGTGACTACATACGGAACAAAATGAGTGAATCTACACTCTAAAATATGTCTATATACATCCGTATGTGGTAGTCCATTTGAAATCTCTAAAAAGACAAATATTTAGGAATGGAGGGAGTATATGGGAATTATGCAATGCCATCTTCTTTAGCCAGGCATCATATACGTGAATCATGCAATGCCATCCTGTTTAGCCAGTCATCGTATATGTGAATTGTATTGTGCCATATTTTTTTCCATAATGTATTCCATTTGTCAACAATGTTTATACATTCATCTACTCTTCCTGTGCATCAGCCATTTGAGTCTGTCATGGGAAAATCTGGAGTGAAAACAAGGTCTTCTGAGCAGTCAGTGCTACCTGTCGATGCAGATTTCTTGCTGGTTACAGATAGCTCCTCAGAGGAGGATTCAGAGAGAGATGACCAGTCGTATCCCCCCCCCCCCGAGGTGCATGCTCTAACTTGGCTGGGTTATATTGCTCATATCATGCATATGGTGTCTTGCATTGCCATGCCATCTGCTTAGATTAGAAATGCATTGTGTGAACGCCTCCTGTTTGCTTTCTATATCAGATATGTGAATTATGCAATGCCATGTTTTTCAGCCAGTTATCATATATGTGAATTATGCACCGCCATGGAGCCAGGCATCATATATGTGAATTATCTCATGCCATCTTTTTTTTCATTACGTATTCGATTTGTCGACAATCTATGTATATTGAACTACTCTTCATGTGTATCAGCCATTTGAGCCAGTTATGGAAAAATCTGGAGTGAAAACAAGGTCTTCAGAGCAGGCAATGGTACCTGTTGAAGCATATATCTCAATGGTTACAGGGAGCTCCTCAGAGGAGGATTCAGAGACAGATGACCGGTCCCATATCCCACCTGAGGTGTATGCTCTAAGTTGCAATGTTTATATTTCTCATATGATGCATGTGGTGTCTTGCACTACTTAGTTTAGATATCATATGCACAATGTTGAATTCTATCTGCTTAGTTTAGAGATCATACATGCGAGTGCCAGCTGCTTAGTATATGAATCAATTATGTCAATTATATCATGCCATCCTGTATACTTAGACAACATGTATGTGAATTATTTCATCCCAACCTATTTTAGAAAGACATCATATAGTTTGGTCATGTCATCCTGTTTAGGTACTCATCATATGTTGAATTATGCCATTATATCCTGTTAAGTTATCCATCATATATCTGAAACTGTGTCATGCTATCCTGTTTAGTTAGGCATCATATATGTGAAATTGTGTCATGCTGTCCTGTTTGGTTAGACAACATATATGTGAATTACCACATCTGTCTATCATACAATGTCTGTGCGTTCAATTTCTTTTCTTGTTTATCAGCCATTTGAATTGGAGGGGGTGATGGCAGTATCTAAGGGAGCAAAAACCCATTCTTCACAAAAGACAGTGCTACCCATCGATGCAGATAGAACCATGGTTGTACTGGCCCACAAACTAGCCCTACCACACATAATCGAGACACTTCCAGATTGCACACTAACACCGTTGGGCAGAGAACCAGCTACAACCCATCTAACCGCAACCCCAGCGGATAGTAACCCACTTATAGTTGACAAAGCACCATGTCCACCATAGAGTACCACCACATGAGCAGTTTGTAAAGCTACTGCAGTGCCCAAAGCACGAAGACCACCACAGCTAACCCAAACTCCACGATTAAAGCAGAAGAGCAACTGTTCTCAGGTCAGATTCCGTACTCCTTTGCTGTTGCATCACTGTATTTACTCATACCAACTACTTTCGAATTTGAAGGATCCAATTGAAACTCCAATGGCGCAACATGTATGTTTTAAACCTATCTCTTTAACTGGATTGCTGTTCTAACTTGTTGCTCTATGTTGATTTCAGTCTAAGTTGTATAAACAGTTATGTTCTCATGTGATGCACATTACAAGTGCTGCCAATGCTGTGTAGTTTCTCACACTTATATTCTGTCTATGCTGCTATGTCTTAAAAATATATGAGTTTAACTGTGTCTCTATCTTGATTAGGGGACATAAACTAGAATGATATGGACAATACAGTGACCATAGTACATAGATATATGTTTGTTTCATGCTGTTATCCTGTCCACCTTACTACTGAACCGGTTTACCAAAATGAGTTTCGTATACTACAAGCTAAACATGTGATGTGTCTGCTTGTTTCTCTTGTAGTATGCAAACAGAATATTGGAGAAGAGCACCCCACTATGCAATGGTAGAGAAAGTAATGCAGATAAGGTCAAGATAGTGAGACAACCCTGTTGGTCTCCAAGAAAGGTGATAAAAACGATCTTGTAGACAGTGAGAAAACCCCACAGTCCTGCGTTGATGTAGTGTTCGAGTTACTGGCCAGTACCGCTGGCACAAGCTCTTCGAACTTGCTGCCTGAATCACTTCGGCTTCTTCAGTCTCAGCTACAAGCTGAAAGGCATCAGTCAGCTGTGCTGCGGCAAGAAGCCGAAGGACTGAGGAAGTCCCTGCAGAATTCAGATGCGTACTTTCTTGTGCAACAGCAAGCGCTGGAGGATTTAAGCGCCAAACAAGAGAAAGTTAATAAGCTTGCTAAGCATCTTGCCAGCATTATGGGTACCCAGGATATTGTTTCTTGAACTCTTCTGAAGTGGTTTCAGTTCTAGACTTCTTTTGCTGCGGCGTTTATATGCTGCTTTGTTCCCTATATTTGCACTGGTGGCGAACTTTGATGCCGAGTGGATGTAATATGTGTAATAGCCGTGATAGCCTAGCATAAGTTGCTTGCTTATTTATTTCCTTGTTGTCTTGTTTATTTGTTTGCTTGTAGTCAGTGCAGTTCTTTTTCCGCGGTTTGCTAGTGGCTGCAATAACCTATTTTTTAAACTAGGCCACAATAACTGTCGGGGATATACCCCGTGGTATGACCCGGCCGGATTTGGCACTTCACCGTGACCCGCCGGAGAACTGGCGACTCACGGGTCTGGCGGCTCACTGTCAGACGATTCACAAGCCTGACGACTCACGGATGACCCCGACGGCGGGTCAGATAGAAGACTAGACCCAAGGCCCAGAAGGCCGGCTCACGTTTATGATGGGCCGGCTTAAGAAGAAAGGCATGACGAATATTTCCTTTACGAGGAAGCAAGACCCGGACTTGTAATTAACTTGTAAGAGAAGATAGATTAGTCCTAGTCCTACTAGGACTCCACATGTAACCCGCCCCTCTAACTTATATAAGGAGGGGCAGGGCACCCCAAAGAGGGACAAGTAACAAGAAATAATCTCTAGGGCTAAACACCGAGAGCCGGAGCCGGCGACTCTCCCGTGATCATAATGAGACCTAGCCTCAAACAGCACGTAGGGTTGTTACCGGATGATGTTTCCCGGGGCCCGAAGCTGTCTAAACCCTTGTCTTGTGCGTTGATCCGCCCTGCGTCTCTCATCCCAATCAACGCCTCTCAAGCTACTACAAAGATGCGTTGGCCTCACGACTAAGTCCTTACACCTAGGACATCTGACGTGTTAATTCCACGACAATAACCATGTCTAATATTTACTGTGGTGACACTGGGCCTCCTACGGGCCGTAGAAACAGTGGGCCTTCTACGGGCCGTAGAAACAGTAGGCCTTCTACGGGCCATAGAAACAATGGGCCTTCTATGGGCCGTATCATCAATGTGCCTTATACGGGCCGTATGATCGATGGGCCAAACATGGGCCAATAACAGGCTGCATTATGGCCGTAAACGGGCTAGAGTTGGAATCGTCCGTTCATGGTCCGAACATAATGGGCCATCATTAATACGCCATATTTTATGACGCTATGAAAATAGCCCAACGTATTAATGGACCACAAACGGGCCGACTGTAACCACGGGCTGAATTTGGCCCACAAGCAGAAAATGACAGTAACGGGCCGTAAGTAAACGAATGCTGGAAATGAGCCCAAGAATAAATGGGCTCTGAGAAGGCCGAAAGATAACATGGGCTGGAAACGGCCCAACGGAATAACGGGCCATTAATGGGTATAAAGTGATACACTGTTCATTACGGGCCAGTTTCACCACGGGCCGTTAATGGGTGTAAAGTGATACACTGTTCATTACAGGCCAGTTTCACCACGGGCCGTTAATAGGCCAAGAGTTACATAGGGCCTCATATGGGCCGAAAGACGTCATGGGCCATACATGGGCCAGAAGTGTAAACGGGCTGGAATCATATTGGATGGCCCAGATGACGCTACTAGGCCTAATTCGGATAGGGCGTAACGGGCCTTGGGTTAGCGGGTTGTAAATGGGCTATATGCGAACAGGCCGTTAACACGCTTTCCATGGGCCGGCCCGCCACCTTTTGACCAAGTCAAACGGGCCGGCCTTTTCACAGGAATGGGCCTCTGTTGGGCCGTGCCACGTGTCGACGTATCATAGGCGCCTTCTGTCCAATGAGTGGATGACATCTGTCCCAACGATGAGCCGACACGTGTTTCCTCCAGCCAATGATGATTTTACACGTGGAAAATCCCCATTGGTCGGGGCTGTTAACGGGTTATCGGATCCAAAACCCGACCAGATAGCTTAACAGTGTTCCGTTACGGTGGATGCCACGTGTCGGTCACCCTTGACGAAAGCACTTCTGTGACGCGCGATTTATCGTCATGGAAGTGGACACTTCCGTGATGATAATTTTGGTAATGTCATGGAACACTTCTACGACAGCACAGGTATGACTATCTTGATTCTGTCATAAATTTGTCATGGATGTACATGCATGACAAAAAAACGCGACCTACTGTGACAAACACGTATCATCACGGAAGTGTATTTTTTTTGTAGTGATATTATTTGCCTTTGCGATCTATTTTCCTTTGCTTTTATTTTCAGATCTATTAAACCAAAAATACAAAAATAACTTGCTGTGTTTTATTATTATTTATTTTATTTAGCGTTTGATCTATCAATCTACTACAATTTTATTCACGTCCGTTTGCCTATCTTTAGGCGCCGCTACCTGAAAGGGATTGACAACCCCTTTTACACGTCGGGTTGCGAGTAGTTGTTATTTGTGTGCAGCTGTTGTTTATGTTATGTTGCTTGGTTCTCCTACTGGCTCGATGACCTTGGTCTCATAACTAAGGGAAATACCTATCGCCGCTATGCTGCATCATCCCTTCCTCTTTGGGGAAATACCTACGTAGCTTCAAGCCGCATCAGGTAGCCACTTTCTACGGAAAACACCTCCAAGCGACACCCGTCCTGGGACGTGTCAAGCAAGCAGGCGTGAAGCTGGCAAAACAGCTCAGCAAGGCCTGACGGGTGATGACCCACAAGTATAGGGGATCTATCATAGTCCTTTCGATAAGTAAGAGTGTCGAACCCAACGCGGAGCAGAAGGAAATGATAAGCGGTTTTCAGCAAGGTATTCTCTGCAAGCGCTGAAATTATAGGTAACAGATAGTTTTGTGATAAGATAATTTGTAACGAGCAACAAGTAACAAAAGTAAATAAAGTGCAGCAAGGTGGCCCAATCCTTTTTGTAGCAAAGGACAAGCCTGGACAAACTCTTATATAGAGAAAAGCGCTCCCGAGGACACATGGGAATTATCGTCAAGCTAGTTTCCATCACATTCATATGATTCGCGTTCGGTACTTTGATAATTTGATATGTGGGTGGACCGGTGCTTGGGTGCTACCCTTACTTGGACAAGCATCCCACTTATGATTAACTCCTATTGCAAGCATCCGCAACTACAAAAGAAATATTAAGGTAAACCTAACCATAGCATGAAACATATGGATCCAAATCAGCCCCTTACGAAGCAACGCATAAACTAGAGTTTAAGCTTTTGTCACTCTAGCAACCCATCATCTACTTATTACTTCCCAATGCCTTCCTCTAGGCCCAAATAATGGTGAAGTGTCATGTAGTCGACATTCGCATAACACCACTAGAGGAGAGCCAACATACATCTCATCAAAATATCGAACAAATACCAAATTCACATGACTACTAATAGCAAGACTTCTCCCATGTCCTCAGGAACAAACGTAACTACTCACAAAGCATATTCATGTTCATAATCAGAGGGGTATTAATATGCATAATGGATCTGAACATATGATCTTCCACCAAATAAACCAACTAGCATCAACTACAAGGAGTAATCAACACTACTAGCAACCTACAGGTACCAATCCCAGACGTAGAGACAAGAATTGGATACAAGAGATGAACTAGGGTTTGAGAGGAGATGGTGCTGGTGAAGATGTTGATGGAGATTGGCCCCCTCCCGATGAGAGGAGCGTTGGTGATGACGATGCGATGATTTCCAGTCACGCCTAAGATGTGACCCTATCCTAAAGGAACACGAAGGTCCCACCAAGGATAGAAGCGCATCTTGAAGACGCTTTTGCAAGGTGGATATCATTACATCAACATTACATAATATTTGGGGATACATACAAGGCATACACATGCCGCAAGAATACATCAATACATCATACATAAGATCAGCATCCTACTACGGATGAAACATAAACAGAAACTCGAACGACATCCACCCTGCTAGCCCAGGCTGCCGACCTGGAACCTATCCCCTGATCAAAGAAGCAGAAGAAGATCTCCAAATCAAGAAACATCGCTCTCACGTCATGATCATCGCAAGACCTGCACCTGCAACTGGTGTTGTAGTAATCTGTGAGCCACGAGGACTCAGCAATCCCATTACCATGGGTATCAAGACTAGCAAAGCTTAAAGGGGATGGAAAGGATAAGTGGTGAGGTTGCAGCAGCGACTAAGCAGGTATGGTGGCTAACTTACGCAAATAAGAGCGAGGAGAGAAGCAAAGGAACGATCGTCAACTAGTAATGATCAAGAAGTGATCCTGAACTCCTACTTACGTCAAACATAACCCAGCAACCGTGTTCACTTACCGGACTCCGCCGAGAAGAGACCATCACGGCTACACACGCGGTTGATGCGTTTTAATTAAGGTCAAGTGTCAGGTTCTCTACAACCGGATATTAACAAATTCCCATCTGCCACATAACCGCGGGCACGGCTTTTGAAAGATAATACCCTGCAGGGGTGTCCCAACTTAGCCCATTATAAGCTCTCACGGCCAACGAAGGATATTCCTTCTCCCGGGAAGGCCCGATCAGTCTCGGAATCCCGGTTACAAGACATTTCGACAATGGTAAAACAAAACCAGCAAAGCCGCCCGATGTGCCGACAATCCCGATAGGTGCTGCACATATCTCGTTCTCAGGGCAACACCGGATAAGTCAAGCTACGAGTAAAACCAGACCTCGAGTTTCCCCGAGGTGGCCCCGCAGGCTGCTCGGTTCGGACCAACACTTAGAGAAGCACTGGCCCGGGGGGTAAATAAAGATGACCCTCGAGAGCGTGACTCCCAAGGGAAAAAGGCTAGGTGAGGCAAATTTTAAACCAAGGTTGGGCCTTGCTGGAAGAGTTTTATTTAGGGCGAACTGTCAAGGGGGTCCCATAAATCACCCAACCGTGTGAGGGACGCAAAATCAAGGAACATAACACCGGTATGACAGAAACTAGGGCGGCAAGAGTGGAACAAAACACCAGGCATAAGGCCGAGCCTTCCACCCTTTACCAAGTATATAGATGCATTAATAATATAAGAGATATTGTGATATCCCAACATAAACATAATCCAACATGGAGCAATCTTCATCTTCACCTGCAACTAACAACACTATAAGAGGGGATGAGCAAAGTGGTAACATAGCCAAACAATGGTTTGCTAGGAAGGTTGACAAAGGTTAGGGGTTCATGGCAATTTGGGAGGCTTGAGGAGCAAGTGAATAGGTAGCGCAGCATAGCGATAGAACGAAGCAACTAGCATAGCAATGATAGTAATGAGATCCAAGGTGACGGTCATCTTGCCTAAAATCCGCTAGGAAGAAGAACGAATCCATGAAGAAGATGAAGCCACGAAGACGAACGAATCCTCACGATCGCAACGACACGGGAACTATCGAGAAGAAGCACACAACATGGTAAACACACCACACATGAACAAGGCATGATGCTCAACCAAGTACGATGCATGACAAAGCTACATGAAGCTACTCATGACAAGATATGATGCATACAAGATCAACACATCAAAGCAAGTTTAAATGAGGCCGGAAACAACATATACCAAATCCGGTAAGTCCTCATATGCAAATTTCGAAATTGGTCCAGAACTGAATAAACCTTATGTTCATGTTGTTAAACAGCAAGTTAAGATGCACCAAGATGATCTACACAAAATTTTAGTCAAGTTACATATAAAGTTCATTAGATTCGGAGCTACGGCCTAGAAGATATGGGCAAACAACTTAAACATGGCATTGATGCAAAATGCATGCAAACATCAAGCAAACACCTCAAAACAAGGATGCAACATGACAATATGAGACTACATGCAAAACTAAGCAAGTTTCATATAGAGCATGCTCGAAACGGAGCAACGGTGCAACACATACACTCCAAACAAGACATAGGAACAATCTGTCCAAAACAGCAACTATGCATCTACCAAGCATCAAAACTATATGCTACAGCAACTCAACATGAAAACAAAAGGCATGGACATGATGTACAGGTAAAGCATGACAAAACATGAACACTGAGCTATCTCCAGAAATCACTAGAACATGCTCAAAAGGACAAGGCAAGATTGCAAATAATAACAGGTTCACAGACATGGCAGAAATTACTGGGCATGACAGGAACAACATCAGGTAGCAATGTTCAAAGCACGAAATCAACATGCTACAGGAACTTATGATAGCAAACAAAGGCATGGCATGATTTTACTCAAAGCATATAACAAAAGTCTCTTACCGACCATAAGCCTAAAGGAACCAGAAAATATGATGGCAACCATGTAAACATAGCAAGTTTCGTTATCAGGTTCCAGACTTAGCAGAAACAAGAGCATGGCAGAAACAATAATATGAAGGCATGTTTGTGAGCTTGATGCACTCACCACAAAGCAATGCATGACAAAACAAGCATGCCTACAACAAGATGGCATGTTTATGCAGCTATTCATGGCAAGAGAAAATGCATAGCATGTATGAGACAACTAGAACAAGCTAGGCAAAATTTCATATCATGTTAAGAATCTGCCAGAAATATTTTATAACAAAAGTAGAGCAAGATTGAGTAATGCTATGGCACTCCATAATTGCAAACAAGGGTACGGATGGAATGATTACAACCATATATACAAAAAATCCTTACTTAACATCTCCAAAATATTCATGGATCTCTCTGTAGCATCAAGTTTATATGGCAACAAAATAACAGCAGACAAAGACTTGGAGAAATCCCTAAGTCTCTGAAATCAGAAACATTACGGGGCCTAGTTTGCATGCTTGTGCTAGTCACCACAGAGATCACAAAAATACATGGCATACACCACTAAAAAGATAGCATGGCATACAACAAAACACATGTAGAGCTCATGCCCATAAGATGCACAGATTAAATGATACAAAAATGACAAATCACCAAGTTCTGATAACATACAACAGATAACAGCAACTAGCACTCTTGCAACGATGATTAGGACATCAAGATGGACTCAAATGAACATGGTGCAATGGAACAAAATGAAGAACATCACGAGACTAACATTTTGATATATTGCACGCGCGAAACGAAGCTATATGCATGAAGTTATGACATGATGAACATGCTAACATAATGCAAGAAACTGGGGACTTGGGGAAAATTTTGGGGTCAACCTTAGGGTTCTCAGATCTGGATCCGGGGGCGCGGTTCCCGAGGTAGGCCGGGCCACTCACCGGAGAAAGGGATGGCGCGGCAGGGACCTCGACGGCGTCGGGGCCGGAGAGGAGGAGCAGGGGGCCGCGGGTGGAGGCCGGACGGCGCGGCTCGGTCCCGCGGGCGCGGAGGCGGCGGCGCCATGGCCGGGCGGCGGAGGCGGCGGCGGGATGGGCGGCGGCGAGCGCAGGTGGCGGCGGGCGGAGACGCGTCGGGCGCGGGGGCGGCGGCGGCGCGAGGGAGCTCGGCCCGATCCGGCCCGGGGCGGGCTCCCCGTGGGCCAGGCGGGCCGGCGGCGGTGAGAGGCGGCGGGTGCCACATGGAGGCCGCGGGTTCGCCGGGCGCGGCGGCGCGGGGTGTCCGGCGACGAACGGACATGTCCGGCTGCGAGGTGAGACGAAATTTAGGGTTTGGACTGCGATTTTGGACAGGGAAGGTGTTTAAATAGGTAGAGGGAGCTAGGAGAGTCCAAACGAGGTGCGGTTTTCGCCCACGCGATCGTGATCGAACGACCGAGAGCATGGCGGAGACTTAGAGGGGTTTTGGGGCTGTTTTAAGGGGGGTTTCGCTGCAACATACAAACGGACTTTGCGGTTGCCCGGTTAACCGTTGGAGTACCAAACGACCTCCAAATGGAACGAAACTGGACCGGTGGTCTAACGGTGGTATACCAAGGCCACTTGACAAGCCTCGGTCCATTCCGAGAACGTTCAACACCCGCTCACGAAAAGAAACAAGAGGGGTGCGCCGGAGGAGATAGGATTGCCGGATTGCAAAACGGACAACGGGGAAAATGTTCGGATGCATGAGACGAACACGTATGCACATGCGATGCACATGATGACATGATATGAAATGCAGATGATGACATGGCAAAATGCAACACGCAAGCGAATGACAAGGCAAGGACGGCGAATAACTAGCAGACACCTGGCGCATCAGATCCGGGGTGTTACAACACTCCTCCACTAACAAGAGATCTCATCCCGAGCTCTTAGGACCGAGACGGAAGGGAATGAAGATGAGGTCAAATAAGAACACTAGTGGAAAAAAACAAAGAATCGAGAGCACTCGAGAAGAAGAGAGGAATGACGAGAATGACGAGAACCAAATGCTCACGGAATCAGATAGACTCTGAAACCACTCCGGTTAGAACGAGATCAGAAATGAATAAGACTGACAAGATTTAGGCAGCACTCCGGCTGAAACATGGAGGAATAGAACACGAGCTAGAGAAATGGAACGATACTTGACTTAAGGAACAACACAAAATCTCCGGAAGACTTGAATTAATAGAATGAGAAGAACGGGGAAGAAAATGACAACTTGTGCCACGAATGAAATAGAAAGCAACCTTAGTAGAAAGGATTGAACGGAGTTGTTAGAAATTCAAAACAAAAGAATAAGCTTGTTGTGGACTTATGGATAACATCTCAAAATTTTGAGGTGGTAACCTACCACAAGCGGAAAAAAATGAATAGCTGAGAGAACAAAGAAATGCAAAACTCCACTTCAAAAGAATACGAAGAATTAATTGCACTTCAAAAAGCAAGAAGGAAAGGTACTTGAGCTCCTTCGATAAGAATCTTGATGAACACTTGAGAAATGAATTAAATCATGACGAACCACCGTGACGAACTCCGGTAACAAAAGAATGACGAGATAAAATTTTGAAGGATGAAAGGGATAAGATTAAATTCTTGCGATGATTTAAATGGAGGTACGAGACGAAATCGGCGAGAAGCTTAGAACTCCGGAAAGAAAAGATGAACACACTTTGAACCGAGAATTTGATAAGATGAACAATCTCCGAAAAGAAAAGATAAACCCACTTGAAGAAAGAAGAATAAGGATTACGCTATGCTTATCCTCCACCAATTAAATTGATGAGATACCATGGATTTGCATACTACTTATTCTCGTTGGAAAGATTAAGGGAGATATAGCGCCAAAACTTGAGAAAATCTTCGTGAACCACCGGTAGGATTAGGAAAGAACGAATTAATAGATATGATAACAACATAAAGAAATCTTGAGCGAGCCACCGTAGGAATTCAAAATTGAATGACGAAGGAGAATGACTCACCGGGAAAAATAGGAAAAGCACGAAGACACTTGAGGGAAACTAGAGACCAGAGCACGAAGAGATCGCAAACTGATTAAAGAATACTTGAACGAAGCACCGAAAGAATATTGAGACGAACGTAGGGGCATGGATATATAATAACCGGAGAAGGAATTCGAAAGCTTAGAACGAAGAAATATTCCGAAATGGAGGCCTCCGGATAATTGAGACGGAAAACAACTCCTGAAATACTCCGGATGGGTGAAAATAATTGCACGATTTGAACAATTTGAGAGGATAACAAGAAGCTAGCATCACGAATCCCCGAGAGAACGGGCAAGATTTAAGAGAAAATTCTACTTTGGTTCTCAGTTGTTGAGAATGACGACGAGAAAGAACACCAAAATTGTTGAGATACTCCGGGAGAATGAAAAGCGAAGAGGTTGAGCCAACAATGAAAATAATTTGGAAATGGAAAGCGTCTGACTGATGAAATTCATACTTGCGTCAAACTTCGAAAAAGATTTGAGAATAGCTCCGGAAAAATTAGAAGAGTCAGGTAAGATCCTGGGAAAAGACCTGTGGGTTAGGGCCCACTGAAGAGAAATCACCGTTGAAAAAGGATTGTTGAAGAGATAGATGATGCACCGGAACAATTTAAATATTTGAATGAGGTGACAACCTCGAATTAATTCAAACACAGACAAATCTCCTGAGATGTCTTCATCACTCCGGAACGATTAAAAGACAAGAGGGGAACGAGCAACGGGAAACATTTGGGCCGAGGAAAGAATATAATCACTACCGAAAATTGAAATTGAATCCACCGGAGAAGAAAAGAGATGAAGAATCACGAATGAGGCAAAATTCACCTGTTGAATATAATTGAGGAAAGACTGAAGAAACTCCGCACGAATGAAATAGATGCTTGAATAGCGGCTCAGACTCCGGGAATAAAAAGGGTGGGAGGGCAGGAAAACAACGGCAACTTGGAAGGGGAAATCGACGAATAGCTTTGAAGAGAAAAGCACCGGTTGAAATAATTGAGGAGAGAATGCAAAGATTTCGCAGGAGTAGAATGGATACTCGATTACAGACTCCGGTTCCGAGAAGAAGAAGGGTGGGCGGGTGGGAAAAACAAGGATAGCTTCGGACAAGGAAACAACATCGGAAGGAAATAACTGAGGACTGGTCTCGCAAAAGATGACGAGGACCGAAAACACCCGAAGAGAAATGCGCCGGATTGAAAAAAGGATGGACAATGAACGAAGACTAACCACGTGATCCTAAGAAAAATTTGAAGGGGAAGAGGAATAGTTCAAAACACCTACGTCAAGATTTCTCACCAGAGCGACGAAGGGGCAGAGGAGTAAAAAGAATTCCTACTCTCCGATATAACTAGACTCCGAAAAAAATTTCTTCTAGACTCAACAACGGCCAAACTACACGATCAATCAAGGGGGGCTCCTAGGGTCGGTCGAGGCTCTGATACCAACTTGTCACGCCTAAGATGCGACCCTATCCTAAAGGAACACGAAGGTCCCACCAAGGATAAAAGCGCATCTTGAGGACGCTTTTGCAAGGTGGATATCATTACATCAACATAACATAATATTTGGGGATACATACAAGGCATACACATGCCGCAAGAATACATCAATACATCATACATAAGATCAACATCCGACTACGGATGAAACATAAACAAAAACTCGAACGACATCCACCCTGCTAGCCCAGGCTGCCGACCTGGAACCTATCCCCTGATTGAAGAAGCAGAACAAGAACTCCAAATCAAGAAACATCGCTCTCGCGTCATGATCATCGCAAGACCTGCATCTGCAACTGGTGTTGTAGTAATCTGTGAGCCACGAGGACTCAGCAATCCCATTACCATGGGTATCAAGACTAGCAAAGCTTAAAGGGGATGGAAAGGATACGTGGTGAGGTTGCAGCAGTGACTAAGCAGGTATGGTGGCTAACTTACGCAAATAAGAGTGAGAAGAGAAGCAAAGGAACGATCGTCAACTAGTAATGATCAAGAAGTGATCCTGAACTCCTACTTACGTCAAACATAACCCAGCAACCATGTTCACTTCCCGGACTACGCCGAGAAGAGACCATCATGGCTACACACGCGGTTGATGCATTTTAATTAAGGTCAAGTGTCAGGTTCTCTACAACCGGATATTAACAAATTTCCATCTGCCACATAACCGCGGGCACGGCTTTCGAAAGATAATACCCTGCAAGGGTGTCCCAACTTAGCCCATTATAAGCTCTCACGGCCAACGAAGGATATTCGTTCTCCTGGGAAGGCCCGATCAGTCTCCGAATCCCAGTTACAAGACATTTCGACAATGGTAAAACAAAACCAGCAAAGCCGCCCGATGTGCCGACAATCCCGATAGGAGCTGCACATATCTCGTTCTCAGGGCAACACCGGATAAGTCAAGCTACGAGTAAAACCAGACCTCGAGTTTCCCCGAGGTGGCCACGCAGGCTGCTCGGTTCGGACCAACACTTAGAGAAGCACTGGCCCGGGGGGGGTAAATAAAGATGACCCTCGAGAGCGTGACTCCCATGGGAAAAAGGCTAGGTGAGGCAAATGTAAAACCAAGGTTGGGCCTTGCTGGAAGAGTTTTATTCAAGGCGAACTATCAAGGGGGTCCCATAAATCACCCAACCGTGTGAGGGACGCAAAATCAAGGAACATAACACCGGTATGACGGAAACTAGGGCGGAAAGAGTGGAACAAAACACCAGGCATAAGGCCGAGCCTTCCACCCTTTACCAAGTATATAGATGCATTAATAATATAAGAGATATTGTGATATCCCAACATAAACATAATCCAACATGGAGCAATCTTCATCTTCACCTGCAACTAACAACACTATAAGAGGGGCTGAGCAAAGCGGTAACATAGCCAAACAATGGTTTGCTAGGAAGGTTGACAAAGGTTAGGGGCTCATGGCAATTTGGGAGGCTTGAGGAGCAAGTGAATAGGTAGCGCAGCATAGCGATAGAATGAAGCAACTAGCATAGCAATGATAGTAATGAGATCTAAGGTGACGGTCATCTTGCCTGAAAACCCGCTAGGAAGAAGAACGAATCCATGAAGAAGATGAAGCCACGAAGACGAACGAATCCTCACGATCGCAACGACACGGGAACTATCGAGAACAAGCACACAACATGGTAAACACACCACACATGAACAAGGCATGATGCTCAACCAAGTATGATGCATGACAAAGCTACATGAAGCTACTCATGACAAGAGATGATGCATACAAGATCAACACATCAAAGCAAGTTTAAATGAGGCCGAAACAACATATACCAAATCCGGTAAGTCCTCATATGCAAATTTCGAAATTGGTCCAGAACTGAATAAACCTTATGTTCAAGTTGTTAAACAGCAAGTTAAGATGCACCAAGATGATCTACACGAAATTCTAGTCAAGTTACATATAAAGTTCATTAGATTCGGAGCTACGGCCTAGAAGATATGGGCAAACAACTTAAACATGGCATTGATGCAAAATGCATGCTGTCGTGGAATTAACACGTCAGATGTCCTAGGTGTAAGGACTTAGTCGTGAGGCCAACGCATCTATGTAGTAGCTTGAGAGGGGTTGATTGGGATGAGAGACGCAGGGCGGATCAACGCACAAGACAAGGGTTTAGACAGCTTCGGGCCCCGGGAAACATCATCCGGTAACAACCCTACGTGCTGTTTGAGGCTAGGTCTCATTATGATCACGGGAGAGTCGCCGGCTCCGGCTCTCGGTGTCTAGCCCTAGAGATTATTTCTTGTTGCCCATCCCTCTTTGGGGTGCCCTGCCCCTCCTTATATAAGTTAGAGGGGCGGGTTACATGTGGAGTCCTAGTAGGACTAGGACTAGTCTATCTTCTCTTTCAAGTTAATTACAAGTCCGGGTCTTGCTTCCTTGTAAAGAAAATATTCGTCATCCCTTTCTTCTTAAGCCGGCCCATCATAAACGTGAGCCGGCCTCCTGGGCCTTGGGCCTAGTCTTCTATCTGACCTGCCGTCGGGGTCATCCGTGAGTCGTCAGGCTCGTGAGTCGTCCGGCAGTGAGCCGCCAGACCCGTGAGTCGCCAGTCCTCCGGCGGGTCACGGTGAAGCGCCAAGTCCGGCCGGGTCATTCCGCGGGGTATATCCCCGACATTAGCCCCCAGTTTAATTTGGATTTATCCATGTTAAACTAATCTGCAATATAAACACAAGAACAAATTTGACAGGTTGTGTTCCGGGTTAAATATTTTCGTGAACCGGCACCTGATCATCTTTAAGTCCTTGTCATTTCTCCTGGATGCATACTCAAGATCTTATAGCCAATCTCTTTTAACAGATATGTCCAAACCTTGCCAATGCAAAAAATCTGAGCACTTCTTTTGAAAAATCCGGGTCAATAGGCCAGCTTCAGAGTCAATTTGCTGACATTGGTCTCTTGTAGAGAAATATTGTAAGAAATAATCCACTTGAGTCAGCTTTCATTGCTCTGACTTGACAAAAATATTGGTCTTCAAATATTCAACTTATATTCATCCGGCTTAAAGATATAAAACTTGCCGGTTTATGAGTACCAAAATTGCCGGGTTATAAATAGATGATGCCAAGTCATAATTGTCGCCGATGCCGGTTTATGATTTTTGCAGACACCAGGTCAATCTGATTTACTCAAAACTGAGAATTCGAAGATATTTCTCCCTTATATCCATATTACCTGTAGCCCCAAGGGCCGGTTTAATCAGCATGAATAAGCCTGGACTTATCACCATGGCTTTAAATAAAATCTAGTTGTGTAGCCCCCATGAGTCAGCTATAGTCATAGTAGTGTAGCCGGGTCATCCTAGAATTGTCTTGAATTGTTGCGAGAAGCAATTGGTAGCTCCCAAGGGCCGGCTCATTACGATGTGATGATTCGGGTCTTCAATGAAGTGAGCAAAAAATGACTTTGCATTAGCCCCCAAGTGCCATGGTGCATGCTAGCAGTGACATGGGACTTGCATATTTGATGTAATCTCAACTTGAATAATGTAGCCCCCAAGTGCCGGGTTGTAAGCCTGCAGCGATTCGGGACTATTCCTTTCATTGTAGAATAAATCATATCCATTGATAAAATAATAGCCATTGCGCCAAAGCGACTTTGAAAACCTCAATCATAATATTAATTACTTATCTGTTGATAAGTAAATCCGAAGTTTAAATACCGGCGACTCTTGGCCGATGGCGATTTATTACGCCTCCATTGTAAGCCGGAAATTTTATAACCCGGCGGCTTATAGCCTTCGAAAAAACCAAGAATTGCCAACCCTTTTGAGACACTAATTTCAATCTTTGATGATGGGCTTGAACTTAATCATTTATGTAAGTCATAGCCCTGTAAATCCTGCACAGAGTTTAAACAACATATGCCCTGGCGACTTAACATTAAAAGCCAGGGCGGGTAACTACCCAAATGTAGTCTTATCCTGCACACAAGTAGATCACAAGAACCCTTGGCGGTTTACCGCATGGTGGGTCATAACATCTCACATATGACCACTGATGTGTAAAAAAGGAGTCACAGACAAGCCTGTTATGAATCATAACTTTGAAACATAACTATAATATCATACTTGTGATATTGAATTTGCATTGTCGGTTTATATGACCTGCACAATAAGGGTGATAACCCAATCTTTGATACGCTCATGATTCCAATGGCGCAATTCAAAACATACCGGCGGCTTAAAGTCCATAGCCAGGGCCGGTTTAAACATAATCATGTATAAACAATATCATACCTGTGATATTGAATTGTACTGCCGGCTTATGATACCTGTGCAGTAAGTGTGATAACCCAATCCTTAGAAGCCAATGCTTCCACATAGATGATGATTGTCATAAGCCGGCGATTTATCATCAAAAATCAAGCCGGGTTAAATAGCAACCACTCATATACACTTTAGATATGATCAAAAGAGCTTCAAGTAAAATCCGAAAACTATTTGCAAAAAGAAACTTCGAAAAATTTTGAGGCTTCTGATTTGAATACGATCAGAAAACCATCCCAAAGGGGTTAAGCTAAGATTCGAATACGATCATATAGCCCCCAGTGGCTTTGGCGTTGCTGATCAAGAGGGTACTGACAGCTATGTTCTCTTTGGTTCGAATACGACCTATGTTTGAACAGGAAGCCCCCAAATGACCTTGAGAGTTGTTTAACGACGCTGATTCAAATACGATCCACGTCGGTTCCCAAAGGGGGTTGAGCTATGGTTCAAATATGACCAAGAAACTCCCCAATGAGCTCGGCAGTGTGCCGATCAAAAGGGTATCGACAACTATGTTCTCTTTGGTTCGAATACGACCTATGTTTGAACAGGAAGCCCCCTAGTGATCATAAGAATATTTAACGACTCTGATTCGAATACGATCAGGGTCACACCAAAAAGGTTAAGCTAAATTCGAATACGATCAGCTCCCAATGGTCATTAAAGCATGGTACCTATGTTTGGGTTGTGCTTTGTAAAGACTCTTTTTGGTCCCATTAATTTTTCCTGAGAACTCGAACTTTGCGAGAGATAAATTCTTTTTGAACCGGAAAAACGGATATTGAAAGTTTCAAAGCTTTGTGATAAATAAATTTACCTTAAACCGGATTTTGAACCGGATTTGAGAGCTTTCAAAACTTTGCGGGAGAAAGATATCTCTTGGCCCGGATTTTAAACCGGAATCTTTATTTGAACCGGCAATTTTCTGACGGCCTTTAAAGTTTCATCAATATGGTAGCAGCCTCCGGAACCGGGTTATCATTCCCTCCAACGACCCGGGGTTCCCGAGTCATGTCACTGTAGCCCCCGAGTCTCAAGATGACTCGAGGAGTTGGCTTGAGATTCTCCATATTTAACCGTGATATAAACCGGCATAACTTGTATATCATTGGTGTTGATAACACGATGTGTATCCACAGAAGGTTAAGGTGACTGCGGCGGGTTATAAATGATCCCGTATGAGCCGTGTCAGCAACTCGGCCAATGGTTCCTTCCAACTGGCTGTTTGAAGTTAACCGAACTATAGTGGCGGCGATTTGTGCGCCTGCCCATTGAACCATCCAGTGCAGACGGCGGCTGATAACATATGATAATTTGCCTCCAATTTGTTGGAAGAAAACCGGCCTTCCCAAGTAGTGACCTGCTCATACTCAATACACAGCTCATGCAGACAGGTGCGGCTCGGTGTGTTGACGTAGACCAGGCCGCGAGAGGCGGACTGAAAAGACAACCGCCATGTCAGAGGCAGCTCAAACAGATGATCCGGCCGTGGCGTTGTAAGCCGGCGCGGATGAGCGAGTTAACCACATCGTTTTGACGTAGTGAACAATTGTCCTGCATCAACACTACTGCAGACCAAGACAAAGATAAACTGCTCTTTGATAAAAAATAATATGTACAAATAAAATATATTTTAGATGGATCACCTGATGTGCCAGGCCGGAAATAATCCACCATGAAATTAATGATTGCTAGGTGAAGTTGAAGTCGCTCACGGGGGAGCCGGCCGCGGCATGGTAAACCGGTGTAGACGGGTGAGTCGACCGTAGCGTTGTAAGCCCGCGCGGACAGCGAATCGGCTACGGTGTTGTAAGCCGGTGCAGGGGTCCGTTGAATAACGAAGACCACCTGTGCCAAAAGATGTTGGCGTGCCTCCATCTCTGCAGTATAATATCACTTTTTGTCATAAATAATTGCCCTGCATGAACAATATTGCAGACCAAGGCAAAGATAAGCTTGCTCTTTGACAAAAACAACATGTGCTAATAAAACAAACTTGGATGGATATCACCTGATTTGTTTGGACAACGTTCATCGAGACAGAGGTGGCTCAATATAGTTCCGACGGCTCAGGCAGACCGGCAACTTATATAACCCCGGCGGCTCAAAGCGGCAAGGGCGGCTAAATATAGCCCCAGCGGCTCAACACAGCAGAGGCGGCTCAGCGCGGCCCCGGCGGCTTAGCACAGCGGTGGCGGCTCAATAGGGCAGCTCACCACCGCAGGAACGGCCCAACGCGGCCTCAGCGGCTCAATAAACGCTAGTGCAAAAGTGATATTGGTACGCACCTTATGCGACACCTGGTGATTTGTCGGATGAGCACAGACATAATGCATAATGCTGGCCTCCACGTGGGATAGTAGTCCACCAATAAGTAATTAAAGCAGCCTTGTCATGATCAAGAGTCGTCGCGGGAAATTTGATAGCTGTACTTTGCCCACTGGGACTCCTGCCCAGGGCCAGGGATCAACCATGACAGCTGGGTGCAAGGCAACGATAGCAAGGTAATAGCCGCTTGCTCCTTGTCCTCCAACCTTGTCTCCCTGAAGCAGCTGTGGCGGAAGTAACCCGCGGTGAGCCTGGCGGAGCCGCTCACTTGGCCGGGCCAGGCCGGGTTGGAGACCGCAGGTGGGCGGCTCAGCAGCGCCCCGGTGAGTCCGCGGCGGAGGGACACCGGCGAAGCAAGGCGCGGCGAGTGACTCGGCAAAAGCGGCTCGGAGAGGCGGAAGTGAGGCCGCTCAGCCAAGGCCCAAGGGCGACTCAGTGCAGCTCCTAGCAGAGGATGGAAACGACGCGGCGGGTCTTAGCTTGACAGAGGGTTCTTGGCAGGCCCTGCAGGTGGAGGGCGACGACTCAGCAGGAGCCCCCAATGAGGTGGACTGAGGCGGCTTTGACTTGGAGACGAGCGGACTTTCCAAGTCCGAGACGAAGGACGGTTCTGATTCAGAGACGAGGTTGCAAAGGCGGCCCAGAACAGGGTCGAGCAGAGGAGGCCCGCAAGTGACTCGCGACTCACGGTGGTTCAGTGCGTCACGGTGGCTCACAACAAGGCATCAGGGTTGCTGCATTTTTTTGGGGTAGCAACAGCCGCGAACATAGGAAAACAACAGCAGCCACTTTCAGATAGTAGATCGATGCATCGAGTCCAACTGGAAATCACCTCTGGACTCTTTAAAAGCCAGGTACAGTATTTGAAAACCGGAAACGGACGTGAGAAAACACACTTGGAAAGCTTTATGTGAGATCAATTGTTAGCACTGCAGTACTACTTGCAATGACGTAACAGATTGCTTCAGGTCCCCTCATGCAATTAGTAGCAACAATAATCTATCAAATCTCCTGGCGAACTGCTGCGTCGCTGTCACCTCAAGACTTTAACCAGCAAAAAGTACATGGCAGCATAATTGGACAGGTCGGCCACTTTCCGACTTGCGGTGAACATCAACAGATATTGATAAGTCTTCGGATTCGATTTGCAAAGGGGGAGGCTCATGACGCAACCCTGACTTTCTTCTTCAACTCCAATCTCATGGATTGTAAAAATCTTCTTCTGGAAAATTGCAAACTTCTCGATCCCTGGGGAGATCCCTCCAAGAACTCAACACCACCCTGCGTGGGCCCCACGGTGGGCGCCAACTGTCGTGGAATTAACACGTCAGATGTCCTAGGTGTAAGGACTTAGTCGTGAGGCCAACGCATCTATGTAGTAGCTTGAGAGGGGTTGATTGGGATGAGAGACGCAGGGCGGATCAACGCACAAGACAAGGGTTTAGACAGCTTCGGGCCCCGGGAAACATCATCCGTTAACAACCCTACATGCTGTTTGAGGCTAGGTCTCATTATGATCACGGGAGAGTCGCCGGCTCCGGCTCTCGGTGTCTAGCCCTAGAGATTATTTCTTGTTGCCCGTCCCTCTTTGGGGTGCCCTGCCCCTCCTTATATAAGTTAGAGGGGCGGGTTACATGTGGAGTCCTAGTAGGACTAGGACTAGTCTATCTTCTCTTTCAAGTTAATTACAAGTCCGGGTCTTGCTTCCTTGTAAACAAAATATTCGTCATCCCTTTCTTCTTAAGCCGGCCCATCATAAACGTGAGCCGGCCTCCTGGGCCTTGGGCCTAGTCTTCTATCTGACCCGCCGTCGGGGTCATCTGTGAGTCGTCAGGCTCGTGAGTCGTCCGGCAGTGAGCCGCTAGACCCGTGAGTCGCCAGTCCTCCGGCGGGTCACGGTGAAGCGCCAAGTCCGGCCGGGTCATACTTCCGGCCAGGTCATTCCGCGGGGTACATCCCCGACACATGCAAACATCAAGCAAACACCTCAAAACAAGGATGCAACATGACAATATGAGACTACATGCAAAACTAAGCAAGTTTCATATAGAGCATGCTCGAAACGGAGCAACGGTGCAACACATACACTCCAAACAAGACATAGCAACAATCTGTCCAAAACAGCAACTATGCATCTAGCAAGCATCAAAACAATATGCTACAGCAACTCAACATGAAAACAAAAGGCATGGACATGATGTACATGTAAAGCATGACAAAACATGAACACTGAGCTATCTCCAGAAATCACTACAACATGCTCAAAAGGACAAGGCAAGATTGCAAATAATAACAGGTTCACAGACTTGGCAGAAATTACTGGGCATGACAGGAACAGCATCAGGTAGCAATGTTCAGAGCACGAAATCAACATGCTACAGGAACTTATCATAGCAAAAAAAAAAGGCATGGCATGATTCTACTCAAAGCATATAACAAAGGTCTCTTACCGACCATAAGCCAAAAGGGACCACAAAATATGATGGCAACCATGTAAACATAGCAAGTTCCGTTATCAGGTTTCAGACTTTGCAGAAAACAGAGCATGGCAGAAACAATAATATGAAGGCATGTTTGTGAGCTTGATGCACTCACCACAAAGCAATGCATGATAAAACAAGAATACCTACATCAAGATGGCATGTTTATGAAGCTATCCATGGCAAGAGAAAATGCATAACATGTATGAGACAACTAGAACAAGCTTGGCAAAATTGCATATCATGTTAAGAATCTGCCAGAAATATTTTATAGCAAAAGTAGAGCAAGATTGAGTCATGCTATGGCACCCCATAATTTCAAACAAGGGCATGGATGGAACGATTAAAACCATATCTACAAAACGTCCTTACTGAACATCTCCAAAATATGTATGGATCTCTCTGTATCATCAAGTTTATATGGCAACAAAATAACAGCAGACAAAGACTTAGAGAAATCCCCAAGTCTCTGAAATCAGAAACATTATGGGGCCTAGTTTGCATGCTTGTGCTTGTCACCACAGAGATCACAAAAATACATGGAATACACCACTGGAAAGATAGCATGGCATACAACAAAACACATGTAGAGCTCATGCCCATAAGATGCACAAATTAAATGATACAAAAATGACAAATCACCAAGTTCTGATAACAGACAGCAGATAACAGCAACTAGCACTATTGCGCGATGATTAGGGCATCAAGATGGACTCAAATGAACATGGTGCAATGGAACAAAATGAAGAGCATCACGAGGCGAACATTTTTACATATTGCACGTGCAAAACGAAGCTATATGCATGAAGTTATGACATGATGAACATGCTAACATAATGCAAGAAACTAGGGACTTGGGGAAAATTTCGGGGCCAACCTTAGGGTTCTCAGATCTGGATCCGGGGGCGCGGTTCCCGAGGTTGGCAGGGCCACTCGCCGGAGAAAGGGACGGCGCGGCGGGGACCTCGACGGCGTCGGGGCCGGAGAGGAGGAGCAGGGGGGCCGCGGGAGGAGGCCGGACGGCGCGGCGCGGCTCAGTCCCGCGGGCGCGGAGGTGGCGGCGCCGTGGCCGGGCGGCGGAGCTCCGCCGCCGGCTCGCGGGCGGCAGCGGGATGGGCGGCGGCGAGCGCAGGTGGCGGCGGGCGGAGACGCGCCGGGCGCGGGGCGGCGGCGGCGCGAGGGAGCTCGGCCCGATCCGGCCCGAGGCGGGCTCCCCGTGGGCCAGGCGGGCCGGCGGCGGTGGGAGGCGGCGGGTGCCACGTGGCGGTCGCGGGTTCGCCGGGCGCGGCGGCGCGGGGTGTCCGGCGATGAACGGACATGTCCGGCTGCGAGGTGGGACGAAATTTAGGGTTTGGACTGCGATTTTGGACGGGGAAGGTGTTTAAATAGGTAGAGGGAGCTAGGAGAGTCCAAACGAGGTGCGGTTTTCGCCCACGCGATCGTGATCGAACGACCGAGAGCATGGCAGGGACTTAGAGGGGTTTTGGGGCTGTTTGAAGGGGGATTTCGCTGCAACACATAAACGGACTTTGCGGTTGCCCGGTTAACCGTTGGAGTACCAAACGACCTCCAAATGGAACGAAACTTGACCGGTGGTCTAACGGTGGTATACCAAGGCCACTTGACAAGCCTCGGTCCATTCCGAGAACGTTCAACACCCGCTCACAAAAAGAAACAAGAGGGGGCGCCGGAGGAGATAGGAGTGCCGGATTGCAAAACGGACAATGGGGAAAATGCTCGGATGCATGAGACGAACACGTATGCACATGCGATGCACATGATGACATGATATGAAATGCAGATGATGACATGGCAAAATGCAACACGCAAGCAAATGACAAGGCAAGGACGGCGAATAATTGGCAGACACCTGGCGCATCAGATCCGGAGCGTTACATTTCCCCCTCCCAGAGGGAAGTGTCCCCGGGAGAATAGCTCCGCCAGAGCCCTAGATTGGTTCCGCCAAGGTTCTGCCTCGTGGCGGCGGAGTCTCGTCCCTAAAGCTTGCTTATGATTTTTCTTTGGACGAAAGACTTCATATAGCAGAAGATGGGCACCAGAGGGCCAACAGGGGACCCACGAGGCAGGGGGGTGCGCCCAGGGGGTAGGGCGCGCCCCCACTCTCGTGGCCAGGGTGTGGGCCCCCTCTAGTATTTCTTCCGCTCAGTATTTTTCATTATTTCCAAAAACAACTTCTGTGGAGTTTCAGGACTTTTGGAGTTGTGCAGAATAGGTCTCTAATATTTGCTCCTTTTCCAGCCCAGAATTCCAGCTGCCGGCATTCTCCCTCTTTATGTAAACCTTGTAAAATAAGAGAGAATAGGCATAAGTATTGTGACATAATGTGTAATAACAGCCCATAATGCAATAAATATCGATATAAAAGCATGATGCAAAATGGACGTATCAACTCCCCAATCTTAGACCTCGCTTGTCCTCAAGCGGAAGCCGATAACGATAAATATGTCCACAAGTTTAGAGGTAGAGGTGTCGATAAAATAAAATATGGACATGAGGGCATCATGATTATTCTTAAAACAGCAACATATATGGATATTGTCATATGATTTCTTATGCTCAAGTAATAATCTATTCACAATGTCAAGTATGAATCAGAAACTTCATTGAGAACCAACAAACTATAATCTCAGTCATTGAAGCAATTGCAATTTATCATAACATCAGAAAGAGTCTATGTCAGAGCTTTTGAGCAAGTCCACATACTCAACTATCATTTAGTCTTTAACAATTGCTAACACTCACGCGATACTTATGGTTATGGAGTTTTAATAGGACACAGAGAAAGATAGGGGCTTATAGTTCTGCCTCCCAACCTTTTACCTCAAGGGTAATGTCAACAATAATAGTTCATGCTAACTTACATCCAATTAGATATATATGTCAGGATCTTTCCAACACACTGTGCTTGCCAAAGGATAAAATGTAAAAAGGAAAGGTGAAGATCACCATGACTCTTGTATAAGGGTCAGAGATAAAAGTAAAAGATAGGCCCTTCGCAGAGGGAAGCAGAGGTTGCCATGCGCTTTCAGGGTTGGATGCACAAAATCTTAATGCGAAAGAACATCACTTTATATTGCCACTTGTGATATGGACCTTTATTATGCAGTCCGTCGCTTTTATTTCTTCCACATCACAAGATCGTATAAAGCTTATTTCCTCCACACTAATCAATCATACATATTTAGAGAGCAATTTTTATTGCTTGCACCGATGACAACTTACTTGAAGGATCTTACTCAATCCATAGGTAGATATGGTGGACTCTCATGGCAAAACTGGGTTTAAGGGTTTTTGGAAGCACAAGTAGTATCTCTACTTGGTGCAAAGAATTTGGCTAGCATGAGGGGGAAAGGCAAGCTCAACATGTTGGATGATCCATAACAATATACTTTATTTCGGATATAAGAAAACATAACCCATTACGTTGTCTTCCTTGTCCAACATCAACTCTTTAGCATGTCATATTTTAATGAGTGCTCAGAATCATAAAAGATGTCCAAGATAGTATATTTATATGTGAAACCTCTCTTTCTTTATTACTTCCTATTAATTGCAACAATGACCAAAGCTATGTTTGTCAACTCTCAACAACTTTTAATCATCATACTCTTTCTATGTGAAGTCATTACTCTCCATAAGATCAATATGATCTCTTTGTTTCTTTTTATTCCTTTTACTTTTCTTTTATTCCCTCAAGATCATAGCAAAATAATCAAGCCCTTGACTCGACACTAATCTTTATTATATAGCTCACGGACTCAATTACATAGAGGGATCATAAAGCAAAACTCAAAACTAGATCATACCAAAAACTTTATTCTACTAGATCAAGATATTACTAAAAAGGATCGAACTAAGAAAAACATTAAAGATAGGAGTGTGATGGTGATACGATACCGGGGCACCTCCCCCAAGCTTGGCAGTTGCGAAGGGGAGTGCCCATACCCATGTGATTATATCTCCTTTGCTGGTGAAGAAGGTGGAGGTGATGATGGATAGTCGCACATCGAGCGTAAGAGGTCCTCCAGCTTCCGGATAATGCCCTTGAGTGCGGTGATATGCTCCTTCAACAAAATATTTTCACGTGTGAGATACTTGTTTTGTATACGAGCTAACTCAATCATCTTGAAAGCTTCGATCTCAGTTGGGGTAAGAAGATTGTGATCAAGTTGAAGGATGTCTTCTACTGCCGGAGCTTGATCCTCCGTGGCCTTCTTGATCCCTTCATCCTTGTTGATCTCCATGGATTCTTCCCTCTTCAGCTCTATCTTCATTAGCCAAGCATCGTTGTCACCATTGTTGGAGGAGGTGGACGACATGATGCCTGGCCTTGACAACCCTGACAAAAAACAGCTCGAAACAAGAACAGAGGATAATTGCGTGATAGGGGAGTAAAAACCCTCGGGAGATTATATAATGAATTTTTACCGACCGAAAGAAGTATCGTGCAAGAAAACGGAGTCCGGAGAGCGCACGAGGTGCCCACGAGGCAGGGGCGCGCCCAGGGGGTAGGACGCGCCCTCCACCCTCGTGGAGCCCTCGTGTCCTTCCCGGACTGCTTCTTATTTTTTCTATTTTTCTAATATCCCAAAACGGAGAAAAAATGCCATTAGAACTGTTTTGGAGTCGGTTTACTTACCGCACCACATACATGTTCCTTTTTGGAGTCTGAAATCTTCTGGAAAGTGTCTCTTATGTATTCCTCCGGTGTTACAGTTTCAATAACATTAGTTTCAACATTTATAGGATTATCTGAGATATATTGTTTGATTCTTTGACCGTTCACCACCTTCGGATTTGTGCCTTCGAAGTTCTTGATTTTTATGGCACCGGAACGATAGACCTCCTCGATAACATAAGGACCTTCCCATTTAGAGAGAAGTTTTCCTGCAAAAAATCTTAAACGAGAGTTGTATAGCAATACATAATCACCTACATTAAACTCATGCTTTTGTATCCTTTTGTCATGCCATCTTTTTAACTTTTTTTAAACAATTTGGCATTCTCATAGGCTTGGGTTCTCCATTCATCAAGTGAGCTAATGTCAAATAACCTCTTCTCACTGGCAAGTTTGAAATCATAATTGAGTTCTTTAATTGCCCAATATGCCTTATGTTCTAGTTCGAGAGGTAAGTGACATGCTTTTCCATAAACCATTTTATACGGAGACATTCCCATAGGATTTTTATATGCAGTTCTATAGGCCCATAATGCATCATCAAGTTTCTTGGACCAATTCTTTCTAGACCTATGAACAGTCTTTTGCAAAATTAATTTAAGCTCTCTATTACTCAATTCTACTTGACCACTAGACTGTGGGTGATAAGGAGATGCAATTCTATGATTAACATCATACTTAGCAAGCATTTTACGAAAGGCACAATGAATAAAATGTGAACCACCATCAGTCATTAAATATCTAGGGACTCCAAATCTCGGAAAAATAACTTCTTTAAGCATCTTAAGAGAGGTGTTATGATCAGCACTACTAGTTGGAATAGCTTCTACCCACTTAGTAACGTAATCAACATCAACTAAAATATGTGTATACCCATTAGAGGCAGGAAAAGGTCCCATATAATCAAAGCCCTAAACATCAAATGGTTCAATAACAAGTGAATAATTCATAGGCATTTCTTGACGTCTACTAATATTACCAATTCTTTGACATTCATCACAAGATAAGACAAACTTATGGGCATCCTTAAAGAGAGTAGGCCAATAAAAACCGGATTGCAATACCTTATGTGCAGTTCTATCTCCAGCATGGTGTCCTCCATAAGCCTCGGAGTGACACTTGCGTAGGATCTGTTCCTGTTCATGGTCAGGCACACAACGTCTAATAACACCATCTACTCCTTCTTTATAAAGACGCGGGTCATCCCAGAAGTAATGTCTTAAATCATAGAAAAACTTTTTCTTTTGCTAGTATGTGAAACTAGGTGGTATGAATTTAGCAACAATGTAATTAGCATAATCAGCATACCATGGAGCAGTACGAGAAGCATTTATGACATTTAGTTGTTCATCAGGAAAGCTATCATCAATAGGTAGTGGGTCATCAAGAACATTTTCTAACCTAGACAAGTTGTCTACAACGGGGTTCTCAGCTCCCTTTCTATAAATAATATGCAAATCAAATTCTTGTAGCAAGAGGACCCATCTAATAAGTCTAGGTTTAGCATCTTTCTTTTCCATAAGATATTTAATAGCAGCGTGATCAGTGTGAATAGTTACTTTAGAATCAACAATATAAGGCCTGAACTTATCACAAGCAAATACAACTGCTAAGAATTCTTTTTCAGTAGTAGCATAATTTCTCTGAGCATTGTCTAGAGTTTTACTAGCATATTGAATAACATTTAATTTCGTATCAACTCTTTGCCCTAGAACAGCACCTACAACTGAATCACTAGCATCAAACATAATTTCAAAGGGTAAATTCCAATCAGGTGGCTGAACAATAGGTGCAGAGATCAATGCTTTCTTAAGTATTTCAAATGCTTCTACACAGTCATCATCGAAGACAAATGGTATATCTTTTTGTAATAGATTAGTCAAAGGCCGAGAAATTTTTGAGAAGTCCTTAATGAACCTCCTATAAAACCCGGCATGACCAAGAAAACTTCTTATACCTTTGATGTCCTTGGTACATGGCATCTTCTCAACAGCATCAACTTTAGCTTTATCAACTTCAATAACTCTTTCAGAAATTTTATGCCCCAAGACAATGCCTTCATTAACCATAAAGTGGCACTTTTCCCAGTTCAAGACAAGATTAGTTTCTTCACATCTCTGCAAAACACGATCAAGGTTGCTCAAGCAATCATCAAAAGAGGAACCATAGACGGAGAAATCGTCCATGAAAACCTCGCAAATCTTTTCACAAAAATCACAGAATATAGCCATCATGCATCTTTGAAAGGTAGCAGGTGCATTACATAAACCAAAAGGCATACGTCTATAAGCAAAAGTACCGAAAGGGCAAGTAAAAGTGGTCTTAGCTTGATCATCAGCTGACACAGGTATTTGAGAGAAACCAGAATAACCATCTAGAAAGCAAAAATGTGTATGTTTGGATAATCTTTCTAGCATTTGATCAATAAAAGGTAAGGGGTAATGATATTTTTTAGTAGCTTTATTTAATTTGCGGAAATCAATTACCATCCTATAACCTGTAATAATTCTTTGCGGAATCAATTCATCTTTATCATTAGGAACGACAGTAATACCTCCCTTCTTAGGGACACAATGGACATGACTTACCCACTAACTATCAGCAATGGGATATATTATACCTGCCTCAAGGAGCTTTAGTATTTCCTTTCTTACCACTTCTTTCACTTTAGGATTCAGCCGTCGCTGATGATCAATAACTGGTTTGGCATCTTTCTCCAAATTTATTTTGTGTTGACATAGAGTGGGACTGATGCCCTTAAGATCATCAAGAGTATATCCAATAGCAGCACGGTGCTTCTTCAGAGTTTTCAATAATTTTTCTTCCTCCTTCTCTGAAAGGTTAGCACTAATAATAACAAGATATATCTTCTTTTCATCAAGATAAGCATATTTAAGAGTATCAGGTAATGGTTTAAGCTCAAACACGGGATCACCCTTGGGTGGAGAAGGATCCCCTAAGATTTCAACAGGCAAGTTGTGTTTCAGAATAGGTCCTTGTTTAAAGAACACTTCATCTATTTCCCTTATTTCATTCATAAACATATCATTTTCATGGTCTAGCAAATATTGTTCTAAAGGATCACTAGGAGGTACGACAATAGAAGCAAGACCAATAATTTCATCTTTACTAGGCAGTTCCTCTTCACGGTGTTGTCTACGAAATTTAGAGAAGTTGAACTCACGAGACATATCACCTAAACCAATAGTAACAACATCCTTTTCGCAGTCTATCCTAGCATTAACAGTGTTTAAGAAGGGTCTACCAAATATAATGGGACAAAAGCTATCTTGTGGGGAACCAAGAACGAGAAAATCAGCCGGATATTTAGTTTTCCCACATAAGACTTCAACATCTCTAACAATTCCCATGGGTGAAATAGTATCTCTATTGGCAAGCTTAATTGTAACATCAATTTCTTCTAACTCAGTAGGTGCAATATCATGAATAATTTCTTTGTATAAGTCAATAGGTATTGCACTAGCACTAGCACCCATATCACACAAGCCATGATAACAATGATCTCCTATTTTAAAAGAAATAACAGGTATGCCTACCACAGGTCTATGTTTATCTTTAGCACAAGGTTTAGCAATTCTAGCAGTTTCATCACAGAAATAAATAACATGCCCATCAATATTATCAGCCAAGAGATCTTTAACAATAGCAATATTAGGTTCAACTTTAACTTGCTCAGGAGGTGTATAAGTTCTAATATTTCTTTTACGAACCACAGTTGAAGCTTTAGCATGATCCTTTATTCTAACAGGGAAAGGTGGTTTCTCAACATAGGCAGTAGGAACAATAGGATCATTATAAGTGATAGTCTTTTCTTCAACTTTAATAGGTGCAGCTACTTTTACTTCTATGGGAGGATGATATTTAAACCACTTCTCCTTAGGGAGATCAACATGAGTAGCAAAGGATTCACAGAAAGAAGCTACTATCTCTGAGTCAAGTCCATATTTAGTGCTAAATTTACGGAAAACATCGGTATCCATAAAATATTTAACACAATCAAACTTAGGTGTCATACCTGACTCCTTACCTTCGTCGAGATCCCAATCTTCAGAGTTGCGTTTAATTCTTTCCAATAAATCCCATTTGAATTCAATAGTCTTCATCATAAAAGAGCCAGCACAAGAAGTATCGAGCATGGTGCGATTGTTATCAGAAAGCCGAGCATAAAAATTTTGAATAATCATTTCTCTTGAGACCTCATGATTGGGCATGAATATAACATTGACTTAAGCCTCCCCCAAGCTTGAGCGATGCTTTCTCCTTCGCGAGGCCAAAAATTATATATATAGTTGCGATCACGATGAACAAGATGCATTGGATAAAACTTCTGATGAAATTCCAATTTCAATCATTTGTAGTTCCATGATCCCATATCATCACATAGCCTATACCATGTCAATGCATCTCCCTTCAGAGATAAAGGGAAGACCTTCTTCTTGATAACATCATCGGGCATACCTTCAACCTTAAATAATCCACAAACTTCATCCACATATATTAGGTGCTCATCAGGATGTAATGTTCCATCTCCTGCAAAAGGATTAGCTAGCAGTTTTTCTATCATACCCGAAGGAATTTCAAAGTAGACATTTTCATTTTCAGTAGGTTCAGTAGGTTGAGGAGCAACTCTTTGCTCTACTGGTCGGGGTGAAGATACCCCGAACAAGCCCCTCAGAGGATTACTTTCCATTGTAACAAGTGACAATAAATTTCAGCACACTATATAAATATTTCCTTACCAAATTCCACCTACCAAAGGCGCTTCACTCCCCGGCAAAGGTGCCAGAAAAGAGTCTTGATGACCCACAAGTATAGGGGATCTATTGTAGTCCTTTCAATAAGTAAGAGCGTCGAACCCAATGAGGAGCAGAAGGAAATGATAAGCGGTTTTCAGCAAGGTATTCTCTGCAAGCACTGAAATTATAGGTAACAGATAGTTTTGTGATAAGATAATTTGTAACGAGCCACAAGTAACAGAAGTAAATAAAGTGCAGCAAGGTGGCCCAATCCTTTTTGTAGCAAAGGACAAGCCTGGACAAACTCTTATATAGAGAAAAGCGCTCCCGAGGACACATGGGAATTATCGTCAAGCTAGTTTTCATCACATTCATATGATTCGCGTTCGGTACTTTGATAATTTGATATGTGGGTGGACCGGTGCTTGGGTGCTGCCCTTACATGGACAAACATCCCACTTATGATTAACTCCTATTGCAAGCATCCGTAACTACAAAAGAAATATTCAGGTAAACCTAACCATAGCATGAAACATATGGATCCAAATCAGCCCCTTACGAAGCAACGCATAAACTAGGGTTTAAGCTTCTGTCACTCTAGCAACCCATCATCTACTTATTACTTACCAATGCCTTCCTCTAGGCCCAAATAATGGTAGAGTGTCATGTAGTCGACGTTCACATAACACCACTAGAGGAGAGACAACATACATCTCATCAAAATATCGAACGAATACCAAATTCACATGACTACTAATAGCAAGACTTCTCCCATGTCCTCAGGAACAAACGTAACTACTCACAAAGCATATTCATGTTCATAATCAGAGGGGTATTAATATGCATAATGGATCTGAACATATGATCTTCCACCAAATAAACCAACTAGCATCAACTACAAGGAGTAATCAACACTACTAGCAACCTACAGGTACCAATCCCAGACTTAGAGACAAGAATTGGATACAAGAGATGAACTAGGGTTTGAGAGGAGATGGTGCTGGTGAAGATGCTGATGGAGATTGGCCCCCTCCCGATGAGAGGAGCATTGGTGATGACGATGGCGATGATTTCCCCCTCCCGGAGGGAAGTGTCCCCGGTAGAATAGCTCCGCTGGAGCCCTAGATTGGTTCTGCCAAGGTTCTGCCTCGTGGCGGCGGAGTCTCGTCCTGAAAGCTTGCTTATGATTTTTCTTCGGACGAAAGACTTCATATAGCAGAAGATGGGCACCGGAGGGCCAACAGGGGGCCCACGAGGCAGGGGGCGCGCCCAGGGGGTAGGGCGCCCCCCCCCCCTTGTGGCCAGGGTGTGGGCCCCCTCTAGTATTTCTTCCGCTAAGTATTTTTCATTATTTCCAAAAACAACTTCCGTGGAGTTTCAGGACTTTTGGAGTTGTGCGGAATAGGTCTCTAATATTTGCTCCTTTTCCAGCCCAGAATTCCAGCTGCCGGCATTCTCCCTCTTTATGTAAACCTTGTAAAAATAAGAGAGAATAGGCATAAGTATTGTGACATAATGTGTAATAACAGCCCATAATGCAATAAATATCGATATAAAAGCATGATGCAAAATGGACGTATCACCGGGCACACTGTGATGTGACACTAAGCGGCACATTTAATGCGCTCTATCCATCTGCTAGTTAGGTATGATAGCATTGTTTGCTATCTAATCAGTACATAAGGACTGATTTGCCACTGTGGTGACCCCTTGACCTATAAAAGGAGGCCCATGGCAACCGAAGAGAGGATTCGGACCCTCGAATACTCATATGCGCGTAGTCACTCTCGCTCCGAGGCAACCCTGCCGGGCAAGAGCGCTACATTTCTCCCACCATAATCCACATCAATCCACCAAAGCAGGAGTAAGGTTTTACGCCTCGCGGCGGCTCGAACCTGGGTAAACTTCCCATGTGATCTCGGTCGTGCTGTGTTATGCTTCTCCGCTCTTTGTGCAACGTGCCCATCCCCCCGCCGAACCAAAAGAGGCTCATGGCCCCATAGGTTGCCGTGGTTTCCCACGACACAAACCTGGAACGAATACTTCATAAATTATAGATACGTTGGAGACGTATTAGCATCCCCGAGCTTAATTTCTGCTCGTCTTCGAGTAGGTAAATGATAGAAGAAATAATTTATGAAGTGTGAGTGCTACCTAACATGTTTATCAATGTAATCTTTCTTATTGTGGCATGAATGTTCAGATCCATAAGATTCAAAACAAAAGTTTAATATTGACATAAGAACAATAATACTTCAAGCATACTAATAAAGCAATCATGTCTTCTCAAAATATCATGGCTAAAGAAAGTTATCCCTACAAAATCATATAATATTTTCATGCTCTATCTTCATCACACAAAGTATTTATCATGCACAACCCGGTGTTAGCCAAGCAATTGTTTCATACTTATGGTGTTCTCAAACCTTTTCAACTTTCACGCAATACATGAGCGTGAGCCATGGATAAAGCACTATAGGTGGAAAAGAATATGATGGTGGAGGTTGTGTGGAGAAGACAAAAAAGAAAGAAAGTCTCGTATCAACTAGGCAAATTAATGGGCTATGGAGATGCCCATCAATTGATATTGATGCAAGTGAGTAGGGATGGCCATGCAACGGATTCATTAGAGCTATAAGTGTATAAAAGCTCAAAAGAAAACTAAGTGGGTGTGCATCCAACTTGCCTTGCTCACGAAGTCCTAGGGCAATTTGAGGAAGCCCATCATTGGAATATACTTTCCAAGTTCTATAATGAAAAATTCCCACTAGTATATGAAAGTGATAAAATAGGAGACTCTCTATCATGAAGAACATGGTGCTACTTCGAAGCATAAGTGCGGAAAAGGAAAGTAACATTGTCCCTTCTCTATTTTTCTCTCATTTTTTATTTTCTCTTTTTTTGGTCTCTTTGGCCTCTCTTTTTTGTTTATTTCGGTTCTTTGGCCTCTTTTTTATTTTAAGTCTAGAGTATCATCTCGACTTGTGGGAGAATCATAGCCTCCATCATCCTTTCCTCGCATGGGACAATGCTCTAATATGATTATCATCACACTTTTATTACTTACAACTCAAGAATTACAACTCAATACTAGAACAAAGATATGACTCTATATGAATGCCTCCAGTGGTGTACCGGGATGTGCAATGATCTATCGTGACATGTATTAAAAATATGAACGGTGTCCAAGCCACAAATACTATGTCACCTATATGATCACGCAAAGCAATATGACAATGGTGGTATGTGTCATAATAACTGGAACGGTGGAAGTTGCATGGCAATATATCTCGAAATGGCTATGGAAATGCCATAATAGGTAGGTATGGTGGTTGTTTTGAGGAAGGGTAAATGGTGGGTTTAATGCACCGGCTAAAGTTACGCGCACTGGTACAACGAGGTGCTATACAAACGTTTTTTAACCCCTTTCCATGACAGCGTTTGGAACTGTCACCAAGTAAGTGACTACGATAGGGGGTCCTTCCTACACGACCCAGAAACCGTCGAGGATAGGGAGCCTTGATGCATACAATTTTCCGTATAAATCTGTTTCTGATATCTTGAATATCCCAAGCGCTTCATCCTTGCTACTCATTTTTTCTCGCATTGCCATCGTTGTCGGAGTTCTGTGCTTTTACCTAAAACTAGGCGCAGTCTAGGCACATTCCAGGCATGAGAGTTTTTTAGGCACGTACCAAATAGGCTCTATGTTTTCGATGACTGGCACATCACAAACAGTTCATGATTGTAAACCGTGTACGATAGGTCGACAATCACACATATTTAGTTTTCCTGCACCGTTTGTGATATTGTCTGACATCACACACGCTTTGCAAACGGCAACTATGTGCATGGTTACACACGTTTCCTCTCCGTGAACCGTGTGGAATTATGATGTATATCACACATGATGTGCTTTATAGACCGTGTGCTCCGTAATGACCTGCAGACCGTAATTTCACCCTAATTTAATTGTTGCTATTTAAAATTGTACCTAATTTGAATGATGAACCCGGGCTCTATACTTGTACTATTACAGATGGTTAAGAAAGAGGCGGCAGACATTCTGGTTGCTGAACAAGGTGAAGCGGAATGGCTCTATTGTGCTCTCCTGGATGCACAAGGAACGCACGACTCTAGTCCAACCCCTTGTGATGGCCAGCCACCAATCATGTAGTTTGAGAGGTAATCTTGAGTAAACTGCTTCAGGATCCACTGCAAAGGAAAAAGATTCAGACATTTGTCGGATTTCAGGTTCCGGCAAAACCCTCAAGGTTCGAACACTGGGGTGTGCACGAAGATCTCTCCTTCCCTCTAGCTCACACGCTCGCCACGATCTCAAAGCTTGGCACGTCGAACTCGAAGAATAGGGGACACAAGGGTTTATACTGGTTCGGGCCACCGATGTGGTGTAATACCCTACTCCAGTGTGGTGTGGTGGACTGCCTTGTAGGCTGAGGATGAACAAGTACATGGGAAGAACAGCCTCTTGAGGAGAGGTGTTCTTGAGCTAGGTGAGCTGATGCGGTAGAGGATGATCCGATCCCCTCCGACCCGTTCTCTCCTACTGTGGTGGCTAGTCCTATTTATAGAGGCCCTGGTCCTCTCCCCAAATATTAGGCAGGAAGGGATCCCACAACGGCCAATTTAAAGGGGGACAGCCAGTACAAGCTATCTGACAAAAGGTGGTCTTCACCTGCCAAAGGCACTGGTGGTGATGCCGTCGTGGGCTCCAAGATGACCTCCGTCCTGCCGTTCTGCTGGTCTTGGTCTCGTTGCACCGATAAGGAAACCTTTGCCTGATGCCTCGGGACTCCTCGCCTGCGCTTGCCCCTTTAGCACCAAAGAGGCAACGGGTACTCTGCGCCCGCTGGAGCCCACCTGGCCTTGGTCGTCATGGCTCACGTCACAGGAACCTCGCGAGGTGCCCCTTGCCTTGATCTCTCCGCCCCTCGCGAGCCAGCCTGGTGAGGCCGCCCCCGAGGAGGTCTTGTGTCGTCCGCCTCACGAGGCTTGGCCCCTCGCAAGGGTCTTGGGTGTTTGCTGGTGAAGATGGGCCGTACCAGGCCGCTGCTGGAGCCACACCGTGGGCCGCAGGCAGGCAAGTCTGGGGACCCCCGTTCCCAGGACACCGACAGTAGCCCCCAGGCCCAAGGCGCGCTCGGACTCGGCTTTGACGCGAAGCCAAAGGGCAAGTGTGGAGCGCCGCAGGACCTAACCGCCTACGGCCTTGGTTGACGCGTGGCAACTGACCGGTCGTGGGCGTCTCCGCTTCCCCACGCTGCCTCAGCAACTGCCCAATTTGACGAGTCCCTGGTGCATGTAGAGAAAACCATCATTACCTGTGATCGTGGGGGTGGCTGGTTGGCCTTCTCTTGCTATAAATGAGGAGGGGGGCGGAGCCCCCGTCGCCCATCTCTTCCCATTCCTCTTGCTTCTTCTTCCTTGCTTCATTGCTAGCATCGAAACCCTTGGTGCCGATACGGAGATTCTCGGCCTCTAAGAAGGGAAAAGCCCCCTGCAATGAGTCGGGGCCGCTTCCGCCGAAGAAGAGGCTGGCCCACCGCCGCGACGTAGTCATGAGGCCGGAGGTGTCGAGGCCTTGATGTGAGCGGCCTCCCCCCGGGTATCCACTGCCTTTGTACGCCCAAGCCGAGGGCTCTGGAGGAAGAGGCGGCGACCAGCGCCGTCCACGCCGCGGCCGTGGTGGCGTGTACCATCGCCCTAGGAACCCACGCCGAGGGCTCCTCGCGTGAACTCATGATGTGGGCAGCGATGCCTCCGCGCACTTGGATTCGCTTCCCATAGTTCTTCTCCACCGAGATGCCGCCGAGGGGTCCCCTCGAGCTATGGCTGTAGCACGCCGAGTGCGATGCCTCAGTGACAGGGGCGGAGGTTGAGGTCGTCGCCCCGGGCAAGACTTCATGACCCACGGCTGGGGTGAGGTTGCCTGAGTTTGTCGTATGGAGGGCACCCTCGCCGTCCACTTTGAGTACAACGGCGCCTCCACGATGTTCTTCAAGGTCTTCGACGAGGAAGGCCGCCGCTTGGAGTGCTGCCCTAGAGGGGGTCGTCGGGACGATGCTACGGCAGGAGCCAGGTCTCGCCAGTGGTTCCTCCAGCAGCAGCGATGGCGCTTGGGAGTCCAGCGACTCTCCCGAGCCTTACGAGACTCCGGAGACGAGCAACGACAGCTACGTGCCCCCGAGCTCGCGTCGTGCCCGGAGCGCGGCCGCAGCGTCCGGCTGCCGCCACCGCTGATCTGGATGGGGTTGGCGCCGGCCTCCCGTGGCCCACTGTTGATGATGGCGTCGGTAGCTCGGCGCGTGTAGATAGGGCTCCTAGAAACCTTCTTCTTTTGTTCCCTGCGAGGAATCGAGACGGACCCCATGGGGGCGTGTAAAGGGTGTGTAATGCCTTTTGTTGATATCATCCTTATTATGAAGATTTACAAACGCATGTCCTGCTTCAGCTCGGTCTCCCCTTTCCAACTTCGCGGTAGCTTGGTGCTCTACGCCGACAGGTCCCGGTCCCTAGGTAGGCTGCAGCCATCGCTGGTATGCCAGGTCGCGATGCCATGGTCAAGGCCAAGAGGTGAGCGGCCCGAGGTCCAGTAAGAGCTCCTGAGGTGCGATGCTCAAGAGGTCCCCTTTAGCACGCAAGCAGCTACCTAAAGGTAGGAAAGGAAGGCGACGTCGCCGTAGCAAGGCTGCAACAGGTGGGAATCCTATGCCATAGAGCTTGGCTGACCCGAGTGCAAAACTTATCTTAGCGGTCTTGGGTCGATTCCTTGTACAACGCCAGACTCCTTGTGCGTCGGTGGCCGTGGCGTAGCCAGGTTAGGCCCGTGCGAGTCTCCCCCTCTTTCCCACCCTCTTCTATGTGCTCTACGTCCTCGGGTCCCGGCCCTCGAGCGAGCTCAGCCGCCACTGGTATGCCAGGTCGCGATGCCCTGGTCAAGGCCAGGGGATGAGGGCTGGAGAGCCAGTAAGAGCTCCTGAGTCACGATGCTCAGGAGCCCCCCTTTCAACGCGCAAGCGAATTGCATGGGAAAAGAAGGAGCCCGCGGTGCCGCCCGCTATCGCCCTCGGGAGGTTCCTGCAGTGTTAGCGCGAGGAGGGATACAGATTGCAACCACGCTTGCCGGTCTGCCACAGGTCGTTCTGCAAGAAGATGAAGGCATTGAGGGTCTGGCGAGGTGACGTGCGCGGGGCGTGCCGCGAGCCAGAGCTCGAGCGCTCAGATTTGTCAGCGTTGCAGGGACGGACCCGAGCACAAGTGTCGTGCCAGCATGGGTAGCCTCCGCTGCGGGGTGAGCAAGGGGCCGATCGGCGTCGCGGGCGGCTGTGGTGCGTGGCAATTAAGCAAGTGATAACCATGGAGCAGCTCAAGCGAAGAACAGGTTAGCTCAGATAAATGCAAGGACGACTCATGCCACCGGGACGGACCCGAACGGCCTGGGGATGATGCAGCCTGAGGGGCGCCCCCAACAAAGCAAGCTAAGGATGCAAAAGGATACATGCCGCAGGGGCAGGCCCGTGTGGCCTGGGAATAATGCAGCCCAAGGGGCGCTCCTAGCTGACCAAACTTGGAAAATGTCACCTGGTTCCGTTGTTGAAGGAGTGTTGGGGTAGCCAAAGACGCGCGATGAAGGAGTCGCTCCTCGTGAGGCACGCATCTCCTAGTGCCTAGTGAAGCCTCCTTGCCGTAGGCTTGGGGAGCGTCGAGGAACTGCAAAGATTTGTTAAGGAACTCTTGTTCTTCCTTGCCCAAGGTCCTAGGCATGGCCGGCCATGACCCAGCGCTCCGCATCGCGGTACTCGAGGGGCATGGATTTAAGAGAGGGAGGCGCGCCAGTTTGCGAGCTCGGACGAGAGTGCCTTGCGAAAAACCAAGGAAAACGCTCATGAGTACACCCGTCCAGCCCCTCGCGAGGCATGCGAGGGAGAGTACGGGCCAAAACAAAGAACCGAGGGAAGAAGCAGAGGAAAAAGGGTGATCGAACCAAACCGACAAGAAATACCAGAATGTGAACTTCCATTAAAGAGGGGCGAGCCAACTTCGGAAAGCAATTGAAAAGCCACGTCCGGCACCTAGTCTAGTCTTCTCACCATCGGAGACACCTGTAGAGCATCTTTATAATCACCCAGTTACGTTGTGACATTTGATAGCACACTAAGTGTTCCTCCGGTATTCGGGAGTTGCATAATCTCATAGTCATAGGAACATGTATAAGTTATGAAGAAAGCAATAGCAATAAACTAAACGATCAAAGTGCTAAGCTAACGGATGGGTCAAGTCAATCACATCATTCTCTAATGATGTGATCCCATTCATCAAATGACAACTCATGCCTATGGCTAGGAAACTTAACCATCTTTGATTAACGAGCTAGTCAAGTAGAGGCATACTAGTGACACTCTGTTTGTCTATGTATTCACACATGTACTAAGTTTCCGGTTAATACAATTCTAGCATGAATAATAAACATTTATCATGATATAAGGAAATATAAATAACAACTTTATTATTGCCTCTAGGGCATATTTCCGTCAGTCTCCCACTTGCACTAGAGTCAATAATCTAGATTACATTGTAATGATTCTAACACCCATGGAGTCTTGGTGCTCATCATGTTTTGCTCGTGAGAGAGTCTTAGTCAACGGGTCTGTAAAATTCAGATCTGTATGTATCTTGCAAATCTCTATGTCTCCCTCCTTGACTTGATCGTGCATGGAATTGAAGCGTCTCTTGATTTGTTTGGTTCTCTTGTGAAATCTGGAATCCTTCGCCAAGGCAATTTGTAACATCCCCAGCATCACACTACAGTAATCCCTTATGATCAGTGCCAAGTCATCTTGATTTACAAAGCTTAATCATGTTGGGATAATATCTCAACTCAAGTCCCTTCTCTGAATTCTATTCAAATTCAAAGTGAAAGATGAAGTTGCACAAAACTTGCTAGAAAAATGTTCATCATTTAGCAAAAATACCATAACATTTAATTGTTAAGGAAAACAACATCACCATTGAGCTAAGATGGACAGTAGCAATTATTTCATTGCAACTTCAGCATTTTTGAATGTCATTTTAATTGTGAAAAATGTAAATGACATCCCCTGGCCTCCAAACTTTTTGTGGCACTGGATAAAAATGCCTTGCATTTTATAGGCCCAGTTCCATAATTTATTTAAAATATTTGGATGCCCAATTAACTTCCTTTCTTTCTCTGTTTATTAAAAAAGGAAAATAACCCCCCTGGCCGCCCTGGGCATCGGCCCACACCAAGCCGGCCCAACCAGCGCAACCCCACCCCCCCTCGGTCGTTTTCCTCTACTACTCCTATGACCGAGGCGCACGCCCGAGCAGTCCCCGCCGAACCACCTCGCCTGCGTCACCGCGGGGAAGATAAGGCCGCCACCCGCGCCTCCTCAGGCTCCTCCCCTACCACTCCACTCACTCCACTTCCCCCCAGATCCGCCTCCTCCCCCTGGGGCTCCCTCAACCACTCTCTCCTTCTCCCTCTCCATCTCCTTCGTTTTGGAGAGGAGGCCGACGCGGTCGCCGCCATGCCTTGCCCGTCCTCGCGGCCACCGAGCCCCGTTCACCTCGCCATCATGCCCATCGTCTCTGCCGTCGTCGTCTCCCCCGTCCTCGTCCATGAGCGCGAGCCAGGAGCCACTGCGGGGAGCGGATCGAGCCGCCCCCTTTCGCCTCTGTCACCGGCGAACTCCGTCGTCTCCGGCAACTACTGCTGCTACTAAGACATTCACCGGCCTCCGTGTGCCGCGCGGTGAGCTCCTCCCTCGGATCCTACTTTTCCCCCTTCAAGTTGGACGCGTAGGCCGTCGTCACCGTCATGCTCCTGCTACTCGCGCTTGCTGCTGCTCTTCACACTGCTGCCGTTGTGCTGCGTCGCTGGCTGCTACCGCCTATGCTCGCTCACCCTCGCCCCCTCGCTCGCCTCCGCCGCCACACCCGCGGCCACGGCGCCCGACCGCGCCACTGGCGACCCGTGTCCGGCCTCCGTGTACAGCCGCCCCAGCGCCCGCCTCCACCACTACCCCAACCGTGCCCCTACGCCTTTCCGTAAGCGCCGTCCCGCTCGCCTGCCACGAGCGCATCGCCCTCCGTCGGCGGCGCCCGCCGCTAGCCTCGCCTCTGCCCCGCCGCCTCACCTGCTGCTCGCCGCCCCAGCCCCATACCTCGTGCACTCCAGGCCCGCCCGGGACCGCTCCGCCCTCCCCTCATGCTCGCCGCTGGCCGCTTCACCGCGCCGGCGCTGCCCGCGCCATCGTTCGCCGGCACCAACGCGCTGCTCGCGCCCGCCGCTGTAACCCGTGCTCCTCTGCAAGCCGCTGCTGCTCAAACCCCTGGCGACGCCCCGCCTCTGCCCCGTCGCATTCGGCCGCCGGCCCGCGCCCGCCGCTGGCCGTCGTGGCCTCGCCGCCGCCGGGCACAACCCCGGCCGGCCTCGCCTCCCCTCGTGTGGTGGGCGCCTAGGTGTGCCCTGCACCCACACGCCCGTAACCCTTCGCCCGTTTAGGCCCCGTGGGCCACTGACGTTGGGGCCCCACGCCCCCTTAAAAAAGAATTTAAAATAAATAAATAAATAAATAAAAACATTAATTAATTAATTAATTAACATAATTAATTGTGTTTAATTAACCTAATCAATTAACTAATCTAATTAACCATGTTTACTTAGCCTTAGTCTATGACAGGTGGGTCCCGCTGGACCCACAGGCCAGGTTTGACTCTGGTGAGCTGGGTTTGACCTGCTGACATGATGGTGATGTCATGCTGGCATCACCTTTCACTGTTCTGGATAATGTTCAATTTAATAGTTAAATAAATTTTCAAAAGTGCCTAAAACTTTGTTAATTCGTAGAAAATAAACCGTAAGTCGGATGAAAAAGTTTAATACATGAAAGTTGCTCAGAACGACGAGACGGATCCGAATACACTCTCCGTTCATCTGTCACATGCCCCTAGCATAGCGAACCTGCAACTTTCCCCTCCGTTTCATCTGTCTGATAATGCCAAACTCCGGGAAAACATTCCCGGATGTTCTCCCCCTTCGCCGGTATCGTGTAGCACTGCGTTAGAACACGCGTAGTGCTTATTGTCATGTCATACTTTATGTTTGCTTGTATTTACTTTTCTTCCCCCTCTTCTCTCCGGTAGACCCCGAGACCGCTGTTGATGTCCCTGTGATCGACTACGTCGACGGCGACTCTTCTTCCCTTTCAGCGGAGATTTTGCTACTGTAATTGATTGCTCCAATTCTGATGCATAGCCTACTTTTGTAACCTGCTTATTGTTACCTACCTGCTTATCCTAAACTGCTTAGTATAGTTTGGTTAGTGATCCATCAGTGACCCCCACCTTGTCCTTGTTGCCCCTGCTTCATCATTGAAGACCCGATCAACGGGATCGAAGACCAGGCCCCGGCACCGCACATCACTTCCCCCTTAGTAGCTCGACACTACTAGGTTACTATCGAGTGCCGAGGGTGAGACCTCTACAGCACTTCTGATGTTAACCCTGTAGTGTAGCTATTCGGTCGTGGTCATCGAGGTGATTCCGCCTTAACCACTTCCGATACGAATCTGTTGTGCAACCCCTCAAGTGTGAACCTCGGGGGTGGTTCCTCTTACGTTCACCTTGATGATTACATCGAGTGGAATTCACTGCGGGTGATTCCTCGGGTTTTCCCCTTGATGTTTGGACACACGGATACTTGGACTTTACAACTGTTACTTGGAAGGGCGGGTCAACCCTAAGGGGTACCCGCGAGTGATGTGGACACGGGTTGACCTGGAGGGTGCCCGCGAGATAATTACGAGGTGTGGTCGGGCATTCCTAGCCCTTGCCGCAAGTCCTCGAGACGGGGCATCGGGGTCACATCTTTCGTGAGTCTCTGCTTGTAACCGCGTGCTCCTAATCCACTACGATCTGGATAATTGATCCGAGGGGCCTCTGGCCTGATAGCACTAACCATCACGTGGGCATAGTATGGGCGTTCTGCGTCGTATGCATCAGCCGAAGCTTAATAGACGTCAGCGACTGAGCGGCGCGCGCCGGGTTGGACTGGTAAGCACCTGCCTTTTAAGGAGGTAGCTAGGTCTGCTCACCGGCCGCCCTCGCAACGTGCAGGAGTTCCCGGGGAGATGGCCCATGACCCCTGGGGGCATAGGTTTAGTCCGGCGTGCTGATCTCTGTATTAAGCCTAGGTCGGGTTGCGGCGTATTGTTTGGCCGAGGCCGGGCATGACCCAGGAAAGTGTGTCCGGCTAGAGTTAATCGAGCGTGGTGGGTAAGTTGGTGCACCCCTGCAGGGAAGAAAACATCTATCAATAGCCTATCCTACGGTAACGGACACTTGGAGTTGTATCCCGTCGATACAACTAGAACTGGATACTTGTGATGAGAATTGCATTGTGATGACAATTGGATAGTATGGCTCTGGGATTGCTTTCTCGCAGGGAGTCGAGAAAGGATCTCTGGCCGAGGTTGATAACACTACTACTACTTTACTTTATGCTACTCTACTCCCTCCTGTTGCTGCAAGATGGTGGTTTCCAAAAGATGCTAGTCTTCGATAGGCTAGGCTTTCCCATTCTCTTCTGGCATTCTGCAGTTCAGTCCACATATACAGCCCATTTCATTGATACCGATGCATATGTAGTGTAGATCCTTGCTTGCGAGTACTTTGGATGAGTACTCACGGTTGCTTTGCTCTCCCTTTTCCCCCTTTCTTCTTCTTTCCGGTTGATGCAACTAGATGTCGGAGCCCAGGAGCCAGATGCCACCGTTGATGCCTACTACTACGTGAAGACCGCCGACGACCAGGAGTAGTTGGGAGGCTCCCAGGAACGAGGCCTTGCCTTTTCGATCGTAGATACTTTTGTGCTAGCCTTCTTAAGGCAAACTTGTCTAACTTATGTCTGTACTCAGATATTGTTGCTTTCGCTGACTCTTGTGTAATCGAGCTTATGTATTCGAGCCCTCGAGGCCCCTGGCTTGTAATATAAAGCTTGTATTATTTTAATTTGTGTCTAGAGTTGTGTTGTGATATCTTCCCGCGAGTCCTTGATCTTGATCATACACATTTGCGTGTATGATTAGTGTACGATTGAATCAAGGGTGTCACAAGTTGGTATCAGAGCCGACTACCTGTAGGTAGCCCCATTTCCAACTCCTTGGCCGAAGTTGAGTCTAGTCACTAAAAGCTTTTACTAACATGGCTGTGTGGCTTACGAGCCCACGTCGCCATTTGGATGGTATTAGGATCTTTTATTCCTCGTCTATACTCTGGGACTCTGATTTCTCGTCTATTCGGGTTAAACATTTTACTAACTCTGACATTAGGTTCTTGTACCCACTTCCTCCCGGAGAGCCCCGACATTATCGGTGATCGCTTGCTTCGCCAGAATATTCTGCGGATACTCCTCGATGTTTCTCGAGACCCTATGCCAACTGCCTTGCAGTTCCTAACCACCGATAAATCCCCTGAATAACATCCTTACCGCTTGTACCTTCATCCCTAGTTGCTCTTGTTATTATAAGATACCACTAGTACCCTCTGTTGTTCCGAGAATCCTTTGTGCCTTCTGCTTTGCAGCTTCTTTTCGAACTGCGGATAATTCACTTAACCGGGGTTCGTTCATCCCCAGTTGTTTGTTTGCTTTCCAAAATACATGAAAAGGCTATCTCATCTTTCAAAATCCTCTGCAGCCTATTGCTCTTGATTCTCCTTCCCTGCTTGCATTAGGATTAATTGCATATGTCTAGCAATATTCTTTAAAATTCTTTGTGATTGTCATTATGTTCCTATGGATTCAGCGTGTGTGCGAATACTCGCAATCATCAATCAATCCTTGGAAATTTTCTTTCCGGCTTAGACATCCTTCCAGATATGAGCTGGTTCTTGCCCAATCCAGATTTGATCGGGTACACCTCTAAGTCTATTCAACTTACTCATCTTTTGATCAGAGCCTCTGCTTCTGATCCTTCGTCTTGAAATCATAATTCCTTTGTACCCAAACATCGAATCATTCAGACGTTTCTATAAGATGATGCCTTTGCATCCCCTTCTTCATCTGGTTGATTACCGATACTCACATCAACTCTATCGTGAACTGCCAGATCCATTGCTGGGTTGTTATCCGACAGTGACCTTCACATCCAAAGTCTTGTGAGTTTTTCCCTGATACATAATACCTTCAGTAAATTGTATCATCTGCTTTGACTTCGATACTCTGCTTTTGAACTCGTATCTTTTGCTTGTCTGATGGTTGTATAGATTCGTAAAAATGCCCCGATGGGTTGAACTTATGCCTTCCATAATCCGTGTGAACCCGAGAGTTCTCACGGGTCTTACTCTTCTGGTACTTCACCAGATAAATCCTCTGCACTACAATTTCTTCAAAAACGAGGAGTGAATGAAAGGTTATGCATTGAAGAAGTGGGAGTCGACCTTGAACCCTTGTGTTCATGCCCATGGGCCCGATGTAGAACTTATCATGGAAGCTACTCATAAAAATAATTATTTCTTTGGTACAAGCTCATCTTGTATCTATGAATTGATCATTTGTAATCGTGGTTCCGACCATATCTCCTCCTTGATTCCATTTACCAGATAAGTTAAAATCCTTATCCTCTACAAATCATTTTCCCTTCCAACCTCTACTCCGATTTACCTTCCGGCATTACACCTAGTACATGATATTGGGAATTTTTTATACCCCATCACATCATTCCTAGCCTGATCGGCTATTTTTTTATCGTGTCAACTTTTAACTATGCTACCTGGTCCTTATGCCTGGAGCAACTTGCGACGATGAGCTAAGCTTACGTCAATATTCCTCATCTTATCTTTTCACCTTGAACAACAAGCTTGACTTCGAGCTTGTGTCGAATCCGTGGTTCTCATAGCCTTTCACTTCATCCTTCCTTTTCTGCTCGATGGCATCTTCATAGAGTCTCTCGACAAAAAACTGTCGTGATCACCGTCAACACTTTGGCTTCTTCAAAGATGTCAATTGAATTCATGGCTAGAAATACCATCCTTGCCGCTCGATGATTTGTGATATCATCGATGACATCTTGACTTTCTGCCAACACAGACCTGGTTGTGCTTGGTTATTCCTTATGTTCTGAGATATCTTGGAATTGTTTCTCGGTATCTCTTGAGATCTTCGAACCCAATCTTTACTTGACACCATATCATTGCCGCATCGAAGCATGACTGTGGTATTCCGAATATCAACAAGAACACTGGAAGCACATTGCCGAATGTTTCTTGATCTATTATCCAAACACCGTTGTCGATTCTTCCCTCGCCCCCTTTATCTAAATGCTTTTGAACTTGCTGTCATATCATGTATATCCTGCTCCGCTTTCCCTTGGGAAGGATATACTCCTAATTCTTGTGTGTAAACACATTTTCCTTTCCATTGGTCTGATTAATCCGATAATTTCATTTTCCTTTCCATTGGTTTGTTTAACCTTCTTGTGATCTATATGATATATGCAGAAATAACTCCCTTCGTATAACGCCCCCCCCCCCGATGGTTCTCTTCGTCCCTCGCCCTTGGTGCCAACGTTGTTGCCAACATAATTGACAGGCTATCCTCTGACTTGCCTTGCCATCATGACCGTGCAAAATGATAGCGCCTTCCTGCTTTTAACCCACATGGTTGGCCCATAACCAACAGTTCCGCAGGATCGAAACCTGACTCCTGTAACCCCCTGATTCCAGTGTTATTCCTCACGCTTTGCTTCATAGGTAATTCACGAGCCACCTCCTTAGAGCTGATCTAGTCTAGTATCAGACGCAATATTTCCTTTCGGTTCTGCGAACCCCCTTTGGCCTTCTGATTAGGCATCAGACGAATGCCTGCCCGCTCGAAACTTCTTATGGTACCTTATTATTTGCTCTTGATGTTTTCTTGAGATCAACTCGAGAGTTACTTTCTACATAATTCCCTGAGTTATCTACTAGTTAATCAACCTGGTAGAGGTCCGTTCTTCCAAAGTTACCCCTTATCCTTTTCATAAGCACGATGGAGTTTCCGAAGAAAGGATGACAACTTCATCACGATGAGGTGAAGCAAAGAAATGAAGACATCAATGAAAGGGATCACCTTCTTCAAGAAGAGCAGCCAAGAACGAGAAGACTCGCTAGAATTTCGTAACCAACTCTTTCCCCCTTACATCACCTCTTAAATCTCGGGACGAGATTTCTTGTAGTTGAGGAGATTTGTAACATCCCCAGCATCACACTACAGTAATCCCTTATGATCAGTGCCAAGTCATCTTGATTTACAAAGCTTAATCATGTTGGGATAATATCTCAATTCAAGTCCCTTCTCTGAATTCTATTCAAATTCAAAGTGAAAGATGAAGTTGCACAAAACTTGCTAGAAAAATATTCATCATTTAGCCAAAATTCCATAACATTTAATTGTTAAGGAAAACAACATCACCATTGAGCTAAGATGGACAGTAGCAATTATTTCATTGCAACTTCAGCATTTTTGAATGTCATTTTAATTGTGAAAAATGTAAATGGCATCCCCTGGCCTCCAAACTTTTTGTGGCACTGGATAAAAATGCCTTGCATTTTATGGGCCCAATTCCATAATTTATTTCAAACATTTGGATGCCCAATTAACTTCCTTTATTTCTTTGTTTATTAAAAAAAGGAAAATAACCCCCCTGGCCGCCCTGGGCATCGACCCACACCAAGCCGGCCCAACCCCACCCCCTCGGTCATTTTCCTCTACTGCTCCTACGTCCGAGGCGCGCGCCCGAGCAGTCCCCGCCGAACCACCTCGCCGGCGTCACCGCGGGGATGGTAAGGCCGCCACCCGCGCCTCCTCGGGCTCCTCCCCTACCACTCCACTCACCCCACTTCCCCCCCAGATCCGCCTCCTCCCCCTGGGGCTCCCTCAACCACTCTCCCCTTCTCCCTCTCCATCTCCTTCGTTTTGGAGAGGAGGCCGACGCGGTCGCCGCCGTGCCTCGCCCGTCCTCGTGGCCACCGAGCCCCGTTCGCCTCGCCATCGTGCCCATCGTCTCCGCTGTCGTCGTCTCCCCCGTCCTCGTCTGTGAGCGCGAGCCAGGAGCCACTGCGGGGAGCGGATCGAGCCGCCCCTTTTCGCCACTGTCACCGGTGAACTCCGTCGTCTCCGGCAACTACTCCTGCTACTAAGCCATTCACCGGCCTCCGTGTGCCGCGCGGTGAGCTCCTCCCTCAGATCCTACTTTTCCCCCTTCAAGTTGGACGCGTAAGCCGCCGTCACCGTCATGCTCGAACCCCCATGTATCCGTACATGCGTGTAGCTGCTGCTCAGCTCCGTTGCGCTGCTGCTACTCGCGCTTGCTGCTACTCTTCACACTGCTGCCGCTTGTGCTGCGTCGCTGGCTGCTACCGGCTGCGCTCGCTCACCCTCGCGCCCTCGCTCGCTTCCGCCGCCACGCCCGCGGCCACGGCGCCCTACCGCGCCGCTGGCGACCCACGTCCGGCCTCCGTGTACAGCCGCCCCAGCGCCCGCCTCCACCACTACTCCAGCCGCGCCCCTACGCCTTGCCGTAAGCGCCGTCCCGCTCGCCTGCCACGCGCGCGTCGCCCTCCGTTGGCGCCGCCCGCAGCTGGCCTCGCCTCTGCCCCGCCGCCGCGCCTGCTGCTCGCTGCCCCCGCCCCGTACCTCGTGCACTCCAGGCCCACCCCAGACCGTGCCGCCCTCCCCTCCTGCTCGCCGCTGGCCGCTTCACCGCGTCGGCGCTGCCCGCGCCAGCGTTCGCCGGCGCCAACGCGCTGCTCGCGCCCGCCACTGTCACCCGTGCTCCTCTGCGAGCCGCTGCTGCTCAAACCCCTGGCGACGCCCCGCCTCTGCCCCGCCGCCTTCGGCCGCCGGCCCGCGCCCGTCGCTGGCCGTCGGGGCCTCACTGGCGCCGGGCACAGCCCCGGCCGGCCTCGCCTCCCCTCGCGTGGTGGGCGCCTGGGTGCGCCCCGCACCCACACGCCCGTAACCCGTCGCCCGTTTAGGCCCCGTGGGCCACTGACATTGGGGCCCCACGGCCCCTTAAAAAAGAATTTAAAATAAATAAATAAATAAAAATATTAATTAATTAATTAACTTAATTAATTGTGTTTAATTAACCTAACCAATTAACTAATCTAATTAACCCTGTTTAGTTAGCCTTAGTCTATGACAGGTGGGTCCCGCTGGACCCACAGGCCAGGTTTGACCCTGGTCAGCTGGGTTTGACCTGCTAATGTCATGGTGATGTCATGCTGGCATCACCTTTCACTGTTCTGGATAATGTTCAATTTAATTAATTAAATAAATTTTCAGAAATGCCTAAAACTTTGTTAATTCATAGAAAATAAACCGTAAGTCGGATGAAAAAGTTTTATACATGAAAGTTGCTCAGAACGACGAGACGGATCCGAATACACTCTCCGTTCATCTATCACATGCCCCTAGCATAGCAAACCTGCAACTTTCCCCCTCCGTTTCATCTGTCTGATAATGCCAAACTCCGGAAAAACATTCCCGGATGATCTCCCCCTTCGCCGGTATCGTGTAGCACTGCGTTAGAACACGCGTAGTGCTTATTGTCATGTCATGCTTTATGTTTGCTTGTATTTACTTTTTCTTCCCCCTCTTCACTCCGGTAGACCCCGAGACCGCTGTTGATGTCCCTGTGATCGACTACGTCGACGACGACTCTTCTTCCCTTTCAGCAGAGCTTCCAGGCAAGCCCCCCTTTGATCATCCCGATATCGCCCATTCCATTCTCTCATGCTTGCATTAGATTTTGCTACTGTAATTGATTGCTCCTATTCTCATGCATAGCCTGCTTTTGTAACCTGCTTATTGTTACCTACCTACTTATCCTAAACTGCTTAGTATATTTTGGTTACTGATCCATCAGTGACCCCCACCTTGTCCTTGTTGCCCCTGCTTCATCATTGAAGACCCGATCAACGGGATCGAAGACCAGGCCCCGGCACCGCACATCACTTTCTCCTTATTTGCTCGACACTACTAGGTTACTATCGAGTGCCGAGGGTGAGACCTCTACAGCACTTCTGATGTTAACCATGTAGTGTAGCTATTCGGTCGTGGTCATCGAGGGTGATTCCGCCTTAACCACTTCCGATACGACTTTGTCGTGCAACCCCTCAAGTGTGAACCTCGGGGGTGGTTCCTCTTACGTTCACCTTGATGATTAAATCGAGTGGAATTCACCGGGGGTGATTCCTCGGGTTTTCCCCTTGATGTTTGGACACACGGATACTTGGACTTTACAATTGTTACTTGGAAGGGCGGGTCGACCCTAAGGGGTACCCGCGAGTGATGTGGACACGGGTTGACCTGGAGGGTGCCCACGAGATAATTACGAGGTGTGGTCGGGCATTCCTAGCCCTTGCCACAAGTCCTCGAGACGGGGCATCGGGGTCACATCTTTCGTGAGTCTCTGCTTGTAACCGCGTGCTCCTAATCCACTACGATCTGGATAATTGATCCGAGGGGCCTCTAGCCTGATAGCACTAACCATCACGTGGGCATAGTATGGGTGTTCTGCGTCGTATGCATCAGCCGAAGCTTAATAGACGTCAGCGACTGAGCGGCGCGCGCTGGGTTGGACTGGTAAGCACCTGCCTTTTAAGGAGGTAGCTAGGTCTGCTCACCGGCCGCCCTCGCAACGTGCAGGAGTTCCCGGGGAGATGGCCCATGACCCCTGGGGGCATAGGTTTAGTCCGGCGTGCTGATCTCTGTATTAAGCCTAGGTCGGGTTGCGGCGTATTGTTTGGCCGAGGCCGGGCATGACCCAGGAAAGTGTGTCCGGCCAGAGTTAATCGAGCGTGGTGGGTAAGTTGGTGCACCCCTGCAGGGAAGAAAACATCTATCAATAGCCTATCCTACGGTAACGGACACTTGGACTTGTATCCCGTCGATACAACTAGAACTGGATACTTGTGATGAGAATTGCATTGTGATGACAATTGGATAGTATGGCTCTGGGATTGCTTTCTCGCAGGGAGTCGAGAAAGGATCTCTGGCCGAGGTTGATAACTCTACTACTACTTTACTTTATGCTACTCTACTCCCTCCTGTTGCTGCAAGATGGTGGTTTCCAAAAGATGCTAGTCTTTGATAGGCTAGGCTTTCCCATTCTCTTCTGGCATTCTGCAGTTCAGTCCACATATACAGCCCATTTCATTGATACCGATGCATATGTAGTGTAGATCCTTGCTTGCGAGTACTTTGCAAGAGTACTCACGGTTGCTTTGCTCCCCCTTTTCCCCCTTTCTTCTTCTTTCCGGTTGATGCAACCAGATATCGGAGCCCAGGAGCCAGATGCCACCGTTGATGCCTACTACTATGTGAAGACCACCGACGACCAGGAGTAGTTAGGAGGCTCCCAGGCAGGAGGCCTTGCCTTTTCGATCGTAGATACTTTTGTGCTAGCCTTCTTAAGGCAAACTTGTCTAACTTATGTCTGTACTCAGATATTGTTGCTTTCGCTGACTCTTGTGTAATCGAGCTTATGTATTCGAGCCCTCGAGGCCCCTGGCTTGTAATATAAAGCTTGTATTATTTTAATTTGTGTCTAGAGTTGTGTTGTGATATCTTCCCGTGAGTCCTTGATCTTGATCGTACACATTTGCGTGTATGATTAGTGTACGATTGAATCAAGGGCGTCACACAATTGCTCCAGTATTATCACAAAAGATTTTCATTGGACCCGATGCACTAGGTATTACACCTAGATCGGATATGAACTCCTTCATCCAGATTCCTTCATTTGCTGCTTCCGAAGCAGCTATGTACTCCGCTTCACACGTAGATCCCGCCATGACGCTCTGCTTGGAACTGCACCAACTGACAGCTCCACCATTCAATATAAACACGTATGCGGTTTGTGACCTAGAGTCATCTGGATTAGTGTCAAAGCTTGCATCGACGTAACCATTTACGACGAGCTCTTCATCACCTCCATAAACAAGAAACATATCCTTAGTCCTTTTCAGGTATTTCAGGATGTTCTTGACTGTTGTCCAGTGATCCACTCCTGGATTACTTTGGTACATCCCTGCTAAACTTATAGCAAGGCACACATCAGGTCTGGTACACAGCATTGCATACATGATAGAACCTATGGTTGAGGCGTAGAAATGACTTTCATTTTCTCTCTATCTTTTGCAGTGGTCGGGCATTGAGTCTGACCCAACTTCATACCTTGTAACACAGGCAAGAACCCTTTCTTTGACTGGTCCATTTTGAACTTCTTCAAAACTTTATCAAGGTATGTGCTTTGTGAAAGTCCAATTAAGCGTCTAGATCTATCTCTATAGATCTTGATGCCCAATATATAAGCAGCTTCACCGAGGTCTTTCATTGAAAAATTCTTATCCAAGTATCCTTTTGTGCTATCCAGAAATTATGTATTATTTCCAATCAACAGTATATCATCCACATATAATATTAGAAATGCTACAGAGCTCCCACTCACTTTCTTGTAAATACAGGCTTCTCCAAAAGTCTGTAGAAAACCATATGCTTTGATCGCACTATCAAAGCGTATATTCCAACTCCGAGATGCTTGCACCAGTCCATAAATGGATCGCTGGAGCTTACACACTTTGTTAGCACCTTTTGGATCGACAAAACCTTCTGGTTGCATCATATACAACTCTTCTTTAAGATATCCATTAAGGAATGCAGTTTTGACATCCATTTGCCAAATTTCATAATCATAAAATGCGGCAATTGCTAACATGATTCGGACGGACTTAAGCATCGCTACGGGTGAGAAGGTCTCATCGTAGTCAACTCCTTGAAGAGTCAATTACACCGATGGTGCTACAACTTGGCGTAAAAGATCACTTTGGTGCTAGAAGTTGTGGTGTACATTGAAGTGGTGCAAAAACTTGGCATTGACGTGCAAATGCAGTGCTTATATCTTTTGTATACGTAATCTATGCTGACAGGTGTGTGGGGCCCGTTGTCAGCCACTGGACTAGAGGGAATGGACGTATGGCATGATTTTTTTAAAAACACCCTCGATTTTTTTAAAAAAAAATCTGTTGACGTGGGAGATTTCGTCACCTAAGAAGTGGGTCCCGCCTGTAACCACTACACCGGTTACATTTGCTTTGTCCATATGGATAACAACCGTTTATAATTTGACCTAGGCGCAGGCGGAGGTTAATTTGTTTTTTGAGAATCTGACGGAGGTTAAATGAGCTACGGATCTTGCTGCCCATTCTGCACCTTTAGTTTTATTCTAATTTTTCTATAGAAAGTATCTAAATTATAATATCAGTAATAAAATTAACATTCCCTCAAAAAATTAATAAAATTAACTCATGACTATTTCTGTTTATAAATATTGTACATACAAACAGAATAAATTACATTTAAAAAATTGTTCACATATTATTAAAAAATACTCATATATTTAAATAATATATATGAATTATAATTTTTTGCATAACTTATAATAAATAGTACTATTCAAAAAATTATTTTAGTTATACAGCATTTCAATAATTATATGCACATTTTTATAACTAAAAATATTCATAATTTATAATTTAAACTGTTCATATGAATATTCATTTTATATAATTTTAATATAAGACGTGATTGTATAATACTAAGTATTCGTTAAACATATTAATTCTTATTAAATATCTGTATTAACTAAATATTTTTCATATCATACACGGATATACTTTCAAATGTTATTACTTTATAACAATCGTTTGTATGTATAATATTTGTATCACAAATGTTTGAAACATAACTTTTTTTAATTACGTTTTACAAATAAAATTCTAAAAAGGAACGGGTGCAGAATGGGCGCACTATCTGCGGCCCAGATAAGCTCCGCATGCAGACAGGTTAATACTAAGCGTCTGTTATCCACAGTGACCATACGAGCGTGATGGCACGCTGGTTAGACAGATTGGTATCTAAGAGTTGATTGTGGGTTCGGGACCAAGCAAAGTGGCTTCGCTTTTTTAGTTTAGTTTAATTTTCACTATCTTCTGACAGGCGGGACCCACTAGTCATAGAGGTGAAAAAATGCCACGTCAATAGAGTTTTTCTTTGAGAAGAAAATATAACTCGAGGTGTTTTTAAAAAAATCAGGCCACACGCCTCTTCTCTTTGGCCCAGTGGCTAACAGCGGGCCTCACGCGTCTAGTCAACACCGAATCCGTATATAAACGAGATAAGCACTGTATTTGCATGTCAATGCCAAGTTTTTGCACCACTTCGATGTACACCACAACTTCTAGCATCAAAGTGATAATTTACGCCAAGTTGTAGCACCACCAATGTAATTGACTCCTCCTTGAACTTGTCGAAAACCTTTCGCAACAAGTTGAGCTTTATAGACAGTAACATTACCGTCAGCGTCAGTCTTCTTCTTGAAGATCCATTTATTCTCTATGGCTTGCCGATCATCGGGAAAGTCAACCAAAGTCCAAACTTTGTTCTCATACATGGATCCCATCTCAGATTTCATGGCCTCAAGCCATTTTGCGGAATCTGGGCTCATCATCGCTTCCTCATAGTTCGTAGGTTCGTCATGGTCAAGTAACATGACTTCCAGAACAGGATTACAGTACCACTCTGGTGCGGATCTTACTCTGGTTGACCTATGAGGTTCGGTAGTAACCTGATCAGAAGTTTCATGATCATCATCATTAGCTTCCTCACTATTTGGTGTAGGAATCACTGGAACTGATTTCTGTGATGAACTACTTTCCAATAAGGGAGCAGGTACAATTACCTCATCAAGTTCTACTTTTCTCCCACTCACTTCTTTTGAGAGAAACTCCTTCTCTAGAAAGGATCCATTATTAGCAACGAATATTTTGCCTTCGGATCTGTGATAGAAGGTGTACCCAACAGTCTCCTTTGGGTATCCTATGAAGACACATTTCTCCGATTTAGGTTCGAGCTTATCAGGTTGAAGCTTTTTCACATAAGCATCGCAACCCCAAACTTTAAGAAACGACAACTTGGGTTTCTTGCCAGACCACAGTTCATATGGTTTCGTCTCAACGGATTTCAATGGTGCCCTATTTAACGTGAATGCAGCCGTCTCTAAAGCATAACCCCAAAATGATAGCGGTAAATCAGTAAGAGACATCACAGATCGCACCATATCTAATAAAGTGCGGTTACAACGTCTGGACACACCATTACGCTATGGTGTTCTAGGTGGCGTGAGTTGCGAAACTATTCCGCATTGTTTCAAATGAAGACCAAACTCGTAACTCAAATATTCTCCTCCACGATCAGATCGTAGAAAGTTTATTTTCTTGTTACGATGATTTTCCACTTCGCTCTGAAATTCTTTGAACTTTTCAAATATTTCAGACTTATGTTTCATCAAGTAGACATACCCATATCTGCTCAAATCATCTATGAACGTCAGAAAATAATGATACCCGCCACGAGCATCAACACTCATCGGACCGCATACATTAGTATGTATTATTTCCAATAAGTCTGTTGCTCGTTCCATTGTTCCGGAGAACGGAGTTTTAGTCATCTTGCCCATGAGGCATGGTTCGCAAGCACAAGTGATTCCAAAAGCCCATCAACATGGAGTTTCTTCATGCGCTTTACACCAATATGACCTAAACGACAGTGCCACAAATAAGTTGCACTATCATTATTAAACTTATATCTTTTGGCTTCGATACTATGAATATGTGTATCACTACTATCAAGATTTAGAAAAAATAGACCACTCATCAAGGGTGCATGACCATAAAAGATATTATTCATATAAATAGAACAACCATTATTCTCCAATTTAAATGAATAATCGTCTTGCATCAAACAAGATCCAGATATAATGTTCATGTTTAACGCTAGCACCAAATAAAAATTATTCAGGTCTAAAACTAATCCCGAAGGTAGATGTAGAGGTAGCGTGCCGATGGCGATCACATCGACTTTGGAACCATTTCCCACGCGCATCGTCACCTCGTCCTTAGCCAATCTTCGCTTAACCCGTAGCCCCTGTTTCGAGTTGCAAATATTAGCAACAGAACCAGTATCAAATACCCAGGCGCTACTCCGAGCATTAGTAAGGTACACATCAATAACATGTATATCAAATATACCTTTCACTTTGCCATCCTTCTTATCCGCCAAATACTTGGGGCAGTTCTGCTTCCAGTGACCAGTCCCTTTGCAGTAGAAGCACTTAGTCTCAGGCTTAGGTCCAGACTTGGGCTTCTTCACTTGAGCAGCAACTTGCTTGCCATTCTTCTTGAAGTTCCCCTTCTTCCCTTTGCCCTTCTTCTTGAAACTGGTGGTCTTGTTGACCATCAACACTTGATGCTCCTTCTTGATTTCTACCTTCGCAGCCTTTAGCATCGCGAAGAGCTCGGGAATTGTCTTATCAATCCCTTGCATATTATAGTTCATCACGAAGCTTTTATAGCTTGGTGGCAGCGATTGAAGAACTCTGTCAATAACACTATCATCAGGAAGATTAACTCCCATTTGAGTCAAGTGGTTGTGGTACCCAGACATTCTGAGTATATGTTCACTGATAGAACTATTCTCCTCCATCTTGTAGCTATAGAACTTATTGGAGATTTCATATCTCTCAATCCGGGCTTTTGCTTGAAATATTAACTTCAACTCCTGGAACATCTCATATGCTCCATGACATTCAAAACGTCCTTGAAGTCCTGGCTCTAAGCCATAAAGCATGGCACACTGAACTATCGAGTAGTCATCAACACGCGTCTGCCAGGCATTCACAATGTCTGCAGTTGCTGGCGCGGGTGGTACACCTAGCGGTGCTTCCAGGACGTAATTCTTCTGTGCAGCAATGAGGATAATCCTCAAGTTACGGACCCAGTCCGTGTAGTTGCTACCATCATCTTTCAACTTAGCTTTCTCTAGGAACGCATTAAAAATCAAGGGAACAACAGCACGGGCCATTTATCTACAATAACATAGACATGCAAAATACTATCAGGTACTAAGTTCATGATAAATTAAAGTTCAATTAATCATATTACTTAAGAACTCCCACTTAGATAGACATCCCTCTAATCATCTAAGTGATCACGTGATCCATATCAACTAAACCATGTCCGATCATCACGTGAGACGGAGTAGTTTTCAATGGTGAACATCACTATGTTGATCATATCTACTATATGATTCACGCTCGACCTTTCGGTCTCAGTGTTCCGAGGCCATATCTGCATATGCTAGTCTCGTCAAGTTTAACCCGAGTATTCTGCTTGTGCAAAACTGGCTTGCACCCGTTGTATGTGAACATAGAGCTTATGACACCCGATCATCATGTGGTGTCTCGGCACGACGAACTGTAGCAACGGTGCATACTCAGGGAGAACACTTATACCTTGAAATTTAGTGAGAGATCATCTTATAATGCTACCGCCGTATTAAGCAAAATAAGATGCATAAAGGATAAACATCACATGCAATCAATATAAGTGATATGATATGGCCAGCATCATCTTGTGCCTTTTATCTCCATCTCCAAAGCACCATCATGATCACCATCGTCACCGGCACACCTTGATCTCCATCGTAGCATCGTTGTCGTCTCGCCAACTATTGCTTCTACGACTATCGCTACCGCTTAGTGATAAAGTAAAGCAATTACATGGCGATTGCATTTATACAATAAAGCGACAACCATATGGCTCCTGCCAGTTGCCGATAACTGTGTTACAAAACATGATCATCTCATACAATAATTTATATAATCACGTCTTGACCATATCACATCACAACATGCCCTGCAAAAACAAGTTAGACATCCTCTACTTTGTGGTTGCAAGTTTTACGTGGATGCTACGGGCTTAGCAAGAACCATTCTTACCTACGCGTCAAAAACCACAACGCGGTATAGTGATTGCTTTTTGATCTTCAGAAAGAATCTTGTTCATTGAATCCGATTCAACTAAAGTTGGAGAAACTGACACCCGCCAGCCACCTATGTGCAAAGCACGTCGGTAGAACCAGTCTCATGAACGCAGTCATGTAATGTCGGTCCGGGCCGCTTCATCCAACATTACCGCTGAATCAAGAAACAACTAGTGACGGCAAGCAATATGTATATTCCCATGCCCACAACTCCTTTGTGTTCTAATCGTGCATATAACATCGATGCATGGACCTGGCTCGGATGCCACTGTTGGGGAACGTAGTATTTTAAAAAAATTCCTACGATCACGCAAGATCTATCTAGGAGAAGCATAGCAACGAGCGGGGAGAGTGTGTCCACATACCCTCGTAGACCGAAAGCGGAAGCATTAAGTAACGCGGTTGATGTAGTCGAACGTCTTCGCGATCCAACCGATCAAGTACGGAAAGCACGGCACCTCCGCGATCTGCACACGTTCAGCTCGATGACATCCCTCGAACTCTAGATCTAGCTGAGGCCGAGGGAGAGTTTCGTCAGCACGACGGCGTGTAGACGGTGATGATGAAGTTACCGACGCAGGGCTTCGCCTAAGCACTACGACAATATGGTCGAGGTGGAAATCTGTGGAGGGGGGCACCGCACACGACTAAGATTAACTTGTGTGTCTATGGGGTGCCCCCCTCCCCCGTATATAAAGGAGTGGAGGAAAGGGAGGGCCGGCCTCCTAGGGCGCGCCCCAAGGGGGGATTCCTACTCCTACTAGGAGTAGGTTTCCCCCCTTTCCTAGTCCAACTAGGAGGGGGAAGGAAGGGAAAGAGGGGGAGAAGGAAAGGGGGGCGTGCCCCACCACTTAGTTGCCTCCTCCTCTCTTCCACTATGGCCCATGAAGGCCCATTAACTCTCCAGGGGTTCCGGTAACCCCCTGGTACTCCGGTAAATACTCGATACACCTCGGAACCATTCCGGTGTCCAAATATAGTCATCCAATATATCAATCTTCATGTCTCGACCATTTCGAGACTCCTCGTCATGTCCGTGATCTCATCCGGGACTCCGAACTACCTTCGGTACATCAAAACACATAAATTCATAATACCGATCATCATCGAACGTTAAGCGTGCGGACCCTACGGGTCCGAGAACTATGTAGACATGACCGAGACTCATCTCCGGTCAATAACCAATAGCGGAACCTGGATGCTCATATTGGTTCCTACATATTCTATGAAGATCTTCATCGGTCAAACCGCACAACAACATACGTTGTTCCCTTTGTCATCGGTATGTTACTTGCCCGAGATTCGATCGTCGGTATCATCATACCTAGTTCAATCTCGTTACCGGCAAGTCTCTTTACTCGTTCCGTAATGCATCATCCCGCAACTAACTCATTAGTCACATTGCTTGTGAGGCTTATAATGATGTGCATTACTGAGAGGGCCCAGAGATACCTCTCCGACAATCGGAGTGACAAATCCTAATATTGATCTATGCCAACTCAACAAACACCATCGGAGACACCTGTAGAGCATCTTTATAATCACCCAGTTACGTTGTGACGTTTGATAGCACACTAAGTGTTCCTCCGGTATTCGGGAGTTGCATAATCTCATATTCATAGGAACATGTATAAGTTATGAAGAAAGCAATAGCAATAAACTAAACGATCAAAGTGCTAAGCTAACGGATGGGTCAAGTCAATCACATCATTCTCTAATGATGTGATCCCGCTCATCAAATGACAACTCATGTCTATGGCTAGGAAAATTAACCATCTTTGATTAACGAGCTAGTCAAGTAGAGGCATACTAGTGACACTCTATTTGTCTATGTATTCACACATGTACTAAGTTTCCGGTTAATACAATTCTAGCATGAATAATAAACATTTATCATGATATAAGGAAATATAAATAACAACTTTATTATTGCCTCTAGGGCATATTTCCTTCAATTAAGAGGTGCATCGGCATGAGAAATCATTTGAAACAAGGAAAGGAATATGATCAACACCGAAAGCTTGAATTGAATCCACCGGAGAAGAAAAAAGAACGCAGAATGATGAACTTGAAACTCCTGACCATCTTCCTAAGAATCACCGGATAAGAACATTGAAAGAAAAGAATGAAGAGACTTCACATCCATAAGATGGATACTTGATTAAGAAATATGAGTCCTTGAAGAAAAGGGTGGGAGGTGGGAAAAGAAGAATGACAATTTGGGACAGGTGAAACGAACAACGTTGAGAAAAACTGAGAAGTGATCTTGCAAATGGGAAAAATGATAGGATCATCTTGAAGAGAAACGCACCGGTTGAAAAGAATTGACAGGACAAACTCGAGGATCAAGAAGGATTAGCACTCCCATAGAAATATGTGTACGCCACTTAGGAAAAGGTATGGAATCAACACTTGACTTCGAAGCAACTCGAATACCACAAATAAAACAAGACAAAGGATTTGGCTTGCAAAAGTAGCCGGAAACAAATACATAACCCATCATGCATTTGTTGAAGGATAAACCTAGGTAACTACTTGAATTCCCACCTATGAACTCCCGAAACTTTCTGGTTATGCAATTTGGTGTTGGGGATACAGGGAGGCACAAATATCTCACACAACTAACAAATCCTACACTCCAATTGTATCCATCCATCAACACATAACCAAGAAAACCTCGGAAATCATGTACCTCAGACCTTCGAAAACATCCGATATACTAGATGTGGCAATACATCTGACCGCTCTCCCCAGTACTGGGTGTCGTCAAACTACTCTGACCACAAGGAGTATAGAAGCGTTTTCGATGTCGGCGACCTCTCGTATTCCGGAACCGAAACGATAAGCACTGTGACAAAAACACCTTGGAGCTCAACTCCCCGGGACACTACCACCACCTCTAAATGTCAGGAGGCACCAAGACAGAATCCCCATCACAATGATATCGCAACAACAATACCCGCGTGATCCTAAAAAAATTGAGTGAAAAAGAGGAGAGTGAAGTCAAAACATCTACGTTAGGAGTCCTCACCAGAGCGACGAAGGGGATAAGGAGTAAAAAGAATTCCTACTCTCCGATATATAACTAGACTCAAAATAGTTTTCTTCTAGACTCAACAACGGCAGTGGTTCGATCAATCAAGGGGGCTCCTAAGGTCGGTAAGGCTCTGATACCAACTTTTAGCACCCAAGATGCGACTCTATCCCAATCACGTGATGAACTCATGATTGGGGCACAATCGCATTTCGAGCGCATAGCAAGGTGGATATCATTACATCATACCATGTACTGAATGGATGAGAATACAAGATAAAGGCTTACACTCGCCACAAGCTACAACATGAATACAACAATTCATCAATACATAGCAATCATCATACAGAAGAGCAGGATCCGACTATGGATGAAATCAAACGAAAAAGAAGAACGACATCCACCCTGCTAATCCCAGGCTCCCCGACCCAGAACCTATCCCTTGATCGAAGAAGAAGAAGAACTCCAAAAGCAATCAAGCATCGCTCTCACATCAAAGCTTCGCATAACCTGCACCTGCAACTGTTGTTGTAGTAATCTGTGAGCCACGAGGACTCAGCAATCCCATTACCATGGGTATCAAGACTAGCAAAGCTTAATGGGTATGGAAAGGATAAGTGGTGAGGTTGCAGCAAGCGACTAAGCATTGTATGGTGGCTAACTTACGAGTACAATAATAAGATGAGAAACTACGCAACGGTCGCAAACTAGTAATGATCAAGAAGTGATCCCGAACTACTTACGTTCAAACATAACCCCACCGTGTTCTCTTCTCGAACTCATTCGAAAAGAGACCATCACGGTTATGCACACGGTTGGTGTATTTTAATTCGAATCTGGTGTCAAGTTCTCTACAACCGGATATTAAAAATTCCCACCTGCCATATAACCGTGGGCACGGCTCTCGAAAGTTTAAACCCTGCAGGGGTGTCCCAACTTAGCCCATGACAAGCTCATGATCCGCGGAGACAATCCTCCATCACGGGACATCCAATCAGACTCGGGATCCTGGTGCACAAGACATTTGGACAATGGTAAAACTAGTCCAGCAAGACCTCCCGGCGTGCCGACACCCTGATAGTAGCCGCGTGTATCTCGTCTCAGGCCACGACCGGATAGGTCAGCCTACGAGTAAAACCAGAACCTCGGGTTGCCCCGTGGTGGCCCCGCAGTCTGCCCGTTTGGGACCAACACCATCAGCACTGCCCCCTGTATTATGTTGTATTAAGGAACCTCAGGGACGCGACCCCCTATGCCAATTAATTAATTATCAGGTTTAGTTGTTATGTTGGGCAAATGGTAAAACCAATGTTGGGCCTTGCTAGAAGAGTTTTATTCAAATTGAACTATCAAGAGGGGCCCATAAACCCTCATCGTGTTAGGGACGCAAAAATCAAGGAACATAACACCGGTATGACGGAAACTAGGGTGGCAAGAGTGGAACGAGACACCAGGCAAAAGGCCGAGCCTTCCACCCTTTACCAAGTATATAGATGCATTAATTAAATAAGTGATATTGTGATATCCCATGATATCCATGTCCCAACATGGAACAACCTGCACTGCACCTGCAACTGGCAACGCTATAAGAGGGGCTGAGCAAAGCGGTAACATAGCCAAACAACTGTTTGCTGGGATGGTGAAAAGGTTAGAGGCTGACATGGCAATTTGGGAGGCTTGATAAACAAGTGGTAGGTAGCGCGACATAGCGATAGCATCTAGACAACTAGCATAGCAAAGATAGTAGTGATATCCAAGGTGATGGTCATCTTGCCTGAAATCCCGCTAGGAAGAAGACCGAATCCATGAAGAATAAGATGAACCAACGTAGCCGAACGAATCCTCATGATCGCAACAAAACAGGAACTAACGAGAAGAAGCACAACCGGAAAGAAGCAAACAACATGGTAAACCAACAAGCATAATCATGGCATGATGCACAAACAAGTATGATGCATGTCCGGTTTAATGAGGCATGGCATGGCAAAGTGCAACAAACAATACTACAAATTAAGTGGAGCTCAATATGCAACGAGTTGCATATTGATGAAACACCACATTCAATTATTTAGTTCACTCTTGTTTATGTACTCAACAATATTAAATGTTGGTTAACATGGCAAGAAGTGAGGCATAAGTAAACTACACATTTTAGGCAATTTAAATGAGGCCGGAAATAACAAACAATAATTTCAGAAAATCCCCATATGCATATTTTGAATTTAATGCAAACAACAATTTTAAACATTTTAAATATTGTTATCATGATGCGGATGACATATACAAGTTTTATGCAATTTTTATGAAAATGTTGACATTTAATATGGTAGGGAGCATTTGGTCACCATGGCGGAACGGAAGGGGTGCCACGACAACTTCCACGGAAATGGTGCCACGGCAACATTCCAATGATCCAACAACTCGCCGAGATGTCGGTGCAAAAGAAAGTGTGACGAGAGCGTGTCATGCAAGGATGGTGGGGTGATTCCAGATACCGGGTTCCCACGTATCATGGCAAACGAGGAATGCACAAGCGGCGATTCCAACATGGTGCCAACACGGGCATCTCATAAAACACATGTCGTACACGGGCGGTCGTCTCGTCATTATACCTTTGAAGCGTGCATTTTTTTAGCGGATCGGGTCGGTGCGAAGTAGAGGAAGTAGACATTCTCGAGATGGTCGTAGAGGAAGTAGTGGTACATGGTGACAGTAGTGTAAGTAGTGGTTCACGTTTCGTAGTCATACACACTATGTAGATGATCGGGGTCACGGTGAGGAACTTGATGGTCCATGTAGTCAAACTTGGCGCATCCGAAGGGTACTTGGTGAATCCCTGTAGTCGTACACGGGTCGTAGGGAAACTTGGCGTCCCTAAGTCGAGGGTAGTGGTTCCCTTGGCGTTGCAGGCGTGCATGGTGATGAGCGTCGGGGTACTTGATGGTCTCGAACTCCAAAGTGGTACAAGGAGAGATGTGATAACCCACAAGTATAGGGGATCGCTACAGTTTTCGAGGGTAGAGTATTCAACCCAAATTTATAGATTCGACACAAGGGGAGCCAAAGAATATTTGAAGATTGAAAGAACATGTGGTGCCCCCATGTTTGGTTTTGGTAATTGACGACAATCTCTATGGACTAATGGTTGCCTTGAGTTATATTTAAAGGTTTTGTCCATAGGCTTTTCTTGGAGTACATGTGTTGGTTTCAAGGAGATTTTGTGTTGACCAAGGTGCTATTAAGGAATTATCCAAATATTGGTCATGTGAGAGTTGAGCTTATTGCAAGCATGTCTTGAAGAAGAAGATTGTGTGATCATTCATGTTTACCTTCAAGACATCATCCAAATGAAGAAAGTTGGAAAGATTCTAGGTTGATTAAGACTAAGTCAATAGTGAATCAAGTTGATCAACTCACAAAGCGTAGAAGATGTACCGAGAGTGATCAAGTGATCCCATGGTATGGTAAACATTGTCCATTGTGCTTTGTGTACTAACCCATGGTCTATGTGAGAGTTCTATGTGGGGTTAGGTACGTGTTCATGGGCTTGCGTCAAGAGGAAGATATCACTCAACCCATGGAGAGGATGACATCAAGTGGTGATCGTCATCAAGATTGCCGTGTGCAAGTTCAAGTGGAGCATCACGAAGAGATCAAGTGCTTGATGCTTGCCGTCCATTGTGGTGACAATGGACTTGTGAAGATGTGCCAAAGAGTGGCTCACCCATAGTGGACTATGGGGGAGTAATCATCTAGTCTTCATCGAGCCAACGCAATCAAGAAAGGTGGTCCAACTTGAGGGAGTCAAGATCGTAATCATATAGCTCAAGTGGACCATGTGCAAGGCAAAGGTTTTCCCTTGATAGGTTTTCTATTTTACCGGTCTCATGGTGGTAGTTGGGAGACCGGGTTATAGGATCCATAGTTGTACTATCAAGGGGGGCTCTCAAGTGAGTAACTTGATCGTATCATTCATCGAGAGCTCAAACCATTGCATCCTTGCATCATGTTTCTTGGTTCTTGTTTGGTTCTCTTTGTGAATCTTAGAGCTTATGGTCATCTTGATGAAAAGCTTGAGTTCATCGAAAACGGAGTTTGCATGCATCTTCTATGATGTTTTCGATGTTGGAGGTTTTACCGGTCTTATCCGAGGAAGGGTTCTCACCATTTTCTTTTGGGCCTTTTCTCATTTGCTTCTTATTGGTATTTCTATCAAGATTGTGTTAGCCCTTATCGCTAGCTTACCAACAAACTTGGTTTCGTCGAATTCGGAGTCCGTTTGCAGAAGTTGTGACAGTTTTGGTGTTCTGAAAAGGCTGCAGCGGTACTACCGCGGACAGGAGCGGATGTAATTTTTTACTACTGCTCATGGCAGCAGTACTACCGCTTGGAGCAGTACTACCGTGGCTACTTTCGTGGCTACTTCCACTCGGGACCAAAAACTCGTCACAAGTCCAGCGGTGGTAGGCACGGATGTAATTTTTAGTACCGCTCGCAAGCAGTAGTACCGCTACCCTTAGCAGTAGTACCGCTACCCCTAGCGGTAGTACCGTGAGGTCAAGCGATACTACCGCTCCAACGGTTCTTCTGGCTTTTTTGCCTCCTCGCTGTTGAGTTTCAAAGGGCTACTACCGCTCCTTGGAGCAGTAGTACCGCTCGGTGCGGGCTGTGACCATAACGGTTGGATTTTTCCCCACCTATAAAAGGGGGTCTTCTTCCCCAATGAACCTTATCCTTTGAGCTCGTGTTCTTCCCCCATTGTTGACCTTCTTCGAGCTTGCTAACTCTCAATCCCTCCATGGATTCTTGCTAGTTTTTGAGGTAAAAGAGAGAGGAGATCTAGATCCACATTTCCACCAATCACTTTCTCCTCTAAGTGAGGGGAACCCCTTGGATCTAGATCTTGGAGTTCTTGGTGTTCTCCTTCTTGTTCTTCCTCTCATTTTCCTCCCTAGCATTAGTTGCTTCAGTGGGATTTGAGAGAGAAGGACTTGGGCACTCCGTGTGCCCTTGCCATTGCATTTGGTGCATCGGTTTGAGTTCTCCACGGTGATACGTGGAAGTTACAAGTTGAGAAGCTTATTACTCTTGGGTGCTTGGTACCCTTGAGCTTGTTCCTCTTGGGTGCTTGGGCGCCCTAGACGTTTGGTGGTGTTCGGAGCTCAATCATTGTGGTGTAAAGCTCCGGCCAAGCGTCGGGGTCTCCAATTAGGTTGTGGAGATCGCCCCGAGCAATTTGACGGGTTCCGGTGACCGCCCCCAAGGGTTGCCAAAGTGTACGGGTTCGGTGACCGCCCCCAAGGGTTGCCATTTGTACGGGTTCGGTGACCGCCCTCAAGGGTCCCTTAGTGGAATCACGGCATCTTGCATTGTGCGAGGGCGTGAGGAGATTATGGTGGCCCTAGTGGCTTCTTGGGGAACATTGTGCCTCCACACCGCTCCAAACGGAGATTAGAATCCGCAAGGGTGTGAACTTCGGGATACATCGTCGTCTCCGTGTGCCTCGGTTATCTCCTACCCGAGCCCTTTACTTATGCACTTTACTTTGTGATAGCCATATTGTTTCTTGTCATATATCTTGATACCACCTAAGTAGTTTTTCTTGCTTAGCATAAGTTGTTGGTGCACATAGGTGAGCCTAGTTGTTGTAGGTTTTGTGCTTGACAAATTAACCGCTAGGTTTATTCCGCATTTGTTCAAGCCTCAACCGTAATTATTTTAAAGCGCCTATTCCCCCCCCCCTCTAGGCGACATCCATGATCTTTCAATTGGTATCAGAGCCTCGTCTCTCTTTGTTAGGCTTAACCGCCTAGAGAGTAAAGATGTCGACTAGGGGATTAGGATTCTGTGACACACTTAGTTTTGATGGCACAAATTTTGATGTTTGGGTAATTCGCATGCTTAATCTCTTTAGGGTCATGGACCCAAATTTAGAGCGAATTGTAGATATGGGTTTTTCTCCTCCAAATGATCCCCAAAGGTTATCTTTAGAGGATGAGAAAAACTCTTATCTCAATGCTCAAGCTTCTAATATGCTTTTCGATGCTTTGAGCAATGTAGTTATATTTCAACTCATGCCTTTCCGGGATGCTCATGAGTTGTGGACAAAGCTTCAAGATAAATATGGCGTCTCCAAGTTTTGTGGGGATGATTGTTCTCCCTCCACCTCCGGTCGTGTTGAGTTCTCAACTTCTTCTACTTCACCTACATGTGGTTTGCCACAAGGTAATGACATGGTGAGTAGTGGTGTTCATTGCAATGATGATAGTGGGCTTAGTTTTGATAATCCTTCGTCACTTTCTTGTTGTGATGCTTCATCTTTGGACTCTAGCACTTCGAGCACTCCAAATGTTTCACATGCTTGTGTTGATAGTCCTTGCATATCATGTACAAATTGCTTGACTAAATCTCATGATGATATGCTTGCTATGTCTTGTTGGCATGATAAAAATGCATGTATTTCCTCGAGTTGTTGTGCTAACAATGTAGAGGAAACCCAACACTCCATGGAAAAAGATGTGGTCTTGAATGGTGCTTCAAGGGATCCCACATCATCATCTATTGCTTTTTGCCTTATGGCCAAGGCTTCAAAGGTATCTCCCACTTTGAATCCCAATATATCTTGTGATAATATTGATGATGGCAAGAGTGATGATGATGTCGATTATGATGAAGAGAATGATGATGTTGCCTCCTTAAAAGTTAAGGGGGAAATAATTTTTAAAGCTCTTCTTAAGAATAAAATTTCTTGTTCCAACTTCATGGAAATCATGTCTATTGCTATTGAGGGCAAGAAATATATTGATGAGTTGGAATCTCGTCTTGAGGAGCATGAGGTCACCATTGATAAAATAGAAGGTCATGAGCGTGATTACGCTAATGAGATTGCGGACCTCTCTCAAGCTCTTGAACTTGAACAAACCACCAAGGAATCTCTTGAGGAGACTTTTGCTCTAGAGTTATCTAGAGTGAAGGAATCTCATGATAGAGCTCTTGAGGTGGCCAATGTTTTTGAAACTAAAAATGCTAAGCTTGAAGTTGCTCATGCTAGACTCCTTGAGGATTTTGAGCACCTCGAAAATGGCTCAAGGGTCATCAAGGGTGAGCTCATCAAACTCACCGAGTCTCATGCTCAACTTGAAGCTTCTTATTTAAAATAGCTTGCCAAGTTGCCTTCTCCTCTTGTTGTTAATGATGATGCTTGTGCTAATAACTCTATTTCTTGTGAGGCATCCATTTTAAAGGAGAACGTTGAGCTACGGGCTCAACTTGAGTTGCTATCTAGCAATTATGGGAAATTGGAAGAAAGCCATGAAAAGCTCTCAAGCTCTCATGATGATCTTCTAGTATCCCATAATGTGCTAAAGATAGCTCATGAGGCCATGATTGCTAAGGTAACATCTAGTGAGCCTCATGTGGACACTAGCACTACTTTTAGTCAAAATGCTATATTGCCTTGTGCTAGTCCTCGCGATTCATCCATGCATAACGTTGGTACATCTTGTGATGAATTGCTTTCCTTGCCTTGTTGCTCTAACGATGAAGCTTATACTTCCTCTAGTGCTTGTGTTGAGACTAACCATGTATAGGAAATCAAAGAGCTCAAGGCCCAAGTCACTTCTTTGAAGAAAGACTTGGAAAAGAGTCATGAAGGGAAATTTACACTCAACAACATCTTGAGAGTGCAAAAATCCCCCAATGACAAAGGTGGACTTGGATTCAACTCCAACAAGAAGAAGAAGTCCAAGATGAACAAAAATAAGGGCCAAGAACAAGTCAAGAATTCGGCCAAGATTGTTTGCTTCAAGTGCAAAGTAGAAGGGCATCATGTTAGATCTTGCCCATTGAAGAAGAAGGCCATTAGTGACAAGCAACAAGGGGAGCAGCCACAAGTTCGATCTCATGCTCAACCACAAGTTGAAGAAAGTCCTCTTCCCAAGAATCCTCAAGCTAATGCTTCTCAAGTTGAGAAATCAAGTGAGAAGAAATTGAAGAGTAGACGTTGCTACTTATGTCGTGAGAAAGGTCACCTCGCCTCTTCATGCACTAGCGGTAACTTATCCAACCCAATTATTATTGATGATATCTATTCTCTTGGGAAGGATAATGTTGGCCATGTGTTTGCCAAATTTGTTGGTGCTCAAAGTGGTGTCAAGAAAAGAACCATTTGGGTAGCCAAGCCTATTGTGACTAACCTCTTAGGACCCAACTTCGTTGGGGACCAACTAGCTCAAACTTGATCAATAGGTGTTGTTGGAGGGCATTGGAGACTTGGCTACATTATGAAGATTTAAGGGGACTTCATCATTCTTATTGTCTCAAGCCAAGTCAATTGGGATATCAAATTTCTATTCTAGATCCAATGTGCCTCCTTCCGGTAACTTGTACTTAAATTGTTTACATCGAAAGTTACTTGCCCCTTTGCATGTTTTGGTTTTGTTCCTTGCATGTGGTTGTATATGTTGTGCCTCCAATTTGCTTATCTTGAGTAATCAAGTATGTGTGTGTTGGTTTGCACATCATGTACGTGTGTGTAGTGCGTTGAGCCTTTGCGCATCTTGTTTGTATGTTAGTTGGCTCTTGTGAGAGATTAATGGAACATCCCATTTTGGGGGAGTGATGTGCTTTGTGCACCTCACGGTCCCGTAAATGTGTTTACATGAGGAATACCACCTAGTATTGATATTGCAAGCTTATCTAGTCACTATGTGGTATGTCTTCTCATGAGAAATTCAAATTCTAAATAGTCCATTAATTATCTCTTGTTGGATCCTCTTTTTGCCTCTTGTTAAGTTTTCTTTAATTGGTATCACATTATGGGGGAGTAATATGCTATGTATATTACTAGCCTAGAAAATGTGTACATTTGAGATATTGTCACCTAGAATTGATATTGTAAATTATCTTGTTCCTACGTGGCATGTTAGCTCTACAAGTTGCAATTTTCTTGTGTTTGGTGTGAAGATGATGTCGGATATCCTTGCTATCTACCACCGGGAATTATTTCCAAATACTTCTTGTCTTTTTACAATTGGTACATACTTATGTGTGGTAGAAATTATTGATCATCTTCACGTTGGCGTTTGCTTTTTATTTGCCTTATCTCTTGCCAAGTTTGTGTCAACTCCCATTGCCTTCCGTGCCACTTGAGGATCTTGTTGTTTTCTTGATCTTGTCTAATGTTTTCCTTGATATAGTGAACGTGGTGATCCTACCTTGTGCATTTTGTATTCAAATGCAAATTCTCTATAATGCACAACTCGTGGGGGAGCTATCCTATTTTCTATAAAACACTAAACTTGTGATCCATTTTAAGTGTGTGTTGGTGGATGGCAAGCCGTTTCTTTTTGGTACTTGTGCCATCATGAAACTTTGTAGAGAGCTTGGTTTGTTTGGAACCATCCTCTCTTTTAGGAGTTTGATATCATTTTGTGGGTTCCAATGGATATCTCATTCCTTGATGTATCTTTTAATGATATCTTCCAAGTGATGATTTCTCCATTTGGTATTCTTTTCACTTGGTATTTCCTTGTATTTTGGTATCGGTTCTTGAAAGTCTTGAGCATGCATATTAACTTCATGTAGTTTCCGTGGCATGCTTTCTCTCTTTGACCCAATATATAGGGGAAACTCCACCAAGTCTCAAATTGGATGAGATGTGCATGAATTTCATTTCCATATCTATATGCACATATTTATGTGGAGTTTGTCCTATGTATTGTTGGTGTTTCTAACTCTTTGGTCCCAATGAGTTTGGGTACCATTTTGTTTGTGTTGTTGTTCTAGGAACAATTGGAGATGCATTGGATGCTCGGCTCACTCACAAGGAAGGTGTTGTCACCATGTGCTTTTTGGAGTCAAGCTAGGATGATCGATGAACTACTTTGTACCTTCAATTGCTATCTACTACATCCTTCCAATGTTAACTCGGTAACAAGTATCTTCATATAATTCATGCACACTTTTCTTGCATCAACCTTGTGTAGGTTGTATCATGGCATGTTATTCATTCTCTCTTGTGATACTTGTTTCCTTTCTCAAAGCATCCCAACAATGATCTCTTGTTGCTAGTTGTGATGTCTTTGATGGTTGTGTGGTAGGAATTCATTTATGTACAATAAGACCATATCTAGCCATGTGCTATGCTTCCAAGCAAATATCTTATTGGTATATCTATGACTTCCTTTTGGATATCTTGTTCCTTTGTGTTGTAACTATTTCGGGTGTACATCCTTCTTTGTAGATATATATCATCATGATCTCGTCTACCTAGAACCTTATACACTTGAGAGAAATTACATCTCTAGATGATATCCTTTCTTTCACGTCCACCTTGTCTTTCTTGTTATTTCTTTGGTGGCTCTGTGAAAGCTTTTGCCTTGAGTGCATGTCTTATCTCGTTGCATCTTGATGCACTCCTGTGTGGTGAAGATTATTTTCCTCATGCTTATCTCTACGAGGCTTTTGCCATCTTAATTGGTATCCCTCGTCTTGATGAGGCTTTCATCTTCTATCTTCACCATGGGTTGTCACAAGTGTTGGTTATTCATTTTGCATTTTTAGTGTGCTTGTGAACCCTTTTGCTTGGTGTGTGTGGGGAGGACATGTCATGCACCTTGTATCTCCACTATCCAAGACTATGTTGATGCTTAATGCTCATTCGTACATTAGTCTTCTCAAGTGCTTTGCCATGACTCACACACATCATTTTGGTTGAGCCTACTCTTAAGTTGCCTCTTTTATATGTTGCTCAACCATTTGTTTGTTGCAAGTGCTAGGCTTTGTTTCCTATATGCTCACTTGCACATGTTGTGAGTTTCTATTGATTTTCGGGGAGTGATGATCCTATTTTGTGCACTCGGTATCCTAATGCAAATATTGTAAGAAGTGCACAAATCATGGAGAGCTTCACTAGTGTCTTTAGAACACTCTGTTGCTCTCTTGCACTTGTCGTGAGGTTCTATTGATCTTGGGGGAGTGAGGATCCTATTTTGTGCTCGTTGTATCCAGTTACAAAACTAAATTGTGCACAAATCATGGGGAGCTTCTCTAGTTTCTCTAGAACACTCCTTTGCTCATATCATAATTTATTTCATTCATGTGGCACATAGGATCATTGGTCTAGTTGGCTCAATTGATATCTGTTGACTGCTTGCTTCAATTGGTATCTTTTGATTGCTTGTTTCTCTCTTTCTTATGTCTTTGTGGCATATCTTTCTTTTGTAAACTTTGGGCCTAAATATAGTTTGTTTTCCTCCTAGTATTTACCGTCAAACTTGTGTATTGCATTCCACTCTCTTGTTGAGAAATACACAAATTATGGAGGAACACAATTTATATTGGCCTTCTAAGCTTTTCTCCCATTTTGGCAATCGATGCCAATGGGGGAGAAGTTTCACAGAGTTTTGTGGAGAACTTTAGAGAATTCTCTCCTCTTGCTTTGGTTTTGTTCCTAAGCATTTGCATCTCTTACTCATGCATCATTGGTTGTTGCATTGCATGGTTATGCATAATTCCTTATATAAACTCTCTTGAAAGTGATTGTCATCAATTACCAAAATGGGGAAGATTGAAAGAACATGTGGTGCCCCCATGTTTGGTTTTGGTAATTGACGACAATCTCTATGGACTAATGGTTGCCTTGAGTTATATTTGAAGGTTTTGTCCATAGGCTTTTCTTGGAGTACATGTGTTGGTTTCAAGGAGAGTTTGTGTTGACCAAGGTGCTATTAAGGAATTATCCAAAGATTGGTCATGTGAGAGTTGAGCTTATTGGAAGCACGTCTTGAAGAAGAAGATTGTGTGATCATTCATGTTTACCTTCAAGACATCATCCAAATGAAGAGAGTTGGAAAGATTCTAGGTTGATCAAGACTAAGTCAAGAGTGAATCAAGTTGATCAACTCACAAAGCGTAGAAGATGTACCGAGAGGGATCAAGTGATCCCATGGTATGGTAAGCATTGTCCATTGTGCTTTGTGTACTAACCCATGGTCTATGTGAGAGTTCTATGTGGGGTTAGGTACGTGTTCATGGGCTTGCGTCAAGAGGAAGATATCACTCAACCCATGGAGAGGATGACATCAAGTGGTGATCGTCATCAAGATTGACGTGTGCAAGTTCAAGTGGAGCATCACGAAGAGATCAAGTGCTTGAAGCTTGCCGTCCATTGTGGTGACAATGGACTTGTGAAGATGTGCCGAAGAGTGGCTCGCCCATAGTGGACTATGGGGGAGTAATCATCTAGTCTTCATCGAGCCAACGCAATCAAGAAAGGTGGTCCAACTTGAGGGAGTCAAGATCGTCATCATCTCGCTCAAGTGGAACATGTGCAAGGCAAAGGTTTTCCCTTGATAGGTTTTCTATTTTACCGGTCTCATGGTGGTAGTTGGGAGACCGGGTTATAGGATTGATAGCCGTACTATCAAGGAGGGCTCTCGAGTGAGTAGCTTGATCGTATCGTTCGTCGAGAGCTCAAACCATTGCATCCTTGCATCATGTTTCTTGGTTCTTGTCTGGTTCTCTTTGTGAGTCTTAGAGCTTATGGTCATCTTGATGACAAGCTTGAGTTCATCGAAAACGGAGTTTGCATGCGTCTTCTATGATGTTTTCGATGTTGGAGGTTTTACCGGTCTTATCCGAGGAAGGGTTCTCACCATTTTCTTTTGGGCCTTTTCTCATTTGCTTCTTATTGGTATTTCTATCAAGATTGTGATAGCCCTTGTCGCTAGCTTTCCAACAAACTTGGTTTCATCGAATTCGGAGTCCGTTTGCAGAAGTTGTGTCAGTTTTGGTGTTCTGAAAAGGCTGCAGCAGTACTACCGCGGACAGGAGCGGATGTAATTTTTTACTACCGCTCTTGGGAGCGGTACTACCACTTGGAGCAGTACTACCGCGGCTACTTCCGTGGCTACTTCCGCTCGGGAGCAAAAACTCGTCATAAGTCCAGCGGTGGTAGGCACGGATGTAATTTTTTAGTACCGCTCGCAAGCAGTAGTACCGCTACCCTTAAGAGTAGTACCGCTGCCCCTAGCGGTAGTACCGTGAGGTCAAGCGGTACTACCGCTCCGACGGTTCTTCTGGCTTTTTTGCCTCCTCGCTGTTGAGTTTCAAAGGGCTACTACCGCTCCTTGGAGCAGTAGTACCGCTCGGTGCGGGCTGTGACCATAACGGTTGGATTTTTCCCCACCTATAAAAGGGGGTCTTCTTCCCCAATGAACCTTATCCTTTGAGCTCGTGTTCTTCCCCCATTGTTGACCTTCTTCGAGCTTGCTAACTCTCAATCACTCCATGGATTCTTGCTAGTTTTGGGGGGAAAAGATAGAGGAGGTCTAGATCCACATTTCCACCAATCACTTTCTCCTCTATGTGAGGGGAACCCCTTGGATCTAGATCTTGGAGTTCTTGGTGTTCTCCTTCTTGTTCTTCCTCTCATTTTCCTCCCTAGCATTAGTTGCTTCAGTGGGATTTGAGAGAAGGACTTGGGCACTCCGTGTGCCCTTGCCATTGCATTTGGTGCATCTGTTTGAGTTCTCCACGGTGATACGTGGAAGTTACAAGTTGAGAAGCTTATATACTCTTGGGTGCTTGGTACCCTTGAGCTTGTTCCTCTTGGGTGTTTGGGCGCCCTAGACGGTTGGTGGTGTTCGGAGCACAATCATTGTGGTGTAAAGCTCCGGGCAAGCGTCGGGGTCTCCAATTAGGTTGTGGAGATCGCCCCAAGCAATTTGACGGGTTCCGGTGACCGCCCCCAAGGGTTGCCAAAGTGTACGGGTTCGGTGACCGCCCCCAAGGGTTGCCATTTGTACGGGTTCGGTGACCGCCCTCAAGGGTCCCTTAGTGGAATCACGGCATCTTGCATTGTGCGAGGGCGTGAGGAGATTACGGTGGCCCTAGTGGCTTCTTGGGGAGCATTGTGCCTCCACACCGCTCCAAACGGAGATTAGCATCCGCAAGGGTGTGAACTTCGGGATACATCGTCGTCTCCGCGTGCCTCGGTTATCTCTTACCCGAGCCCTTTACTTATGCACTTTACTTTGTGATAGCCATATTGTTTCTTGTCATATATCTTGCTATCACCTAAGTAGTTTTTCTTGCTTGGCATAAGTTGTTGGTGCACATAGGTGAGCCTAGTTGTTGTAGGTTTTGTGCTTGACAAATTAACCGCTAGGTTTATTCCGCATTTGTTCAAGCCTCAACCGTAATTATTTTAAAGCGCCTATTCACCCCCCCCCTCTAGGCGACATCCACGATCTTTCAAAGATATTAGCAGCTGAGTTGTCGATTCAACCTCACCTGGAGATTAATTATTTGCACCAAAGTGATCAGTAGCAACGTTGTTTGATAGTTTGGTTAGTAGTAGCAGCAGCAATAGTAACAGTAACAGTGATGGCAGTAATTTTGTAGCAAGTGTAACAATGATGATAGCAGTAGTAACTTAGCAGAAACAATATAGGATAAATTTGTAGGCATTGGATCGGTGACTTGTTGGATGATTTTCATTATGTGACAATTATAACCTAGGGCGATACGGCACTAGCTCCAGTTCATCGATATAATGTAGGCATGTATTCCGTAAATAGTCATACGTGCTTTCATAAAAGAACTTGCATGACATCTTTTGTCCTACCCTCCCGTGGCAGCGGGGTCCATGTTGGAAACTACGGGATGTTAAGGCCTCCTTTTAATAGAGAACCAGAACAAAGCATTAACACATAGTGAATACATGAACTCCTCAAACTACGGTCATCACCGGGAGTGGGCTCGATTGTTGTCACTCCGGGGTTGCCGGATCATAACACGTAGTAGGTGACTATAACTTGCAAGATCAGATCTAGAACATGGATATAATGATGATAACATAAACGGTTCAGATCTGAAATCATGGCACCTGGGCCCAAAGTGACATGCATTAAGCATGGCAAAGTCATAGCAACTTCAATCTAAGAACATAGTGGATACTAGGGATCAGGCCCTAACAAAACTAACTCGATTACATGATGAATCTCATCCAACTCCTCACCGACCAGCGAGCCTGCGAAGGAATAACTCACTCCCGGTGGGGAGCATCATGGAATTGGCGATGGAGAAGGGTTGGTGATGACGAAGAACGAAGATCCCCCTCTCCAGAGCCCCAAACAGACTCCAGATCTGCCCTCCCGAGGAAGAACAGGTGATACGTCTCCAACGTATCTATAATTTTTTATTGTTCCATGCTATTATATTATCTGTTTTGGATGTTTATGGGCTTTATTATACACTTTTATATTGTTTTTGGGACTAACCTATTAACCGGAGGCCCGGCCCAAATTGTTGTTTTCTTGCCTATTTCAGTGTTTCGAAGAAAATGAATATCAAACGGAGTCCAAACGGAATGAAACCTTCGGGAGAGTTATTTTTGGAACGGAAGCAATCCAGAAGACTTGGAGTAGACGTCAGGGAAGCTTCGAGGTAGCCACGAGGCAGGGAGGCGCGCCTGCCCCCCTGGGCGCACCCCCCCACCCTCGTGGGCCCCTCGTGGCTCCCCTAACCGACTTCTTTTGCTTATATATGTCCATATACCCTAAAAACATCAGGGAACAGAATAGATCGGGAGTTTCGCCGCCGCAAGCCTCTGTAGCCACCAAAAACCAATCGGGACCCTGTTCCGGCACCCTGCCGGAGGGGGGATCCCTCACCGGTGGCCATCTTCATCATCCCGGCACTCTCCATGACGAGGAGGGAGTAGTTCACCCTCGGGGCTGAGGGCATGTACCAGTAGCTATGTGTTTGATCTCTCTCTCTCTCGTGTTCTTGATTTGGCACGATCTTGATGTATCGCGAGCTTTGCTATTATAGTTGGATCTTATGATGTTTCTCCCCCTCTACTCTCTTGTAATGATTGAGTTTTCCCTTTGCAGTTATCTTGTCGGATTGAGTTTTTAAGGATTTGAGAACACTTGATGTATGTCTTGCATGTGCTTATCTGTGGTGACAATGGGATATCCACGTGATCTACTTGATGTATGTTTTGGTGATCAACTTGCGGGTTCTGTGACATCGTGAACTTATGCATAGGGGTTGGCACACGTTTTCGTCTTGACTCTCCGGTAGAAACTTTGGGGCACTCTTTTAAGTTCTTTGTGTTGGTTGAATAGATGAATCTGAGATTGTGTGATGCATATCGTATAATCATACCATGGATACTTGAGGTAACATTGGAGTATCTAGGTGACATTAGGGTTTTGGTTGATTTGTGTCTTAAGGTGTTATTCTAGTACGAACTCTAGGATAGATCGAACGGAAAGAATAGCTTCGTGTTATTTTACTACGGACTCTTGAATAGATCGATCAGAAAGGATAACTTTGAGGTGGTTTCGTACCCTACAATAATCTCTTCGTTTGTTCTCCGCTATTAGTAACTTTGGAGTGACTCTTTGTTGCATGTTGAGGGATAGTTATATGATCCAATTATGTTATTATTGTTGAGAGAACTTGCACTAGTGAAAGTATGAACCCTAGGCCTTGTTTCAACGCATTGCAATACCGTTTGTGCTCACTTTTATTACTTGTTACCTTGCTGTTTTTAAATTTTCAGATTACAAAAACCTATATCTACCATCCATATTGCACTTGCATCACCATCTCTTCACCGAACTAGTGCACCTATACAATTTACCATTGTATTGGGTGTGTTGGGGACACAAGAGACTCTTTGTTATTTGGCTGCAGGGTTGTTTGAGAGAGACCATCTTCATCCTACGCCTCCCATGGATTGATAAACCTTAGGTCATCCACTTGAGGGAAATTTGCTACTGTCCTACAAACCTCTGCACTTGGAGGCCCAACAACGTCTACACGAAGAAGGTTGTGTAGTAGACATCAAGCTCTTTTCTGGCGCCCTTGCCAGGGAGGTGAGTGCTTGAAGGTATATCTTTAGATCTTGCAATCGAATCTTTTTGTTTCTTGTTTTATCACTAGTTTAGTTTATAAAAGAAAACTACAAAAAAATGGAATTACGGTTGCCTGATATGCTTCATCTTTTTAATGTCTTCCGTGAAAATAAGGATTCCGATAATTGTGCTCAATTGCTAGAGGAAGAATGCATTAAAATGTTTGGCACTAAATTTTTGAATTATGAGCACGATTGCAATGTTGTTAGTATGAATTCCTTGAATACCCATGATGCTAATGATATGCAAAGCCACAAGCTTGGGGAAGCTATGTTTGATGAAGATGATATTTTTTGTCCCCCAAGTTTTGATGAGCAAATTTATTATGATGAAAGCATGCCTCCTATTTATGATGATTATTGTGATGACACGTATGCTATAAAGAATAAAGATAACCATGAAACTTTTCATCATGATTTTAGTTTTCAATTGGATTATGCCTCACATGATAATTATTTTGTTGAGTTTGCTCCCACTATTATTCATGAGAAGAAATTTGCTTATGTGGAGGGTAATAAAAATTCTATGCTAGTAGATCATGAAAAGAATGCTTTATGTGCTGGTTATATGGTTGAATTCATTCATGATGCTACTGAAAATTATTATGAGAGAGGATCGTATGCTTCTACATATTGCAATAATATCAAGTTTCCTCTCTATGTGTTGAAAATCTTGAAGATTTGCTTGTTTTGCCTTCCTATGCTAGTTTATTATTGTTCCCATAAGTTGTTTTCTCACAAAATCCCTATGCATAGGAAGTGGGTTAGACTTAAATGTGCTAGTCATATTCTTCATGATGCTCTCGTTATGTTTCAATTCTTATCTTTTATGTGAGCATCATTGAAATCATCATGCCTAGCTAGGGGCGTTAAACGTTAGCGCTTGTTGGGAGGCAACCCAATTTTATTTTTGTTCTTTGCCTTTTGCTCCTGTTTAGTAATAAATAAATCATCTAGCCTCTGGTTAGATGTGGTTTTATGTTTTAATTAGTGTTTGTGCCAAGTAAGGCCTATAGGATCTTCTTGGATGATAATTATTTGATCTTGCGGAAAAAGACAGAAACTTTATGCTCACGAAAAAAATTGTTAAAAATCACCAGAAAGTGATAAAATACTGATTCCAATTGCAGTAGATCAATAATAAAATTATCTAGGTCTTCCTATTTTGGCAGATTTTTCCGAGTTCCAGAAGTTTGCGTTTGATACAGATTACTACAGACTGTTCTGTTTTTGACAGATTCTGTTTTCTATGTGTTGTTTGCTTATTTTGATGAATCTATGAGTAGTATCGGACGGTATCAACCATAGAGAAGTTGGAATACAGTAGATATTACACCAATACGAATTTAGATTGAGTTCACAACAGTACCTAAGTGGTGATTTTTTTTCTTATACTAACGGAGCTTACGAGTTTTCTGTTAAGTTTTGTGTTGTGAAGTTTTCAAGTTTTGGGTAAAGAATCGATGGACTATGGAATAAGGAGTGGAAAGAGCCTAAGCTTGGGGATGCCCGGATGGCATCCCCTCGTTCATCTTCGTTCATCGGTAACTTTACTTGGAGCTATATTTTTATTCACCACATGATATGTGTTTTGCTTGGAGCGTCATTTTATTTTATTTTGTTTTGCTTGCTGTTTGAATAAAATACCAAGATCTGAAATTCTTAAATGTTAAAGAGTCTTCACATAGTTACATAATTATTCAACTACTCTTTGATCTTCACTTATATCTTTCGGAGTAGTTTGCCATTTGCTCTAGTGCTTCACTTACATCCTTTTAGAGCACGGCGGTGGTTTTATTTTGAAGAAATAGATGAACTCTCGTGCTTCACTTATATTATTTTGAGAGTCCTAAACAACATGGTAATTTGCTTTGGTTATGAATTTAGTCCTAATATGATGGGCATCCAAGATGGGTATAATAAAAACTTTCATATAAAGTGCATTGAATACTATGAGAAGTTTGATACTTGATGATTGTTTTGAGATATGAAGATGGTGATATTAGATTCATGCTAGTGGAGTAGTTGTGAATTTGAGAAATACTTGTGTTAAAGTTTGTGATTCCCGTAGCATGCACGTATGGTGAATCGTTATGTGATGAAGTCGGAGCATGATTTATTTATTTATTGTCTTCCTTATGAGTGGCGGTCGGGGACGAGCGATGGTCTTTTCCTACCAATCTATCCCCCTAGGAGCATGCGTGTAGTACTTCATTTCGATAACTAATAGAATTTTGCAATAAATATGTGAGTTCTTTATGACTAAGCTTGAGTCCATGGATTATACGCACTCTCACCCTTCCACCATTGTTAGCCTCTCTAATACCGCGCACTTTTCGCCGGTATCATACACCCACCATATACCTTCCTCAAAACATCCACCATACCTACCTATCATGGCATTTCCATAGCCATTCCGAGATATATTGCCATGTAACTTTCCACCATTCCGTTTATTATGACACGCTCCATCATTGTCATATTGCTTTGCATGATCATGTAGTTGACATTGTATTTGTGGCAAAGCCACCGTTCATAATTCTTTCATACATGTCACTCATGAGTCATTGCACATCCCGGTACACCGCCGGACGCATTAATATAGAGTCATATTTTTTTCTAAGTATCAAGTTGTAATTCTTGAGTTGTAAGTAAATAAAAGTGTGATGATCATCTTTATTAGAGCATTGTCCCAGTGAGGAAAGGATGATGGAGACTATGATTCCCCCACAAGTCGGGATGAGACTCTGGACGAGAAATTAAAAAAAAAGAGGCCATAAAAAAAGGCCCAAATAAAAAATGAGAGAAAAGGAGAGAAGGGACAATGCTACTATCCCTTTTACCACACTTGTGCTTCAAAGTAAGACCATGATCTTCATGATAGAGAGTCTCCTATGTTTTCACTTTCATATACTAGTGGGAATTTTACATAATAGAACTTGGCTTGTATATTCCAATGATGGCCTTCCTCAAAATGCCCTAGGTCTTCGTGAGCAAGCGAGTCGAATGCACACCCACTTAGTTTCTTTTGTTGAGCTTTCATACACTTATAGCTCTAGTGCATCCATTGCATGGCAATCCCTACTCACTCACATTGATATCTATTACTGGGCATCTCCATAGCCCGTTGATACGCCTAGTTGATGTGAGACTATCTTCTCCTTTTTGTCTTCTCCACAACCACCATTCTAATCCACCTATAGTGCTATGTCCATGGCTCACGCTCAAGTATTGCGTGAAGATTGAACAAGTTTGAGAACATCAAAAGTATGAAACAATTGCTTGGCTTGTCATCGGGGTTGTGCATGATTTAAATATTTTGTGTGATGAAGATAGAGCATAGCCAGACTATATGATTTTGTAGGGATAGCTTGCTTTGGCCATGTTATTTTGAGAAGACATAATTGCTTTGTTAGTATGCTTGAAGTATTATTGTTTTCATGTCAATATTAAACTTTTGTTTTCAATCTTATGGATCTGAATATTCTTGCCACAATAAAGAAAATTACATTGAGAATTATGTTATGTAGCATTCCACATCAAAAATACTGTTTTTATCATTTACCTACTCGAGGACGAGCAGGAATTAAGCTTGGGGATGCTGATACGTCTCCAACGTATCTATAATTTTTGATTGTTCCATGCTATTATATTATCTGTTTTGGATGTTTATGGGCTTTATTATACACTTTTATATTATTTTTGGGACTAACCTATTAACCGGAGGTCCAGCCCAAATTGATGGTTTCTTGCCTATTTCAGTGTTTCGAAGAAAAGGAATATCAAGCGGAGTCCAAACGGAATGAAACCTTCAGGAGAGTTATTTTTGGAACGAAAGCAATCCAGGAGACTTGGAGTAGACGGTAGGGAAGCTTCGAGGTGGCCACGAGGCAGGGAGGCGCGCTTGCCCCCTGGGCGCGCCCCCCACCCTCATGGGCCCCTCGTGGCTCCCCTAATCGACTTCTTTCGCCTATATATGTCCATATACCCTAAAAACATCGGGGAACAGAATAGATCGGGAGTTCCGCCGCTGCAAGCCTCTGTAGCCACCAAAAACCAATCGGGACCCTGTTCCGGCACCCTGTCGGAGGGGGGATCCCTCACCGGTGGCCATCTTCATCATCCCGGCACTCTCCATGACGAGGAGGGAGTAGTTCACCCTCGGGGCTGAGGGTATGTACCAGTAGCTATGTGTTTGATCTCTCTCTCTCTCTCTCGTGTTCTTGATTTGGCATGATCTTGATGTATCGCGAGCTTTGCTATTATAGTTGGATCTTATGATGTTTCTCCCCCTCTACTCTCTTGTAATGCATTGAGTTTTCCCTTTAAAGTTATCTTATCGGATTGAGTCTTTAAGGATTTGAGAACACTTGATGTATGTCTTGCATGTGCTTATCAGTGGTGACAATGGGATATTCACGTGATCTACTTGATGTATGTTTTGGTGATCAACTTGCGGGTTCAATGACATCGTGAACTTATGCATAGGGGTTGGCACCCGTTTTCATCTTGACTCTCCGGTAGAAACTTTGGGGCACTCTTTGAAGTTCTTTGTGTTGTTTGAATAGATGAATCTGAGATCGTGTGATGCATATCGTATAATCATACCCACGGATACTTGAGGTGACATTGGAGTATCTAGGTGAAATTAGGGTTTTGGTTGATTTGTGTCTTAAGGTGTTATTCTAGTACGCACTCTATGATAGATCGAATGGAAAGAATAGCTTCGTGTTATTTTACTATGGAATCTTGAATAGATCGATCAGAAAGGATAACTTTGAGGTGGTTTTGTACCCTACAATAATCTCTTCGTTTGTTCTCCGCTATTAGTAACTTTGGAGTGACTCTTTGTTGCATGTTGAGGGATAGTTATATGATCCAATTATGTTATTATTGTTGAGAGAACTTGCACTAGTGAAAGTATGAACCGTAGGCCTTGTTTCAACGCATTGCAATATCGTTTGTGCTCACTTTTATTACTTGTTACCTTGCTGTTTTTATATTTTCAGATTACAAAAACCTATATCTACCATCCATATTGCACTTGTATCACCATCTCTTCGCCGAACTAGTGCACCTATACAATTTACCATTGTATTGGGTGTGTTGGGGACACAAGAGACTCTTTGTTATTTGGTTGCAGGGTTGTTTGAGAGAGAGCATCTTCATCCTACGGCTCCCACGGATTGATAAACCTTAGGTCATCCACTTGAGGGAAATTTGCTACTGTCCTACAAACCTCTGCACTTGGAGGCCCAACAACGTCTATAAGAAGAAGGTTGTGTAGTAGACATCAACAGGGCTTGTGGCGGCGGCTCTGTCTCGTGGATCACGATAATTCTTTCTCCCCTATTTTTTTCTCCGAAAATAGGAATTTATAGTGTCAGGGTTGAGGTCTGCGGGGCCACCAGGTGAGTACAACCCACCTGGGCGCGCCAGGAGAGGGGGGCGCGCCCTGGTGGGTTGTGCCCACCCAGGGGGCCCTCTCCGGTAGGTCTTGGCTCCAGAAATTCTTATTATTGATATAAAAATTCCTCTCAAAGTTTCGTTCCATTCCGAGAACTTTTATTTCTGCACAAAAACAACACCATGGTAGTTCTGCTGAAAACAACATCAGGCCGGGGTTAGTTTCATTCAAATCATGCAAATTAGAGTCTAAAACAAGAGGAAAGCGTGAGAAAAAGTAGATACGTTGGAGACGTATCAAGATGCACGGTCGTGGTCATCTTCGGACCTAGGGCTCCATGATGGTGCCGTGGTGGTCTTGCAGCAGCAGGGGCATCGGGGAGGAGATGGTCATGGCGTGGGGGCATCCGACAAGGGGAACACCAGGCCAAGGCGAAGGTCAGCAGGGGCGACCCAGCTAGAATAGCAGCGAAGTGAGGCGATGGTGGTGCTCAGTGGCAGGAAGCGGTCACGGGGCTCGTGGTGACAACGACGACGAACAGAGGTGCGCGGAGAAGCAGCCATCCGGCGATGGAGCAGAGTCGTCCATGGCCAGCGACCCAAGGCATCGAAGATGGCCGGATCCGGCCCAGATCGGGTCGGGGAGGCGAGGTAGCAGGCCAGTGGCGGGGCTTGACGGACCAGACGAGGGCGGCCCTGGTGCGGGGCTCCGGTGACGGCGATGGACCATGGCGGCAGGGACACCGTGAGACGGCGGACCGGAGAGCAAGCGGCAGCCTGGTTCTGCGATGGCTGGCGGTGGCTGCGAAGCGACGAGGAGGAGGCAGAGGGGGAACGGGATGAAGCAGGGGGGTAGGCGGGTGACGGAGGCAGGGCAGCGACATGGGGACGGAGGTGCTCGCGAGCAGGAGAGCTCGGGTGCGAGGCGCTGGTGAGGTGGTCGATGAGGAGGAAGAGAGCTAGGGGATCGGGATCGAGCAGGAGAGACGGGGGTTCGAGTGTGGGGCTCTCCTCTAGCGGCGCTCGAACGGGAGATGAGGGAGAGATCAGGGGATCGAGAGGGAGGCTAGGGTTAGATAGGCGCCAGAGTTGGGCCTTAGCTGGGCCAGTCCGGCGGAGAGGGAAATGGCTAGAGGCCTGGTCGGCTGTTGCTGCTGGCAGCTATCTCTCTCTTTCTCTCTTCTTCAAATCTCTTCCAAAAATAGAAAAGCAAAGAAAGAAAAGGAGAGAAAAGAAATGAGTGGACAAGAATTTAGGCATGGGGATTATTTTCCCAGACTCACAAAAATGGCTTGTCCCAAGAAAATAGAAGTGAGCATGATTGCAAGATTTAAATTCAAATTCATTTGAATTTAATTCAAATGGTTTGAACAAGGACGAGGATTTCGAAGTGCCCAAAAATGTTGAGAATTTAGAAAGAGCCTCGATAGATGGGAAAAGAATTATATGCAAGGTTAAACTTGAAGAAGGAAAGGCCAAGGGATTTAACATGCACGTGTGTTGTGGTAAATTCCAAATTAATGGAATATTATTTTATAGCTCCCTACATATCGAGAGGATATGTTATAAACAGAAACACCATGTGAATTCCCTCGATTTAAATGGATCGAAGATCCATACAATTTATTTATTTGAGTTGCAAAGATTTAGTGGCATGATGACATGATGCAGTGCAAATGATGCAATGATGAATGCAACAAACAAAACAAATCACCCGACGAAACTCGGAATACATGGAAGGCATCTGAAGCGTCGGTCTTGGCTCGTTACATGACCGTAGTTTGAGGAGTTCATGTATTCACCGTGTGTTAATGCTTTGTTCCAGTTCTCTATTAAAAGGATCCCTTAATATCCCTTAGTTTCCAATAGGACTTGATACATCTCCAACGTATCTATAATTTTTTATTGTTCCATGCTATTATATTATCCATCTAGTATGCTTTATATGCATTTATATGCTATTTTATATGATTTTTTGGACTAACCTATTAACCTAGAGCCCAATACCAGTTGATACGTCTCCAACGTATCTATAATTTTTTATTGCTCCATGCTATATTATCTTCTGTTTTGGACATTATTGGGCTTTATTATTCACTTTTATATTATTTTTGGGACTAACCTATTAACCGGAGGCCCAGCCCAGAATTGCTGTTTTTTGCCTCTTTCAGAGTTTCGCAGAAAAAGAATATCAAACGGAGTCCAAACGGAATGAAACCTTCGGGAACGTGATTTTTGGAACGAACAAGATCCAGGAGACTTGGACCCTACGTCAAGCAACCAACAGGGAAGCCACGAGGTAGGGGGGCGCGCCTACCCCCCCCCCCCAGGCGCGCCCTCCACCCTCGTGGGCCCCCTGTTGCTCCACCGACGTACTTCTTCCTCCTATATATACCTACGTACCCCCAAACGATCAGAGACGGAGCCAAAACCCTAATTCCACCACGCGCAACCTTCTGTACCCACGAGATCCCATCTTGGGGCCTGTTCCGGAGCTCCGCCGGAAGGGGCATCGATCACGGAGGGCTACTACATCAACACCATAGCCCCTCCGATGAAGTGTGAGTAGTTTACCTCAGACCTTTGGGTCCATAGTTATTAGCTAGATGGCTTTCTCTCTCTTTTTGGATCTCAATACAATGTTCTCCCCCTCTCTCGTGGAGATCTATTCGATGTAATCTTCTTTTGCGGTGTGTTTGTTGAGACCGATGAATTGTGGGTTTATGATCAAGTTTATCTATGAACAATATTTGAATCTTCTCTGAATTCTTTTATGTATGATTGGTTATCTTTGCAAGTCTCTTTGAATTATCAGTTTGGTTTGGCCTACTAGATTGATCTTTCTTGCCATGGGAGAAGTGCTTAGCTTTGGGTTCAATCTTGCGGTGTCCTTTCCCAGTGACAGTAGGGGCAGCAAGGCACGTATTGTATTGTTGCCATCGAGGATAACAAGATGGGGTTTTTATCATATTGCATGAATTTATCCCTCTACATCATGTCATCTTACTTAAGGCGTTACTTTGTTCTTATGAACTTAATACTCTAGATGCATGCTGGATAGCGGTCGATGTGTGGAGTAATAGTAGTAGATGCAGGCAGGAGTTGGTCTACTTGTCTTGGACGTGATGCCTATATACATGATCATACCTAGATATTCTCATAACTATGCTCAATTCTGTCAATTGCTCAACAGTAATTTGTTCACGCACCGTAAAATACTTATGCTCTTGAGAGAAGCCACTAGTGAAACCTATGGCCCCCGGGTCTATCGTCATCATATTAGTCTTCCAACACGTAGTTATTTCCGTTGCTTTTATTTTACTTTGCATCTTTATCATAAAAATACCAAAAATATTATCCTATCATATCTATCAGATCTCACTCTCCTAAGTGACCGTGTAGGGATTGACAACCCCTTATCGCGTTGGTTGCGAGGATTTATTTGTTTTGTGTAGGTGCGAGGGACTCGCACGTAGCCTCCTACTGGATTGATACCTTGGTTCTCAAAAACTGAGGGAAATACTTACGCTACTTTGCTGCATCACCCTTTCCTCTTCAAGGGAAAACCAACGCAGTGCTCAAGAGGTAGCAAGAAGGATTTCTGGCGCCGTTGCCGGCGAGGTCTACGCAAAAGTCAACATACCAAGTAACCATCACAAACCCTTATCTCCCGCATTACATTATTTGCCATTTGCCTCTCGTTTTCCTCTCCCCAACTTCACCCTTGCCGTTTTATTCGCCCTCTCTTTTTCGTTCGCCTCTTTTTCGCTTGCTTTTCATTTGCTCGTGTGTTGGATTGCTTGTTTGTCATGATGGCTCAAGATAATACCAAATTGTGTGACTTTACCAATACCAACAATAATGATTTCCTTAGCACTCCGATTGCTCCTCTTACCGATACTGAATCTTGTGAAATCAATACTGCTTTGTTGAATCTTGTCATGAAAGATCAATTCGCCGACCTTCCTAGTGAAGATGCCGCTACTCATCTAAATAGCTTCGTTGATTTGTGTGATATGCAAAAGAAGAAAGGTGTTGATAATGATATTTTTAAATTGAAGCTATTTCCTTTTTCTCTTAGAGATCGTGCTAAAGCTTGGTTTTCGTCTTTACCTAAAAATAGTATTGATTCTTGGAATAAGTGCAAAGATGCTTTTATCTCTAAGTATTTTCCTCCCGCTAAGATCATCTCTCTTAGAAACGATATTATGAATTTTAAGCAACTTGATCATGAACATGTTGCACAAGCTTGGGAGAGGATGAAATTAATGATACGTAATTGCCCTACTCATGGTTTGAATTTGTGGATGATTATACAAAAAAATTATGCCGGATAGAATTTTGCTTCTAGAAATCTTTTAGATTCGGCCGCGGGAGGCACTTTTATGGAAATCACTTTAGGAGAAGCTACTAAACTCCTAGATAATATTATGGTTAATTATTCTCAATGGCACACTGAAAGATCTACTAATAAAAAAGTGCATGCGATAGAAGAAATTAATGTTTTGAGTGGAAAGATGGATGAACTTATGAAATTATTTGCTACTAAGAGTGTTTCTTCTGATCCTAATGACATGCCTTTGTCTACTTTGATTGAGAATAATAATGAATCTATGGATGTGAATTTTGTTGGTAAGAATAATTTTGGTAACAACGCGTATAGAGGAAACTTTAATCCTAGGCCTTATCCTAGTAATTCCTCTAATAATTATGGTAATTCCTACAACAATCCTTATGGAAATTTTAATAAGATGCCCTCTGAATTTGAGACTAGTGTTAAAGAGTTTATGAATTCGCAAAAAATCTCAATGCTTTGCTTGAAGAGAAATTGCTTAAAGTTGATGAATTGGCTAGGAACGTTGATAGAATTTCTCTTGATGTGGATTCTTTAAAGCTTAGATCTATTCCTCCTAAGCATGATATCAATGAGTCTCTCAAAGCCATGAGAATTTCCATTGATGAGTGCAAAGAAAGAACCGCTAGGATACATGCTAAGAAAGATTGCTTTATGAAAGCGTGTTCTTCAAATTTCTATGAAAATAAAGATGAAGATCTAAAAGTTATTGATGTGTCCCCTATTAAATCTTTGTTTTGCAATATGAATCTTGATAATGATGGGACTGAATATGATCCACCTTTACCTAGAAGGCGTTCCAGAAATTTGGAGTTTTTAGACCTTGATGCTAAAATTGATAAAAGTGGGATTGAAGAGAACGAAACCCTAGATATTAATAAACCCACTATTTTGGATTTCAAGGAATTTAATTATGATAATTGCTCTTTGATAGATTGTATTTCCTTGTTGCAATCCATGCTAAATTCTCCTCATGCCTATTTTCAAAATAAAGCTTTTACCAAACATATCGTTGATGCTTTGATGCGATCTTATGAACAAAAACTTGAGTTGGAAGTTTCTATCCCTAGAAAACTTTACGATGAGTGGGAACCTACTATTAAAATTAAGATTAAGGATCATGAGTTCTATGCTTTATGTGAGTTGGGTGCTAGTGTTTCCACTATTCCCAAAACTTTGTGCGATTTGCTAGATTTCCGTGATTTTGATGATTGCTCTCTAAACTTGCATCTTGCGGATTCCACTATTAAGAAACCTATGAGAAGAATTAATGATGTTCTTATTGTTGCAGATAGGAACTATGTGCCCGTAGATTTTATCGTTCTTGATATAGATTGCAATCCTTCATGCCCTATTATTCTTGGTAGACCTTTCCTTAGAACGATTGGTGCAATTATTGATATGAAGGAAGGGAATATCAGATTCCAATTTCCATTAAAGAAGGGCATGGAACACTTCCCTAGGAAGAAAATAAAATTTCCTTATGAATCTATCACGAGAGCCACTTATGGATTGCCTACCAAAGATGGCAATACCTAGATCTATCCTTGCTTTTATGCCTAGCTAGGGGCGTTAAACGATAGCGCTTGTTGGGAGGCAACCCAATTTTATTTTTAGTTTTTTTTCTTTTTGCTTCTGTTTAGGAATAAATATTTGTTCTATCCTCTGGTTAGATGTTTTTTTATGTTTTAATTAGTGTTTGTTCCAAGTTAAAACCTATAGGATCTTCTTGGATGATAGTTATTTGATCTTGCAGAAATTTCCAGAAACTTTCTGTTCACGGAAATAATTGTTAAAAATCACCAGAACGCGATAAAATATTGATTCCAATTTCTGCTGATAAATAAACAAATTGTCTAGGTCTTCCTATTTTTGCTGTTTTTTTGGAGTTCCAGAAGTTTGCGTTAGTTACAGATTACTACAGACTGTTCTGTTTTTGACAGATTCTGTTTTTCGTGTGTTGTTTGCTTATTTTGATGAATCTATGGCTAGTAAAATAATTTATAAACCATAGAGAAGTTGGAATACAGTAGGTTTAACACCAATATAAATAAAGAATGAGTTCATTACAGTACCTTGAAGTGGTCTTTTGTTTTCTTTCGCTAATGGAGCTCACGAGATTTTCTGTTAAGTTTTGTGTTGTGAAGTTTTCAAGTTTTGGGTGAAAGATTTGATGGATTATGGAACAAGGAGTGGCAAGAGCCTAAGCTTGGGGATGCCCATGTCACCCCCAAGATAATCTAAGGACACCAAAAAGCCAAATCTTGGGGATGCCCCGGAAAGCATCCCCACTTTCGTCTACTTCCATCGGTAACTTTACTTGGAGCTATATTTTTCATGATATGTGTTTTGCTTGGAGCGTCTTGTATGATTTGAGTCTTTGCTTTTTAGTTTACCACAATCATCCTTGCTGTACACACCTTTTGAGAGAGACACACATGATTCGGAAATTATTAGAATACTCTATGTGCTTCACTTATATCTTTTGAGTTATATAGTTTTGCTCTAGTACTTCACTTATATCTTTTAGAGCACGGTGGTGGCTTTGTTTTATAGAAACTATTGATCTCTCATGCTTCACTTAGATTATTTTGAGAGTCTTAAATAGCATGGTAATTTGCTTAAATAATCCTAATATGCTAGGTATTCAAGAATAATAAAAACTTTCTTATGAGTGTGTTGAATACTAAGAGAAGTTTGATGCTTGATGATTGTTTTGAGACATGGAGGTAATAATATCAAAGTCGTGCTAGTTGAGTAGTTGTGAATTTGAGAAATGCTTCTGTTGAAGGTTGCAAGTCCCGTAGCATGCACGTATGGTCAATGTTATGTAACAAATTTGAAACATGAGGTGTTCTTTGATTGTCCTCCTTATGAGTGGCGGTCGGGGACGAGCGATGGTCTTTTCCTACCAATCTATCCCCTAGGAGCATACGCGTAGTGCTTGGTTTTTGATGACTTGTAGATTTTTGCAATAAGTATGTGAGTTCTTTATGACTAATGTTGAGTCCAAGGATGATACGCACTCTCACCCTTCCATCATTGCTAGCCTCTTCGGTACCGTGCATTGCCCTTTCTCACATTGAGAGTTGGTGCAAACTTCGCCGGTGCATCCAAACCCCGTGATATGATACACTCTTTCACACATAAACCTCCTTATATCTTCCTCAAAACAGCCACCATACCTACCTATTATGGCATTTCCATAGCCATTCCGAGATATATTGCCATGCAACTTTCCACCATTCCGTTTATCATGACACGTTCATCATTGTCATATTGCTTAGCATAATCATGTAGTTGACATAGTATTTGTGGCAAAGCCACCGTTCATGATTCTTTCATACATGTCACTCTTGGTTCATTGCATATCCCGGTACATCGCCGGAGGCATTCATATAGAGTCCTACTTTGTTCTAGTATCGAGTTGTAAATAAATAGAAGTGTGATGATCATCATTTTCTAGAGCATTGTCCCAAGTGAGGAATATAAAAAAAGAGAAAGGCCATAAAAAAGAGAAGGCCCAAAAAAATGAGAGAAAAAGAGAGAAGGGACAATTTTACTATCCTTTACCACACTTGTGCTTCAAAGTAGCACCATAATCTTCATGATAGAGAGTCTCTTGTTTTGTCACTTTCATATACTAGTGGGAATTTTTCATTATAGAACTTGGCTTGTATATTCCAACAATGGGCCTCCTCAAGTGCCCTAGGTCTTCATGAGCAAGCAAGTTGGATGCACACCCACTTAGTTCTTTTGTTGAGCTTTCATACATTTATAGCTCTAGTGCATCCGTTGCATGGCAATCCCTACTCCTTGCATTAAGATCACTCGATGAGCATCTCCATAGCTCATTGATTAGCCTCGTTGATGTGAGACTTTCTCCTTTTTTGTCTTCTCCACATAACCCCCATCATTATACTCTATTCCACCCATAGTGCTATGTCCATGGCTCGCGCTCATGTATTGCGTGAAAGTTTATAGGTTTGAGATTACTAAAGTATGAAACAATTGCTTGGCTTGTCATCGGGGTTGTGCATGATGAGAGCATTCTTGTGTGACGAAAATGGAGCATGACTAAACTATATGATTTTGTAGGGATGAACTTTCTTTGGCCATGTTATTTTGAGAGGACATAATTGCTTAGTTAGTATGCTTGAAGTATTATTATTTTTATGTCAATATGAACTTTTATCTTGAATCTTTCGGATCTGAATATTCATACCACAATTAAGAAGAATTACATTGAAATTATGCCTAGTAGCACTCCGCATCAAAAATTCTGTTTTTATCATTTACCTACTCGAGGACGAGCAGGAATTAAGCTTGGGGATGCTTGATACGTCTCCAACATATCTATAATTTTTGATTGCTCCATGCTATATTATCTTCTGTTTTGGACATTATTGGGCTTTATTATTCACTTTTATATTATTTTTGGGACTAACCTATTAACCGGAGGCCCAGCCCAGAATTGTTGTTTTTGGCCCATTTCAGAGTTTCGCAGAAAAAGAATATCAAGCGGAGTCCAAACGGAATAAAACCTTCGGGAACGTGATTTTTGGAACGAACAAGATCCAGGAGACTTGGACCCTACGTCAAGCAACCAACACGGAAGCCACGAGGTAGGGGGCGCGCCTACCCCCCCCCAGGTGCGCCCTCCACCCTCGTGGGGCCCCTGTTGCTCCACCGACATACTTCTTCCTCCTATATATACCTACGTACCCCCAAACGATCAGAGACGGAGCCAAAACCCTAATTCCACCGCCGCAACCTTCTGTACCCACGAGATCCCATCTTGGGGCCTGTTCCGGAGCTCCACCGGAAGGGGCATCGATCACGGAGGGCTTCTACATCAACACCATAGCCCCTCCGATGAAGTGTGAGTAGTTTACCTCAGACCTTCAGGTCCATAGTTATTAGCTAGATGGCTTTCTCTCTCTTTTTGGATCTCAATACAATGTTCTCCCCCTCTCTCGTGGAGATCTATTCGATGTAATCTTCTTTTGCGGTGTGTTTGTTGAGACCGATGAATTGTGGGTTTATGATCAAGTTTATCTATGAACAATATTTGAATCTTCTCTGAATTCTTTTATGTATGATTGGTTATCTTTGCAAGTCTCTTCGAATTATCAGTTTGGTTTGGCCTACTAGATTGATCTTTCTTGCAATGGGAGAAGTGCTTAGCTTTGGGTTCAATCATGCAATGTCCTTTCCCAGTGACAGTAGGGGCAGCAAGGCACGTATTGTATTGTTGCCATCGAGGATAACAAGATGAGGTTTTTATCATATTGCATGAATTTATCCCTCTACATCATGTCATCTTACTTAAGGCGTTACTCTGTTCTTATGAACTTAATACTCTAGGTGCATGCTGAATAGCGGTCGATGTGTGGAGTAATAGTAGTAGATGCAGGCAGGAGTCGGTCTACTTGTCTTGGACGTGATGCCTATATACATGATCATACCTAGATATTCTCATAACTATGCTCAATTCTGTCAATTGCTCAACGGTAATTTGTTCACCCACCGTAAAATACTTATGCTCTTGAGAGAAGCCACTAGTGAAACCTATGGCCCCCGGGTCTATCTTCATCATATTAATCTTCCAACACTTAGTTATTTCCATTGCTTTTTACTTTGCTTTTATTTTACTTTGCATCTTTATCATAAAAATACCAAAAATATTATCCTATCATATCTATAAGATCTCACTCTCGTAAGTGACCGTGTAGGGATGGACAACCCCTTATTGCGTTGGTTGCGAGGATTTATTTGTTTTGTGTAGGTGCGAGGGACTCGCGCGTAGCCTCCTACTGGATTGATACCTTGGTTCTCAAAAACTGAGGGAAATACTTACGCTACTTTGCTGCATCACCCTTTCCTCTTCAAGGGAAAACCAACGCAGTGCTCAAGAGGTAGCTAGAAGGATTTTTGGCGCCGTTGCCGTGGAGGTCTACGCAAAAGTCAACATACCAAGTACCCATCACAAACCCTTATCTCCCGCATTACATTATTTGCCATTTGCCTCTCGTTTTCCTCTGCCCCACTTCACCCTTGCCGTTTTATTCGCCCTCTCTTTTTCGTTCGCCTTTTTTTCTCTTGCTTTTCGTTTGCCCGAGTGTTGGATTGCTTGTTTGTCACGATGTCTCAAGATAATACCAAGTTGTGTGACTTTACCAATACCAACAATAATGATTTCCTTAGCACTCCGATTGCTCCTCTTACCGATACTGAATCTTGTGAAATCAATACTGCTTTGTTGAATCTTGTCATGAAAGATCAATTCGCCGACCTTCCTAGTGAAGATGCCGCTACTCATCTAAATAGCTTCGTTGATTTGTGTGATATGCAAAAGAAGAAAGGTGTTGATAATGATATTTTTAAATTGAAGCTATTTCCTTTTTCGCTTAGAGATCGTGCTAAAGCTTGGTTTTCGTCTTTGCCTAAAAATAGTATTGATTCTTGGAATAAGTGCAAAGATGCTTTTATCTCTAAGTATTTTCCTCCCGCTAAGATCATCTCTTAGAAACGATATTATGAATTTTAAGCAACTTGATCATGAACATGTTGCACAAGCTTGGGAGAGGATGAAATTAATGATACGTAATTGCCCTACTCATGGTTTGAATTGTGGATGATTATACAAAAATTTTATGCCGGATTGAATTTTGCTTCTAGAAATCTTTTAGATTCGGCCGTGGGAGGCACTTTTATGGAAATCACTTTAGGCGAAGCTACTAAACTCCTAGATAATATTATGGTTAATTATTCTCAATGGCACACTGAAAGATCTACTAATAAAAAAGTGCATGCGATAAAAGATGGATGAACTTATGAAATTATTTGCTACTAAGAGTGTTTCTTCTGATCCTAATGACGTGCCTTTGTCTACTTTGATTGAGAATAATAATGAATCTATGGATGTGGATTTTGTTGGTAGGAATAATTTTGGTAACAACGCGTATAGAGGAAACTTTAATCCTAGGCCTTATCCTAGTAATTCCTCTAATAATTATGGTAATTCCTACAACAATCCTTGTGGAAATTTTAATAAGATGCCCTCTGAATTTGAGACTAGTGTTAAAGAGTTTATGAATTCACAAAAGAATTTCAGTGCTTTTCTTGAAGAGAAATTGCTTAAAGTTGATGAATTTGCTAGGAACGTTGATAGAATTTCTCTTCATGTGGATTCTTTAAAGCTTAGATCTATTCCTCCTAAGCATGATATCAATGAGTCTCTCAAAGCCATGAGAATTTCCATTGATGAGTGTAAAGAAAGAACCGCTAGGATACGTGCTAAGAAAGATTGCTTTATGAAAGCGTGTTCTTCAAATTTCTATGAAAATAAAGATGAAGATCTAAAAGTTATTGATGTGTCCCCTATTAAATCTTTGTTTTGCAATATGAATCTTGATAATGATGGGACTGAATATGATCCACGTTTACCTAGAAGGTGTTCCAGAAATTCGGAGTTTTTAGACCTTGATGCTAAAATTGATAAAAGTGGGATTGAAGAGAACGAAACCCTAGATATTAATAAACCCACTATTTTGGATTTCGAGGAATTTAATTATGATAATTTCTCTTTGATAGATTGTATTTCCTTGTTGCAATCCGTGCTAAATTCACCTCAGGCTTATAGTCAAAATAAAGCTTTTACCAAACATATCGTTGATACTTTGATGCAATCTTATGAAGAAAAACTTGAGTTGGAAGTTTCTATCCCTAGAAAACTTTACGATGAGTGGGAACCTACTATTAAAATTAAGATTAAAGATCATGAGTTCTATGCTTTATGTGATTTGGGTGCTAGTGTTTCCACTATTCCCAAAACTTTGTGTGATTTGGTAGATTTCCGTGATTTTGATGATTGCTCTCTAAACTTGCACCTTGCGGATTCCACTATTAAGAAACCTATGAGAAGAATTAATGATGTTCTTCTGGAACTCCAAAAAAGAAGCCCCCGGAGTGAAAAAGTTGGGCCAGAAGAGTCCTGGGCCGTCCATGAGGGTGGGGGCGCGCCCTACCCCCTGGGCGCGCCCCCCTATCTCGTGGATGACTCGGAGACCCCCCTGACTTGTTCCCGACCCCAAAAATTCCTATAAATACCCAAACCTCCAGAACATAACCTAGCTCGGGAGTTCCTCCGCCACAAGCCTCTGTAGCCACCAAAAACCAATCGGGACCCTCTTCTAGCACCCTACCGGAGGGGGGGTCCATCACCGGTGTCCATCTTCATCATCCCGGCGCTCCCCATGACGGGGAGGGAGTAGTTCACCCTCGGGGCTGAGGGTATACACCAGTAGCTATGTGTTTGATCTCTCTCTCTCGTGTTCTTGATTTGGCACGATCTTGGTGTACCGCGAGCTTTGCTACTATAGTTGGATCTTATGATGTTTCTCCCCCTCTACTCTCTTGTAATGGATTGAGTTTTCCCTTTGAAGTTATCTTATCGGATTGAGTCTTTAAGGATTTGAGAACACTTGATGTATGTTTTAGTGATCAACTTGCGGGTTCAGTGACCTTGTGAACTTATGCATAGGGGTTGGCACACGTTTTCGTCTTGACTCTCTGGTAGAAACTTTGGGGCACTCCTTGAAGTTCTTTGTGTTGGTTGAATAGATGAATCTGAGATTGTGTGATGCATATCGTATAATCATACCCGCGGATACTTGAGGTGACATTGGAGTATCTAGGTGACATTAGGGTTTTAGTTGATTTGTGCCTTAAGGTGTTATTCTAGTACGAACTCTAGGATAGATCGAACGGAAAGAATAGCTTTGTGTTATTTTACTATGGACTCTTGAATAGATCGATCAAAAAGGATAACTTTGAGGTGGTTTCGTACCCTACAATAATCTCTTCGCTTGTTCTCCGCTACTAGTGACTTTGGAGTGACTCTTTGTTGCATGTTGAGGGATTGTTATATGATCTAATTATGATATTATTGTTGAGAGAACTTTCACTAGTGAAAGTATGAACCCTAGGCCTTGATTCCTATCATTGCAATACCGTTTACGCTCACTTTTACCACTTGTTACCTTGTTGTTTTTATATTTTCAGATTACAAAAACCTATATCTACCATCCATATTGCACTTGTATCACCATCTCTTCGCCGAACTAGTGCACCTATACAATTTACCATTGTATTGGGTGTGTTGGGGATACAAGAGACTCTTTGTTATTTGGTTGCAGGGTTGTTTGAGAGAGACCATCTTCATCCTACGCCTCCCACGGATTGATAAACCTTAGGTCATCCACTTGAGGGAAATTTGCTACTGTCCTACATACCTCTACACTTGGAGGCCCAACAATGTCTACAAGAAGAAGGTTGTGTAGTAGACATCAAGCTCTTTTCTGGCGCCGTTGCCGGGGAGGCTAGGTAAGTGGCACTAACACCCCGTCAACTAAGCTCTTTTATGGCGTCGTTGCCGGGGTGGTTAGTGCTTGAAGGTATATCTTTAGATCTTGCAATCGAATCTTTTTGTTTCTTGTTTTATCACTAGTTTATTCTATAAAAGAAAACTACAAAAAATGGAATTGAGGGTGCCTCATATGCTGCATCTTTTTAATGTCTATCGTGAAAATAAGGATTCCGATAATTGTGCCAAAGTGTTAGAAGAAGAATGCATTAAAATGTTTGGCACTAAATATTTGAATGATGAGCATGATTGCAATATTGTTAGTATGAATTCCTTGAATATCCATGATGCTAATGATATGCAAAGCCACAAGCTTGGGGATGCTATGTTTGACAAAGATGATATTTTTTGTCCCCCAAGTTTTGATGAGCAAATTTATTATGATGATAGCATTCCTCCTATTTATGATGATTATATTGATGAAAGTGGGTTTGGAAGAGTGTCAAATTTAGGAAGTAATGATCCCACTATTTTGGGGGGTGTTGAATCTTATTGTGATAATTATGAAAGTGGATTTGGAGAGGTCATGACTTTATTTAGTGATGAATCCACTATTTCGAAAGAGGTTCCAATTGATTATGAGAACAAAGTTGCTATCTATGATGATTATTGCGATGACATGTATGCTATAAAGAATAATGATAATCATGAAACTTGTCAGCATGATTTTAATTTTCAATTGGATTATGCCTCACATGATAGTTATTTTGTTGAGTTTGCTCCCACTACTATTCATGAGAAGAAATTTGCTTATGTGGAGAGTAGTAAATTTTCTATGCTTGTGGCTCATGAAAAGAATGCTTTATGTGATACTTATATTGTTGAATTCATTCATGATGCTACTGAAAATTATTATGAGGGAGGAATATATGCTTGTAGGAATTGCAATAATACCAAGTTTCCTCTCTACGTGCTTAAAGTTTTGAAGTTACGCTTGTTTTGCTTTCCTATGCTAGTTGATTCTTGTTCCCGTAAATTGTTTGCTCACAAAATCCCTATGAATAGGAAGTGGGTTAGGCTTAAATGTGCTAGTTATATTCTTCATGATGCTCTCTTTATATTTCAAATCTTATCTTTTATGCGAGCATCATTGAAATCATCATGCCTAGCTAAAAGGGCATTAAAGAAAAGCGCTTGTTGGGATACAACCCAATATTTACCCCTACTGTTTTTGTGTTTCCACATTATTAAACTACTGTAGTAATCATGTTTTATAGCTTTTGTTTCAATAAAGTGCCAAGTAAAGCCTTTAGGATCTTCTTGGGTGATTGTTGTTTGATCTTGCTGATAAAAACAGAAAGTATGCGCTCACGAAAATAATTATCATTTTTACCAGAGAGCGATAAAATACCAATTCCAACTGCAGTAGATCAATATACTTTTTATCCTAGTCTTCCTAATTTTTCAGAATTTTTGGAGTTGCCTAAGTATTCGAAACATCCAGATTGCTACAGATTGTTCTGTTTTTGACAGATTCTGTTTTCGATGCATAGTTTGCTTGTTTTCTAGTTTCTATGGCTTATATTGCTTAATATAAATTTTAGAAATGATACGGTACATTAGGAATAATGTGAGAAAAATTATGAATCTTGTCTTGACAGTACCTAAGTGGTGATTTGCTTTCTTATACTAACGGAGCTTACGAGTTTTCTGTTGAGTTTTGTGTTGTGAAGTTTTCAAGTTTTGGGTAAAGATTCGATGGACTATGGAATAAGGAGTGGCAAGATCCTAATCTTGGGGATGCCCAAGGCACCCCAAGGTAATATTCAAGGACAATGAAGAGCCTAAGCTTGGGGATGCCCCGGAAGGCATCCCCTCTTTCGTCTTCGTTCATCGGTAACTTTACTTGGAGCTATATTTTTATTCAGCACATGATATGTGTTTTGCTTGGAGCGTCATTTTATTTTATTTTGTTTTGCTTGCTGTTTGAATAATATACCAAGATCTGGAAGTCTTAAATGTTAGAGAGTCTTCACATAGTTACATAATTATTCGACTACTCATTGATCTTCACTTATATCTTTCGGAGTAGTTTGTCGTTTGTTCTAGTGCTTCACTTATATCTTTTAGAGCATGATGGTAGTTTTATTTTGAAGAAATAGATGAAACCTCATGCTTCACTTATATTATTTTGAGAGTCTTTAGGACAGCATGGTAATTTGCTTTGGCTATAAAATTAGTCCTAATATGATAGGCATCCAAGTTGGGTATAATAAAAACTTTCATATAAAGTGCATTGAATACTATGAGAAGTTTGATACTTGATGATTGTTTTGAGATATGAAGATGGTGATATTAGAGTCATGCTAGTTGAGTATTTGTGAATTTGAGAAATACTTATGTTGAGGTTTGCAAGTCCCGTAGCATGCACGTATGGTAACCGTTGTGTAACAAATTTGAAGCATGAGGTGTTATTTGATTGTCTTCCTTATGAGTGGTGGTCAGGGATGAGCGGTGGTCTTTTCCTACCAATCTATCCCCCTAGGAGCATGCGCGTAGTGCTTGGTTTTTGATGACTTGTTGATTTTTGCAATAAGTATGTGAGTTCTTTATAACTAATGTTGAGTCCATGGATTATACGCACTCTCACCCTTCCATCATTCCTAGCCTCTTCGGTACCGTGCATTGCCCTTTCTCACCTCGAGAGTTGGTGCAAACTTCGCCGGTGCATCCAAACCCCGTGATATGATACGCTCTATCACACATAAGCCTCCTTATATCTTCCTCAAAACAGCCACCATACCTACCTATTATGGCATTCCCATAGCCATTCCGAGATATATTGCCATGCAACTTTCCACCGTTCCGTTTATTATGACACGCTTCATCATTGTCATATTTCCTTGCATGATCATGTAATTGGCATCGTATTTGTGACAAAGCCACCATTCATGATTTTTTATACATGTCACTCGAATCATTGCACATACCGGTACACCGCCGGAGGCACTCATATAGAGTCATATTTTGTTCTAGTATCGAGTTGTAATTCTTGAGTTGTAAATAAATAGAAGTGTGATGATCATCATTATTAGAGCATTGTCCCGTCTGAGGAAATAAAAATAAAAAGAGAGAGAGAGAGAGAAAGGCCAAATAAAAAAAGGAAGGCCCAAAAAAAGAAAAAAAATGAGAGAAAAAGAGAGAAGGGCAATGTTACTATCCTTTTTCCACACTTGTGCTTCAAAGTAGCACCATGATCTTCATGATAGAGAGTCTCTTATTTTGTCACTTTCATATACTAGTGGGAATTTTTCATTATAGAACTTGGCTTGTATATTCCAACGATGGGCTTCCTCAAAATGCCCTAGGTCTTCGTGAGCAAGCAAGTTGGATGCACACCCACTTAGTTTCTTTTGTTGAGCTTTCATATATTTATAGCTCTAGTGCATCCGTTGCATGGCAATCCCTACTCACTCACATTGATATCTATTGATGGGCATCTCCATAGCCCATTAATACGCCTAGTTGATGTGAGACCATCTTCCTCCTTTTTGTCTTCTCCACAACCACCATTCTATTCTACCTATAGTGCTATGTCCATGGCTCGCGCTCATGTATTGCGTGAACGTTGAAAAAAGTTTGAGAATTCTAAAGTATGAAACAATTGCTTGGCTTTTCATCGGGGTTGTGCATGATTTGAGCATTTTGTGTGATGAACATGGAGCATAGCCAAGCTATATGATTTTGTAGGGATGAACTTTCTTTGGCCATGTTATTTTGAGAAGACATGATTACTTTGCTAGTATGCTTGAAGTATTATTATTTTTATGTCAATATTAAACTTTTGTCTTGAATCTTTAGGATTTGAACATTCATGCCACAATAAAGAAAATTACATTGATAAATCTGTTAGGTACCATTCCACATCAAAAATTCTGTTTTTATCATTTACCTACTCGCGGACGAGCAGGAATTAAGCTTGGGGATGCTTGATACGTCTCCAACGTATCTATAAATTTTTATTGTTACATGCTATTATATTATCCATCTAGGATGTTTTATATGCATTTATATGCTATTTTATATGATTTTTGGGACTAACCTATTAACCTGGAGCCCGGTGCCAATTTCTGTTTTTTCCTTGTTTTTGAGTTTTACAGAAAAGGAATACCAAACGGAGTCCAATTGACGTGCCAATTTTTGATATTTTTTGATGGACCAAAAGAAGCCCCCGGAGTGAAAGATTTGGGCCAGAAGAGTCCCAGGCCGTCCACGAGGGTGGGGGCGCGCCCAGGAGTCCAATTGACGTGCCAATTTTTGATATTTTTTATGGACCAAAAGAAGCCCCCGGAGTGAAAGATTTGGGCCAGAAGAGTCCCAGGCCGTCCACGAGGGTGGGGGCGCGCCCTACCCCCTGGGCGCGCCCCCTATCTCGTGGATGACTCAGAGACCCCCCCCCCCCCTGACTTGTTCCCGACGCCAAAAATTCCTATAAATACCCAAACCTCCAGAACATAACCTAGATCGGGAGTTCCGCCGCCGCAAGCCTCTGTAGCCACCAAAAACCAATCGGGACCCTCTTCCGGCACCCTGCCGGAGGGGGGTCCATCACCGGTGACCATCTTCATCATCCCGGCGCTCCCCATGACGAGGAGGGAGTAGTTCACCCTCGGGCCTGAGGGTATGTTACCAGTAGCTATGTGTTTGATCACTCTCTCTCGTGTTCTTTATTTGGCATGATCTTGATGTACCGCACGCTTTGCTACTATAATTGGATCTTATGATGTTTCTCCCCCTCTACTCTCTTGTAATGGATTGAGTTTTCCCTTTGAAGTTATCTAATCGGATTGAGTCTTTAAGGATTTGAGAACACTTGATGTATGTCTTGCATGTGCTTATCGGTGGTGACAATGGGATATACACGTGATCCACTTGATGTATGTTTTGGTGATCAACTTGCGGGTTAAGTGACCTTGTGAACTTATGCATAGGGGTTGGCACACGTTTTCGTCTTAACTCTCTGGTAGAAACTTTGGGGCACTCTTTTAAGTTCTTTGTGTTGGTTGAATAGATGAATCTGAGATTGTGTGATGCATATCGTATAATCATACCCGCGGATACTTGACATTGGAGTATCTAGGTGGCATTAGGGTTTTCGTTGATTTGTGTCTTTAGGTGTTATTCTAGTATGAACTCTAGGATAGATCAAACAGAAATAATAGCTTCGTGTTATTTTACTACGGACTCTTGAATAGATCGATCAGAAAGGATAACTTTGAGGTGGTTTCATACCCTACAATAATCTCTTCGTTTGTTCTCCGCTATTAGTGACTTTGGAGTGACTCTTTGTTGCATGTTGAGGGATTGTTATATGATCTAGTTATGCTATTATTGTTGAGAGAACTTGCACTAGTGAAAGTATGAACCCTAGGCCTTGTTTCCTAGCATTGCAATACCATTTACGCTCACTTTTACTACTTGTTACCTTGCTGTTTTTATATTTTCAGATTACAAAAACCTATATCTACCATCCATATTGCACTTGTATCACCATCTCTTCGCCGAACTAGTGCACCTATACAATTTACCATTGTATTGGGTGTGTTGGGGACACAAGAGACTCTTTGTTATTTGGTTGCAGGGTTGTTTGAGAGAGACCATCTTCATCCTATGCCTCCCACGGATTGATAAACCTTAGGTCATCCACTTGAGGGAAATTTGCTACTGTCCTACAAACCCCTACACTTGGAGGCCCAACAACGTCCACAAGAAGAAGGTTGTGTAGTAGACATCAGGACCCCGCTGCCACGGGAGGGTAGGACAAAATATGCCATGCAAGTTCTTTCCATAAGCATGTATGACTATTTACGGAATACATGCCTACATTATATTGATGAACTGGAGCTAGTGCCGTATCGCCCTAGGTTATAACTGTCTCATGATGAATATCATCCAACAAGTCACCGATCCAATGCCTATGAATTTATCTTATATTGTTCTTGGTAAGTTACTACTGCTATCGTCACTATTGCACTTGCTACAAAACTACTGCTATCACTGTTACCATTACTGTTACTGCTGTCACTATTATCAAAACTATCATATTACTTTGACTGATCACGTCGCTGCAGATAATTAATCTCCAGGTGTGGTTGAATTGACAACTCAGCTGCTAATACCTTCAAATATTCTTTGGCTCCCCTTGTGTCGAATCTGTAAATTTGGGTTGAATACTCTACCCTCGAAAACTGTTGCGATCCCCTATACTTATGGGTTATCAAGACCTTTTTCTGGCACCGTTGCTGGGGAGCATAGCTATATTTATTGAGTCACTTGGGATTATTATCAATTTATCACTATGAAGAATCTGAAGGATGCTAAGACTAAGATTTATCCCTCTAAGACGAGGGGAGGTAAGGAACTGCCATCCAGTTCTGCTTTAGATTGACCTTCTGTTATAAGTAAACTTGCAACACCACCACATGCTATCAATTCTGATATGTCACAAGTTATTGATGATGCTACTTCTGCTATGGATAATGCTTATGATGATGCTAGTACCTTGCTTGATGATAATGATGTGTCACTTGGTGATTTTCTTGATGAACAAATTGCTAGAGTAATACAACATGATGTTGTTGAATCTGATGATGAGCTTGAAACTGAAAGTCCTGAAACACCTGCTAGAACTAGCCTTCCTAGATATGAATTTCCTAAGGTACCGGAAGGTTATGTTATGAATGAGGAGACAACTAGAGATATTCTTGCTTGTAAGGATAGAGATGTTCTAGAGAAATTACTATGCAAGTATAAAGAAAAATCTCTGAATGCTACAATGCAATATGATCCTAAGTTTGCTACTTCACCTTTCTTTATTAATGATAAGGATTATGAATTCTCTGTCGACCCAGAGTTAATTACTTTGGTTGAATCTGATCCTTTCCATGGTTATGAAACTGAAACTGTTGTGGCACATCTTACTAAGTTGAATGACATAGCCACCCTTTTTACTCACGATGAGAAAACTCGCTATTACTTTATCCTCAAATTATTTCTGTTCTCATTAAAGGGTGATGCTAAAGCTTGGTACAATACTCTTGCTCCTGGTTGTGTGCGTAGTCCCCAGGATATGATTTATTATTTCTCTGAAAAATATTTCCCTGCTCATAAGAAACAAGCTGCTTTACAGGAAATATTTAACTTGGTTCAAATTAAAGAAGAGAGTCTCCCACAAGCTTGGGGGAGGCTTTGCCAGTTACTTAATGCTTTGCCTGATCATCCTCTTAAGAAAAATGAAATACTTGATATCTTCTATAATGGACTAACCGATGCTTCTAGGGACTTCCTAGATAGTTGTGCTAGTTGTGTTTTAAGGGAACGAACAGTTGGACAAGCTGAAGAATTATTGAATAATATATTGAAAAATGATGATGATTGGACTCTTCCTGAACCACCGGTTAAACCCACTCCGAAGAAGAGGGGTATATTATATCTCAGTCCTGAAGATATGCAAGAGGCAAAGAAATCTATGAAGGAAAAAGGTATTAAAGCTGAGGATGTCAAAATTTTACCTCCTATTGAAGAAATACATGGGCTTAATACACCACCACTGACTAAGGTGGTAGAGGTAAGTTCTCTAATGAAGTTCAATGATAATGACAATCCTCACAATATGCACCCTAGCCAATGCCTTTATGAGTTTGAAAACTACATTAGAAAACAAGATCACTTCAATGCAAATGTTATGAAACAATTGAAATACAATTCTGCTATGATTGCTTGCTTGAGTGACTTGTTATTTAGAATCTCAAATGATGTTAGAGGTGTTGGAAAACATGCTTCTATGGTTCAAACTCAACTAGAACAAGTTGTTAAATCTCAAAGAGAGTTGCTTGATGAAATGAATAATAATGTACATGACTTTGCTATTAGAGTAGCAACTAGAGGAGGTAAAATGACTCAGGAACCACTTTATCCTGAGGGACACCCAAAAAGAATAGAACAAGACTCACAAAGAAATAACACTGATGCACCTAGTCCTTCTAGAAAGAAAGAGAAAAAGAAAAATGATAGGACTTTGCATGCCTCTAGTGAACCTGAAGTAGAAAAACTTCCTGATAATGATAATGAAGTTTCTATCTCTGATGCTGAAACTCAACCTGGTAGTGAACACTCACCTTCTGATAATGAAAATGTTAATGATGAGGTTCATGAAAATACTCAAACAAATAATAAAGAACCAGACAATGATGTTGAGATAGAACCACCAGTTGATCTTGATAACCCACAAACTAAGAATAAAAGGTATGATAGAAATGACTTTGTTGCTAGAAAACATGGTAAAGAAAGAGAACCGTGGTTCAAAAATCTATGCCCTTTCCACCCAAGTCAACTAAAAAGAAAGATGATGAAGAATTTGAACGCTTTGCTAAAATGCTGAGGCCAGTCTTTTTGCGTACTCGCTTGACTGATATCTTGAAAATGCCTCCTTATGCAAAGTATATGAAAGACATCATCACCAATTAAAGAAAAATACCGAAAGCTGGAATCTCTACTATGCTTGCTAATTATACTTTTAAGGATGGAGTACCTAAAAAACTTCGATATCCGGGAATACCAACTATACCTTGCTCTACCAAAAAGAATTATGTGAAAACTGCTTTGTGTGATTTAGGAGCTGGTGTTAGTGTTATGCCCTTCTCTTTATATAAAAGACTTGATTTGAATAAACTCACACCTACTGAAATATCTTTGCAAATGGCTGACAAATCAACTGCCATACCTGTCGTTATCTGTGAGGATGTGCCTGTTGTTGTTGCCAATGTTACTATTTTGACTGACTTTGTTATACTTGAGATGCCCGACGACGAAACCATGTCGATTATCCTTGGTAGACCCTTCTTGAATATTGCAGGGGCTGTTATTGATTGCAATAAAAGCAAGGTCACTTTTCATATCAATGGTAATGAGCATACAATGCACTTTCTGAAGAAACAATTCCAAATGAATGGTATTAATGTTATTGAAAAACTCCGACAATCACTATTGGAAGTTTTCAAATACCTCTACCTACTGTCAAAAAGAAATATGAAATGCTTATTGTTGGGGACATTCATATCCCCGTTGAGGTGACTTTGTGATTTACGATAGTTCTTCGGTTTCATGCTAATCGAAAGTGGTGTTAATAAGACTTGATCAACCTTATTAATGGATCATTTTTGAGCGGTATGAAGTTGATGAATTTAGTAAGCACTACCTTCTGTCCCTAATTTTTTTCTATTTTTATTAGTTAAATAAAATAAAATGCCATGTTTTGTCTGTTTTCTGAATTTCCCGTGCAATAAAAAAATGACCCAAAAATAAGAGTTCTCAAACTGCTCTGAAAATTTAATACGATTTTTTTCTGAATATTTAAGAATTTTTGGTGCAAATAATATCAGAGGGAGGTGCACCAGGTGGGCACAACCCACCTGGGCGCGCCAGGACCCCCAGGCGCGCCCTGGTGGGCTGGGATCCCCACGTGGGCCCCCTCACTTATCCCTTCACACCACATCATCACTTACGTCCAAAAAAAATTATCCATTACTCTCTCTTCCATGTTCTTGCTCTCAAACCCGCGGATCTCGATCTCTTTGCTCGAAGCTCCGGTTCCGAAACTGTTTCGGGGGATTGTTGCTTGGTATGTGACTCCACCGTTTGTCCAATTAGTTTTTGTTTTAGTGGTTTATATTTTGAATAATTAGCTACTCTTGGTGTTGCTGTAGATGAGCTTGCATGCTGAATTCTTAGAGCTCTAAGTAGTTTGAATGCTTGCTATGGCTTCTATGTATCCCTATGAGTAGTTGCTACCAAATTTGTGAAGTTTTGTTGAGAAAAATTTATGAACTAAAAATTTCAGAATTTTTGTTCATAGGAAAAGGATGAATATCTTTAGGAAGTTTGCTTCTAAGAAGAACTCCAAGGGTGTTATTGGGGAGTCGTCTGATAGTGATCTCCATCCTCGGAGGTTGGCGGAGGTACGGCCGTGCGAATGGTCGCACAACCAGTTCATGGAAGAGGCTGGAATCCTTCAGGAGTTCACACAATATGCTGCTAATGCCGGCCTCACCGACTTCATCATAGCTGAATGTGAACAGTATCATATCCTCACAAACATCTTTTTTCAAAGTTTTACTTTCCTTCCTAGGAATAATCCTCCTGAGGTGCGGTTTCATTTATATGCTGAAACCCGTCAGATACCACTCACTGAATTTTGTAACATATGCATGATCCCTTCTGACGGGAGCTTATCCGAGCCTAGGCCAGCAGAGTTTGAGGCCTTTTATCGTACCTTGACAGTGGGAGATGAGAGAGGGGTGTCTGCTATCACTGTCGTTGGCTTGCATTTTCCCGCTGTTGATTACTTTGCTCTTTTCATTGCAAAATGTTTGCTTGCTAGAGAGAAGGTGGGTGCGCTCAGCTCACCAGACCTTGATATTTTGCGTCGCGCACTAGAGGGCGACAACACTTATAGCTAGGGAGCTATTGTGGCACGTCACCTTCACATTAATAAGTCCAAGGGTAAAATACATGGTGGGATTTTCGCTACTCGTTTGGCGGCTCACTTCGAGGTTGAGATACGCCTTCATGATTACCCTCTGACCAAGGTTTACCTAGACCGCGCAGCCATGGATCACCACCATTTCACTGATAACAATTCTCCTGACATCCCTATTCCATATAACCTGGTTTTCAGCATTAACACTCATGATATTATTCCATTGCCTGCTCCTGCTTTGTTTGGTCCTGTTGCCAGGGGCAGATATAGGATTATGCCTACGGATATCATCACCTACCAGAACGATCAGGCTGCAACAGAGGAGGAGCCTCATCAGTGAGATGAGTGGATGCCCGCTCCTCAGCACCCCGACTATTATCCAGGCTACTGATCGATTACCAAGTTAGGCCAAAAGCCTAAGCTTGGGGGAGTACGTGTTTCCACCGACTTTATACTCATGTCCACTTATTCCATTTGTCGGTGTTCACACTTTTTCATTGTATTATCCATGCTTAATTTCATTTTCTTGCTTTCTTCTTGTGTGTTTGAAAAATCTTAGAAAACCCAAAAAAATAGTTGTAGTTAGTTTACTTTCTATGCATGCTTAGCTGTAGCATTGAAAAGAAAACCCAAAAAGATTTCCTTGTTCTTCTTTTGCTTGTTAGGAGCTTTCCCGTGTAAATTGTTTTTCTCGTTTTTGCTTTTCCCTTTTATTTGCCTGTTCAACAAAACCAAAAACTCCAAAAATATTTCGGTGTGTTTCTCTGAATTTCTTTTCTTTTTATTCGAGTCGTATCATGGAGAATACCACGATGAAAATGTTGAGTGGCTCTCATATGAATAACTGTTGATCTAATAAAGAGCCCATTTTACCTTGTCTTCTCCTGTTGAATAAAATGTTTTGCAGATTCCAGCTTAGTCCATGGCATTCTTGCACTATTATTATTTTCACATTGTTCGGTCTACGAGGGTACGTGGTCACACTCTCCCCCTCTCGTTGTTACGCATCTCCTAGATAGATCTTGCGTGATCATAGGATATTTTTTTTGAAATTGCATTCTACATTCCCCAACAGCCCCTGACCCGTCTCCGAGTCACATGGGTCTCAATTGCAATACAAACTAAATCTTTTCACATTAGATGTCCTTGGTAATCCAGCAAGAACCAGACTCTCAATGGATAGTAAGAAATATAATGCAGAAATTAAATGCCTTGAGCGAACATTCCAATACTCACCTGCGCAGCAGATTCTGCTTATCTTGACGGGATTCCAATACTCAAACCATTCAAAATCTCTCTCTTTTCCAGCGATCCAGGAAATATCTTGACGGGATTTCTAAAGATCAGAGTATAAAAAAAGAAAGAGGGTGATGTGAACCAAACCATGGATTAGTCCTGTGTGGTTGGTCGTTCGGGTGGGTAAGGTCGACGACGAGGATGCGAGCGCTAGGACGACCACCTCCAGGCGCGGCTGCTCCTCTCCTCACTTCCAGATGCGGCCACTCCTCTTCCTCACCATGGACAGCGGTCGCGACGTGGCAAATCGAGAGACCCGACGAAGGTGGTCCCGCCGTGCTCGTCGGCGGTGTCGCGACCCTCCTTATGCTGCCGTACTCGGGGAAGAAAGGGAGGGGTGGAGGAGCTGGTGTTCGGGCCGCTGTTGGCACTACAACGAGGAGCCGGTGGTGGAGGCGGCGGAGCTTGGGGCGGGGATAGAGGCGGGACTCTGGTGCCGGGCGCCGAAGGAGCCGGGATCGCTGATGGGGCAGTGGCGGCGGCAACCTACGGAGGGAAGAAATGGGAGGTTGCGTGATGTTGGGGAGAAAGAAGAAAGGGCGGGTCTTGCTTCCTGAGGAAGTGAAGGCACCGACTCCATGGGCTTTTTCACCCATCTTCGTTTTTTTCCTCATCCGACACAGTAAAATCAGGATAGGTGGATAGCACGAGGAGTTGCTCCTTACGCGACTCTTATTGTGTTCAAATGCCTAAAGGGAAACGTTTATAGCCGACAGTCCGGCCCAATCTTCGGCCGGACGCGCTGCGTTCGATCGCGTGCAGCGCGAGGTGCGATGTGCTTCGCCACGTAGGTATGGGTCCCACGCCACATCGTTCCTCTCTTTTCTATCCATCGACAAGCCCCACCTAGCAATCCCCATCTCTGCTCCGACGAACTCGCGTAGACCCGTTGGCTGGGCAGCTGAGGTAGCTGCCAGCACATCCGAGTTCGAGTCCCGGCTCGGGCGCGCGGTGCTCGTGGAGTTTGCCCTATAAAAAATGCCAACGAGGGTTAGCCCTTGGGTTGGTCTCATTTTTTTTGCTCCGACGAACTCGTGCATCACGGGCCATGAATCCGGCGAGCCCACACTGCTGCACACCCAAATCTTGATGAGATCCACCGCCGCACGCCCTTCCCCTCCCTGTTTTCTCCTCCACACCTCCTTCTCCTCCTCAGGGAGCACGCAACCTCTGCTTGGTTTTTTTGCTGGAAGCGCCCGGAGCAGGAGCTGGAAGCAGCATCCTTTTTTGCTACAACCGGCCATCGCCGGAGCTAGGAACCATCACTGTGTTTGCTGGAACTGGCTGGAGCGGGAGCTGGAACTAGCATATAATTTTTCTTCAAAGCCCGAGGCCATGGCGCTGGTACAAGTGCGTCGGTGTCGTGCGATGCCACAAGTCACAAGTTGGAGCGGCGCCACGGCTCACTGGATGTTGCAACCAGTGACCAAGTTTGCTGGAACCGGCGGGGAGCTTTGCTGGAACCAGCATGTAAAAATGCTACCACCGAGTTCATCATGCTGAGATACTTTTGCTACAACAGTAGCCTGTTTTTGCTACCACCGGCGAGTTTTTTTGCTACATGCATGCACGAAGGTGTTGGTCGACGACAGCGATGCATTTTAGTTTTGCTGCAACCATTTTGGAGTTTGCTGGAACCGGCGTACAAAATAGCTGGAACGGGTTATTTTCTTCCTTCGATGGTGACCATGGTGACCAGGGGTGAGCTGATTTGCTGCAACCGGAAAACCGAAAAGCTAGCACCATTGAGCCGATTTGCTACGATGTCAAACGACCGCGCGCGAAGCATGCACCCGTGCAGGGAGCGTTGACGGCAACCCATACTTCAACCACGGGTCGGGAAGAGCTGCAACCACTGCGGGGCAGAGGCTGGAAGCAGCCATGGCCGAGCTACATCCTCGTCAATGGCGGGGTGTTGCAGGGGGTGGAGGGAAACGGCGGTGGAGATGGACGGCGGGGCAAGAACGAGACGAATGGCGGGGGCAACGGCGCTCGGGGGAGCCGGCAAGCTGGGCAACGCCCTCTCCTGCTGCCCGCATCGATCTCGTGCGAATGAGAAGCGGGGGGGGGGGAGAGAAGACAACCTGAGATGGATAAGGATCCAGCGGCTTGGGACAGACCGATCGGGCGGCTAGCTTGCGTCCGGCCGAAGCGTTCGGCCGGCGCACCAGCGCCTATCGGTGCCCTTGCCTAAATGACGAACACAGTGTTCCTCGCATTTTTAAGTTTGTGATTTTTTTTAAATTCGTGAACATTATTGAATTCATGTGTTTTTGGAATTTTTTTACTTTAGAAAACAATTTTTCAAAAGTCCACGAGATCGAGAGATTTGGGAAACCAGTCCCTTTGTTTAGAATCATTTGGGAAAACACTCGAGCGTTGGCCTTTTTTTGGGTCGGCCCACGAGCGGTGGCATGTGGGCGCCAAGAAGCTCAATCGGTATATGAGAGCAATTAGTTAACGATCGCTCCTTCGGGAGTCTCCCAACGATCACTTGGGGTGGGCTGAGAGCGCTATGGTCGTTTTCTATAGTTTGTTATTTTATTTTTCACACGCCTTTTCGGTTTCTTAGACTGTTTTCTCATTGGTCTTTCTTAGTTTTTTGGCAAAAATATCGAATAAAAATAACGAGAACCTTTTTTTTGCTTCTGCGAAAGACATGATTTAGCTTTGGTGAGAGGCACCGTGCCTCTTGAAAACATAAAAAACACGTTTTCTTCTTCTTCCGCGAGAGGCACAGTTTAATTTTCACTAGAGGCATAGCTTTGCTTTCTGCGAGAGGCATGACCATGCCTCTCAGAAAGGAAAAACAACATGTTTTTTTCTTCCGCGAGAGGCATGGTTTTGCTCCCGCGAGAGGCACTCGGATACGTAAAAAAACACGTTTTCTACTTTTTTTTTCTTCCATGAGAAGGCACGGCCGTGCCTCTCGGAAACGGAAAACACATACCTTTTTTCTTCCGTGGGAGACATGGTTTTACTTTCGCAAGAGACACGGCCGTGCTTCTCGAAAACCGAAAAAAAAACTTGTTTTCTATTTTTTTTCTTTCACGAGTGGCATGGGTTTTTCGTCCCTTTTTTATGAAAAAAAAGTTTGTCAAAATCTATCAACATGGGATCTACTCCCTCCGTTCCGAATTACTTGTCGCAGATATGGATGTATCTAGATGTATTTAATTCTAGATACATTCATTTCTGCGACGAGTAATTTGGAACGGAGGGAGTAGTTTTGAAGATCTCGACGCGATGAATCCAACGGTGAAAATAGTTTAAGATTTGGACGATCTCGACGTGAGGAATCCAATGATGAAAACGGTTTGAGATTTGGACGCACGGTTTAAGAGATAAAACGTTTTAAATAATTAGATTTTCGAAAAAGGAAAAAACTCTCATTTTTTTTAGGGTAAATAATTGGATTTTCGAAAAACGGAAAAACTCTCATGCTACGATAAGTCGAAGGAGTACTCTTAAATTTGGCCCGTGTAGTAAGCGTGCCGTGCCTGACACACTCTAGCCAGGTCAGGCCGTGCCAGCCCATCTGGCCAGGTCTGACTCCATGACAGGCCCAAAGGGGAGCGGTAGAAGCGTCTAGCACTCTCCACTGACTCCGTGGGGGTTCGTCAAGCCGGGCACGGAACGCGCTGCCGCTGCCGCGATCCGAGCGAGCTCCACAAGCCGACGCCGGCGGCGAGGAGGGAGGACGGCTCCGATGGACGCGTCGGGCGAGCTGCAGTGCGTGGGGTGGCTGGAGATCGCCGCGCCGCCGCCGGCGCGCTACCTCCGCACGGGCTCCCTCCCGGTCCCCACCGACGACTCCGCCTACCTCCCCGCCCTCCTCCCCTCCGCTTCCCCGTGAGCTCCCCCTCCTCTCTATTCTCCGCGCCCCTGCGCTTGTTCGATCGAAGTGGCGCGTGTGCAAGTCTAGGTGCCTCTAGCTGATGCTTCGTGCGATTTGATGGGCTCTGATGCAGGCTCCTGATCGAATCCATCGGGAGGCTGTTCAATCCGAATCACCCGAGCGATTATGTTGCTTAGGGCTTGCGTGTTGAATGCGGTTGTGGGATGTCGAGGGCTGTGCTGGCGAATCTGAGGTAGAATGCGATTGGGGGAGAGCACTATCTGCTTTGCTTGTGCAGTTAGAATTGTTCCTGATTGTGATTCGTTTGTGAGGGCTTAAGACGGTACTTGTACAGTAGATCCTGGAGATGATATGTGAATCCCTTCTTCAGTTACTGGGTTGTTATGATATTATTCTGGGGGAGAGTGACTATGGCGAATGATCAACCGGCGTGCTTGCTGCTTGCAGCAAAGATCGGTCTGGCGAATGGTGAACGCACTGTATCTCATTGTAGCAGTTACAACTTACAAACTAGCAGAACATAGATTTTGTGTTGGAACCTACAACCTAGAGTGGTGGGGGACACTATCTCCACCCTTTCTCTTTTCATTTGGACAGCATCAACTAACGAGCATGTAGTCACAATCATGCTGGGAGCCTGGGAAGTGTAAAGTGACGTGTAACTGTTACCGAATGAAATTTCTTGTAGTCCGCAAATGTCCGAGTAGAGCCTGGAGATGAAATGTCAATCGCTTCTTTGGTTAGTGGTTTGTTATGGTATATTTGGGGGCAGAGTGACTATGGTGAAGTGATTACGGGCGGGCTTGCTGCTTTTAGCAACGACGGGTCCAGTGATCGTGAATGCACAGTATATCAATGGAGCGGTTACAACTTGCAAACCTGCAGAATATAGATATTTTTTCTGGAACATAGAATGGTGGTGGACACTATTTCCACACACACGCGCGCGTGCGCGCCCTCTTTTTTTTTTTGCATTCAGACAGCATCAGCTAAGGAGTATGTAGGCAAAATCATGTTGGGAAGTGTAAAGTGACACATTACTGCTATCAAATGAGATTTCCCCTTGTCTGCAAATGTCTGAGTAAGGAGAACCACTAGTTTAATCTTGCTCTTATTGTCACAAATATTGTAGGACTGGGACTGGAGCTCCAAGGTATCAAATGCTGCCACTGGAGACTGACCTCAACACACTCCCCGTGATTCCAAACCTCCCGGAGAAGGTTTTCCCAACGGATGCGAAGAGTACTGAAGGTGACCTCTGTCGAGCCTTCGTTGTTATAGTTTGATCATCAAAACAAGATTCTAGGCTTCTTGGCAGTTTGTAGTATAAGGCAGCATTACTGATGGTAAAAACATGCGTGTGCTATTAAAATTAGAGGGACTGTCTATTCTACATCCGGATGAAATTCAATTAGCTTTCATCCAGATTTTTCAGCCAACCACAGGATGCCAACTGTCCCCTGTCCCCATGTTTTCTTTTCTGCCCCGCTTTTAAACAAATTAACGGGTCCACACCCCAACTTTTCAGACCCGGACAGAACAACAGCCAGAAGAGGAACTGAAAGAACGACAACGATACACCCAAAGCTTTTCCATGATCACTAGGCTAACAAAGGGAGGAAAAACACCAAGATGATGTCACCTAAAAAACACATTGACAAATACAGCGTAAAATTCACTAAAAAAACACAATAATTTCTATCATGCCCACTGAGAATTATAGTGAAAGATGCATTAAAGTGACACTACAAAAATCCTCTTCTGAAATCCAATTAGTTTTCAGTCATATTTTTTGGCAACACAGAGTTTAACAAGTGTCACATGTCCTCCGTTTTGTTCCTGTCCCCTGAATGTGTCGATGTGCTTGTCCACCCCATCAAAGAAGAAATCACAGGGGGAATTCCTCCAAGATCCAGAGGGCAAACCTTGAGAAAATCATGGATGCACATGTAAGAGATCCTCTCCTGGCAATCTTCTCTACCTCCCTGTGAACAGTTCCCTCTCCTACTTCCCGGAATCTGCACGAAACGTGAACATGAAAAACAGAGGAAAAACTAGCATTACATTGCAGGAAATTAAGAAAAGCAGATTAGAAAAGGAGAATGAGGTCATGGGATCAACATTGGCATGAAAAGGCATGGTCAAATTCCCCATTTAC